>NC_087532.1:0-678941 GCF_963921805.1 Phalacrocorax carbo | reverse complement strand
AGGGGGGCACGGGAGGGCGGGAGGGGAAGGGGGTCAGCTGCCCGCCCGGCGGCGGAGGCGCGGTGACGGCCGCCTGTTCCCTCGCAGGCCACCCCCCCGGCCCCGGAGGAGGCGGCGGCGCGCGATGGCGGGCTGGGCGACAGCGACGCCGACTCCCTTCCCGAGAAAAAGGCCCTGCGGAGCAAAAAGAACCCCCCCCCGGGGAAGGTGCCCGGCGGCCAGGGGGCGGCGGGGACGCCGGGGAGCAGAAAAGGTACAGCGGTGCCGGTTGAGTGCCCCACATGTCATAAAACCTTCCTCAGCAAATATTACCTTAAAGTGCACAACAGGTAAACGCTCTGACTTTTCCTTCCCCTTGCGTTCGCGCGTAGCGACTCGCCCTGCCAGGCTCTGCCCCTTCCCACGGCTCTTCCATGGGGAGTGGGTGAAGGGCCATGCTTGTGCCCACTACTCACCGCGCCGGCGTCCCCCGGTATGGAGGCGGAGGCCCCCTCTGGCCCCGGGGCAGGGGTGCTTTGAGCTGGGGGGTTTATTTGCCTCCAAACCCCACAGTGACTGTCCTGGGCTTCTGCTCTCAGGGGTCGGAGCCAGCCCAGCTCAGAAAAAGGGTGTTGAGGGGCTCTTTCAGGGGACGCACCAGCTGCAGGTGGATGATGGCAAATCGTCCTCCTGGGCGTTCGCAGTCAGCATGGGCTGTGAGGGAATTTGCCTGGGCCGTGGGGAACGCTCCGGCGTGGCCAGGCACTGAGAGCAAAGTGGGTGCCTGCAGCAAGGGCATGAGCTCCAGCTTCGCTCTCCTGCAAGGGGCGAAACTCAGCCCTCCAAAATTGAGGTTTCACAGGGTGCAGCAGGCACCAACAGCTTGACCGCGCTCTGACAGGATCAGTAAAGCTGGCATAAAAGGCGGCTTTCGGGCAACTGTGCATATTGGCGCGGGGTGGGGGGTGTGTGTAAAAGCTGCCTGGTCCTTCCCTCTCCCTTCCTGGTGTCCTCGCCGGGCCTTTTCATACGTCTCTGCTGTTGGACTGGCAGTGACGGATGTTCTCCGTTTGTATTCCCCCTAGGAAACACACTGGAGAAAAGCCATTTGAATGTTCCAAATGTGGCAAATGTTATTTTAGAAAAGAGAATCTCCTGGAACACGAAGCTAGAAATTGCGTGAATCGATCTGAGCAGGTACGCCTGGGATCTGCCACCGGCAGCCTGGAAAGCAGGTGCCATTTTGCAGGAGTGGAATTAGAGCCTTTTTCCAGCCACAGTCCACGTCACACTTGGCTACCAAACAAAAACATCTCATGCACGTGTGACGCAGCCGGGAGCCCCATAGTCGCTCTCTCGATGAGGACAGCAGCGGTTTTTGTCTGATTTACCAGATGACTCTCACTTCATTTCTTTCAAGCACATGAGGATACTCGGTGTACCATAAAGAGATCCAGATCACTGTGGGCAGGGGTTAAACATCATAACCAGGTCCCAGTGCCTGAGTGCCAAGTGCTGGTCTTTGCTGTGGGCTTTGCGTCGGGCTCTTGGTTCTGCAGAAGCCAATGCCTTCCCCGTCTCTTGCAGGTTTTCACGTGTTCGGTCTGCCAGGAGGTGTTCAAGAGGCGAATGGAGCTGCGGCTGCACATGGTGTCGCACACGGGGGAGATGCCCTACAAGGTCAGCAGCGCCTGCCTCTGACATCCCTGTGAATAGCTGCTAGATGTCAGCACGAAGGAAGATGGGGCAAGCCTTTCTGTTTCGGGGCAGCCTGGCCCAACCCGTCAAGGGAGCCGGCTCCCTTCCCTGGTCTGTGGCAGCCGCTGAGGGTCGTTCCCCATCTCTTAGCCAGAACATGTTCCAGGGAGGCACCAAAGCCAGGTGCTTTCTGCGGCCTTACCAGGGTCTTGTGTTCCACATCAGAATGGCGCTCCCCTACCCGGTGCACCGGCATGCTGCCGGTCCTCTCCTCACACTGAAATCGTTGGCTGGGGGGTGGCTGGAAGCTGACCCCCATCTCCTTGTCTTCCAGTGCTCCTCCTGCGCCCAGCAGTTCATGCAGAAGAAGGACCTGCAGAGCCACATGATAAAGCTGCATGGCGCCCCAAAGCCCCATGCGGTAAGGGGAGCGGGTGGCAGGGGGGTTTTGAGAAGAGATTATACTGCGCTCAGGCCCGGCCTAGCGAATGGCACCCGTTGTCCTGTCTGGTTCTGTCTAGCGAGGCGAGGAGTTACAGAGCTTCTGGAAACAGGATTTTTGGGTACAGGAGCAGCCCTTGTCTTTTTTTTTTGGCCCACAGACCCGTGCACTGACCAGCATTTTGTTTTTGTCAGGCTGTCTCATCTCATAAGGTGTCTTGGAGGTGGGGGTGCTGCCACAGCGGGCCGCGGGGAGGGCCCCCACTCAGCAGTGGGCAGGTGGAGGGACGGGTCTTGGGTGGCGAGCGGGTCTGTCGTGGGCGTACGCTGCGAACTGCGCCTGGGTGAGCTGCCTAACCCCGCGCTCTCCTGTGGCCTTGCAGTGCTCAACCTGCTCCAAGTGCTTTCTGTCTCGGACAGAGCTGCGCCTGCACGAGGCCTTCAAGCACCGGGGAGAGAAGCTGTTTGTCTGCGAGGAGTGTGGGCACAGGGCCTCGAGTCGCAACGGCCTGCAGATGCACATCAAGGCCAAGCACAGGTAGGATGTCACCCGTGTCCTCCCATCTGTCACTGGCCCTCCTGGCTGGGTGGTGCTGGGGAGAGGCGTTGGCCGGAGGGCAGCAAGCACCCCTTTTCCTGGAGGTGCTGGGCTGAAACTTCTGCCAGAAATCTGGTGGGGGGCCAGCTGGCATTCTGCTTTTCTCTTCCAAAGGAAGTGCAGGCGGTCGGCACTTCCTATGAGTGTGTGACCGTAGTAATGCAGGCGATAAGGGAATCTCAACAGCCCAGCTAACTCGGGTTCTTGAAGTGGCAAGCACGCAGCAGCTCGCCACACTCGTCCTTGGCATTATGTTTTCTGGGCTGGTTATAATGCCTGAGGGGTGGGAGGCTCCAGCTTGGGAGCCTGTGGCTGCAGGATAGCATCTGTGGGCCTCCAAAATACTTCAGTTTGAGATGAGTTGAAGTAGGATTTAATTAGAACTTTGGGTGAGGAGCAGCAGCTAACCTGAGGGGCTGAGGCTGGCCAAGGCAGAGCTGAAGGGAATGCTTTCCCTGCCCGCAGGAACGAGCGGCCCTACGTTTGCGAGTTCTGCCACCACGCCTTCACGCAGAAAGCCAACCTCAACATGCATCTGCGCACGCACACTGGCGAGAAGCCCTTCCAGTGCCACCTCTGCGGCAAGACCTTCAGGACGCAAGGTATTCCCCTGGGCACGTGGCTGGGGCTGGTCCTGCAGAGCATTGTGCTCCGGCATCCAGGACCTCCAGAAAGCAGCCATGCTGCAAAACCCGCCTCCTCCTGCCCGCTTCCTCCCAGGGAGCAAAGCCATGCTCTTGTGAGCACATGCTAGCACTGGGGAAGGCACGTTCCTGTTACCTCTGTTACCCTTGTGGCACAAAAGAGGAAGAGATTGACAAGTTTTCCCTGGTAACGGTTAGCCCGGACCAGCAGGCTGCTGCTCGTAGTGCTTCTAAGCCTTCCTAACCAGCCTGGCACAGACCGACTGCACCGTGCCTGCGCAGTGTTTGCTGCGGCGTGGCTCATACCTGAGCCCCGGGACGGGGGCCACGTGCTGCACTGCTGACCCGCGCCTCTCCTCCTCTCTCCTGCGAACGGCAGCGAGCCTGGACAAGCACAACCGGACCCACACCGGGGAGCGCCCCTTCAGCTGCGAGTTCTGCGATCAGCGCTTCACCGAGAAGGGGCCCCTGCTGAGGCACATCGCCAGCCGGCACCAGGAGGGGAGGCCCCACTTCTGCCAGATCTGTGGGAAAACATTCAAAGGTAACGGCCAGGGCGTCGAGCTTTCATGTGGCTCTTCAGAAACTACCCTCCTTGCCGTGGCGCGGGTCGGCGTCGCTGCGAGCGTGTACGGCGCGGTGCCGCTGCCAACGGGCTCTCGCTTCCCTTCTCAGCTGTTGAACAGCTGCGTGTCCACGTCCGCCGGCACAAGGGCGTGAGGAAGTTCGAGTGCACCGAGTGCGGCTACAAGTTCACGCGGCAGGTGAGGCCTTCCCTGGCCCCGGGGACCCCCGCAGAGTGCGCCGCACCAGGGGAGCCGGCCCTCACTGGGCCCCTCGTCGTGCCTCTTCCTTTTGCAGGCTCACTTGAGGCGCCACATGGAGATTCACGACCGGGTGGAGAACTACAACCCCCGGCAGCGGAAGCTGCGGAACCTGATCATCGAGGACGAGAAGGCCGTGGTGGTGGCACTGCAGCCGCCCCCGGAGCTGGAGGTGGGCTCGGCCGAGGTGATCGTCGAGTCCCTGTCCCGCGGCTCCCTGGCCGAGGAGATCCCAGTGCAGAGACTCTGCTCAAACGAGAACTTCTCTACAGCAGATGTGATTGAGCAATCGCTAATTATAACGACGACGATTCCTGAAGACTGTGAAACGTAGCGCGCCCGCCCGCGCGTGCCCGTCCTACCAAAACACAATAAAGCGTTAGGCTGGAGCCGCTCTCGGCCGCGCTTGTTCTGAGTTGTGCATCCGCCCCTTCCCCTCCTTCCCGCAACGCTCCCACCCCAGGTTCCAGGGAAATGAAGCTACAATGGAGTTACAATTGGGTCTTAAATGAAGAAACAAACGCGAAGCTACTCAGAATGGCTACTTAAATAAATGTACATATGCTGTACGAGGTGGGCTGTGACTGATGCCTCCGTGTGTGTAATACTGTGAATTGCTTTTTAAGGAGCTATTGTTTGCAGGCGGACAGCTGCCACTCACCCCCTTCCTCCAGCGCAGTCCTCTTGCAGCCACAGCCCGAAAGCTTTCAACTAAAGCTCACCTTCCCGAAGAGCATGGCTCTGGCCGCTTCCTTAAACAGTTGCCAAAAGCATTGTTTCCTCTGTTAAATCTGTGCCTTATTTCTACTGTTTTGTCAATCTTCTGATACTTGCCGTGTCGCTGCCACATTAAAGGCCGGGCAAGCCCCATATTGTCACCCCATTGAGACAATGTAGGTGTCACTTAACCTGAAGCATTATCTCAAGGAGCTGGACAATGCTCTAAGCTCCTGGTTTGAGGTGTGGGGATTTATATTTGTCTGAAATAACATCGATCCAGGGTTGCCGTGACATTGAGAACCCTTTCCTGTGTGTTCCCAGGGTGGGGGCAGATCACCGAGTATACCTGCATGCCCCAAAACCGCAACGGCGCTCTCCCCTTTCCCTCCCTTGTCAAAAATGCAGAAAGTCGCTGGTTTAAACGTACCTTGGACCTGGAATGAGAAACGTTGCAGTAAAAACTTAATTCCAATAATCTGCCCCTCAAAGACAACAGAGATCTGTGTAACAGGTTTTATTTAACTTGACTGCCTCAAGTAAATTTAAAAACAAACTACGAGAATAAAAATACATTATCTGTAAATGTAAAATGCCTTTGTTTCAAAGGATGGTACTTAACTGTACTCAAAGATTTGGACACAATGAATTTTACAAAAAATAAATACAGATCCGTAACTGTTCAGCCGGTTGGGGAATTTGGGGGTGGCAGGTCCAGCAGCGAGCACTACAGTATGAGACAGAATGTGCGTACTATTTATAGTTCGGCATAAATACTTAGGTCTGCGACGCGAGGTCAGCTGTGCAGCGCACGCCGTCTCCGCCCGGCCACCGCACGCCGCCGCGGGGACGGGCTGCTGTGGCCTCGCGGGTCATCGCGCACCCCCCTCGCCTGGATCCCCCGCCGAAGCGGGGGCCCGCCGCACCCCAGCCGCAGCAGCGCCGGGGAGGGTTTCAAACCCCGCCGTGCGGCAGTTTCAAGGCACTGTCGAAGGTTCAGACTTGGAGAACGGCGCAGATCTCGTGAGCGGCTTTCCCAAGTTCCGCAGCTGAGGAGCGCGGCGTCAAATAGCACTCGGGGAAAACCAGGTCTCTTAAAGCTGGAAAAAGCTGATACTGTGGAGATGGGGCTCTGAGGCTGCTCGATCCAAGGGCAAGCCAGAAGGCGTGCAGTCAAGGCTTTCCATCTCTGAATTAAGTTTAAATTCAAATTTTTTCCCTATTGGTTAAATTCGAAAGACGGAAAAAGCGAATGCATCCAGCCAACGCTTCAGCCATCGTCACATGTGACAGGTTTCCCGAAGGTGCGACGCTCGTTTTTGGGTGAGCCATACCGCGGTTTTAGCTGTTTGCTTGTTCAAGAAACATTCCATGAGTAAACTGCAGGCAGCTTCTCTTCAGCTAAGGTAGATAGTGGAAATACGGCCCAAGCCAGCTAGGTCACTTGGGCAAGAATAAAGGCAAATCTTATGGAGGCCAAAAAAACCCAGCAAACCCCAAACAAAAAGAAGAAAAAAATAAAACCACCCCTAAAATAGCTACCTTTCAATCTGCAACACTCTGGCTAACTCCTACACCTTCGCCAAAACACCTCAGCGGCATTTTCCAACCACCCAGATCCCGAGAGCTCCTGCAAACTGTAGGCGCGACAGGCACGAGGCCCCTCCAAAGGTCCGGTGGGTTCCTTCACGCAAGGCGATGCATTTAAAAGCAATTTCTGCATCAAGGTATCTAAACGCTGCCAGCAGTTCTGCAAGCGTGTGGTGAATCTCCTGAGGAAGCTGTGCTCACCTTTCCCGGGAAGTTCGTTCCCCCCTCCCCCCACAAAATTGTACAGTGCTGACTTGGCTCCTTCCAAATGGTGAAGAAATAAGAACTCGCTGCACAGGGCCTATCTGCCCAAGCCAGCGCGCCGGCCGAGAGCGCGGCACAGGAGAACTGGCGGCAACAGCCCTCGCCACAAGCAGCAGCTTTTTCTGCCTAGTTCAGCCCCGCTATCGCCAAGCCGGGTGCCACCGGGAAGGGAGAACGGCTCCTCCCCGAGGGCAGCAGCGGCCAGCCCCAGGAGTCACTCCTCGGGCCAGCTAAGAGGGGCACTCGCTTCTCCTCTTCGCCTTAAAGGAGGGCGCAGCCGGGGTGATCAGAAATGAAACCATCTAGTTGAGAATGTGATTAAGAGACAGATAAGGGTGTTTCTTCTTTGAAGGAAGGAGGGGTTGGAAAACAAACACCTGCAAAAGTTTAAATGCTGCAATTTCAAAAAAAAAGAACCACCACCAAAACATGGGAAGAACTGAAGTTCAGACAAAGGGAGAGGTGAAGCTTCATAACCCAGCCTCGGTGAGATCCCTGCCACAGGGCCTCTGTTCCTCCCGAAGGCACGAGAGGGAACCGAGGACCACAGCGACAGGGCAGGAAGGGCCACGTTCTCCTGTTAACCTCTCAGCCCTCGCAGACCTCCAGCTCTTGCGGGAAGGCCCTTTCCCCTCCTCTGACCATGCAGAGGAAGATGTGCACAGGAGGTCTGCCTTCCTCCGAAGCCAGACCACCGTCCTACCAGACAGACCCTTCCTGAAAAAGAAACCGTAGAAAGGAGTTTGGTGGCAAATGAAGCGTTATGGGGTGAAGGAGCTCCCAGTGAAAGGCATCTGACCAAAAGCCATAAGCTCGATGCTGCGGTGCTGTTCAACGTGGTTGCTTCCCTCAGAGTTCACCCCTCGGGTCTCCTCTGCGGGCAGCGCGGCACCTTCTCCCGCCCCAGAGAAGGGCCGAGGGACGCTGCAGCGAGGCCTCGCCGTCTGCCGCCTGCAGTCCTGCAACAGCACCTCAAACATTCAGAGTTTTCACTCCCTCTATGATCAGTACGTTTTTGCTTCCAAGCACCCGTTTGCCTCTGCCTTCTCTCAAAGGAACACTGGTTCTGGATAACGAACTTGCCTCGAGCCAGGGGCGCAGCGTCCTCCCCTGCTAACGAAGCTCATTAAGGTTCTGGTTGTGAAGGTTTTGGCGCTGCCTGTTTAAGTTGATGGTGTTATCCAGCGTGATGCCGTCATCCTCCTGCGTGGTTTCCGGCATGAACTGTCGGAATATGCTGACGCTGCCGTGCCAGAAGATGGGCTCAGGGAGTCGGCCCACCACGCTCCACGTGCGTGTCTCGGGGTCGTAGGCTTCCAGGACGTCTGAGAGTTCAAACGTGTTATCGTAGCCACCAGAGACGTAGAGCTTCCCGCCGAGCACGGCCACGCTCCCCCCGACGTGCACCTACAATTTAAATAAATACACACAACAATTAGAAAGGAGGGATCTCCCCAGTTAGGCAGACGATCAAGGTGGCGGGTACCATCCTGCAACTGCTCGCTCGGACGGGGCTCGGCGCCCGCCAGCTGCTGCCTCTGGCTCTGAACCAGCGCTGCCCAAGCACTGGCAGGAGACAGAGGTTTCTAGCTTTGCCCAGCTGTTGTGTTCCAGGCCGAGCACCCGGATACGCACAGTCTGGGGTTTTTTTCTTCCAGCTGGCTGCGATACGCTTCAGTGCACTCCAGGTGCAAGGTGTTATAATCTAAAGAGCACCTTGTTTTCCAAAGGCAAATTAAGCCAATTTTTAACACCAAAAGGCGTCCAGTAGGTCAGTAAGCATCCTACCTGAAGCATGGCAGGGATTTTATCCCATTCATTCTTCGCTGGATTGTAAACATCCACCTCAGCTGAGTCGTCTCTGTAGGACATAACATAAAATTACTCTTCTGCATTCTGAAAACCTCTTGCCTGGTGAAGCCCCCAGTTCAACAGCCTGAAACGCCGCCATGAACACTTCTGCTCCTATCCCGCTACGTGTATCAGACACCAAAGGGTTCCCGTGCAAAGGCGCAGGTCTCGAGGCAGACCCCAGCCTCCAGCACGGGCTTCTCCTGCGCCAGCAGTGACGTTCAACCCCAGAAAGTGCCTGGACCTCTCTGCTGCACCCCTGCGCGCGAAGCAGGCTGGCGCCGACGCTGCGCATGTACCACATGTGAGCGCAGGAGCACGTCTTGTATTCTTGGTGCCAGTGACCTACGCCCAGAGAGCCCAAATGCCCCTCTGAGCCTCTCTACAGGCAAAGCAACACACTCTACACTTCCTAGTGTATGCTGAGTTTCAGGATGCTGCTGGGGAGGGCAGGCAGACGAGACAACTGGGGATGGAGCAAGCTGACAGCACGTTCTGACACCACTCCCTAAGTTGGTCGCTCCACCCGAGATGGCGAGGCGAGCTGCTCCAGAATGAGCCCCACTCAGAGCCCAGCGCACAACTACACCACTGCTGAGACAGAAATCACTGCGCAATCCTGAGGGTTTTCTCAAATCTGGTCTTTTTTTTACGTCTGCATCTACAGCAGGGGTGTTCACAGGCAAACTTTCTGCAAGTCTGCATTTCACAGACCGATCTGGCTTCGGTGCCAACTGCTTCAGGGTCTGGAAGAAAAATTACTGCTGTTCTGGAGAGGCTTAAACCTCCATGCACTTCAAAGTAACGGCGTCCCTGCTGCTCGAGTTTTTTGCCAACACCAAATTTAGATGGGCCAGAGGACTCTGAGAAAAGAGCCGGCGGGGGCAGTGTAATCCCCCAAGGCTTCTCTCACCCGCCATACTCGCGAGATGGGAGGGCGACAGCGACAGGTGAGGGATGTTTGCGACGCAGAAACGCGCGCCGCTGACACAAGAATGCGAAGAGGACAGGGTCAGGGCGGCCGGAGAAGTGCTGCCAGCCACTCCAGAACAGTCCTGTGACAGACGGATTCGAAAGGCTGCAAGGAATATTTTGTTCTCTTTGTACCTATCGTGACATCGCACGTTGCCACGCGTTGTGCGGGTGACAAGGTATCGCCGACACCTTGAACGTCATGAATGAATGACATTCATGATGGTGAATCTGAGCGGGGGGGAGTGAAAATAAACAAGAAACCTCACCTACAACAGCAGTGTCTGTTTAGCAAACCATTACATCTAGAAATCCACGCGCTGAGCCTGCGGCGAAGCCGGGTGCGCGCCACGGGACGTTCTGGTTACACTCTGGGCAGCATTCCTAAGGTACCCACATGACACGCGCTTCGAAACCAGTTTCTTCAGTGTGAGTTACTTTTGTGATGTACCTGGAACTGAACTGATATTCAGCTGAGCGGAACAACTTTAACAGGGGCACGTGTAAGCGAGCGCTCCGAGCCCCACGGAGCTGCACTGAGCCAACCTTTCTTGCTCAGAGCTGCTCAGAGCCAAGAGCTGGTACCTGCCCTGGGACACAGCGCTTGGGACAAACGCTGCTGCCAAGCTGCCTGTACCTGGAAGAACCGCTGCTGTTCACAACGCTTCCCGTAACTAACGGCAGCAGGCGACTCAAATACTTCCAAGTATGAGGCTGAAAAGCCCGACAGACTGGAAAGGAAATGAGGGGCAAAGGCAGTTCCAGGCACTGGAGACAGTCAGGCCAGGACGTTCTCTCCCGCCTCAGGGTTAGCTCTAAGGAGGATGCAGCTGAAGACCTAAGCCTCGCTGCTACGCTGTATTTATAGTTATAAAACTAGTCCCACTAGAGAGGATTGTCAGTGAGAAGATTTAGGCTGAGCTATTAAAACTAACCAAAAAATGAGTTTGTGACTTTTATTCGTAACCTATTCCTCTGACCTCTAAAGATTATCTCACAGCTTTACACAGAGCAGCAGTCCACGTGCAGCACATGAAACCAGGGGAGGGAAAAAACCTGACCCCAATAATCTCCTCATTAATTCCTGCAGGTGCCTAAGTGATCACAAATCCTGAAGGGTCAATCATCAGTATTTTAAAATGGAAGAGAAAAAGGAAAACCTAGAGAATTGGCTTGCGACAAGTAGCCAAATAGCTAGAACCCCCCTGCCAGTATTTACCGAAACAGGTGACAAACTGCTCTCTGCAAACAACCGCCAGGAACCGAGACACTCGGCCGAACCCGAATGAATCAAATAAAAGGTCTTGGGTAGGAGCTGCTGCTTTATGCAAAGCCAAGAGATTAAAAAAACCCAAAAGCATCTGGAAGCCACCACAGAAGTCTATGTTTGCTCAGAGTCAACACAAGACGAAATGCTTCAGCGCTAGCATGCCTTTCAGCTTATTTTTAATGAAGTGGATAACTGAAGTATTTGCGCCACCAGGACGGCTTCAGATGGGTAATTAAGTCCCAATTTGGAAAGGCGCTTAAAAATAGTAACCAATCATTTCACCCTCAGTCCTCTTATCTCTGCTGAGACGGAGGATGTCCTCTCCTGCGCGACAGTTTAACGTTTTCTTGGAGCTTACTGGCTTATTTATAGCAACAAGGCGGGGGGTGAACCAGAAGCCAAGAAAACCGAGAAGTCTATTTCCCAGCAGGGCTGCTGGCTTCAGCCAGATTTATACCTGGCTGTTCCCCAGCCTGTGGGTTTAGGACCAGACACTTTTACACCGTTTTAAGTGTAGCTCTTTGAGGTCTAGCTACAACAGCACTAAAGAAAAGAGGTGTGGTGGTTTACAGACCCACCTGCACATTCAGAGGAAGCGCTGCCGTGCTTTCCCAAGGCAGCGCTCTCCTACAACCACCCACAAAATCCACACACCTTCCTGGGGAAACCCTGGGCTTGCCTTGTGGGGATGTGGGGAGGGGGGTGATCGCTCCCATTACTCACCTTATGAAGTACATGAGGCCATTGAGAGTGACGGTCTTTGGGGCGAAGGACCAGGGAGGCAGGTGGCCGCAGTTCACGAGGGACCAGAGGTCGCTGTCGGGGTCGTAGCACTGCATAACCATGGACTCCTTGCCAGCCAGGGAGCCTATGGCGAACAGCTTGCCGCGGCACGAGGTGGTGGAGCAGTTGTCCATGGGGTAGAGCATGGGCTGCAGAGCCTCCCAGCTGTCCACCGAGTGGTCGTAGCGCTCCGTGCTGTCGGAGGCGATCACGTACAGCAGCCCGTCCAGGACCGTGGAGCTGTGGTATTCTCTGGCTTTCAGCATGGGAGATACCTCCGTCCACTCGTTCACGCTGGAATTGTACCTCCACACACAGTCGTACAGCCTGGACCCGTCCGACCCTCCTGCAGCACAGCACACCGCATTTCAAAGCGTGGTTTCGCAAAGGAAAGTACTATGGGGTGATGGAGGAGAGGGCTCGGCTCCGGCCCGTGATCTTTGTTCTGTCTTCCAGCTACATCTTAATACCCACCCCTCTGTTCTGCTTCCCAGGGGCGTACATTATGAAAATATTTCAGTACTGGGGGACGACAGCAGCGTGCACTGCGAGGATTTTAACGGAACCTTTGCACCGTTTCTATCCCAGCAAGCCCGGAAGGATTTCTGCCATGTTGGTCCTAGGCTGCACTCAGCCATGACTCAAAACGAGTCTCCCAGGTTTGACTACCTCCATCCTTTCAAATAACCATTTTCTTCCCCATTTTGCAACCCCCACTCCGTCACTATCCAGAAGCTTCTGCGATGTAGCAGAGACTAACACTCACCAGCGCCTGGCTGCTGCAGCAGCGTCACCACTGGCAGCACGGAAACCCTCCAATGCTGACACTAAGCAGAACATCCCAAGATCCCCGCCAGCAGCAGCCTCGCCAAAGCACGGGGCTGCCAGCAGCACTGGCGCCCCCAGACCCGCCGGGGGTTGCTCCGGAAAGCTCCCACGGGACGTACGGGCATCCATACAAACGAGCCCTGTGGCAGCCCATCATTTTCACAACTCTGCCTTTAAAGCAGAGCCTTGTTTTCTGCTCATGACTAGAAGACAAACAGTTTTCTGTTCACCTACACTTGACCTGCCCTTCAAATCTTTGTCAGTGCGTCCTGCGTGCCCAGAGCAAGCTGTTCTGCAGCGCCTGGTTTTCCAGACCTTGGTTTGTCACAGCCACCGGAGGGCTGCTGCTCCAGCTATGGGGATGTAGTTCAAAGGAGGCATCTATATGCAGATTAACAGCCAAATTTACACATCTGTGTCACCTTGACAGAAGCAAATATAGCCCCAGTGGACTGCGAGGAGTCAGGATTTGTGCTGGGGAAGGTCCCGTGACTCACAGGCGCTGGTTGGCTGAGGAACCCGGGGCTTTCTGACTCGCCTCTGCCTCAGGCATGCGCTCGGCTTGTGATTCACGGGGCCCTGAACCCAAACACCTTCTCTGCAGAGAGAAATTCAAAATCCTCTCAGGTCACTCCTGTCCCCCGGCGTGAGCAGTTAGAAAGTTCTACCAGTGCAAGACCTGTGACTTCTGCCCACATGCTCAGGAACATCAGTCCTGACAAAACACTTCACGGATTGAGATTAGCTGCTAAACCCGGCACTGACTCTGGGAGTCCCTATGCCTGTCTTCAGGCTGCAGTCGTACTGAGCCCGAGCAGAGTTTCAGACTCTCTGCTACCCTGAGAAAAGCCAAGTTTCGCTACTAGAACCCATGTATTTTCAATGGAAAACTCAACACTGGCACTTTTCTGCCCCGCATGCCTTACCAGTGACATAGATGTCGTTGCCCAGTGCGGCGACACTGTAGCCCCCGCCCAGGTGCTCGGGGAACTCGGCCAGGTAGCGCCAGTGGCCGGTGCGTGGGTTGTAGCAGTCGACAGTGACGAGCTCGTCGCAGTCACGGTCGCAGCCGCCGACGAGGACGAGGATCTCGGCCAGGCCGGTGGAGGGCCGGGGGCGCATGCGGGCGCAGGGTCCGCGGTCGTGGCGGTCGAGGCGGGCGGCCTGGAAGTCGCGGGCCTCGCGCAGAAGGCGCAGGCAGGGTGGGCAGCGGGCCACCAGCGGCTCGCCCTCCACGTGGGCCAGCAGGTAGAAGCGCCGCACGAAGGGCAGGCGGACGTGGGCCAGGAGCTGGGGCAGCAGCGGGGCGCGGGCGGCGGGGTCAGCGCGCACCCAGCGCAGCGCCAGCTGGAAGGCGGCCTCCTCCTTGGGGACGCAGAGCCCGTCGTCCCGCAGGTAGGAGAGGAGGCGCGGCAGTGGCAGCCGCTCCAGCTGGGCGCCCAGCTCGCCCACGTGCCGCAGGACGAAGCGGTGGGCGGCAGCTGCCAGCGCCGGGCAGGCGAAGGCCTCGGCGAAGTCCTGCATGTCCAGGGCGTTGGCAGGCTCCAGCTGGCGTGCCAGCCAGGCGCCGCAGGCCTCCTTGACGGCAGGGAACTGCAGCAGGTCGGCGGCGCGCAGCAGGCGCTCGGCGATGTCGGGGCCCAGCCCGCCCACCCGGCCAGTGTAGGCGAAGTCGAGGAGGCGCGCCAGGCACTCGGGCTCCACGCCGTGCAGCCGCACCCGCTCGGCCCGCGCCTCCCGCAGCGCCCCGCCAAACATGGCACGGAAGTAGCCGGAGGCGGCGGCCAGGACGGCACGGTGCGCCCCAAACTCCCGGCCGCCCGCCACCACCGTCACGTCCAGCAGGCTCCGCTCCGCTCGCAGCGCGCTCAGCCCCCGCAGCAGCAACACGGCGTGCGCCGGCTCCCCCGTCGCCGCCGCCGCCGCCGTCCCACCGCCGCTGCTGCCTGTGCTCGCCGCCATGCCGTGCCTGCGGGAGAGCACACGCTGTGTCACGCCTTGCAGGGAGCCCTCGGGATTGAACCCCTCAGAGCAGCTTGTGGGACAGAGAAAATAAAAGAAAAAAAGAAAATGAAAAAAAAAAAACAACAACAGAAAAAGGTGGGTTAACACAGGGAAAAACGTTCTCTGGCCAGGGAGCAGGATAAACTAAACAGCCCTCGAAAACATCCTCGTTCCCCTGTCACGGAGAAGCAGCAGTTGCATAACGTGCTGGCACTGCCAGCAGCCTTCCCTGCTTAGTCTAATTATATTTTTAAGAAGCCCGTGCTGAAGTTTCCCAGGATTAAGGCAGCCTCACAAGAGCCGGGCAGAGCTCTGTAAACCCGATAGCTTGGCGAGCGTCGCGCCTAAGCCCCTGGGCGCCTCGTCTCCTGCGTGGGGTGCCCAGCGGGAGCGGCCCCCGACGCTCTTCGGGGAGGACGGCCGGGTCTTCCTCGGAAGCGAGGCGCCGGAGGGGGTGCTCCCAGGGGCCCCGGCGCCGAGCCCCGGCTCCGCGGTGCCGCTGGTTACGGAAGGCCAGGCTCGGCCCCGCAACGCCGGAGACCTCCAGCGCTTTGGCCAAAGGCGCTACAGCTGGTGCCCGGCCAGGCGCCCCCGGCCCTGCTCGCACCAGCTGCCTCGCCAATCGCTTCCAGCCACACAGACACCGTAGGAGCGGAGTAAATTCTTCTTCACTCAACTCATGGCGTTTTCAGCCTTTTTGGGCGCAGCGGTGCTGCGTAACGTGCAGCGGAGCACGTGTGGGGGCCGAGCGGGACGCCTCCCCGGCGGGAGCAGACGGCGCGGATCGCTGGAGAGCGGGCCGGGGGCGGCGGGGCCGGGGGCGGCCTGGGCTGAGGCGTGGGGCGCCCCTCCGGGACCGCCTGCGGGGGCCGAAGCCGCCGCCGGTTACAGGGGGCCGGGCGGGCACGGAGCGAGGCTGGAGCAGGGCGGCCCGTTGTCACCGGGGCGGCGAGGGCGGGCCGCGCTCCCGAGGCCGGCGGGGAAGGAAGCAGCCATCGCCGCCGGGTGTCGGGGGCGAGGCGGGAGAGCGGCGCCAGGGCGAACACTGACGAGTTGGCGAGGGGCCCCTGCCCTGCCCGCCCCGCCGCCGGGCCCTGCTCCGCGGTAAACCGAGGGCCACCCCCTCCCACCACGGCCCGCTGCAGCGGGGCCCGGCCAGCGCCCGCCCCGGTAACAGGCCGCCCCGGCGCCCCCCGAGCTCACCTAAGCTCCACGCTCCGCTCCCGCCGCCGCCGCCGCCACCGCCGGCCCGGCCCCGCCCTCCCGCGGCCCCGCCCTCCCGGGCCGCCGCTCCCGGCAGCCCCCGCGCCCGCCGCCGCGCAGGCCCGGCCTACGGCTCCCGCCGGCCCCCGCGCGGGCGGACTACCCTTCCCGGCAGCCCCCGCGCGGGCGGCCGCCCCTTCGCCGCCTCCCGCCGGTACCGAGCGGTTCGCGGGTGTCGGCGCTGCCCGGTTACCGCCGCTGCCGCACCGGTCCCGTCTCTGCCTCCCGCGCCGGGACATGGACTCCGATTCCTGCGCCTCCCCGTTCGCCCCGGAGGTGAGCCGGGCCGCCGGGGGTTGGCGAGGGAGGGGGTGGGGGGCGTCTCCCGCCGCCCGGTCCGGCTCAGCTCGGCTCGGCCCGGCCCGGCCCAGCCGCCGGTGCCCCCCTCCCCGCCGCTACCCCCCCCACCGCGGGGCCGGGGCCATCTTGTACCTCCCGAGCAAGGAATGGCGGCGGCGCGCCCCGCCGTGTCCTGCCGGGGGGGGACGGCCCGCCCGAGGGCCCGGTACCGAGACCGGGGGTGCGGGGCGGTGCGGGGGGCGGCGGCGCTGCCCGGCTGCCACCGCCGCGGGGGGTGGGGGTGGGGCGGCGCGGGGAGCGGCGGCGGCGGGCGGGGCCGGGGGGTGGCGGGGAGCGGCGGGGGCCGAGGGGTGGCGGGGAACGGCAGAGCCGGGGAGCGGCGGGGGCCAGCGGAGCCGAGCGGCGGGAAGTGGCGGGGTCGGCGGAGCCGAGCGGCGGGGGCCGGGCGGCGGGGGGTGGCGGGGAGCGGCGGGGGCCGGGTGGCGGGGAGCGGCGGGGTCGGCGGAGCCGAGCGGCGGGGGGTGGCGGGGAGCGGCGGGGTCGGCGGAGCCGAGCGGTGGGGAGCGGCGGGCCCGGGGGGCGGCGGGGGCCGGGCGGCGGGGAGAGGCGGGGAGCGGCGGGGGCCGGGTGGCGGGGAGCGGCGGGGTCGGCGGAGCCGAGCGGCGGGGGGTGGCGGGGAGCGGCGGGGTCGGCGGAGCCGAGCGGCGGGCCCGGGGAGCGGCGGGGTCGGCGGAGCCGAGCGGTGGGGAGCGGCGGGCCCGGGGGGCGGCGGGGGCCGGGCGGCGGGGAGAGGCGGGGAGTGGTGGGGCCGGCGGAGCCGAGCGGTGGGGGACGGCGGGGCCCAGCGGAGCCGAGCGGCGGGGGCTGGGCGGCAGGGAGAGGCGGGTGGTGGTGGGGGGCGGCGGGGTCGGCGGAGCCGAGCAGTGGGGAGTGGCGGGGGGCGGCGGGGTCGGCGGAGCCGAGCGGGGGGGAGCGGTGGGGTCGGCGGAGCCGGTTGGCGGGGAGAGGCGGGGTTGGCGGGGAGAGGCGGGGAGCGGCCGGGGGCCAGCGGAGCCAAGCGGCGGGGGCTGGGCGGCAGGGAGAGGCGGGGGGTGGCGGGCCCGAGGGGCTGCGGGGAGCCGCGGTACCCCCCGCCCCGCCCGTCCAGGCTGACCTCCGCCCCGTCCCCGCAGGACTTCTCCCCCGCCTCCCGGCGGCACCGCACCGTGGAAGACTTCAACAAGTTCTGCACCTTCGTCCTGGCCTACGCCGGCTACATCCCGTACCCGCAGGAGGTGAGGGGCGCGGGGGCGGCCCCCCGGTCCCGCAGCAGCAGCGCCCGCCGGGTTTCTTTTTTTTTTTTTTTTTTTTGTGTGTGTGTGTGTTAAAACCAGCCGCTGCGAGAAGGCGACGCCTCCGCGCCGTATCCCTGAAACAAAAGGGGAACTACGGCTGCCTGGGAGGGTCCGGAGCGATGGGGTGGGAGGCAGTTTTTTGGGTGGGGTGAAAAAAAGTACGGATCCCGGAATCGCTCGCTCAGCCTCCCGGGGCCGTGGGCAGCTCCGGGCTGCGGCTCTGCCCAGTGGGAGATCCCTGCGGCGGGCGGGGAGAGCGGGAGCTGGCGCTTGGGTGAGACCGGCCGTGCGAGGCAGCGCCTCGGGGGAAAGGGCGCAGCGCCTCGGCACCGCACGCCCGTTGGCTCTGAATTAATGCTTTTATCCGCTTTCTCAACGTTTTACAGGAAACGCCGCTGAGGAACAGCCCCAGCCCTCCCAACAGCACCGGAGGCACGATTGACAGCGATAGCTGGGATCCCCGGTTTAATGACATCCCCTCTTCCGTTTCCCTGCCCGCCAAGAACAGAAAGAACTTCAGTCAGCTTAAGCGAGCAAAACCATACGGTTCCCTGTTCCAGCGGGCAAAACCCAGCAACTTCCTGCCGGAGCGAAAGCAAATTGATAAGATCAGGAAGAAGAAAAAGCTGAAGAGGAGGGAGACGGAGGTGTCTGCAGAGGAGGACTATGAGGAGAAGCTGCTGGAGCTGGAGGTGGAGGACTCTTACGTAGAGACACCGATGAGCCCCTCGTCGGAGGGCGACCCTCAGTCTGCGACCGAGCACTGCTCGGTGTGGGACTCTGACACACCTTCCAGCGTCTCCTACCCTGCCGTGTCGGCCGAGCAGGCGGTGGAGATCCAGAGCGTGGGCAAACGAACAGTCATTCGGCAGGGCAAGCAGGTGGTCTTTCGGGATGAGGATGGCACCGGCGACGATGAGGACATCATGGTGGATTCGGGTAGGTGGCCTGGCTGTCGAAAGAGGCTTAGCCAGGTGGAAGCCGTGGTGCTGTCACCCGTCTCTTGGGCTCTTTACTTGTAGCGTGAGGGTAACACCAAGGTGTGGTGCCTAGGCAGAATTCAGTAGCGGCTGGGTTTTTGGGGGAAGAGTGGGGGGTGGTTGGCTGCTTTTGCAATGACCTGAGTGAAAAGCTGCGACTTTGCAGAAGCAGCCGGTTCTCCCCTCCCGGATTACGGCCTCTCATGTATTGCTGAGAGTCTCTTCCTGTGCAAGAGAGATTATTTTCTCTTAAGACATGGAAAAATCAGCCAAGTACCTGTCTTTCAAACCCAGGTAGTTAATTTAGCGAGAAAGTAGAGTAACTTCCTGGTGCCGGTGAGAGGCGTTGGCCGTTAAAAACATAGCTTGCTGTTTCTCTTTGCAGATGACGACTCGTGGGACCTGGTCACTTGCTTCTGCATGAAGCCCTTCGCCGGGCGGCCTATGATCGAGTGTAACGAGTGCCACACCTGGATCCACCTCTCCTGCGCCAAAATCCGCAAGTCGAACGTCCCAGAGGTCTACATATGCCAGAAGTGCCGGGACTCCAAGTTTGACATTCGCCGTTCGAACCGCTCCCGGACGGGCTCGCGCAGGCGCTTTCTGGACTAGGGGAGGGAGGCACGTGCTGGTGCGCCGCTTGGGCGGGCGGGCGAGCTGTGGACGCCGGCCGGGAAGAGCTCCCCGAACTGCTGCTGCTCAGGCTGAAGGGCTGCCTGGCCGGCCCGCGCTAACAGGGACAGGGAATCGCCAAGTCATGGGCAGCCGGGGCTGGAAGAGGCCAACTGGTCAAAACTGCTGCTAGATACCGATTAGCTCAAGGGACAGACTAAGCTCTCTGGGTTCGGTGGGCTTTTATCCGGTTACAACTACAAATTGGGTGATGTCTGGGGAATGTATAATACCTTTGCCACATGCGTTTTCTCATCCCATCGGGAAACTGCAAACCTCCTCTGTGCTAGGAAACTACTCCTCCTCCAAAGAGGGAGGAAGAGGAGGAGGGAGTCTATGTGAAGAGTCTGAAAAGTAAATGGCCGTGTGTTTTAATGTAATATTATACCTGCCCATTTGTCCGTATATATCGATCTTAGATGTTCTAAGGCTCTGTAGGAGCGAGTGTCAATTCATACCGACCTCTGCGCTATCTGCCTCCTCTTCACTGGGCCCGGGCAGCAGGGCAGCTCTGTGATTTGGCATCGTTCAAGTGAAAACAGGACTTCTTCCTGCCCCGAGGGACCGGCACGCTTAAAGGAAGAGAGCAGCCCTTTTTCTGGACAGGCAGCGCTGGGGATTAGCAACATCGGATTTCTTCCTAGAAGGTCTCTTCTTACGGTGACTTTTCGTGACTTTGTTTTGCATGATCGGCTCAAATGTGTGTATGGGGGGATACTGTTTGCTCTGTTTCCCGGCCCCTCGTTAAACTCTAAGGTGCTCTTTTAAGAAGATGCTGACTCTTCCTTTTCTCAACCCAGAATTCAAATGTGGATTGTAAAACGGGCCGTAGTAAACTTAGAACCTGGCAGGTCTGGTTTGGGATTTGATCATTTCCATCTGAGTACTACAGCTGAGTTGGCTTCTATTTTCACTGTTTGTTTTTTGAGACTGGATTTGTAATCAAAAAACCGGAATCTTTAACTTATTGGTTGCAAATTATACAGATAAAAGCAAATACAGGCTATGCAGCTAGCAAGATGAAGTGCAATGAAGATCCATGCGGTGCAGGGGAGGACAGGAGAGCACCGAGGCCCCTGCCAATGCTCCAGTCCCTCGACGGGACTTCCTGGGGGAGTCGAGGCTCGTACGCAAGGCCATTGAGATGGCAGCGTTGTTCCTTGATGACCAAACAGCGAGCTGTCTGTATCGCACAAACTCGGCTTACATTTTGAGGTATTTCTCTGCAAGTTACGCCTGATGAACAACGTCGTGCTCTGTCCGGCAAGACCATGAGGCGAGGGGAGTCGCTGGTACCGCGGCCGAAGCGAGACTAGCCACGTTGGTGGGAAGGTGTCCACGTTAGTCCTGCAGATGCACCGTGTTAGACCACCGCCTTACCCGAGTACTGGCTCATCAGGAGATGCATCCTGGTGATGGCCAAGGGTCCTTCTGGTACCCAGAGTCAGGCACCCTCCTTCAGATGTCTGCCTCGGGGCTGGCAAAGCTTCAGGCAGACAGGCCAGTGTTCAGTGCCCTGGGGCTCCGCTGCGGGGGACGCGGGGGTGCGAGGGGTCTGCTGGCCCCAGTCAGGATGGCGGAGCTGCACGACGTGCAACCATTCTTCAGTGCTTCTTTACAAAAACCCTGTTCCACTGAGCTGCAACAACTGACTCTGGGTTCTGAAAACCAGCTCCAGCTCGGTAAAATCTTAAGACCATGACCGTGGTATGCTGTCTTCCAGAAGCTTCATGGAACCACCAAGGAGTTTGCCAAAGACTTGTCCCCGACGGCTGCCTGACTGTTCTTTGCAGCCAGAAAAATAACCAAAGTTCTCAAATGCTGCCATTTCACTCTGCAAACAGAAAGGCTTTGGAAGATCCCGGTCACAAGCTGCGTAAGGGCTGGACCTGCTCTGAAAATTGGTATCTCTGTGTTTACAGCGTGTCTGCAATTCAACCGGACCTCTGCGGAGTGCGTTCCTGAAGCTTTTATGGGAGAAATGGCAAACTGCCAAGCGAACTGCCTCTTTTTCACAGAGGTTCGATACTAATCAATGTGACTGACTCTTGTTCTGTTACCTTTTCAGATTTATCCCAATAGATGGTGTCTGACAAGTCCAGCACGTTACAATATCAGCAGAGAGAGAAAAAAAAGTAACATCTCCATTCTTTTAGTTCATCACTTTCAGCCATGTATAATTATAGTTTAATTCAGAACTTTATTTTTTCATTAAAACTGTTTTAATGAACCATGTTTTTTTCTGAAATGTGAAACAAGTGAACAATGATTTTGTTTTATTCTGAACTCAGGAGACTGCTGTTATGATTTACTGGTGTGTAAAGCAGTTGTGCCTGGCGGTGCAGAACTTGACGCTTCACATGCTCTTCCCTAAACAATACACAAAGTCGGGTACGGGTGGGAAGTGCTGAAAACGTATCTTTCACACGCTGACAGGTATCCCCACCTCTCTGTAGCAGTTGCTCCTTGCCCAGCCTTCGCTGTAAGGTAAATGGCGGCAGGGCCCCGTCACTGGTGCGGGGACGAGCACAGAGCAGGACAGCGATGGGAGGCAGGCGGTGCCTGCAGGAGCCCAGAGAGGCTGAAGGCAGCTGGAATGCTGTGCTGGGCTTGCTGATAGGGACCTGCCGAAGGCTGGCATGAGCCCAGGAGGAGAGGGCTTGGGTCAGCGCACCTATGGTGTCGGCAGCACGCAGTCCTAGCAGGAGTCCTTCATGCAGAGTGCCTGAAAGGTAGGCTTGGCGTGTAGAAGCTGGGCCTGGGGCAGGGCAAATCCCTCTGGGTGAGACTGGGTGACCCCACGCCAGTCCCACTTGCCTGAGAGCTAGATCTTGGCTGGGCTGTACCTGCCTTGTGAAGACTGACCTGCTCAGCCAGACCCAAACCAAAACCACTGTAAAACCTCTGGGAGCTGTGCTGAAGGAACGCTCCTTCCCTCCCACCCCTGCCCCACTGCAGGGTGGCACCGAGGACCCCAAACCGCCAAAGGGGTGCTGGTGTCTTGGCGCCAGCCCTCAGCTCCTGTATGTGCACGACCCCGAAGGCACTGCTGCTCAGCCAGCTGCCTTCAAAGCAGCTGCCTTACCACCTCGGAAGGTTAAAAGATGGCTCAACTCTTTGGAAATGGCATTGGATCATATTAGAAGCTAAGCTCTGGTTGCTTCTATTTTAATTGTTTGTAATTTTGTATCATATAGACTGATAAACAGAAGTCCCAGGGGAGTTGTAGTTGTAAAATGGCAGCATCTCACAGAGCAGAAATGGTGGTGTTGGAAGTGGCAGTTACTCGAGTAGGGCTATTCCTTATAAATGTTCTTTAAAACTCTGCACTGATAGAGAAAATATGGAAGAGAGAGGAGGAGGTGGGCTGGGGGAGCAGGAGAGACTGACCCAATACCTGGCTCCAAGGGAGACAGACAGCACAGGCAGCGAACTCCACCGTGTGGACACAATTCAGCAACGCTTGACAATTACAAACACTGCAGGGAAGCAAAAATGGAGCTTTAACTACTGCAGAGGAGAACCTGCTGCAGCAGCCTCGTGGACAGGGAAAGGCACTCACAGTACCTGAAAGGAGGGGAAAAGCAAGAGTCTGAATCCTCGGTGGGCTGATCTGGCAGGAAGAACCAAGCTATATACTTTTTATGATGTTTAGCCAGGGAAGGGGGCAAGGCCTGTGTCAGTATTAATCATGAGGCATTTTACTTTAACGAGAGTTGCAAATTCAGATGTTCAAAGTACAAAGTTAACGTTCATCTGTCCCTTGCACAAACCTCTCTGCAATTAGAGAGAAAGATAATTTCATACTGCTGGGGGCACCCAGCACAGACGGGGAAGGCAGGAGAACTGACTCGGTTCTCTGACAAAGAACACAGCTGTGATTAAGAGGAAAGCACCTGCTCGACTCCAAGTCCTGGCCAGGCGGCTGAGCCACCTTCAGGTATGAACGTGCTGGCTGAGTTGCACCGGAGGAGATTTAGATGGCTTTTGCAGCAGAACCAGCGCCTGGAGCTCTGGCTCCCTGGAGCCTTTACTGGCTGGGCCACCCTGGGACGTGGTTGTCAAAGCTGAGAGCACGCACAGAAAGACAAGGGAAGACTCTAAAAAGTAAATCCTAAGCCTGTATCTCCACCTCAAGGATTTCCAGTTTAAAGGCTCTGGCTGAAAAGACCAGCATGTGTTCCTGGATCCTCATTAAGGTATTTTAAGCATTTGCTGGGTCAGTTAGACAGACATGTCACCTCACGTTTCTATGGCATTTTAAAGTTTGCACCCAAAGATGCTATCCTGTTACAGGTTTTAATTGCTGGAGGAGGAACAGAGCGCGCTGCCCCTCCGCAAAGTTATTTTTCAAGTGTAGAAATACCATGGGACATCTTGAAGTACTGAGGCAGTTTTTAGAATCACATCACTGTTTCTCTACATTTTAACACAGACTATGCAAGAAAACACTTTGATGGCAGCAGAAACTGTCTCTCAGGAAGCTGTCGGAAGTGAGAACTGTTTTATTGTGCAAACTTTTTTCATGAAAACACTCCTCAGGGTCATTGCTCTGCTAGATACAGGGCTATGCTAAGGTGGTTCTTTATAATTAGCAGTAAACATGCTCTCGCTCTTTTGCACTTGCTTGTGCAAAACTTCTCAGTACTTCTGGGAGTGTTTTGCCACGTCCTGGTCACTGCAGACTGGCTCTCACTCTTGACCACGCACTTCTTGCAGTGACGAGACACGGAAAAGGAATTTCTGGTGGAGATTTCTGCCCAGTTGAACCAGTTACGTGTACAGGTGATCAACAGAGGTCAATAACTGGATGTGACAGAGGGTGCAGTTACATTTACAAAACTTGCAACCCTTACTTTTCAGGAGTTTATTTCCAAGAGTGTCCCACAGATGCAAAGGGAATGTGAGCTACGTTTCAGCGGAATATAATTTATTGCACGTTTTACATTTAATTTTGGATCATCAGAACACTGGTTGTAAGTGAAATAAAATCCTGCACCAGGAGCTGGTCACAACTGGAGTTTTGGTTTTGATAAAAACAAGTGAACACCCCCTCACTGTATGAACTTGTTTTTTTAGCGGGGGGGAACATCTCTTTCAGACTGGGTCGAATAAGTCTGCTTTTGGAGATCTAATTTTCCTGTTACAATAGCGTGAGCAGAGAGAACCACAGCTGCACAGAAAGAGGGGCCAGGTATGTGTCAGGAGTGATTCACGGTGGTAGTTCTCAAGAGCAACAATGGGCTGCCACATGGGCTTTCCGCCCCCATCTCTCACACACAAGCACTGAAGGCTGTTCTAGGACTCACCAAGAGCAGAACTGTGACTGAGAAACTGCCACGGTTATTCCTTTTCTCTATGAAAAAGCCTCGGTAGTGTCGACGTACGCCGCATGTAGCAGATACTATAAGGCTGCTGTTTCCGTCTGCCGTGTCACTAGACCAGGACTGCCCTTTTTCTGGTAAATCACTAGCATGGCTTCTATGCAAGATCAATCCAATTGATTTATGTCATAACTGATGCTTCTTAGAAAGGGCAGCTGAATTTTACATTTTCAGCTCTTTACCTATTTGGCATCTTTCCTCACTTTGGTCTGGTTTACTTGTATAATCTACGTCCCTCTTTTTCCTAGAAATAAATTAGATGGGAGGAGACGGTTGCAGCATCAGAATCAAACTAAATGAATTGCTGTCCTTCTCCCCCACTTGCTTTTCTCTTTTCTTGAAAACCTTGATAGTACCTGGTTCTAGGTGGCAGAAGAATTAATAAGACTATTATACCCCATGTCCTTGTCTGAAAGAGCAGTGTTTGAAACGAGCAGCTGGATGGATTCTTCCTGAAGAGGTCCATGTTACTACAAAAGGCAAAGAACTTCATTTCAAACATACTTGTTCTTAACAAGCACATTTCAAATACAGATTTGAGATGGAAAACAATCTCTGTCTTCTTTCCAACAAAATGATTTACGGAGAGGCCTTCCAGGAGGTGGCCAGAGAACGTAACTTCCCCTCAGGAGCAGAAGAAGGTATGTTACCTACCCCAGGAAGTATGCGGAGAAGTGAGAACAGATCTTCTTCCCTGCTCAGTGCAAGATACATGTGAGATCGCACAAACGGACTGTGGCCAAACCTCAGCAGGAAGGACATGGCTGCACGACGGGTGGTGCTCGGTGCCCGCTCGCACAACCTCAGCAGAAAGCACTGCGCATTCAGAGTCACGTTGCTTTATTGGTTACTGAGCCACAATTCAGAGAAGTATTGCCTTGGAGCCACCTGTAGAAGCAGGTTCTCTCATTTTGTCTCCTAACATAACTGCTAGGACACCACCTGCTATACGGATAGTAAAAATAAAAACGTCTCTGTTCAGACTTGTAGCGTCCAGGGGAAGGTTTTGTAGTTTCCATTGACCCGGGTACTGTAACGGACGCGCACACTCTCACCAGATTAGCCATCTGCATCGATTCTGTGAGCTGTCAGATGAGAGCAATAAACGGATAAACACCACTTGTGCCGGATGAGACGCATCCTACCTCGAACCCACCACTGTACCAGGGACAGAGAGGAACATTTCTGGCTGTTAATGGAACATGATCCACATACACCTCCAATGTACTTATGGAAGCTTTGTAAGTGGGACGTGCTTCTTAAATTGGGCCAGGGAGCTCATCTAGAGTAAACAGGAGGTTTGTGCCCTTTACCCAACTCCCCAGACCTACAGGGGTACCAGTAAAACTTGTCACCAGCAGGTAACGGTTTCACAAAATTATTCTGGCAGGGAAAATGTTTTGGCAGACAGATAAATGGGGATGAGGAAGAAATCTGGCTCAGGCTTCCACCTTGCCTTCATACATTCAATTCAGTCCCCAGAAGGCAATCCAATGCTGTGAATTGCCCGTCAGGGACATCAGCAGCTGTAGGAGGCCTCTGCCTCTAACTCCAGTTAGATATGTAAGGTTAGGTGGTATAAACAGCTGCAGGGGTGCTGCTGAGCTCTTTTAGGTCATACTCCAGAGCCTTATCATGGTCAGTCCGTTTCAGTAACCCCAGTTCTGAACCCCGGAACCCCAGTTCTGTGTGCTTCGCCACACAGAGCTGAAGCAATCCTTTACTGGTTCCTGAAGGAAGAAGCAGAGCGGTCCTTGCTACTTACATTGCTTTGGTATCCTAAGGGCCTCGTTGTCAGCGGACATCACTTGGTGCAGAACTCCTCGGAACTGATAAAGCACTTTCAAACTCTTCTCCTCACCCACGCAGGGGTCGTAGAAACCTGGCAGCCCAGCCTTCAACCAGAGGAGGACAGACTGAGCATCAGGGAATGGACTTTCACAGCTCTTCAGCTGATCAAAAATATTTATCAGAGCCAGAACAAGGTGTCATTAAGAAAAACAAGAGTTGTTTTGCCAATGAGATGAGAAGCGAAGGAGTCGCCTCCCCAGTGGCAAGTGCTAAATGCAGAAAGGAGCAAATCAGGGGCGTGGGAAGTTTCTGGTGTACAGCCCCAGAGTCTGTAACACACGCTGTCCCACACAGCAAATACAGAGACGCTGTTTCTTTGGCACTGCAAATGCCCAGAGAAACAGAAGTTCCTGGAGGTTCATAACACCTGGTATGTAAATGGCCTCTGTAAATTGATCTCAAGTCACTAGCTTCAAGCACACTGAGGAAATCCCCTGGTAGGACAGCATACGGGTCAATCAAAATTCTGAGTCACACATTTGAGCTCGAGTCTGGGCTTTGACAGAAGCGCTACATACCTTGGATGCCTCTGTAAGGATGAGTTTGGAGTCTTTCACCAAGCACTGCAGGGGCACAGTCACATCTATTACTTTCACCTTCTCATTCTTCCTGCTGTTGTCATTAACAAACTTCCCATACCAGGCGTTCACTACAATCAAACCTGCATTTCACATGAAATCACAGATGTGATGAAAGGCTTCCCACCGACAGCTAGACAGACACTGATGAAAAGACCATCCTGGCATTTTCTCTTGCTTTCAATGATATTTAAATTTTGCCTGCCTGGACCCACTCGTGTGACAGTCCAAGCTGGATGTCAGTCCGCTTTGGAACATTTTCTTGGAAATTGCTAGTAAACATCAGAATTCTGATTTCCATTATGACCCAGGAGCACGCTGCATATGCTAGAGACCAGCGAAACCTAAACTTCAGAGTGTAACTTTTGCACGTATTTATACACACGCCTCTCTTTTGCGAAATGGTGAATCCAGAGTTTTGTCTTCACCCCGTTGATCCACCTCACAGCATGTCCCAAGATAATAAGCAGTGGATCCCTACTAAGCTCAGGCAGCAGAAGCCGAATCATAGTGGAACTTCCCGACCACATACGCAACAGCAGTTATGCTGTGCTTCATTAGGGGTGAAAATGAAGAAACGATACCTTGTACTTCTCGCCCTCAACCACCCAACCTTTGTATTGTTCCCTCTCTCCAAACTTATGGAACAAGTAAGTGACATTGTAATCCTTACCCATTCTGGCTTCCTCCGCTTCTATTATCCTCCGGACAGACTCCTGCATTAACCGGACCTGTCACAACGCAAGGGGACGAGCAAAAATCAAGCAGTGTCAGACTCTGTGTCCAAAAGAGAAGAGCCCAGAGTGATAACTGCTTCCTTGAACTAAGGGGATTAGTCACTGGAAAGACTTACCGCAGCTTCAGCCTCCTGCTTCTTCTGAAGGATGTCACTGGCGGTCGTCTCCCTTTGCTTCTCCAGCTCTCTGGCATAAGGAAGTCAACATCACATCAGGTCTGCGCAGTGGATGGCGTTCAGCCACAGAGTGGCAGATGTCTACTTCCCCACCCCAGCTACAGCTGACCCACAACCTCACACAAATGAACTCGGTTTTAAGGCTCTTCCCCACCTTTCAAGACATTTTTGTAGGCTTCCAGGATTGGGTAGTACTGATGATGCAGCGAACCACACTGCCTTAGCTGGTTATCCCAGCCTTTGCACCAGGCTGCCAGAAGCACCTGTGTGGAACATCCCGGCTCTGAATCTAAAACACAGTCTCGTGAGCTCACCTCTCCTTTTGCGCCCTGAGGTAGGGTTTGATGATTAGCCTATGCATGGCGAAGTAGATAACTAGAGGTCCCACGGTGGCATAGAATACAGCACTGGGAAGCAGCTGATCTGTTAGGTGGACAGGGAAGAAGTAGGTCTGGCTAGCCCTATTCAACCTGGAACAAAAAATGAACAGTAACAGGTAAGAGGAAATGCAGAGTTTAATGTCCTTGATTAAGTACACTTAGCAGCAGCGTATCCTGCTGAACAACTGCTGAACCAAAGGAGAGATGAATGATGAGCTCAAAAAGGTGAAAATATGATAAACTGAAACAAGACAGCTGACGCCACCTAGAGTCAGACTTTTATCTAGCAGACATCTCTTGTGTTAGTACCTGGCCATTCTAAAGCAGATTTTTAATCTTAGGAGAATTCATCTGGTTATTATTTTCACCGGGGAAAGGGACCAACATCATCATCATCAAAACTAAACGTGTATTGAGAAGGTCTACATTCACAACACCAGCATGTGCCTTCAAGGAAGGAGTACATTAATATTTTTCTGACACTTGTAATACTATTTACTTTAGAAAACACTAGTTTTCTCAGGACAGAGGTCTGCTCGGCTTCTGCATCCTGGCACGCCTTCTGCTGGCACCCATTAAAAGTGCACATTATATGAACCCTGACAGAGTTCTGCCCCTCTTTGTGAACTAAGGCTTATTAACAGTATCATCACCTACATTAGTTAACCATAATTCACTAATTCAAGTATATACTTGTGTACAGTGTTATAAAAACAGAACGCAATTAAATCCATTTCTACTAACAATATTTTTGGAGATCTTCCGTCCACTTACAACAATGCTCCAAACCTTACTTTAAGCTGTATTTTCAGAATATTTTGATGCTCACACACTAACCCTGGAAGAGGTGGCTCAGGCTCAGAGTAACACTGGCAGAAGGCACACACTGCTTCTGGTGGGCACCACTTGTATTAGGCGTGAGGGCAGCTGCAACCTTTCATAGTGATATACCAATATACCTTTATTGCCCTAAGACTGGGACCTTCCCACCCGAGTACTGGAAATAGAACAATGCAGGTTATAGTCAGCCTCTGCAATCTAGAGTTGTAATCTTGAACTGACTTGATTTTCAAGGACACTCCTTGGGGAACACCAACACTGATGGTGGCTCCTAAAATGCTGTGCCTGGAAATCTTCCTCTCCGCTCCATACTCCACTATGGTCCCAAAGAAACCCGCCCTAGAACGACAGAACCAAAAACTGGTAAGACAGGGAAGACCCTTGACTTTCTCTTTATTGAATCCTGTAATTCCCTAACAAGTAAAACATGGAAATACATCTGTGTGCAGTGGATGTTGGCTACTGGAAGATTCACAGTGTATCTACACAGTGAGATCAGCCTTTTCAGCTTATAAAGTAGTAAACAGACTACAGGAACTTCTGGCTTTCTTACTGGTGGTGATACAGAGATACCACACACAGGTATTTTAAGTTCCACTCATCTGAAGAGGCACAAAGAGCTAAGCCTCCAAGACATTACTTAGATTTAATTAATCAAAAGCAGATTCCCCAAGACCAAGAAGCATTTTATTTGCATAGAACCCGGAGGTCTGCAACAGCAGGAGAGGACAGATTCTTCAGGCCATGAGCAGCATGACCTTCCTATCACACACTTACTTGAGAGAACCTTTCACTCGTGTTTGATCTTCATCCTGAAACTTATGCTGATAACTGACCATCATGAAAGAATGGGGGATTCCCAGCTGAAATACAAGAGGCACAAATGTATGAAAATGTACCTTGGGCCACCACTGGATGTTCCCCCAATTTCCTTTCTTATCTTTTAAGTGGCACAGAAAACATAGCAGTGCTTCCCACTGCCTCATCACAGCCTGCAGTCGCTGCAGTCTGTGTTGTGCATCCTGTCTCTAATCTGAGCTGATCCACGTTAAGTATGACAATGTTGGGTGCACAGTGTTGTGCTCTGCCAAATGCAGCTGTTTACCCATGTCACGTGTTTGTACGAGATGGTACCAACTGCTCCGTATCCTCTAGTCCCAAGACAAAATACTCTGGGACGGAAAAGCTGAGGCACTTTTCTCCCACAGGGTGGTATCAGGACTCTCACCTGTAATGCCACAGTGAAATGGCTGGTTTTTGTATCCCGGACAATACTAGTGTTCATGGCTGACTGGATGCCCCACCGCCACTGTAAATACCCCATCGTGTTCTTGTCAAGGTTGCGGGCTAGAACCGTGGTGAGGCCTGGGCGGATCCCACGGGATGAAAACTGCAGGGCACAGTTTGTAGTGATGAAACTGGGAGAAATAAGGAAAGCCTCATCAGTGACAAAACACAGGCTCCCAAATGGCCTCAAATTCCTTCCTTCCCAGACGCCTTGCTGAATACGCAGAGACTAGCCTGCAAAGAGCATGATGCCCAAGGGTTTCAGGAAAACTCAAAGCTAATTTAGACTGTACTGACCACAGCACTGCCCAGAAGGGCAGGGTTATGCCCTAGTTTATTGGTCTGGGCCACAACACTGCAGCCAACACAGCAGGCTACCTTTCAGCCTTTGCCCTTCTTGCCCTAGGCAGATAAAGTCCCAGTCTTCTGTAGAGGCAACACACTTGGCTGCTAGATGATAGCAGCCCTGCTATTTAATAATCCTTGAGCATCAGCTCCAAAAAGCAGCATTAAAGGACTTTACACATAACAAGACCCCTGTATAAGCTCTGAGGAATGGCATATTTACTAAATTAGACAATGCAAAAAGAAGGAAGGCTACACCGGCACCTACAATGTTCTAACATACGTCTTCAATCACAATCCTTACCTTGTCTCTCCTTTGCAACTTGAGACCTCTATTCATTTGTATACACCACACTAGTGGCAAGTTTGGCATTATTTCCCTAAAACATGACATATCACCTCCTCTTTTGCTGTCAGAAACTCCATCTCACACCCAGAAGCCCCAGAAGAGCTCCCCAATGTTTTGTTCCGCTCCCAGAGCAAACTTCTGTTGCTCTGATTGTGAGATCATGCCTCAAGTATCATGAATTCATGACAAGATCAAACACAAATCTAAGGATGTGAAACACAGACCTTCCATAAACTGGAAGTATGAAAATGAAGGACACCAACACACGAAAAGGAGCATCAGTACTAAAGCACGACCTTCAGTCTGAAGAAGAAATACCTTATTTCGTAGGATAGAAAACACATCCAGAATTAACAGGGAAGAGAATTCAAGCCATTTAGTTCCTTAGTGTGGAATAATAACCATTAGACCACTTTTCTAATATTTACCATCTTGGTGTAAGATTACGGAATATCTTCAGACCGAAGAGAGGTCCCTGAAGGTCTCCTGCTCCAAACTCCAACTGTTTAAATGCACAATGCCAAATTGTTAGAAGAAAACATCTTTTACAACAGTGACAAAATACTTCGCAAGCATCATTTACATCCCAGACATTATACAGATCTGAGTAACGTTTACCACATATTTCAGCATCCTCTCTTTTCTGCTTGCTTTACATTCAGAATAAGAGGCGTCTCACTGAGTAGGGTCTTCAGGAGTAAAACAAAACCAGTTTCCTAGTCTACAGGCTGCTACTACTAGCACCTCCACTGGTTGCTCCAGTGGAAGTGGAGAAAACATCTCCATCGCAGCCCCACTAGAGCCAGCAAGACTTGGCGGCTGCCCTCCGAGGATAGGAGTCCTTCTCAGGACAGCCACACAGCAATGCTGTCAGCAGCTTTGCACCTGTCTCAGCATCTGCAAAACACATCTGCTGCCTCATCCACTAGCGTGGGTGACTTCCAGGGCTGCTATTCAATGTTTATGTGGTGCTGTTCAGTCTTATTAAAGGAAACAGTTCTTAGACCTGACACTTTTCGTGACAAAACCTGCAAAATCAGTTCCTTCTACATCTCCTAAGAAAGTTTATCACATGGGTTTTTTAAGACTTTTTTTTAGTCACTGACTCATGACAATATCCATGAGCTCAAGCAGTTTAGTAACAGCAATGTGGCCTTTAGCAGCACATTGCAATATTACAAAATCCTGACACAAATCAAATGCCTCCAGCCTATGAATTCTCAAACAAGAGGAAAACTCCCATTTCTCACAAGCTGAGGAAACAGGTTAGCAGTACCTAGTGTGCAAAAAGGAAGGCTCAGAAAGCAGCCACCTGCCAGCCACAGCAGCCACGCCACAAGCATCTCAAACAAAGCCACTGGTCTAGCGAGGCACGGCTTTCCGGTGGTAACGCGGGACCTTCCAGCTACTTAGACTGTATCTGCCTGGGAGTCAAACTACTTTCCCCCATAACTTCTTCCTTTGTGGGGTTTTTGAAGCGACGGCAGATTATCACACTGCCCTGAGGTGCATGTGCACAGCCCCAGAAGGCACCCAGGAGGCTTCAGACAGCGAAATTAGAAAGGCCCTGGAGACAACAGGTAACAGTTCTGTCAGCGTAAGTGAAGTCCAAAATGCACAGCCCAATGGAAAGGGAAAACAATTAAGAAAAAAAAACCCCAAGCTTTGGCCTTCCTTTTTCCTCAAATTCCTTTGAGAATTCCTTTTTCTACATTCTACAGAATACAGAAAATGAGAGATGAAACAGACCAAAAGTTCCCTAAAGAAAATAAACACTAGGTAACTAATCCAAGCAGCCCGAAATAGACTGGATATAAAAATGTGTAACAGCTAGTACTTTTACCTCTCCCCATCCCTTGGCAGAAGTCACTCGTCTCAGAGCAAGATTAATCGATCCACCTCCATTCCCATTCTGGGTGGAAAGGTTACCAGACAGTATTGCTGTGTCCGTGGCAGTCAGTGGTGCCTGAAAAATGAATATATTGTTGCCAGTTACTCTGACCCTGACTCACACATTTAATGCATGTTCTGCAAGGACACAATCATGACTGCAGAGACTCTAAGCACAGAGAGACAGGTAACACTCCAGTTGACTCCCTGTCATCCACCAAGCGGAGGTGTTTGGCCCAGACGCGGCCACACTTGCTCTAAATTTTGCAGTCAAAGATCAAGTATGGCAAAAAGTGTGGTAATTCTTACAGTACCAGACATTTATGACACCTTTAATGCACCACCTTGAAGTCCTGACCCTGAGCTGCAAACCCTTCTGATCTCACTAGCAAACTAAATTTCTTCAACTCTCTGGCACAGAGGAAACACTCCCCTTTCTTTTCCTTACCCACATCCCCAAAACTGGGCACCATTCGTTTTCGTACACTAAATACTCCATGTTCAGTGAGAACTAGATACCTGTTTTCAACCATGACTGAGCCTCCCTGCCAGCAGGAAGGCAGGACCACTGTAGCCCACAAACCGGTCACAGAAACGCATGCTGTACAGTCCACGCACAGTCCTGCTGGAACTGAGCTTCCTCGTCCCACCCACGTGGTAATCACGTCCTTCCATAAATCGAGACGAGAACGCCCTGAGCAGTGTTTCATTTTCTGTTGCTTTGCACTGCGGTGCCTCGTTCGCTCAGGCCCAGCTCCGCAGCAGCAGCAGCGTCTGCCCTCCTTACCTCAATGGACTGGGATATGTGCATTTTGTTTATCTCGATCTGGGGAAAGCTGCTCCCAGGCACATCTTCGTATTCTTCGTCGTAACGATCAAAGAGGTCAGTGGCATCTATTCCAACACTAATTGTTCCCTAAGGAATGACAAGTGAAACAAGTACTTATCATTAACAAACATCCAGCCTAAACAGGCCAAACGCCTAAACCATCCTTGTATACAATTATGTTTTCTTGCAGTTTTTTCTTGTTCTGCAATAACCTTTTCCACTCTAAAATGCACTTCTTAAACATTCAAGACAAAGAAAAACGAACGATTCCAATATGCTAAAACAGCAATATAAATCATAAAGTACACTGGAGAAAATACCGTTTTTCAGCAGGAATGCAACTTGTAATACCAGTAGGTAATTTTTCCATTGTGACACATTACAGAAGCAGGTAGAACACTTCAACGCAGCAGGTTTCTTCTTCCCCCCCCAATTGACTCTGCTCTGTCAGTATTTTAAAGCTGAAATAATATATTTTAGAAATCGTTTTCCTTCAACAGAACTTGACCAGAAATCCTCTAAATGCTTAGGAGTTCTCTAAATTCTTAGGAGCTATCAAAAACAACTTAGTTTTGAGCTGCATCGTTCACTTGCAATTGACCTCATTAGCTAAAAATTTTGTTTTCTTTTTCCTAGTTTATATCTTGTAATCAGTAGAAAAGTTTGACAAAGGAAATATTTACCACTTGCTAAAAGTCTATCTTTCTCAAAACTTAGAAAAGCTTATTCCTACAAAAATCTAGGCCACAGCTAAATAGTCTGGCTACCTGCTGCTGTGCTCACTCAGACTAACTGCAAGAGTGGGTTTATTTGAAAAGGGCACGATTAGATCCTTGTCTGGGTCATATAACTTCAAGAGGCTTTGGAAACCTTCCCTACAGACCTATTAAACAGCATTCGAGCTCATCTAAAATGCACCAGTTGCAACAACAAAAAACCCCTCTGTACGAGCACCGAATGAACTCTGAGCAATTTGTACAGAGAAACTCAATAGCTGGGTAGGTACAAAAACCACTCACAGAGTCCAAGAACGGACAGAATAAACTCTTATCTCGATCTGAGGCAGCATTTTCCCCTGCTCACTCTGCTCTAATCAAATGCTGAACCATAAATATAGGAAGAATTGCAGAGTTTGACAGGACTCAAAACTCCTCTGGTTTGCCTCCCAACCTTTATTTGCTGTGGATATTCCCGACCTCTTCTCAATGTTTATTTTCTGATAAATATTTTAACACAGGAAGGTGCGATTACTTCCAGGAAAACTCTGGAACAGAGGCTATGCCCGAATTGTTTACAAATTACTCTGGGCAGGCTGGCGAATGTCAAAGCAATTGCGCTCATTGCTCAGTGACGGGGGAGCTCCTGCCCTTTATGCAGAAGGGTACTTTCCAGGAACTATCTGCAAAGTCACCTTCAAGGGATCTGCCCTCCAGACGCTGCAGCTTCTTCAGTTTCAGCCTATGTTGTGCTGTTCCTTGAAATGGGGCCAAAATAACAGCAAAGCAAGGCAAAACCGCCAAACACCTAGGAAGCAGTGTGGCCCCGCACTGCTGCTCCAGCCCTCTGGAAAGACACAGGGTAGAAGAGCCAAAGAGAAACAGAAAGTACCAACTCTACTCAGTGACATTGCAGCAAATGCACTCCAGAGTGGCTGATCAAAGGCGTCTGAATACAGGTGAGCATTTATTTCAACAAAAGAGAGAACTATTTCAATTTTTCCCTGATGCTCTTCAATTCAAGGAAGCATAAACCTGATCTTTCATAACAGACCCATTCAGAGCAAAGGAGCATCTCCATTCCCCCCACCCACCCCCTGCTCCTCCACAGATCTTCTATTTAGCTGCCTTTCACTGAAGTGACGGGTGGGCTCTGTGCAGACATTTCACCTCCCGCCAAGCAGGTGAAGTCACCCTCAGAGGTCTATAGATCCTGGCAAGGAAACTGGCTCAGGCGCAAGCACAGGAAAAGCGGCAGATGGCAAAGTTAAAAATATTCCCAGAGAACGACAGCACCCCCTATGCCACCGGATAATAGAGGGGGGACCGCTGCTCCTCGCAGCTCCCCATCAGCCACCTGCTCAGACCGTTGGAAATGAAAAAGCCCTCCCCAAAGAGCAGCAGGGAAAAAGCTGTAAAGCTCTGCTCAGAAGTCGCGGTGCACGCACGCAACGTGCTGCAAAGCGCACCAGCTCAGCAGGGCAGGAAGCTTTGGAGTGGCACTACAGAACCACCAGAGTTGTTATCTGGTGTCATCTTTTAAAATCACCTTTATTTGCCATCCTGTGCATACAAAACAGACTTTACTGATGGAATTAAGAGGTGTGCCAGGGAAGAATATACCCCCTCCTTGCCTTTTTCCTTAGGGATTTACCTTCTGGAAGGTGACATATGGAAGCTGTGCAAGACTAAGCCTTGAGGGACCTCCATTTCTTAGACGGTGACCTTCCGCAGCAAGGAAATAACTGGATTTAATTTCTCCTAACAGGAAGCAGTTCTTCTCAAATCAAGTAATGAACTTTTCAACCCTTCTGCACGTCTTTGAAAGCAAAAACAAAGCTCTAAAAGCAAATAATAGACTCAATTCGAAACCTGCCAAATTGCCTACATCTGGTTATTGCTCAACATTTCTGGTTAAAATGCTTTATTTTGCTGGGACCATTTTATAGAGCTGACAAAACGTTGGAAATTTTAAAATAACTTGCGTTCGTGTATAAAATGATCACAGCTGCGCTACCTAATTCCACAGGAACACTGCCTGGAGAGACATTTCTATAGGCTGCCAATCGGCAATTGCTGTAAACACCCAGATGGCTAATTTTATCACAGGACACAGAGGCTGCGGCTTACAATGCAGCTCCACTTTTTACTGCTCACAGCCACGGCGAGGCACTCAGATAAAATGTCAAATTCCTAAAGTCACAGAGAAGCACGAGGTGGTTATAACAGTGCCCCTCTCCAAGAACACCCTTCTGACCCCAATCACTCTCATCTCCAGCAGAGACAGTTCGACTTGCCCATTCTGCAGCATCCAGAAATCCCTTCCTGCCTGGAAGAACACTGTCAGCAGATATTCAAGTAACACCCGACGCTTATTTACCCTTCCAGTACCAACAAGGTCTTGGTATCTGTGCACTATCCACAACAGCCTGGTGATCTGTGTCAGTCGATTTGCTTTGCTAAGACCAGCGCAGATCCAAAGTCTGTGCCAAGGGGAGTATCTCAAAACATCACAGGTCTTCTCAGACGGACATTTTTCTGATACAGTCCCAAGCATTACTGTACTCACACTTCCGTCCACTCAGAAAACACTGTGATTTTAAACTGCTGACTATGAAAACACCAGCAACCTTCAAAACCAACAGTAATAGTAGTTAATCAACTAACGATTTGTTTCTCGGGTTATAGAAGTCCATGTGTGAACCCAACGATACAGGAGACCCCCTCTTTCAAAGCCCCCACAAAAGTACAATCACCTGTGCTTCAGGGTGCAGAATCTGTGTTGACTGCGAGCCTCCGGTGAGAGCTCTGGGGATACCCAGTTTTCCACCAAGAATAGAATAATTTATAAATAAAACAAAAATTGATGTCTCATTACAGTTTATTTTTTCAAGATGGAGAAAGTTTCTCTCTGCGCGGTTACCTTGGGGCAGACAGAGGAAAATGAAGGCTCCCCCACCACGGACCACTTCCATACTGCACAGAAGAAACGGATTTCCAACACATTTCAAAAAACACGTAGAAAACGGTTTCTGATAGTTTAAGCAAAAACCCCCAAGAAAAATACAGATACAGGTAAACTGAAGTATGAATACATTTGGTGAGTGTAGATGTAGCTCTTGGATAATGTTATGCACTGCACGAGAACCAAGCTCTCTCTGGTGCAACAAGCTTTGAAACCTCAGTCAGTGACAATCCTGACAAAACCTGGCTTTGCCTAGCGTGCTTATCAAGCCAAGAGCCAGCAAAGGCATCAGAACACTCTAAACTATCAGCGTATTCCAGTCGCAGCAGGTGACAGAGAAAGCAGCGGTTGATCGTCACTTCCACCTCTCCATGCCATCCTACGCTACTACGAGAACATAATCCTCAACATGGTGTTCTGATCATCTCTGAACAGCCAAGACTCAGCTGCGAGGTGGGTCATTTAGTGTCAGTTTATGGCCGTTCAAACAGACTGAGAGTTGGGAGCGGAATGCTCGATGGTTCTCACCCTGAGAGCGTGATCAAGCTTTCCTAAAACAGGCACTAACTGTGAAACTGGCAAGACCCCAATCCTGTTCAGGTTGATTTTGCTCACTGTGCTGCAGCTGGAAGAGTTCTGCTACCCGGCTGGTTTGGTAGCGGCCACACATTTTTCATTGGTTTCTAAGCTGCGTTTGAATATCTCCCTGTGTTGCTGTGACACTACAGGAGTGTTGAAGGGAAAACCTGTCAGGTAACTGCGGGGAGTTTCATTTTATTTGGACTACTGGAAAGAAATCATAAACATTTCAGTGTTATGTATATTTTCTTGAAATTGCTGAAAGAGATATTGTGCTCCTACATGTTTCAACAAAGAAAAGAAAAAACTTCCAACAGAGGATTAATGTTCAAAGAATTAGCTGTTTTCCCTACGCTGTCCAGAGAAACTGCGTATTCAAAAAAGGAAAAGTAACTCACTAAGGACAGATACCTAAGGGGCTATTTACTGTGGTCCCTCATCTAGGCTCATCACACCCTGCATATGCATAATAATTTACAGATTCACTCTTGGGGCTAGGGTGAAGTCTTTGCTTACCTTTGGATTAGTTCGCTGCTGCAGTCTTCTCTCTTCCCTCTCTCTCTGCAAACGCTCAAATTCTTCCCTGATTTCAGCTGGAGTTCTCTTCCTTTCCACAACCTGTTCAAAAAGAAATTAAAACCAAAAGATTACCAGAAAGAGGATGTTCAGGGCATTGCACTGCTGATGGGCCGGAGGCCCACTGACCTGGTATGCTCTAACGCATTGCCCTGCTGCTGCTGCAAGCCACTCCGCACAAATTTCAATACTGAGGGTTTGGAAGCTAACACCTGGGCCAGATCAAATGGTAGGCATGAGAGAAAACCCCATGCTTTGAGAGAAGGGAAAATGGTCTTGTTATTTCTATTCCCTTGACAAAACCAGAGCAAATAGCTTTCAAACCACAAGTACAAGATACTGCAGCCCAGTCGTTACTAACAGCTATACAGTAACTTCTCTACCATGTGTAGACAAAAAAATGAAAATGACTGAAAGTTTCTGGCCTGAGGTAAACTGTTTAAGCGAGAGTTCCATAATTTTTGGCTACACTGATTCACATCAGGGAATGAGGGTTTTAAACAGGTATGGCTTTAGGTATGGACAGAAAGAGTCTTAGATTTGGCTTTTCAAAATAAGACCAAGTCTGCCACAAGCAGCTCAAAAAAGTCTGTTACACGCTGCCACTGCTCCACTTTTCTTGCTGCTAACTCCAAACTTGACCTTGGCGCTGGCCTGGCCCAATGCAACATGATTCTGCAGCAAGCAGCGTAGTGCAATCAACTGAGACTGGTGGAGGCTAGCAAGGGGGCTTAACAAGAGGAAGCCAAGAATGGACAAGCTCTCTTTCAAAGACCCAAAAATCAAACCAACAAAATAAAAACTAACCCTGAAAGCACAGAAAGAAAAAGTAATTTCAAACTCAGAGGTTAGCTGATGCTGAAAAAAGGTTTCAGATGAAAAAGATGAGACTAGATGGTCAATACCATGCATTTGTTTCAGACAAACATGTTGCCTGTCATGGTAATATCGTATTAGGGAACTCTGAATATCAGGTTTATTGTTCTCTTGTCAAGTGAAAAACCTAAATATCCTTTGAAAATCCACCATGGTGTTTTAGTGGAGAGAGAGAGAGAGACAGAAATACCTAAACAAGGATGCCTCCAAACAAACAGGCATTTACTACCATCAAGGTGTCAGTGCAGCTCGATAAAACAAGAATGGCAGATAACAGTGGGTTTAGCCAATTCTGCTGGCCATAAGGTGCTAAATTTCTCTCACCTCCCATCCTTCCATTTCCAGTCCTCTCCTCCCATATATGTCATAGATGGCTCTGGTCTGTGGATCACTAAGCACTGCAAGTTAAAATCAAAAGAGAGGAGAGAACTCAGTTTTTGGTCTTCTCCTTGAATTTCAGACCAACACACTAGTGTTATTTGGAATTCAAGCACAGATCCTGGAAACATGTTGCTCTACAGTTGCATCCATTTTCACATTAACTCCCTTTAACCTTTTCACATGCTATATTAACAGGACAAATTCACTTTTCCCCCCAACCAATTCCTTTTTTATTTTTCTTACTTGTAAAATCAAAAAGTTAAAACAAAGCAAAAAAGACATGCAGGCTAGCTGAATATCCAGCAGGGTTTTTTTAATATTGCTTTTTTGGACTGAAGGGTGTCATAAACCCTCTAACAATCGATGGGATTATTAGCAATTCAGCGATAGCAGTCCCTGGAAACCTGAGGAGGAATGACATCGACCTCTGTCTGTCTTTCAAAGCCCTGTGGTGCTTCGCTCCATCTTTGATCTTCCTCACCATCCCTGTCCACTGATCCTTTCCCACCCAGTCCAAACACCTGAGAAGTGCCAAGCACCAACGAAGTAATTTCCATGAGGCGGTTCACACCTTGCCAAACATCAGCTACAGGGTAATTGCAAAAATGCGCGTAGAACATGAATCTCCCAAAGAGTCACCCACATGTTTCCTATGACTGTGGAAGAACTGATGAGTCTTCAGAGAGCTGGGTGTGTATATTAAAGCAAAAAAGGGCTATACCAGTAATTCAACTTTGAGCTGAACTACTTGAAGATTGTTGAACCTGCTAAATGTCATAGGCAGATACTATTTTTTATAAATTCTGATCAATCTTTTGTTGTGTGATATTAAGAGATGGAAGAGGAAGGGGAGAGAATAGGCAGGAGGTGGGGTGGCTCATTTTCAAGATGTCAGAATTTTTGCTTGTAAACTATTACGCTCGCATCTGGTACTAAACGAGCAACAACTTACCTATACACTGCAACGCAGAGCCCAGCAAAGCCACGGGGTTCAAAGGGACTGCCGACTCTAATGTAAGACCTACTCACCACATTAAAATGAAATTACTGAAGCACCCTGAGTTTTTATTTCCTGTGTCACCAATGTAAGACCTTCACTGTTCTCCCCAGCAAAAGCTTCCATATGTCCTAACACCTGACCAGGCACAATGTAAAAGACACCACCCATGTCCAAGTCCAACTGGAAGAAAGAAATGCTTATCATCCAGAAAACATGGGAGTAAAAATTAAAATTTTACCTCATCTTTGAGGTTTAATAGAGGAATATTATTCATCATTCTGCTTCAGTTTCTCTTGAGACTACAGGACCGGGCATCTAGTTCGCTGCACTGGTTTTTAATGCTGAAGAGTCCTACCAGCTTCTAATCCATTTGCATTCCAGGTGCCTCTTATCACACTTGCAAAATGCTGCAAGCCAGTTCTAACCAATCCCTTTCTTGCGCCTCAGTTACACTATGCATTATCTCTGGTGACACCAGGATTTAAGTACATGTCGTCTTAATTCAGAATATTTTTAAAGGGCTTTGGCATCCTTGGATGAGAAAAATAGCTTTAACTGCTATGAATCCACTGTCCATATCTCAGTCCTAGAATACGGAAGAACTTGCTGAAAACCAATGGAGACCGCAAACCAGGTGACAGAGAACAGAAATTCAGGATGCATCAGTTCAAAAGTAAAATACAAATCTGTCTGTCTGAAGCTTTTCAGTCTTCAGTCTCTACTGGGAGAGAATTTTCAGCAGTAAGGGAAGTGGTGAAAAGACTATTTACAACTTGCAGGAAATAAGACAGGGACTCCGTATCTCGTTCACTGCAGAATCTATACGGCATTGCTCCTCTGATTTACAGGACAGAAGCAGGAAACAAAGCACCGCTAAGTATCAGCAAATTTTATTATTACTTTGTAATAATATCCATCTTGTTAGAAAAGCACAAAGACACAGCCCTCCTTCCAGAAACCCTCTGAAAAGAGTTTCTGCAAGCTTCAGACTTCCACTGACCTTCATAAGCTTGGTGAACAAGGTTAAACAGCCGCTCAGCTTGCGTTTTGAGGTCGGGGTCTCTGTGCTTGTCTGGATGGTACAGCATACACAGTCGGCGGTAGGCAGCTTTTAGTTCTTCCTGAGAGGCCTGTGAAAAGCAATAAAAATGAATTAAAGTACAACCAACAAGCCAACAGTGTGCCTTGGCAGCCCAGAGGGCCAGCCATGCCCTGGGGGGCACCAAGCCCTGCATCGCAGCCGGGCGAGGGAGGGGATTGTCCCGCTCTGCTCCGTGCTGGGGCGGCCTCACCTCGAGGGCTGGGTGTGGTGTTGGGCGCCGCAGGACATTGAGGGTATAAAGCTACGGGATAGTGCCCCGAGGAGGCCACGGAGTTGGGGAAGGGTTTAGAGGGGAAACCCTACGAGGAGCGGCTGGAGTCCCTGGGGTTGTTCAGCTGGAGCAGAGGGGGCCGAGGGCAGCCCTCATGGCGCTCTGCAGCCCCCTCCCGAGGGCAGGAGGAGGGGCAGGGCTGGTCTCTGCTCTCTGGTGACCAACGCCAGGCCCGAGGGAATGGCAGGGAGATGTGCCAGGGGAGGGTGAGGCTGGGCATTAGGGAAAGGTCCTTCCCCCAGAGGGTGGTGGAGCCCTGGCACAGGCTCCCCAGGGAGGCATCACAGCACCAGCCTGGCGATATTCCAGAAGCCCTTGGACAAGGCCCTCAGAGACACGGTGTGAATTTGGGGTTCTCCTGTGCAGGGACAGGAGCTGGACTGGATGGTCCTTGTGGGTCCCTTCCAACTCAGGGCATTCTGTGATTCTGTGGTTCAATGCTATTGAAAAAAGACCACGCCCAAGATCAGCCCTAAAAAAGAAGTCCATCAGCTATTACATTACACTACTTTTACTTATAGAAAATCAAGAACAGACTTTTGTTTCACTACATAAGTTAACGAAAGCATTCAATGACGCAAACTATTTATAGTGCAACAAGTGGCAGCAACAGCTCATCAGTGTACACCTAGGTATAAAGAGCTCAGCAAAAAAAAAAACCCAAAACAAAAAACAACCACCCAAGCAATCTGTTCATACATTATTTTTATTAGGTGGTTACTGTCTCCTCAATTCAGTGCAGAAGAGCAAAGAAAAATAAAGTCACCTCAGGATAAAAACACTTAAATCTGGAGATATACATCAAATTCTACACATATTTCAATCTTAAACCCTCAAGTAGATACTACAGGTATCAAAAAGCACCGACTTTCCACAGCAGGAAAGGTAAGAAATATAAGCCGACAGTTTTACATTCATCCCTTCACTGCTAAGCTCCCGCGCACCTCCCCTCCTATACAGCAAGGGCTCTCCGTTGTGCTGTGAGAAAGGAAGGCACATCACCTGCCCTCAAAACCACACTCACCTGCAGCAGATGGACAACCAGAAGAACGGTGTGTCACCAAGTGCATCGGGGGAAAAACAAACAAAAAAAAGCCCCATTCTTTACCACAACGGCTCTAGAAACAGCACCTGGCCTCGTTCTAAAGGTGGAACAGATTTCGGATGGCTCTTTCAGAATCAATGAAACAAACCCCCACTCCTTCCATTACCATCTCACGGGAGACAACCTCCCACCAATATTATTTGTTTACTCGAGGGAGTCCGGGTAACTCTCCCTTTCTCATCTCATTCCTGCAACAGTCCTTATACAGGTGTCTACTTCCCGGAGGGCGGTTAACACCTACCTAGAATTGCAGTTACCGAAAATCAACCAGAACTTCCCCGAAAGGCACCGGCAGCATGTGCAGCTTCACAGCTACCAACTGGCCAGTTACAAAACTGTCCAGGCAAGAATCAAGGCCCGGGGTGCAGGAGGCAGGATGCCACCTCTCTGCCCCAGGAGAAACCAACACGATGGCCTCCTTCAAGCAAATGCCATCCCTGTTATGATGGCCCGGGGATACAACGGACAGGAATACAGTGCCAGCAAGCGAGAAAGGGGCATCCAGAAAATGACTTTCCATAATAGAATTTAAAGACACAAATTCCATTTACTCTTAATGCTCTTCAGTGATGGAAGCCTTCACAGTTTCCAAGCTTTCACTGTGGAAATAAAGGCCCTAAAAGTTATTTTCTTAAAGTAACATCTTTTTCCAACTCACGGTAAGGAGAGTCTGGGTTTTCATCAAGGAAATGCATTCATTTGTGTACCAAAGCTAGAGATCTGTTCAATTCTGAGGACAGCTGAGAATAAGTGTCTTCTCTTCATGTTTGTACTATTTCATATTAATGTTTCTCAATGATACAGCAAAAGGGGATCTGCCAAATTTGCTGGCTCCAAGACAGAAAAGGTAGCTACAGATTAAGCTCTTTTCTTTTTACTACCTTGTGCTTTCTCGGACATCGAATTTAAACCCGAGTGAGAAGGCAGGGAAGCGTATAGGTCTAAAATGGCATTATTTAATCAATTTAATGATAAATGGTTTAATTTGCTATTGATTATACAATAGGAATGAGCAGTTTCATTGTTCATATATGCCACGTTCAATAGAATGTTAGATTGGGCCTTTCGTCATCATTGAATAGCTTGGGTCGTTGGTTCCATATTTCATGAGCAATAGCCTCTTAGAAACCGCTAAAGAAATACTGACATCATTTCAAATTGCAATGAAATACATATGTCGGTAATAATCCTATGTAAGTTATATTTTTATTACCAAAATTCCAGGCAAAATTAAAAGGTGCCCCATCTCCCTGTTTAGGGTTTAAACAGCTTCATTTAACACCTCAAAAACACCACCGGTTTTCTACTGGATTGAATTCTATAAAAGATTAAACAATTTTATACATGCACACTAGAAAATCACTGAGGCTTACTCTCCTCACCGGGGCTGCAAAGTTCAGTGGTTAACTATTATTTTAAGCTCAGCTGCCACATCACATGGAGTTGGCTCAGCACACAGAACCATGAGTTCGCTGCATTCCACTACTACACAGGATAGCAGCATTTAATCTGAATGTAATTAAGCAACTACTCTCAGTTGGAATTACTCCCTCAAAGACCATCTTAGCTTGGTTTCCAGCTTCCTGCTCTCTACCAGTCCTGAATGCTCTGGTCTCTAGTGAAGAGCTGAAAGCCTAGCTGAGTTAACTATTAAGCCTTCGCTGTTAATCTTCCCAGCAGTTGCAGCCCTTGTAGTTCCTACCTCTTTCTTTTAACCTCTACACCTGCGCACTGCTGACATCTGGGTGGGGGAATCACAAAAGCTGTCAAGTGATCCAAAAGTATGGCCCACCGGCTTTTAACAAGACTCAGGCGCAGAAATTTTTCAAAAAAGAGCACATTTTACAGCACACCACTAGAGAGTTGTGCAGAGTTACTTTCACATGGTTTTCTGCCAGAAATGTGGAAGATTTCCACCAGAGAAACAGATGAGACTGCCACCGAGGCCCCAAGTACTGACATCAGCTCCAAAGGTAACTTTTTCAAAGCTATGGGACTGAATTGCCTCTAAGTCTTAAACTCCTGTTATACGCAGCACTATTAGTTCAGTGAAAACCTTCTCTGGCTCAAACTGTAAACATCTAGGCTTACCTGCTTCAGTAGTGAAGTCTGCTTACGTACATACAAACACACACACGGGTGCATAGAGCGTGTATATATTACTCCTGCATTTGATGAAACAAACTACAGCACAGTTCATACATTTAGATCTTTGGGAATTCGCCTCATTATTACAATAAAACCAGTAGTTTCCTCCCATTAAGTTCCGAACTGTTCTAGTATAACAAAACTGCATCCATTAATACTGGTCTATTCTTAAAAAATGAAATCGAGGACGACTGATCCTCCTTTTTCTGAAAAGAGAGATTTTTTGCAGAAAATGTAGGTGCTTCCAATTAGCAAACATTTGGAAGGCCCCCACCGCACTGACTGACACACGGACGAAGGCACAACCGAAGAGGAGAGGCACGCGCAGCGGTAAGTCTCAGACCAAGCCACAACAAGCCCTGAGAAAGACCACATCAGCAGAAAAACCGACAAAACCCGAGCGCCCCCCCGCCCCCGCTCTCACGCCCTCCCTCCCCGCCGCGCACACCACAGCCGGCCCCGCCGCCCGGGTCGGATTTCTACAGCCCCGCTCCGGGGCGGCGGCGGCCGCCTCGGCCCGGCCCGGCGGGCGCCCTGAGGCAGCCCCGCTCCCGCCCGCCGGGCCCGCAACGGCGGCAGCCGCCCGGCCTGCCCAGGCGGGCACGGGGGTCACGGCCCGCCCGGCCCAGCCCGGCCCCGCCCCGCCCCGCGGCGGGACCCCGCGGCGGGACCCCGCGGCGAGACCCCGCCGCCGCCCACCGCCGCCGCCGGACCCACCTCCCGCCGCACGTTCAGCAGCGAGTAGTAGTCCTCGTTGTCCGGCACCTCCTCCCCCAAGGCCGCCGCCATCTTCCCGACCTCTCACCCCGCGTCGCCGCGCGGCTGGGCGTGGCAGCGGCGCGAGAGCGGGCGCCCAGGAGCGGTGCCCCCCACTGCCGCGCCCCCTAGCGGCCCGGCGGGCCGAGCGCCTGCGCATGCGCCCGGCCACAAACACGCACCGCCTCCGCGCTCCACCTGCGCATGCGCGGTCGGGCCCCGCCCCAGAGAGCCGTGAGGCGCGGCGGGTGGCGGCGGGTGCGGGACCCCGCGGTGAGTGCTCGGACCGGCCCGCTCCGCGCCGCGCCGCGCCGGGCCGCTCCGCTCCGCTCCGGGCCGGGCCGGGCCGGGCCGGGCCGGGCCGCCGCGTCCGAGGGAGCCGCGCGGGATGGGCGGGAGCGGCCGCCCGGCGCCCTGAGGCGTCTTTCCCGCCGCGGTCGCCTCGGCCGGGGAAGGGCCGGCTGCGGCGGGCTGGGCCCCGGGCCGGCGGAGCCGCGGGTGGTCAGGGCCTCTGTGCGCTCCGTTCCTAGGTAAGCGCGGGCGGAGGAGCGGCGGTGCCGCCGGCCTTGGCGGGCCTCCTGCGGCAGCGCCCGGCGGGAGCTTCGGCGGCGGAGCGGAGCCGGGCCCTGCGCTGCGGGGCAGCGGCCGCGGGGGTTAGGCTGAGGCTGCGGCGTCTCCTCGAGACCTGCCCAGGAAGAGCGGGCTGTCTGTCAGTCTGTCTGTCCCTCAAGCACGTTGAATGGTGGTAGTCGCGTGTGTTGTCCTGTGGCCTCTTGCCTGTCGTAACAAGAGGATCATTTCCACACCATTTTGTGGCCAAAGCATCTCTCACGAGTAGCTCCCGGCCCTTCGGCCGCTGCCTTGCACAGGTTACCCGGGAAACCTTGCAGTCTGCTACAGTGCAGTATCGTGAGGTCAGATCTCCTGACCTGCACAGGTACGGAGGCGAGCAAAAGATCAGCTCAGCAGCGTTCAACGTGCTGCCATAGAGCAGCTAGCAGGGAGCAAACCACGGCTACCCCTCGTTCTTGTTTGTTACCAGTATAAGCTTGGAGCAGTTTTCTTCGGGTCAACAGAACTGCTTTGGCTTTGCACCGCAGAGCAGGGAATATGGCCTTAGAGTTCATGCTGTGTTGCCCTCCACAGAGCAGATGGTCTTGATGGTGGGTTAACCACGAGAGGGCACTCGCCGAGGCTTCCCCAGTAACGAAATGGAAGGAAATGCCCCAGAAGTGTGGGGAGCAGACAGAATTTTTAGCAGAAGGGCTTCCACGTCTGTGCTTTAACCTGTGTCTCTTTATCAAGCGGACAGGTTGGGTGTTTGTTGGCTTTATCGCTGTGATAAGGTAGCCAGGAAGAAACGTAAAGCCCTTCCTGCTCATGGCTGGATGTTCCCCAGTGACTGCATCGGATAATCATGTAGGGGATGCTGGAGTAATTTTATAGTACTGCTGTCCTCAAAGACAAGCTTTTGAAACACCATTTCTTAACACCAACACAGTCTAGCATGAGGCTGAAACCATTCCAAAGCTCAGCTAATCTGTTTTGGATTTTATCTTCACATAACCTTTGTTTGAAAACAGGAATGTTTTAATATTTAATAAGTTTTTTTCTGATCTAAGGGCAGTTAACAGGGAAGTACTGATCGTATTATGGAAGTTCCTCTGCACTCGTAGCAAGCGAGATGCAGTGCTTGGAACAAGAGGTCCACAAAAGCTCACTTTCTGCGAAACCACGTAGAAATGGGTCTGTTTTATGGGGAATCACCCATAAAAGCATGCTTTTCCTGAGTGAACCCACCTGCCAGGCTATTTTTTTTCCATGTGGTTTGGGGGCCATTGAGTCTGTGCAAAAATGCAAAGAAGACCCGAGTTCTGCGGATGTCAGTTGCCGTGGCAACGTTGATTTCCCATGGATTTTGGTCCTGTCGTAACTGTGCTCTTTTTCTAACGTGATCTGGGAGTTGTGCGTTCCTCGGGGATGTTAGTGGCAGAGTTCCTGGGAATCCTTCCCCTTACCAGATTGATCTCACACTTTCCTAAAAGACACAGCTGCTTGTTGCCAGCTCTGGCCGCTGTTTCGCATGCATCAGATGATTCAGGGGAATTTTTTGGGAACAGTCCACAGATGTCACATCTTGGCAGGGAAATATAGGAAGAGAGAAATATGACTTTAGGGAGCTAAATATGAGCTGTGCTTTCTAAGCATGTAGAGAGAACTCTTTAAAACCCTAAATTATAACAGAGGAAATGTTACATTTATGGCAAAAAGCAATCCGAGGGTAGAAAAAAGCAAGAAAGGAATAAAAAGGAAAGTACTTGTTTGTGCTTTACTGACTTGCCAAGTTTTGGTTCAGGGCTCAGCGTTCCCCTTGCCCACATCGCTACTCGCAGATCCCTGACGCTGCAGAAGAAAGTGTCGTGGTGCTGTGGGGGATGTGGTCTTTGCTATGAGAGAAGCAGACCCTGGGAATCAGATCCTGGGTTTAGTCGGCCCGTGGGCTGTCAGACATGTGACGCTGCGGCTTGTGCTCCAGTGTGTGTAGTGTGCTCCTTTAGTAAACTGTGAGTAGCCTTACTAGTGTCCTGATACAGCTCTGGTGTTGCCCAGAGGTCACAACCTACCAGTACTTCTCAGACGTAATTGGTTGGGTTCCTTCTTAGAGTGGACCGTATGATCCATGGAAATACAGGAAATTCTCACTGTTACTGGGTTTTTTCCCTCAGCTTGAGCATCCTAGATTCTTGATAAACGGAAGAGAAACTATGCACTCTGTTAAGAGATGCGGAGCCTGCACCCAGAAAGGGAGTTGAGCGTAATGATCCTGAACATCACCCTTCTTAGCTTGAGGTGTGGAGTGCCTGAACTCAGGTTAGGTGCTTCTTCTGGGTAAGCAGTGGGTAGCAGAATGTGCTTGAAAGGGTTTTCAGGAGGGTCCGTCAGGAGGACTTGCGCAGTCTGTCTGCACATGTTGGAAGGGTGCACCTGAAGCGCCAGTGTTTCTGAGTTTAGGCACCAGTGAACAGTGCTGTGTGGTGAAAACGGGGCAGCAAACTCTGAATGTCCCTGTCTGGAAAACTGGGTTTGGAGCGAAAAGTGGGTTGTTTTTTTTTTAAGCTAAGGGAAACATCTGTGCTTGTGTTTCTCTGGGACACTAGTGACTCCTCTGCAAGGTGCCGAGGTGTTCCAGAATTGATTTGCTTCTGCTGCTTTAGAGCCAGAGGTACCAGAGATACCTTCCATCTATGGAACCTTTCATCTAAGGTAGTGGGTTGGATGGGGAACCATCTGCTGTGGTCTGGTGGTAGTGGCAAGGGACCGTGAGGAGGCCTTGTTTAGCAGATTTTCTTAGTAACTGGAATCATGTAGTCATCGCTGGAAAATTGCCCCCGCACAAAGTGTTTTTGCTAATATTAACTTTAGTTCCATCTCAGCTCAATGGAGGGAAAAACTAGAAAGTGCCATAAATTCAGCTGAGCTTGTCAAAGCTGTCAAATTACCACCTGATAAAGCTCCTGCCTCCTAATGATTACAGCCATCAGCCAGCGAGGAAATGTATGCCGGTGGGGCTTTCGGGCGACAGCACCAGGGTTCAACATTGTTAGACTTTTAATGTAGTGTCATCTGGGGGCTCTTTGGCTTCAGTGGAGGGTGAAGCTCTCGGCAGAGTTATTTCTTTAAAAAAAAAAAATTTCCAAGGATGTAGACTAGCATGCCACCCTTCTCTTATCAGCCAGATTAATGCTGACTACTAAATTTTAGTAAAGGTCTTCTTCGGTCCCATTTGTTAGTATTAGGACTCCATAGAGATAATGTCTTTTCACGTATAAAAGATGCTATTGATTTTCTGTTACTGTTGTCCTGAAATGTGCGCAGTGTGTCTATGGAGCAGTGACAATCCTCCATCACTAGCTTTATGGGAAAAGAATGGTTATTGAATCTTTTCCCATAAAATATAATCTCTTTTTCTCTTCCAGAATTTGCCAGCCCCTGTGGGAGTCCCTCATGTTATCTCTTTGAGAAAATTGATTTTTTTTTTGTCTCTGCTCAGTACACTTGTGTTTAGTTTTGTTTTAAATTTGGCTCATGTGATATGAAATGAAGGCTTCCCTAATGTTAAGCATGCTTTCTCAGTGCTGTTTTACTTCTTTTTCATATAGATTAACACTTTCAGAATGTTTTAAAATAAAATAAAGATACTTGCTTGGCACAAGTCTCTCCTGTTGTTGCTGGGAATTTTTTTACTCTGGGCGAGCCGTAGCCCTGCTCTTTCTTTCCCGGCAGGTCTGAGATGCGGACAGCCTTTCAGCTGCTTACAGGTAAATTCGGGGTAAGTTTCTAGAGGCAATGCAGGCTGGTTGATTTTGGATGAATGCTGCCGTGGCAGAGAACACAGCTTGCAGTACTGTCTGCTCAGGGAGCAATGGTCTTTGAACTTGAACAGTGGCAAAAATACTCTGTCAAATTTGTCCTTTCCACAGTGTAGCAAATGACTGACGATGGGACTTTTTCCTTTCAGGGAGGAAACGGCAACATGAATTCATAGATGATGAGTAGGATGCCAAAGCCAGAGATGACAGTGCTCTTGAAGAAATGCTGGGTAGAACAAAAAGGTAAAAGGAACAGCTAATTGAGTGCATTTCGGAGCCTGCGGGACTTCATGTGGTACCTCCCCTCATGAGGCAAATGGCACACTCCCTCAAACCATAGCTGAGTTTTCCGAATTGCCCCCTCCTCCATTTTGCATGAGGTCCCAGTGACGCCTCTCACTCCTGACCTGCTCTTTCTATGCTTAGGTCTTCCCCAAAGCTGCATCGTTCTGTACCTAAAACCCGTGCGAGACTCGTACTTTCAAATGTGTCCTTGCATGCACACGCTCGCGGTTCAGCAGCCGTCTCATCCCAACCTGCAGCTCACGCTGCCAAATTAGTCTAGCAATCATAGCAGGTTGTCTGCTGCCATGTCTTGTGATGAGAACAAAAAGAGAAATAAGAGATGAACTCAACCAGTTAATTTGCAGCCAGTGCCATTCTCCTGAGGTGACGGTTCAGTGCAGCCATTGCTGGTACTGTCTTCTGACTCAAACCCGGGCAGGTACACATGGTTAAAATGTTTGGAATGTGTTGCAAACAAGTTGCCTCCACGAGGATGAAATTGTTTTCTGCTACTCTGATGTTTTTCACTGCATTTTGTGTTAATGCTGTTGAGATGCCCAGAGGAATCACTTCTTATTGACTCTTTCATTCTGAGAAATTATCTCTGTAACTGAGGCATGATAGTCCACTTGGGGACTTTGGGAAGTATGAGGCAGATTTAATCACACCTGCAGAGAGCCATGCAGTAGAAATGCCGTCATTACGCTCATCCAATGGCAGCAGAAGTAGCTGAAGCAGCTGACGAGAAGCAAGAAAATCTTCATTAGTAACGTAGCTCTCCTTGGGATGTTTTCATGCTTATTTATGGAAGTCTGAATTTAATCCCCTAAAAGTCAAAAGCAAACATTCTCCTTGAAAGAGTTCTGGGTTTGTACTAATTGTCTGTCTGTTGCCCCCTGCCTCTTGGCTCTTCCTGGCAGCGAGTGTATGGGACAGAAGGGCGTTTCTGTGGCAAGAAGATCTTGACAGCATGAGAGCAGGATGAGGTGTGAATGGCTGATATATAAAAATAACAGTTCTATTCCGCTGGAAGCGTAGTCTTCAAAACAACAACCAGGGAGGAATTTACTATAGCTTAGGTGTTAGTGCCAGCTGTAATTTTTATGTGCTTAAACTGTTTCTTATGACCCAGACAGGGTCTGTCACACGGAGCATTGTGCAGGGCAGGGTTAAGGCTTTTGAATGTGGTAATGCCACAGCCTTCCCTGAAGGTTGTTAGTGCATTTGACAGTGTCAGAAATTATTTCTTCAGGCTAGGAAATCTTCTGAAATATCCAGTAATCCTGTTTGCACAGCGCGTGTCTGGGACGAGTTTGGCACCTCCGTGTTTCTCACTAAAGCGTGTTTCCTGCAGAGCATAGCTTACACCAGCGCCTGTAAAGGTCCTTACACCGAAGGATCTTTGGATCCTTTCAGCTGTGAGCGTGAAGAGCCCGTCATGGGGACGGAGCTCTGCGTTAGGACGCCGCCATCACCTGCCAGAAGTTGTTTTCAGAACATGTAGAGCTTGCCAGAAAGCCACCCTTTTACACTCTGAGGATGAGAAACATATAGGAATTACTTACAGATAACATTTTCATGGACAGCCCCCTGGATTTTGGGCAGTGTTGGTGGCTGGGAGCTGGGAACCTGTATTCCCTACCAGCTCTTTGCTCTCCAGAATCAGCCTCCAACTTACCTCCAGTAGAACAGTTCTCTGGGAAGTGGTCAATGACCTCTACTTTGTCAGTGAGAATATTATTTGGGCTCAGTTATACAGTTTAATTTTGCCTCCATTTAGCAAAACACATTCCTATTGCTGCTACAGTAAGGAGCTGCTCTGGATGCTACAGGATGTCCTAAAATCCTTGTTATGTTTAGGCTGCATGATGTCACAGGAGAGAACACCACCGGATTCAACTCTTTTGTGAAAAAGTAGTAATTTGTCCTGTGTCATTTGGGAAATGTAACCATGTTTGAAGTATCGTGTAAATATCATGAAATACAGAGTATTTTTCTGAGATGGTTGTGACTTGCATAAGTTATTGTATAGTTAAAATATATGATGATATTATCTTTAGTTTAATAACACCAGAGTTGAGAATTCAGGCATACTTAAAATAGTAATTAGCAAGTTGACAGTTGGACTTGATGATCTTGGAGGTCTTTTCCAACCTTAATGATTGTATGATTCTAAGTTTCTGGTGTTGTCAATCCCTATTTTAGGGGGTCTGATAGTTTTGTTCATTCTTTTTCCACATATCTGTATGCTAAGGATGTTGGTGTATTATTCAGCTATTTCTATAGACTTGGATGTAAATCTGTTTTGCTCTTTGAGTTTCAAAATTCTTCACCATCAATCTGGAAAGCTTTATGTCTGCTAAAATTGGAGTGCAGTCAGCATTGGCAAGGAGCTGTGTCCTTACGGCTGTGCCGGTTCCCCGGAGCCAGGACTTGTGCTGTTACCTGTTCCTCCGGCTCGCTGTTCGGGGCCCTGGAGCCCCGCCAGCACAGCTCGGCAGTGGACCGCAGCACCCTGCGAGTCCGGCATCACGGCAGGCTGGGCGAAACGGGGAACGGGGAGTTGCTTTTCAGCATTTGCTGCGATTTCATCAAAGAACACTCTGTAGATATTATTTTACTGTTTGTGCACTAAAGGTGAGCTGAGGGAAGAAGTGTGGTGCTATATTCCTTTAAGGTGGCTAGTGGCCTCTAGCTGTGCTCAGCGTCGCCTCTGCCAGCTCCGGCATCGTGGCACGTGCTGTCAACTCAGCAGTGGCTGGAAAGCTCAGATAGGACCAGATTTGACATCAGCATAATCACTTCTGCGGGCGTTGTGCTTTGAATGTTGCCAACTCCTCGCTGTTTCTTCTTCCTTCCAGCACGTGGTACTTATGCAGCCCTGAGGACAGCTGCCTATAGACCAACTTGTGTTTTTTTGGTTTTTTCCCTTGGTCTTGTCGGCATTCAGGTTTTCCATGGCACTGGGAAATATGTATGCTGTTTTGCTTGCTGTCCTGCTAATGCTTTAGCTTGCTGGAGTCAGTGAGAGATGGCAGCAGTGGGAGTTAGCGTGCAGTTAGTCATTCAGGTGACATGGTCTGATAGACAGAAGCTCTCGAGCTAGTAAAGGAGGATGCTTATCTAAGAGTCGCATCCAGTCGTTTAGGGTTGTGTAGCCTCATCTTACCACTTGATGCAAATTCTTGTACTCGGGCACAGGTGGAGCTTTTCAAAGCACCCAGTATTATGTTCGTGTTTACCCTATGTCTTGCAAGCATACAAGAAAGGAAGGTGAATCACTCACTTGTATACTTTGATCTTAAAGTGGTTTGTCAGGCATAATTTCTTAGTCATTGTATTTGAAAATCTCACCTTTGGTGTCAGAGGCAAGGCAGTTGGAGGAGATGCAGTTAGATTTCCTCCATCTTTGAAATATTTGATTTGGCGCAGAATGTTCCTCTGACCCATCAATGCATTCTAGTAGGTTCCATATCCCGTACTGGTGGCTGTTACAGCTGTTGTTACTGGAAGGTAGGGCTCCAAGGTTTTCTGTTTTGTGGGGTGCTTCTGATTTTGTTTTAGCTTTCCACCCCACAAGAAATTGTGGACGATTTTGACTAGTACAGATTAGTTCCTCAGACGAGCCATGGACAACCTCTCACTGCAACTTTGGTTGTTTTAATCCAGATACTTCCTTTCGACAAACTTGCTACGAACCATACAAGCGCCTTTTGTGCAGATAAACTTTCAAATATCACTACTGGGAATGTAAGTTGAAAGTTTGATTCAATGGAAGTTATCATGAGTGTATTAATATCTGCCACACGATTTGTCTGCTTCCCACCATAGTTGTCTTAATTAAAAATTCACCCTTTTTGAATAAAAGCTGGCAACAGACTGGCATAAAGTATACGAGGTGTTTTTGGAGAAAGTGTAGCTTTTCCCGCAGTAGGTGGGGGATGCCTACCACTAATGCACCGCTTGCTTTATGGGATTAGTGTGGCTAATGAGTTGTCTATAGTAGTTCAGTAAACAAGGGCTTCTGTAGAGTCAGTGCACAAGGAGGAAAATACTGAGAAGTCCCCATTGTGATCTGGGATATTTTTCTTTGAATGCCATCACACCAGTTGTTCCTGCTGAGGGATAGAGCAGTGTTTTCAGCATTTCTTAATCATTGTTGCCTATAGAAAACCCATTTTTATTGGAACTACCTACCTGGCCACTGTGAATGAAAATTCCTCAGGGAGAAAAACTGTCATTGATTGAGGTGCAGTAGCTCTAAGAGTCTGGTTCAGTAAGCACAAGGTAGTCGTGTGCCTTCTTTTCCCGAAGAAGTGAATGCTTTGGGATTAATTAAACTCTTTTCAGTCTGTACACCAGTGAAACCTTCCTCGCATGCATTATAGGGCTTACACCATGTAAAAAGTCAAATACACTATCTGCCTGACTCCAAGGCAAAGACTTGGGGAAAAATTACGTGTGTTCTTGAAATGAGAGAGACTCGCAGCGCTTGTCAGCACGTCATATGGCCCAGAGCACTGACGGTTCAAGTGTGGAGGTGTTGTTCAGCTGCAGTTCCTGGACCCTCCGCAGAGGAGAGAGCTCTGTCTTTCTCAGTCTGTCTCAAAGTCTTCAGTGGTGGCGGGCTTCTCCCTGGTGCCTTCAAGAGGCCTTCCACCATGTGCAGTTTGCATAGGTGTTTTCCAAGTAACTGCTGCATGCTGCTAAAGGCATCTTATTTTAGTTGTTGAAGCCTCTTGCTGTCCATATCAAGCCACTGGGCTATTTGTGTAGCGTTAGTACTACTTTGTAGCTGCCGTCACTAAAGGAACAGGTTAACAGAAGCGGCTTGCCCTGTCTCTGAAGAGCGGCCGATCTGACATACGTGCGTACTGGTCTGGGCAGATCGAGAGTCCCAGGCTGCACGATCCATGTATGAGAGGAAAGGCTTCCAGAGGGGAAGGGCAGTTTGGCTCAGGTGCCTGAAAACACTTGAGTTCAAAACGGACCTGAGGCACAGTTCTTGTTTTAAGAAGGTATCTTTGTGTGCCCAGCGTACGCCTCAGAGTGCTCACCTTCCTTCCGCTGTCACTGCTCTCTGACCCGGCTTAAACTTGAAGTGGGTGCTTCTCACCCTGTGCTCATTTTTCTCGGGTATCCAGTCAGCTGACTAATGATACTGGATTTAAACTTCAGATGCGAGACATGTAAATCTCAGTGTGCGAGAGGTGTAAACCACATTGTTCATGTATTGCTGGCACCCAGAACCATAGCACTTTGGCACCTCCCTTACTGAGAGAGAGTGTATCCTATGTGAGGAAGGGAGCAGGACAGAGCTGTGTGGGATTCCACGTGCAAGGAGCCTCCCAGTAATGACGACACATACACAGAGGCCTTTTGCCTCTGGCATCTTCAATGGCATGAGAAATGAAGCAATGTCATCTGAGCAAACAAATGGCCAAATGAGGCGGGAAATATCTTATTTCCAGAATTCTGGGTTTGTTATAGATGGTGATAAGCCATTTGTTAAAAGCAAGCCTTGACGTTCTTTCTGATTTCACAGCTGAAACTTCGTGGTTAGCTGTGTAACTGGAAGCCTCTGTCGTGGTTGTGTCGCGTAACGCTGGCCGTTGTAGTCCGTTAATGCCAGTGCTGGCACTGACACCTTTGTGTCATTCAGGCAAAACATAATTGTTCGGATTGTGATGGTGCTCGAGGTCGGGGACATAATTTCATCCCCCAGACTTTCACCTTAGCTGTAGGGGCTTCATGCTGAATACACCAGAAGCAAGTGCAGTCCTTAGATTATTCTCCTAATCAGCACTTAAATTCGCAGGCGGCCTTGCAGATCCGTTTCTGAAATGTCCTCTTCAGGCTCGTCATCCAGGTGGCTGCCTGCTTCCATTGATCCCCTACTAGTTTCTGCAGCTAAGATCTGTTTACTTTTTATACTTCTAGTTGATTTTCATCAATTGGTAATCCTACAGAGGGATTAACTTCTAGTTTTAATATTATTATAAATCTACTTAATTTTTTAAGGCAGGAAGAGGTGTTATAAAAATTGACATTGTGCAGCACTAGGTCACAGGTTTTACTGTTTACCCAGTGATGGAAGATGAAAGATGTCATTTCAAGTATAAAAGCTACTTCCAATATTAATAGTTCTCTTACCAGCTAAAAAGAAGTAATTTTATGCATAATTCTCTTCTTTAGGAGCACTTGCTAATTTTGAATGTGTCTCCCACTCTAAGGAGTCAGTGGAAGTTATTTTAAGCTGTGTTTATGGTTACTATAGGTGAGTTGGTAGCATGTATCTAATCCTGGGGCAGTGCTGTTGCGTTGCTCGGTGGTGCCCGGTGAGACCGTTTCAGCACCCTGAGAATGACAAAGTTGTGGTCTTTTGGAGCAAATATTAGAATATGTGTGATGGGCTGGTTGTAGATGCGAGCATGGGTAAAGAGAAGGTCCTGGACTTCATGTAAATACTCAGGTGAGGTTCTGCTAACTTAGATTTTTTTGGAAGATACCATGCATTGTTTCCCTGGCAGAAATAGCCCTTTAGCTAAATGTTAAACTGGCGCTGTTGAAAAAAGAGAATGCATATTACTTAACGCTGAAAGTGACACTTCATAAGGATCTTTTTCAATTTATAGTTCAATAAAAAGGGTAATCTGTGTAGGGATATTCCGTCCTTGCCTACAATTCCACAGTTCTGACAGGATCAGGCTTTACCTTCGTGCTGTCCCAGGCTGAAATACTTCATGTTTAATGCTCTGGGTTCTATAAATAATTGACATGCCTGTCTTAGCAACTGGAGATCAGCAGCAAATTGTATTGTTGTTGAATAATAGGGTTCTTCTGCATTCTTTACTCCTTTACATCTTAATTTTCACTCTGCTACTGAGAGTGTAGGAACTGATTTACTCCACTTCAACAACAAAAAAAAAAACCCACACCAAGCGTACTGCTCCAGTCCTTCAGGGGAGGAAGTTTGGGGAAAGTCAAGAACTCGCAAATGAAACCATCTAAAGAAAGGCTAGCTCCTTCTGTGTATTTTCTGCATAAACTGTTTGTATATGTTTCTCATTCCGTGCAACCCTCATGGGTCAAATGGGAAAGAATTGTTTTAATGGTTAGACAAGGGTTAGGAAAATCTAGAAGGAAAACTGCTCAACAGCTAAAACTAATGAGAAAATATTAAAACAATCATTTTTGTTTACAAGAACCACTGCGTATCTGAGATGACAGGGGAGAAAGGTTTTGTGTAAGGCGGCACTGGACAGACACCCAAGAGACAACTGGAGTAGCTGCACTGCCCTAGTACCGCTGTAAGGAAATCAGGATTGATTCTGGTTTGCGATACTGGAACTGTACTTTCATTTGGTTTATCTATTCATAAATAATGAAGCAAAAGGTCTGGGAAGGTCCTTCTCATTGTAAATTTATAGCACAGCGGAACCCAGTCATGGTAGGGTCCTTTAAAGATTTGAGATAACAATTTCAACAGTAGTGCTTTTTAATTGAAAGCGTGAGTGCTCTGTTGTTTGTTCATGATGCTTCCACATTAGGCAGGCATGGAATAAGTCACCGGAGCGCAAGAATGAGGGCTTGGTGTGGTAAATCCAGGACAGGTTTTTGGGCAAGGGGCAGAGGCTGGGTGGTGCCACCCTCAGAAGTTCCTCGGGAGCGACTGACTCAGTTAATTTTGACTTTGCCTCTGGCTTCCAGTTCCTGAATCTCCATGGCTTTGAACACCTTCTGCCTCTGTTACCATCATCTATTTCTTTTCCGTTGGCTCTACTTCTGTTCTTCTGTCGTCGTCTTCCATTACTCACTCCTCTGTTCTCGGTGCCTGAGGCTGACATTTTCATACCCTGGTGACTAAAGTTTGGCTCCTAGATCCGTATTTATTCAGTTAATATAGACAGCAGTCCAATTGCAGAGGAGTTAAGTATCCTGGAAAAGATATTTGTTTAAAAGTAGGAACAGAAATGTAGGAGCGTACCTTTAGGGATCTTAGACTTAAACATACTTTCCCGTTATTATTTGCTTCAGCTATCACTAGAGATCTGATATCAACCGAACCTGAAGATTACGCTGTCTTGTACATGTTGAGGGGAAAATAAGAATTATGGAGAACGGTCTTTTCCTCAAGTCATATCGATGGCTCTATGGGTGTCTGCACACGCTGTCGGCTGGGATTCAGTGAGCTGGTGTTGCCACCTTTGTCGAGCAGCGTTTCCCGGCCGGTCCCGAGCTGGGACCTGCTCATCCGCGGCCCAGAGCAGAGCCAGCCGCGTGCCAACGTTGTGCGCCATAGCTTTGCGTGACTGATTGTTTGTAGGATTTACACTTTCTTCTTGCTTCTTGGGCAGTAAGTGGGGTTTCGCATGCTAGCAGGGGAGAGGGGTTAGAATGTGGGGGAAAAAACATTCCCAGAGAGCAGCAGCCAGGGTGTACGGCTTGTTACAGGGTGATGACAACAAATTCTTCTTTGTACCTTATTGAAGACTGCACTGAAATTATAACTGAGGCTACCGTGGATGACAATCATATTACCTCCTTAAACTAAATAACTCGATTGTCTTATTATAACAGAAAGCAAAGAGAAATGTCCTAATATACTGTAGGAAATTGTCTTTACTAAATCTAGCCCAGCATTTATAGCATTGTATATATTATTTGATTTTGCCAGAATTACATGAAAGGGGGGAAAAATTTTTAATGTAAGTTGACTACCAGAGTAAATCACAGCCTAATTATTCTTTTTTCCTGGCTAAAATTAGAATTTGATATAATGGTCAATAGACATTTTCTTTAATTTTTGAGACATAATTTCTAATAGCTAATCCAAACGAATTGGAGAAAGTTGCTGCAGAATTGAAAAAATAAATTATCTGAATTTTATGGTGACTTACTGGTAAATCCCTTTAGTCGGAAGCTTTAATTTACCTCATATTTCAGTTTTTTCCTCCTCTAACTGGCTTATGGGTGTATATTAGAGCAAAATAATTGTTATTTTCTTAGTGCCACCAGGGTGCTTGGAGCATGAACCTGGCCTGTTCTCATAGGGGAATAAAGGACCGAGGACCGCAGGGGAGGGAGCATGGGGCTTGTGGCAGAGGAGGCGTGCCGCAGTGCACGGCATGGCAGGCGTTCCCCCCTGGGGTTGCTGGCCGCAGCAAAATGCTGGCGGCTGGCACCTGTGTAAGTCTGTTTGAGGTTGCCCTGGAATAAGTGGGGCTTCAGCACTGCAACCCCTGCCGGCAGCCACTGGCTCCCTTCTGGACTCAGTGCCAGTGTGGAGGAACAAAGTACTTTTGCCCTTGTTCTTGGTTAAGTGGGTAAATACTGTGCTTAGTGTTGAGGCTACTGGCTTAAATATCTGCAAAAACTTCATGAGGCTTTGCACAGCAAGAACATCTTTCCTCCAGGGTCCATTAAAGTGGCTTAGGCTCTGAAGTTATGCTTCGGCTTAGTCTGGTGTAAATTCCCTATGGCCAACTGAGTTTTACTAGAGATTATTTGAATGTAGTGTTTGTATTTCTGAGGGAAATAAATGGGCTCAGAACTGCAGAAGGGTGACTCAGACTGCGGAATGGGGAGAAGGGTGTATGTGAACCCCAGAATTTGGAAGATGACCGAGTTTGGCCTCCTGCTAGGGGAGCATGCAGCTTCATCCATTCCAAGGGGAACCCAGGCTTTTCTTCAACTTCCAGACATCATTTTTGGGCAAGTTATTTGGATGGCAGAGCCCTAAACAGTATACTTCTCTGGAGAGCCTTTCTGAAGAAGTGCATGTTTTTGGGATATTTACCTGGTTTTGATGAACTTGGGATTTGGAGATTGTGCTTCACAGCTGCAGTGGAGTATTGTGAAGTAACTGTGGATTTATCCGTATGCGTTGACTTGGTTAGATTTGGGTTTATTCCTAGAAGAAATAGCTTTTGATTCTGCAAGCAGAGAGAGTAAAGGGCAAAACTATTTAATTTCTATCGTTGTGAGGGGGTTTTTAAGCGTCTCTATTCATGCTTTTAAGAGTATTTTTGGAAAAACACTTGGCATTCCTTGCTTCTAAGTCCCGGAGAAACTCTGTGCAAACAATTGAAAAGAAATGGGGTTCCAAGATTGTCATTATAGCTATTAAAACTGTCTGAATTGTTTTGTTTTTTGATGCTTGCCATAGCAACGGTGGATGTATAATCTGCTGAATATCCATAACAGGATATTTGAATATGTTCTTTACAGTTTTACTTCTGCATATAACTAAGCATGCCAAATCATCACATTAACCCATTTAACTGAGCCAGACCCCCGTCTGCCATGGAATGACAATGAAGATTTTTTTAAAGAACTTCCTATTTCACCTCCCTCACAACAAAAAAACCCAAACACCGTACATCAGAATAGCAGCAGCTTTTATCAGTATTCCCTTAAAAATTATTCATGATTCAGACTGCAAAAACTCCTGGCACATCTGCTTTCTCGCCGCTTATCAGCTGGAGGTAGCTCTGTGTTTGTGCCCCTGGAAAGGTAAGACTGAGTCAGTTTATCCTGTACCGTACACACATAGAATCCTTTGCGGTTCAGTACTTCTGTGCCTTAATAGTGATTAGAGCTTTGATTTTTAAACAGTGGGGAGCTGGGAAACTTGAAAGATACCAGCAGCACTTCGATTCAGATGGCTGCTCTCTTATCAGTTTATTGCACAACGAATTAAATGAAAATATTTGGGACTTTGCTGGCACGTTTGATGAAAAATCTGTGTTCAGATAGCGTCCATAATATTGCATAGATCACTTTGCTGTAATAACCTATATGTCACTGTTAAAATTATGTATGATTTCAGGTATGTAAGATTCAGTTAATTAGGGCCTTTTTTTCTCCTGGTAGAAAAGCTTATATTGAGGAAGAGAATGAGTTCATTAGCCATATGTAGTGGAGTTCACACACTACTTCAGTAAGCCCTTGAAAACGTTATCTCTGTCCTCATCTGCACACAATCTCATCATCTTTATGGACCAGGAAGGATCTAGAAAGCCAGACAGTGCTCCTGAAGACACTTCATAGAGCAGGTAGGCTCTACCTACTCTAGAGCCAAGGTAGGTTGTGCTAGTTCTGGACTTGGAACTATGACCAACCAGTTTGGTGGACATTCCTCCTTCCCCAGACTGTAACAACTGAGAGAAGGCAGCTGGCGTCCGAAATGGCCTTGCCAAGCACATCGCACGGACTTGTTACTCTAATGAGCCATGGAAGCACATGAGGAACTACCTGAGCTTTGGAGAGGAGAGAGAGATGAACATTCTTGTGCACACACGTGCAGCTGATTTTGTGTTTGTTTCTGGCTGATCTCAAGGTCTAACCCTGTGTGGAGGACCTTAAGGTCATTTGTTCTCAGCGTGTGTAAGTGAATAATGCATCAAGGGCTATGACTGAAACAAACGTTTGTGCTCGTCTCCCTGAAAGGAACGGAAGGGCTGTCTTTGGCAACAGTGGCCGTCTGCGTATGTAGGAGCAGCCTGGGTTCCTGCTCGCCTCGCAGCCACAAGCCCTGGTGTCTGCAAAACCAAACCTGAAGAGCTCTCTGACGTGACTACATGCGGTAGCAGAGTGAGAATCTTTGGAACTCAGAGGAGGTGCCACCATTTCTCTCATCTCCATTTCATTCCGTAGTCTTGCCTGAATATCCCAGTGGAAGCTGGAGCCCCTCCTGAATACCAGCCTGCTGTTAGCCTTGGGCAGGAGACCGCCATGCTGGGTCAGAGGAGGTGGGCGGCAGGCAGGACTGGCACTCTGAAGGCACTGTGGGATGTGCTTCTTGGATAATCTAGTTGCCTGTTTCTTTCTGAAGAAGAAAGTGAGGCAGGGATGGACACTGGCACCTGCCGCTGCATATGGAGCGCTGGGGATGAGCTCAGCCTGGGCTGGCCCTCCTTGCTGCAGTGAGACGTCACCTGAACATCTGGCTCTTGCATCGGGACGTTGAATCCCATCTCCTAACTGCAGAGAGATACCTATTTTAATCTAGAATCCTGCTTTTGCCATAATCCAAAGTGTGAGGAGCACAGGCTGTGTGGCTGCCTTGTGTCTCTGCTGAGTGTACAGATCGTCTTGGAAGAATATCCAAGGAGAGACATAAATTCCCTAGAACTCATCCAGAACATGAGAGCTCTTTGCAAACGTGGCAACTAGAGAAGCTTCCAGTGTATCTTGAGCAGCTGAAGGAAACAAGGACGTCAGCTGATCCTGTAGCTGCATTAATATTTGCGTGTATTTATAGGCCAGAGTAGCCCAGATTTGCTTTACGACGGTCGGGAGGGAGCCTGTCGTTCTAGAGCCTCTTCCTCAATGTGCCTTTCACGCTCCATGAGATTAGCAGCCGCTGAAAACAGGAAAAAGGAATTGTCCTTTCCTCTGTCTTAGAAGAGACCCATCACACCACGTTCCTCTTTCGTCTCAGCTTGGGAATGGCCTCAGTCTGTAGCAAAACCAGAGCGCCAACAGGTCTTTAAGAAGTTCTGCTCTCCTGAGGCTCTAAGGGAAAATATCCTTTTTGCGTGTTTAGTCACGCACATCAAAGGAAACAACCGTTTCAGTCTTCATTTGCATTGTGCGGGCATTAGATGTGGTCCAGTTACGTGGAGCTCTGCTTGAGAAGGCAGGAGTGCCAGTACTCGTCAAGCTCTGATGGAGAGGGGGAGAAAACTCGGCCAGGCAAATAATATATCGCTCTTCCAAGGCGCTTGCCGTTTGTAAAAGGACAGAGCATCGGTTTTGCGGGAGGCTCTTTACAGCACGAGCCCCCGGTGCCTGGCCGCGAGGGCTGCGGGAGCCCCTCGCGCCTTTCACACCCCGTTGGCAACGGTAACGGGGTTCCCCCTGCAGATCACCCGTCCTGCGGTGCCAAGGAGGGCTTTTCCTCCCCGAGCACCGTGCTGTCACCCCGCAAACCCCCGGGTGCGGAGGAGGGCCTCCGGAACTCTGGCTTAGCGGCGGTAGGGGAAAGGCGGGGGGTCACCTCTGCCGCCCCGTCGCTGCTGTTGGGTCGATTAAACGGCGGGCGCCTGCCTGTGCTTTGGGAAGGGCGGCAGGGCGCCGGGGGACAGCCCGGGGACGTCCCGCCGGCCGGGGAGGCGGCGGACCCGCTCCGCGCAGCTCCGGGGACATCCCGGCGGGCGGTAAACCAGGGCCGCGTTCCCTGACACCGCCCGTGCCGAGGGCCGCTCCCTGCGATCGCTCTCCCGGCTCGGGGCTCTCTTTGCGGGCAGCGCGGGGCGGGCCGGTCCCTGCTGAGGGGTAACGGCGCGGCGGGGCCGGTGTCGGGGTCAGGCTGTACCACCACCCCCGGTCTGGCTGTGGCGGCGGCTAGAGCGGGGCCGCCTCCGCGCGCGAGCGGCCGGTGCTGCCGCTGCCCCGGAGGAGCCTGGGAGCGGCGGGGCTGGCGTTCGCGTGGCCGCGGGAGGGGCCGGGGCGCGGGGCTGCCGCCGCCGGCGGGGCGGAGCGGGCACGGGCATTGGCGGGCGGGCCGCCCGCCGCGCCAATCAGCGGCTTTGTTTAGGGTTACAGGGCGCGGAGGGGGCGTGCGCCCGCCGGGGCCGCCCGCAGCCAATGGACAGGGCTGGGGGCGGTGGCGCTCGGCGGCCGCCCGGCTCGCCCGCCCCATTGGCCCCGCGCGCGATCACTCTGGCGTAGGGTCCTCCTCGTTGGCCGGCGGCGCCGTGCGTCAATCGGCGCGTGTCGCTTCCTCCACGGCGCGGTTGGCTCTGGTGGCCGTCAGTCGCGCGGCACCGCGTCCTGAGTGGCCGCCTCGTCCGTCAGTAAAGCGCGCCGTCCCGCCCTCCCTGTCTTCCCGGCGCCGTCGCTGAGTGGCTGCGGCGCGTGTCATTGAAGCGGTGACGTGCTACGATTGGCGAAGCGAGCCGTCAGTCGCGCCCATCCCCTCCGGGCGCCCGCCCTCCGCCCGCCGCGATTGGCCGCCGCTGGTGTCAGTGCAGCGGCTCCCCCAATGGGCGGCGCGGGGTGTGCGCCGTGCGCGCGGGGTGGCCGGCCCGGCGGCGGCGGCGGCGGCAGCGGGAGGAGGCGGCGCGCGCCTGGGTCCCGGTCGCGAGGAGGCGGAGGAGGATGTGGCGCGCGGAGGGGAAATGGCTGCCGAAAACAAGCCGGAAGGTGAGAGCGCGGCCGGGCCGGCTCCCGCCCCGCTCCGCTCCGGGCCGCGCCGAGCCTGCCCGCCCCCACTGCCGCCGTCGCGGGGCCGTCGGCGCGCCGGGCCTGCCGCGCCGCCCCCCCGCCCCTGCCCCCGGCGCGGGGCGGCAGAGGCCGGGCCGGGCCGGGCCGCGCGGGCGCGAAGTTTGGCGGCGGCGGGCGCCCCCGCGGGGCCGGGCCGGGCCGGGCCGGAGGGGGAGTGGGGGCGGGCGGCGGCGGGCAGGCCATGTGCGGCGGGCAGGCCGCGTGGCGCCGGGGCCGGGGTGCCGGGCCGGGGCACGGGCACGCCTCCCGCCGCCCGCCGGCACGTGCCCGCCCGCCGCCAACATGGAGGCTGCGGCGGCGGCGGGGCCGGCGCAGGGCGCGGCGCGGGGCTCGGGGCCGCCGCTCGCCGTTGACGGCCTGGGCCCGCCGCCGCCCGAGGTGGGGGGGTCACGCCGCGCCGGGCCGCGCCGCCCCCGCCGCCTCCCCTCCCCCATCCCCCTCCTCCCGCGGCGGCGGCGCACGTGCCTCGCGGGCGCGCGCCCGTCACGAGCGGGGCGTCCTCGCCCGCGGCCCCGCCGCACCGGGGCCTCCGCGGCCGCCGGGCGTGGGCCGGGCCGGGCTGGGCCGGGGGCGGGCGGTGGGGGCCGGGCCGGGGGGCCGCGGGCCCCGGAGGGAGCCGGGGCAAGGCCCGGCCCGGCGGCGGTGGGGGCCGGGGGCGCCCAAGTCCGGCCGAAAGTTGCCGGGGAGGCGGCGCGGCGCGTCCGCGAGGGGGAAGCGCTGCTCCGCCCGCCCCGGCGGGGCCGTCCGGCGGGGGCGCGGGGGGGGGCGGCGGCGCCCGGGCCGCTTCCCGGCGACCCTTCGCGTCCTAGTTAACCTTTTGTTGTTGTTGTTGTTGTTATTTAAGCGAAGTTTGCCCAAGCAGGCTGCGGGAAGCGCCGGCGGCGCCGCCTGACCGTGCCGTCGGCTCCGGACGCCCGGCGGCGCGGCTCCGCTCGGCGCGGAGCGGGGGGCCCGCGGCCGCCGGGACAGCCCGCGCCCCAACTCCGATTGGAAGCGTGCGGGGGGCCCCGCGGCGGCCGGAGCCGCTCGGCCGCGGCCTGGCGCGGTGCCGTGCCACGCAGACCGTGCCCGGTGTCGGGGCCTCCATTTTATAGGAGAGGGGGAGGTGGTCGGTTTGTATCCCGCAACTCACCGGTTGCATAACTGAAACTGGGTAAATTTACTAATACCTCACGAATTTATCTGCTTGCAGCCGGGCACCTCGAGCAGCTGCGTCTAGTCTGGCCAATACGGATGTCTCTCCTTACCCGCTATAGCAGACCTAGTTCCTCACTTTTAACCCATTTGCATTGCTTCCCGGGAGCCCCTCCTTGGGATACTGGCGTCGTTATCCCGCCTCCTCGTCGGGATTTGTGCTCAAAGTGCTTCTGGAAATTTTTTTTTTTATTTTTTTTTGGTTGTTCCCTGTAATTCAGTGGTTGCAGAGCCTCTGTAGGCATGGCTGCCGCGGGTTTGCTGTTTGACTGCACCTCATCCAGCGTGACGAAGGCAGAGTGCTCTACAAAAATGTAAATTTGAAGTAGTAGCGGCAATAGTGAGTGGTGTCAGCTTCATCTTTTATTAATCTCTTCGATGCTCCCAAATTCATTAGTTCTATCTTTCCTGTGGTCTGGAAAACATCGGGCTTCGTTCCTTTCTCATTTGCGTTGAAGTAAGTGATTAACTCCACGGAAGTAGTAAATAGCCAACCGGTTACCAGGGGTGTAAGTGAGAAGTAGCATCTGTCCGGGCTTCGTACCTCCGACCATGAAGTTTTGGTTCCTCAGCGGGTGAAAGGCACCGAAGCGTGCTCGGGCTTGATTCCCTTTTCGGGCTTCCCGTGCAAGCATATGGTGATGTTTTTTCCACGTGAAGCGCGGATTTTGGTACATTCGTGTCTGTGAGAGCGCGGCTTTAGAGCCGTGCAGATCGGTGCTCCTCGACTTGAAAGGGGATTTGGCCTTTGCACTTGTTACTTAATGCAACTTTTGTCATGTTTTGTGTCGGCAACTAATTTTTGTGGGCCACTGAAGTGTGTTCTTGCTGAGGAGGTGGGTCAGCGGCAGTGTTTGCTCTTGTATTGGGCCTGAGCTGCTGGAGAAAGGACTGCTCTGCCCAGCGTTTCAGCGCGCCCATCGGCGTTGTAATCCGGCGTTCCGCCTGGCCGGGCGGGAGCTGGTTCTGTGCTTGGTACCCGCGTGGAGCGGGAGAGCGGGGGGTCTTGGGCCGCTCGGCTCAGCGCCGGCGCCTGCGTTCTTCTCGTAGTAAGCGCACAGAGCGGCGCACCATGCTGACCTAGTTCTGTGGTATATTTTCAAGGAGGCAAGATATAAACCATTCATTCCTTAAATTTAAACTCCGCCTGTCAGAGACGTGAATGGGAATCGTTTTAAAGCGGGATTCAAGACAAGTGTTTCACCAGTAGTACAGATGCTGGAGGAGAGAACGCAAGTTGCGTTAGGTTTTTGTTACCTTTATATTTAAAAAACCAAATGTAAGTGCCAGCTAGCGGCTTAGCTGCCTGGAGAAGCACCACTTCTATTGCAGAGCAACCTGCTCCGTGTACCCAAAGCGGTACAGCAGAAGTGAACTGCGTGAGCAGCAACGAACAGCTCTGCAGACCTGCCCTGGCTTTGAGCTTCCCCGTCGAGCTTCAGTCGAGGCTTCTCCTGCCCAGCTAGCAGCCGAAAAACCTCGGCGGTAGGTGAGGGTTTGAAGTGGGGCTGCCGTGTCTCTTCCCTGGCCGCAGGAGAGGTTTCCATGTCTTGGAAAACGTGGGTGGGTTCCCCTAGGCGGGTTGAAGTGGGGCTCGATGACCCAACAGCTCTCGCCGCCCCTGGGGCAGAGGCTTTGTGGCGTTTGTGGTTTCTGCTGCCTTTTGTGCATCTGAACCGCAGCAGGACTGACTGACTCCTGGAGGTGCCGTCTTGGTGGCTGTAACGGGCCCCGAACTTGATCCGGTGGGTGGCTGTCTCTAAATGAAAAAGAGAAAGTTTTTTAAAAAGTTCAAAATAGAAAGAATGTGCATGGCGAACCTTTCTCTAGGTGTCTTTGTGTTCTGTTGGGCAGGTGTCCGAAACCGGTACCTTAAAGCAGAGCAGTGCCCCTGTATGGCACAGCTGGCGCAGGAGCTGGGCGCTTCGTCGTCCCGCTGAGTTCGGTCACACGCAGTTGTCGAATTTTTCGTCTGTTGATTCAGGGAGGGTCAACAGGCGGGAAAGGCAGGAGGTGGAATTTCTCCCCGTAACTCCCGCGTGAGCCGAGGACGCTGGGGGTGCGTGGCTGTGGGGATTTTGTCAGCTCTTCTGCGTTCGTTGTTGATGCTGACCGAGAAGGAAGTTAGAGCTTCAAATATCGAACACTGGGAGTTAGGGCAAGGTACCTTTTGAAAACAAACCATTCTTGATTTGGTTGTTAAACAGCAAATATTTGCTTCCCTCTGCGGAAGTGTTGCATAACATTTTATTACTTAAACAAACCTGAGCTTATTGTGAGTGTGATGGATTGGATTTAGTGCCACGCTCCCTGTAATGCTGTCCTTCCTGGCAAAATTGGACTGTCACGGTGAAGAGGCAGGGCTTGACGCTCAGCTTGGTCTGCTCGTTGCCCCAGAATTTTTGCTGAATTTCAGCAGCTGGGATTTTACCAAAATTTCTGGTGTCAGAGAGAGAGGCGAACTGCCTTCTACTGAAGTTTCTAGACCTGCTCGGGGGGCTGTAAGCCAGCAAGACAGTTTCAGAGAGTGGACTCAATTCACTTTTCCTAAACAGCAGGAACTAAGTGTGTGTGTGCGAGGACATTTTTTTTCAGTACTTTTGGAATTATAACTGTTTCATGCACAAGATGAGTGATGTAAGGCACGGGGCTTGTTTAAAGCTCTAGTTTTTCAATCCCATTCCCCATCCCTTGTTGCTAATGGTTTTCCAAAATGCTTTGGCTCAAAGGTTTTTGGTTTATTTGTGTGGGTTTTTAAAGCCGCTTCTGTAGGAAGGTTTCCTACAGATGATGTAGCTCAGATTTAATTCCCTCTATTGGGAAACTGTGAAAGGATTATGTGCAAGTAAGGTTAGACCAAATGTTTGTAAAATCTAGTCTTTCAAGACTTGGTGCCAACTTTAGTAGCATTTTTAAATGGTTCTGCTCAAACACGCAGTCTTTTAAAGACCTGCTTAGAAAGGTGTGTGTTAGTGGCGGAAGGGGGGCTACCTCTCCTACCTCTGTGTCCAGGCAGCCTTTGGAAAGAGGGAGCTGGAACGTGACCGTCCTTTTTTCGCGTCCCTTCTGTCTCTGCTTCAGTAAACCAAATATGTCTGCCGGGCCGGGGCAACAAACCAAACCCAAACCTTTCCACGGAGTGAAGGGAGGCTGGTAGGGTGTGTTGTGGACCACAGTGCCAGTTAATTAAAACGCAGTGCTTCCAGCAGCTTCTTGCAGCTTCCGTGTTTCCACACCTCGCTGAGTTCTTTCTCTTTAGTTTCTTCCCTTCACGCCCTGTTTTTGCCTTCTGTGGCTTCTTGTGCCCCTTTGGCCCTGTGTTGCGTTTATTTACCCTCTTATAAACCCTGTGGGTGTTGAAAGGCAGTATGCCTGCGGGTGCCGGCGTCTGTCTTAACCCCAGGTCGTTGGGGTGCAGCACCTGCCCCCTTCCTGGGGCAGTTACAGCACTGGGTGAGCAAGAGCAAGCTCCCGTTGTCGCTGGGGGGGGAGAGCTCAGCGTTTTGTCGCATCTTCAGTTCAAGGGGTTTTGTGTTTTTTTTTTTTTCCTGCTAGCTCTCCAGGTAGGTTTCCAAACTCAAACTGTTCATAGCTTAAAAAAAACCCAAAACCAAACCAAAAAATCCAAACGACAAAAAACCCCCCAAAACCAACAAAACAGACAAAAACGCCTGAAAAAACCAACAACCCGTGGCTGCCAGCGCGTAGGCTCAGAGTAAGCAATTTCGCTAGCCTGCGCCAATACTTTGGGACTTCTGGAAAACTTGTAGTGTTGAGAACGTTTGTAGTACTGAAAACTGAGTCTAAATGGGTGGTTTATTTTTGCCAGGCTTAACTAATAACATCCATCTCTCCTTAGTTTCATTGCAGTTGTAATGGTTTATTTTTGCTAGGCTTGACTAATAATGCCCATCTCTCTGTAGTTTCATTGCAGTTGAATTTGATGATGTAATTTTAGTGAAAATCCAGTGACGAAAGAATTGGTGACAGGTCTAAAACCAATGAATTGTTGGCGACCGTGAGCAATGGTCTAATCATTCTGTTGCACTTGTCGTGTTTGAAAGCAACCCGGTGAAAGTCATGCTTGAGCACACTTATGAGCTGCAGGAAAAAGTTGAAGCGACAGCGCTCTTTCAGTGCTCTGAAAAAATTGCTTTTAAAATAGTTACTTCTGTGCACCTTCTGAATTTAACCAGATTCTCCTGTCTTGTGTGGTTAGCAGGGTGCTTTAAACCGCCTGCTAAGGTGGGAGAGGAGCCTGTGAAATGGAGTAGCCAGTTTTGCTGGTGGGAGGAAGTGGAGTCCCAAGTGCTGAGCACAGTGATAAATGCACAGCCTAGGAAATAAATAGCTAATTGTGTAAACCAGCCCTTCTCAACCAGCGCGTAGGCTTTCATTAAGAGGAATTGTGCTATCAACTCTTCCCCAAAACGCACCATTTGCAGTCTTACATAATCGTGTTGTTTAAATTGAATTCGGTTATAAAATGTCAAGAAACTTTCTGCTATGTGAAGAGGATAGAATAACTTACAAGTAGCGTGTTATTGGTGGGGAGAACCGGGGCCATAATAGGCAGCAGCGGGGTCTTAGCTGTAACTGTATTTCTTACAGTTTTAGAACAGTTTGTAGATCTTGTCATAGCAACTAAGTATTTATCACAAATATTCCTAGAAATCAGGCTAGACTCAATAACTTACTAGAGGAAAATTATTTCGTTGATCATCCCTGATACTACTGCCATTCCTATGGTTTCCTCCTCATCCATCTTTTTTGGTTTTCCTCGCTCCTGCCGTTTTCGCTGCAGGCAGCAGTCACGGCTGTACACGTGCTGGTTTGTGTGTCGTCCTCCCTTGCTCCTATTTCGCGGTTTTTGTTTGCCCCAACTGCATGCTCTCTCCTCGCGTCCCCCCTCGGCCCCCGGCCCGTGTGGGGGGCTGCCCGCGCCCTTGGCGGTGAAGGCTCGGGGACGCCTTTGCTCGGCGGCATCCCAGCGAGTGCTGGCATCCCGTGAACCTGTCTGGGAAAGCAGCGCTGGGGAGCGGGACATGGTTATCTTATCTTAGCCACCCTCTATTGATATTTTGACATCTGCTTTGGTTGCCAAGAGATTTACAACTGTAATCGTCCAAATATTTCTAGACAACAGACCAAAAGCTGTTGGTTTTGCTTATATTGCTCCTTGTTTACTGATTGAAACTGCCAGGAATGAAGTTTAACTGTGAGAAATAGCATGCCAGTCCTTCAGATGTTTGGATTGGGGATCGTTCCTTTCATTTGATTCTGCCAGACTGAGTTTATCGGTGTTGTCTGTGTCCAGAGGTCAGCAAGTGAAAGAATGCAGGACTTCAGGGGGACTTCATACCCCTTCCTGCAGACCAGGACCTACCAGAGCCAAATCAATACATAGGAAATATGAATATGTGTTAAAAACAAATAAAAAAAGAGAATTCCTTATTACTAAATCTAGGTGTCTTGACTTTCATTTCCGTCTGTGTCTTTGCATGTCATCTTCAGAAAAGTGAGTTACTGGAAGGGTAGCTTTTTGCAAAGGGGAGGAGTGTTTCAGAAAAGCTGGTAGGGTTGAGAAGCCCACCTCCGAAGGAGGGACAATGGCGCTGGTGCTTTTGCTTTGGGTATAGATGCAGCCGCTACCTAGCTCTCTTAAGGCACGCGTTTGTTATTTACCTTGCGAGGAGGACCAGTGCAGGGGTTAGTAGTGGCCTTACGGCAAAGCCGGGGCGACTCCAGGTAGCCCACGCCTGCTGTGTTTGTGGGTGCCACGTCTGGACTCTATTTGCTTGGTTCCGCTGCTTCAGCAGCAGCGTGGTGAGTGGCATCACGGCTAACTTGATGCCCTCCCATTCCATTTAAGTAGCTAATAATTACACAGCGATTTTAGCTGTTTGTTTTATATGGAAGCGCCTATTTGTAACGCTTAAACACCTTTCACCTCTCTTGTGAGGTAGTTAAGAAGATGGCCAACCCCAAGTTATTACTTCATTAATAATGGCTTTATGAAACTTGTGTTTGTGATTATACAGGCTTATTCTTTACCCTTATTTCCAGTGTAGAACTGTCTGTGAATCAGCAGTTGATCAACACACGTTTCTGTATTCTCTGATTATATGTTATGTTGATAAAGCGTGGTAGTTAAATGGTCTACAGATCTAAATTCACCTCCTGGATCACAGGAGATTTAAGAACCAGTTAAAGAAAAAAAGGGGGGGAGGGGGTTTGTTTGGAGAGCAGGGGTAGAGAATACTGTGTGATTTGCTGTTGTGTGCTTTAAAGTTTTATGGCCCATGTTGCATCCCTTGGGAGGATAAAGTGCAAGGAGCATGAAGAAACCCATAAAATTACGAAGGGTTTATGTGGTATAATTAATATGGAACTTTCCATGAACTTTATAATAGTTGTACTTTCTTAATATTACACGAGTTTCTGCTTTGCTAATAAGTAATGCTGAAGACTGCTAATGGAACTTAAATTTTGGGTTTTCATGCTGAATTATAACCAGATCATTGTAGGCTGCTGTATTTTAGTATATCGCATCCTTATTGTAGTTTCCAGAATCGCTGTGCATGCCTTGGGAAGCGTTTTTGAGCTGTGGCCAGCTTCGCACTAAAAAAACCCCCACGTCGATACAGGTTTACTGGCAAATCCTCCTTCTGCAAGTGCAGCTTTGCTTGCCAAAGCACTTTTTATTGACACTGAATGGGTTTGCAGATCACAATGTCATAAGTCGCACCCGTGTCACAAATAGTACGAGGAAGAAAGTTCAAGTACAAATCTGTCCTGGTTTTGCACAGGAAAACCAAATAAGCGCTGTGAAATTGCAGCTCCTTTTTTTTAACTACAGAGGATATTTGAGTTCTAAATAAATGTAAAATGGCCCCACTGGGACGTGCTGGTTGCTCCGTGAGTGGGGTGCAAATGCTGAGCAGTGCTGATTCTTGTTCCTCTGACTTCATCAGAAGGCTCCACGGAGGGTGCGTGGGTACGTCGGGTTTACTAGAAATGGCAGATTTGATTCAAACCAAAGGACAACCACTTTTTTTTCCCCTTGCTCCACCTACTAAAGATCGGCATGTTTTCGTTGGAAGGATTGCGATGTTATTTGTGAGGAATGTGGGGAGCAAAGCGAGAGCTGATTTGGAGGAATGTGAATCTTGTTGCTAGTCCGTAGGTGGGGATGTCAGATCCCGTGTGGTGCCTGGGGACCCGCTGATGGCAAACGCTGTAGGAAGGAAGCTGAGTCGCGGCGCGCAGGTCCAGGGGCGGCTGAGGTCTGCCAGCACCGTTGGCGCAGCTGGGAGAGCGATCCTCCTCTTCGGTGCCCAGCTTTCCCACTTTATCCACACAGAGCTTCCTCCGTTTGGGAACATGTCATGAATGATTCCAGCGGGTGGGGAAGCAAGTTTTAAAGCAAGGGTCGTGTGTGCATCGTTGGGCGAGGCACTTTCTTGTTCTTAATCCTCATAGCAGGCTGGCCAACTTTGTCCTTTTCCAAGGTCAAACCTGTTTTTAGAGGTCACCGAATTTAGGGTTTGCTTCCCATAACATGATTGTCATGTGTTGTTCTGACCGCGTGGCTAGAGGATTCTTTCATGAAAAGCCTGTCAGGTCGAGGCAGGTGGCAGTTGTTGTTTTCCATGTTGGGGATTTTTTGGAATGAAGAAATGTCGTTGCTGAAGGCAGAAGAGGGGAGCATACATGAGGTGTGGGCATGTTACAGGAAGATGAAAATGCCCTTCTGTTGCTATAATAACACAAGGGTATGAGGTGCTAACAACAGGAGTTGGAAGGTTTAGAGTCGGCAAGTTCTGATAACTTGTACCCAAATGTTTTTAAGGGATCTGTTATCCATAGGCAGTTTCTGGATTAATAATACCGATAATTGATGACAGTGGAAGAAAGTTAATAAAAAGAGCTGAATAATTAGAGGCCTGCCAGCCCTGCAAAATAATGGAATGGATGATAGAGGACTTGACTGATACAGAGGTAAGGGGAAGTAATGCAATTAATGTCAATTAAAGTGTGCCCATGGAAAATAAGCTGATGAGATGTAACTGGGGATGTAGTTTGACCGATAAAAGCAATAATGTGTGCTGTAAAATACTTTGCCGTCTTAATGAATTGAATGTAGTGCAATGCAATATTTTGAATGAGAAATGAAAACGGTATAAAATTCATGTAGGGAATGTTAAGTAGGTGCCAGCTAAATTGGGCAGTGGGTCTGAAGATACAGGTGGGAACGGCGGGGGCTGCCCGGCTCCGTTGCTAGCCCCAAGCAAGCTGGTGTCTTTGTGGGTAACCCCAGGCATTGCGACCTGCTCGACTGAAGCTTCGAGCGGCCAGGGATGGTGGGAGGTAACAAAGGTGACGGTCACATGTGCAGAACATTGGGAAAAAGATGTGACTGAAAAGGCCCGTAGCGTAATGGTCTGAGATATTGGATGTCAGGCTAGAAATCCTGGAACGATATTTAAAAAAAAAAATAATTGAGAGAACATTCTTCCTGATTTCTCTCAGTTCAGCAAAGATCAATGCTGCCCGACAGCTCGTTCGCTGAGGAAGAAGTACAAAACGGGCAACCCCGTTGATTTAGTCTTAACACCGTCACACAGTGAAGTTCCCAGTAACGCGGGGAGCGCGCAGGACTCGTAAATTATCGAGCAGCTCACGTTTATCGTACACATCGCTGCTTATCTTGTAAACTCATCTGCCGTGTTTGCGCGAGTAGTTGATTTAACAGCATGTATGTTGTTGAACTGGACATGTCCAAGAGTATAATCAAGCCTTAAGAATACTAGGGATGTCTAGCTGCGGGTTTGTGCTCCTCGCCCCCTTCCCACGATGACTGCGGGACGGGTTCTCTCTGATTTGCTGCAGGTCATGGGAAATTTCTGCATTGTACGTAATTACAGAGGAGTTTTATCATGATGCTGGCATCTGTTTAATGACATAGAATGATGAGATGTGTAAAAGGAAAAAGTTAATATCCTTTATCTGTACACTTCCAAAGGGGAAATGACTACAAACTAATTTTGTAGGGTAAAATGCCAGTGAATAAGCGTACTTCTCATACACCGCTGCCCAGGATCTGTCGTGCAAAGTGTGAGTAGCAGAAGAAGGGAGAGGTGGAGGGGGGGACAGTTGGAAGGAGAACTAGTAAAGCTGCTGTGCTGTAGCTCTAGTGTGTCTTATCCTGCTGCTCAGCTGCCTTTTCTGCAGGGGCTGATCTGGTCTGTAAGCATGTACAGGTCATGGACGCTCTGATTCTTTAGGTGGTGTTACAGCGGTGACAGAGACAGAGTCAAGCTTCTGGGACCTCTGCGGGCTGTTGTTGGGCCTTTGGGGTCTTTGGATCTCTCTCTCTTTTTTTTCTTTTGGTTTTTTTTTTTGTTTTAAGGGGGATCAATGCACTTTCTACATTTGTATCAACAACAAAAAAATCCACTTTGTAATCTTCAGTATTTCTCCTTTTGAGACCCCATCCTTCTACCTCACTCTCATGTTGAGGAACTGCATTCCCTTCCCGAGATGCCTGTGGAAAGAGAAGTAACCTGTTTTTAATCTGGTGCGGCACATTTTAGTTTTAAATGAACTAATAGACCTTGGGTTGCATTGCTGCTGCAGCTTGACAAAATTATAGGAGGTACTGGGGCTCTGTGCTTATTTGCTTGCAAATCCTGTCAAGTGTGAGCTTCATTTACGACTTTCCTAGCAGCTCACACTGCTGTGGTCACAGCTTCTATAACATTTTGTCGCTATGGCTTGTAAAATTTGTCACTGAGGGAAATAATAAGCTAAAACAGACACAGGTAAGCACACACGCAGGCTTCTTGTGCACAAATCCATCAAAGCTCTTTTCAAACTTTGCAACCACAAGGAATTAAACTGTACTTATATTTTTGAAATAAAGGTGCGGTGTCAACAGAGAGCTGTATTCTTTGCAGTGACAAATTGCCTGCTCTTTGACAAGTGAAGTGGTGGGTTCCCAAGTCTCGTCATAGCTAGGGTCTCCTGGTGGAAACCACCTGTTCTCCTGTTATACATCACGTGTTTCCTCTTCTTTCTAGATGATCATGGGAACAGCAATGGCAGTCATGTAAAAATCTTTTTACCGAAGAAGCTGCTTGAATGTCTACCAAAATGTTCAAGTTTACCGAAAGAGAGGCACCGCTGGAACACTAATGAGGTAGTTAAATCTCTTATTTATTCTTAAACGTATCAGCTTACATGATGCTTATGGATTATTTTTTGAGAGCATGCCATGTAACATACAGAATATAAATGCCCTGGCTCTGGAACCTATTGTTTAAACAGTAAAGTCCTATTAACATGTTGAAAGTCAGCTTTAAACTAGACTTGAAGGTAAATGCAGGAGCTGACTACTGGTATAGTAGGAGTCTATTGCTTGCATATATGTCACTTGCTTTAGAGAGACAAATCTTGCATCGTCTCACTGACGTGTTTCAAAGTTGCTTCAAATTAGGTAGGTGTTTTGGTACCACGTTAAAGAAAATGTTATCTTACTGCGCGTAAAGACTTCCGAACAAAAGGCCAGTGCATGTTCTTTCCTGCCAAACAGGGTTCTGAGAAATCTTGTGAAGAACAGGGGACACAAGGCATTGGGCGTTTTTTACCGGGATCCAGTTACTCTGAATGTGCTAGTTTGCAAATCTCCCGGTAGCACATCGTGGTTGGGTTCCTTGAAAGCAAAAGTATTTAAAATTCAGGTGTCTGGTGGGCCAAGGTAAAGTTGAGAACAATCCAAATAGTTCTGCCATCCCTTGCCTTTATTCCTTCTGGGCAGCAAGGCTGGAAGGTACACAGCACTACCTGCAGCGTAGGTTGAGTTTTCAGCAGCACTGTCGTACAGTACCTTTGCCACATTTGTGGGAATCATTTAGTAACAGAAGCAATCCACTTTGGGAAATTACTGTAAAACTCCAGTGAGTGTCTGCCTGCTGCAAGCTGACTGTTCTTGTCCCTCTGATCAGTCATTTGTAACATCTAAACGTGTTATCAAAAGCTGTACTCACGAGTTGCACGACTGCGAGCGGCAAGCTGAGCGCAGAATCGAGTATGGATCAGTCCATGTGTGTGTTCTGCAAAGCTGGAGTCCTTCATGTGCGCCCCCCTTCTCTTGTCTGAGAGTTAAAGTCAAGTATCTATTTTTAACATACTAAGTACTGTGACAGAATTAATCGGGTCTTTTGGGGAGTTGCTGGCATTGGCTCTTTTGTGTAGATGTTTTTGTCTTGGGTCATTTGAATTGAAATGTAGATTGTAGAAAACGTGTGTTGCTATTTCTTCTGTGATAGTGCTTATAGTAATGGGAACCGGGCGGTGATCTTTTGACAGACAGTTGAGAAAGAAAGCTCTCTGGGTAGGTTTGTGGCAGAATGGCGCTCCCTCTTGTTCTTGGAGGCAGCTCGTTTGGCTCTAGTCACTGTTCTCTAGTATTTCTGTTGTCCCCGGTTTAGAGCGTTGTGCGCGCATTTACACACGCAGGCTTTTGCTTGTTTTTGAAGCGTGTTTGGTGTGCGGAGCTTCCCAGGGTACAGTGTGTGGCAGAAGCAGTTATTCATATAGCTGAAAATCTTCATGATTCACAAGCATGATGCAAATGGGAGCGCGTAGGTGCTTGCAAGGTGTATTAGGCTAGAAGAAAAGTTCAGGAGCGTAGCATTCCCTCTGAAGGCCGTGTCAGTGTTCTGGGGAGGGGGAAGGTGAATGGTTTTGATGGTGCTCGCCGACATCTTGCTGGTGCGGGTTTGTCTGCTACCTTAATTCTAGATGGATTGTTTGCTAATAATCACAAGTCCTCAGCTAGTACGTGAAAAACCCAAAACCAGCCCACTTCTGTCATTTTGAATGTCAAGTTTGTCACGCTCATTTGTATCTCTCTTTCCTCCAAAATCTGTCACTGGCTGCCGCGCAGCGGGGACGAGGAGCTGGTTCTGAACGTGGGTTATTACTGGTGCTGCCTGTGCCGGTGTGTGTGGTGTGTCGGTTGCAGTTTCCCTATTGCATTATTTAAAGGGAAGAGCTTTTCCTGTGGCCAGAGATTTTTGGCCTTGTTAGCTCGGGGCAGGGGAAGGAAAAGGCAGAGTCTTATGCCTAGATGAAGTCTTGGAAAGTTTGTGTAATTACAGGGGAGGAGGGAGCTTAGCTTACGGATTTTATTTCCCTCCCCACCCCCAACCTGGAAGTTGATTTCTGTTCACTATTACAATGCTTGTAATTTTTCTTACAGTATAATTGAATAATAATGTTGGACTACATTTCAGAGTCATTCCTAACGGAATGTACTTTTTCATCTGAGTACCCAGGTGTAGTGTCTCTGCTGGTGAAGGCAGGAGTTGTAAAACGTAGAAGAAAAAGGTGTATTTTATACAGTGGCACTTCCAGAGCCTTTTGTTAATTTCAAAATCACTGGTACTGCTTGCGAGGTGTCTCACGATAGGGAGGTTTATTAAAAGATATAAAAGAAATAAAATGTGTAAAGTAACATACAGATCTGAATATGTCTCTGACATTGCCGTCCTCCCCCAAACTCATGTATGTTTGGACAAACTCATGGATGTCCGCTCTCGCCGTGGAGCGTGAGCGCAATGGGATGTGGTGGGGAATGCATCCTGAGGGGCGGCCGGGGCCGGCCCTCCTAACCCAGCCAGGACCCGGTTACTTCCCAAAACCCTTCAGCATTGCTTTTTCCGCTCCTTTGTGCGGGGATGTTTTGCAGGGACATAAATGTGACCCTTGCACCCATCTGGGGGTCTTCAAATTAAAGAGCAAACGTGTTCTCAGCCCCTGGAGCTGGCAGGCGGCATAAAGGGCGCGCAGGCTCGTCTGCTGGTGATTCCCTTGCATCTGCAAATGAGATGCTGCTGACGCTGGGTGCGGAGGTCAGGGAGCAGCTGGGGGGTTTGTTCTTTCCTCTACCAGGGCATCACCATGGGAACGCCACAAATAACTTTTTTCTGAGCGCTTTCATCTGCAGATTGAGGCTAATGGTCATAGGTTGCTCTGGATCGGGTAATTGGGATGGAGAAACAATATCCTTTGAGAGCTGAGTAGGTTGTGGTTGACTTTACACTTAGTAAAATAATGCTGTGAGCAGCAAGAGAAATGGAGCGTTTGAAAATGCTTAGAACATGTTATCGAGATGTTTGCTTTCCATCAGATTAGGCAGTTTTAACTGAAATGTTTGATGGAAATATATTTCCATATCAAGATGTCATCTTGTCTTAAATCAAGTTTATAGTGGGTTTATATTTCCTAGTGAAGGAAGTGTTCCTTCTATTCAGGTTTTTTTTTTTCCAGAGATACAAAATCATAAGTTTAGCCAAGCAATTTAATTACAGATTTACATTTTTTGAGATGCTGGTGAAAGTGTGCGTGTGATGATTTCTCTTGCTCTGGGGGAGGATAGAAAGGGGATTTTCATAGGATTTCTCATGTTAGGACAAATCAGTTAATTGCCAGAAAATTCTGCTCTGTTCATGTCAGGGAGTTCCTTGCTCTTGGGTTTTCATTGTCGATCATGTTGAACCGTTTTAGTGTTTGTGTAATATATAGATCTGGTTCTGGTTTTCATGAGCGGATGGAGCAAAGGCTTCCCATAGCATGGTGCTCCTCGTAGCTTGCTTGGCGTGCTCGCGGTGCACACCAAACGTGGGTTTCAGGAGCGCTGGGTCTCGGGTCCCTTCCACGGGGAGCGGGGCCGGTGCTCCCAAAGCAGCACCCGGCAGAGCCGGCGTCTGTGGCTCGCTCCGGGCGCTCGGCTGAGCTCCCGCTTCGCCTGGCGTCTGCCAGCGCTCGCGCCTCGTCCCCTAGGAGAGGCGGCGAAGGTTGCTGGCTCACTGACCTCTAACCGCTTTGGGCAGCAAGAGACCTCGTCCACAGGAAACGCGAGTGACCGGGGTATCTGGGAGCCGGGAGCTCCCCAGGCCGCGCGGCTCCCCGCTGTGCGGTGGGTGCAGGGGCTCAAGGGTGTCGGAGTAACCTTGTCTCTGCACCGCGCTTGCCAAAAGCCGGATTGCAGCTTTGAGCATGCCTTTCGTTAATGGAGTTGGCAGCCGCAGTCATTAATCATCCTTGTAAACACTTAATGACACAGTACGAGAAAGAAGGAAAAGTTAAACATCGGAAATGTAAAATGCTACCTAGGGCTTTTGTTTCTGATGGTGTTCTACGTTTGCATTCTCTGCTGGGAGAAGCCCAGAATTTCCACAGTAGAAAAAAAGCAGTAGTAATTGCTTTGTGTGCTTAGGCTTTTCTTGAGGGGCAAGGCAGAAACGCCCCGTTTTTCCAGTGTGATATCTAGCGTCATTTTTTACAAATTTCAGGCTGAAGTATTGCTTGGCAGTATGTCAATAAGTGCAATTACAAAATGCTTTATTTTAGCATTATTTAGCATAGGAAGAAATTCTTTGACGATGCTGCGTTGGGGACCTTGAGCAGTGCGATCACTGGCACCTCTGACGTGGTCTTGCATTTTTACTTTGCTTGCACAGCAGTGACATTCTCCTCTTCTGCTTGACATCAAGCTATTTCCCTTATTTTCTCTAAAGTGCAGAGATGATCTTGAAGGTTTGGAGAATTGCCTGAGGGACTTAAGGGACCCAGGCTGTTTTGGGGAGTGAGTCTCAAGCGTTCGGGCTGGCTGTTCTGCTATGAAGTGCTAGGAAGGAGTTGGTGAAAGCGATACATCATCTGCCACCTGCTACTCCAGATCTGCCTCGGCCCCTGGGTAAAGACCGAGCAGTGCGACATGCTGCTACTTTTTTTTTTTGTGTTACTGCTTTTAAGTTCCTTTTAGAATTAACTCTTACGCTGAAAACTTGAAACACCTATTTGTTTTAAGGTGGCCCTAGATGGTATGGCTTATTGTAGCGCTTTGCTACATCACCGTACCAGTTCATACCTTATTTACCAAAGTAGCTTCGTGTGTTTTAAATTGGTGGTTGAGAGCAAGTGCATGGCATCGGCTTTTGTCATCACCGCAGTCGGAGCGAGGAGGGGGTGCCTGTCCAGATCACAGCATCCCGCCTGCCACAGGCCATCAAGATGGCAAAACTTGCTGGAAAAGCAGCAGCGCTAGTTAGAGTTTCCTGAGGACTGTGAAGTTACTCAGTGTATTTCATTTAATGCTTTCTGTTAAGCTCAAGTTAATTCAGATGTGCTTTGCTTAAGCACAGAGTTTCCCGAAGCCAGAGGCTGGCCGTCGTGAGAGCTCTGCAGCTGCCGAGCGCTTGCACAGCTGGAACATCCTCGCGGTCTGCATCGGCTCTGTGATCTCTCGAGAGCAACGAGAATATTTAATTTTGACTAATTGCCTTCTGCCCATGTGATCATGGAGTCTAAAATATTACGGTGATATTGGCAAATGCTGTTACTAGAACTTCTGTTGCTTTCTGTTCCACCTGACGATCCTCCGCTGGAGGAGTAGTGGGGAAGTGGTTCCTCGGTAGCATCTCCTCCTGCCACCGGTGGTCTGGCACGTCGGCTTGCTCTTAGGTTTGTGCTGAGCTGGGGACTGAAGCAAGTTACCGTAAGGTTTTGTCAGTGAAAGGAAGTGCTTAGCTGAGGGCAGAACGTTTGCCAAATGCTGGAACGGCCAGAGCATCTGTAAAATCAAGAACGTCGGCGGTGGCTCGGGTGCCCCGTTTCAGTGGTGGTCGTCTCCTGCTACTGCTAGCCGTTGTCGCTGGGAGAGGCGCGTCCCGCCTGGGCGTCACTGGCCAGTTGGGTGCTGGCTCCGCCACCCGTTGGTACCATGCCTTCCAAAGCGCGTCCGTCCTCTTGGCCAGCAACAGAAGTGTAAGAAAACTCACTTTTTTTTTTAAAGGAGAAGAAAAATCTCTGACCGTGAAATCAGAAGGAAGTCACGTTTACACCCCAGCTAGTGCCGAGTCAGGAGTAAACTGTGTGTACACCTGACTGATGCCGTCTAGCACGTGTGGGTGGCTTTTCTCGCTGCCTGCGTGATGATGATTTAAGGCTGATCAGTGAACGAGGTGGAAATTTCTCTTTAACAGAAGCACTTCATTATAGGTTTATTTTGTGAAATTAATGAAATCCTGTGCTTTGCTTAATGTACAAAGCAGAAAATCTGCTACTGGCTTTGCTTTTGCGGTTTCTCAGTCATGTTTACATAATTAGTAAATGTGAGCAGGCTCCGTGATTTAGCAGAATTGAAAGGTTACTGTTCCTGGCAGCCTTAAGCAAAAGCAGTAATACCTGCTCTGCTGTTCGTGCTCTCATAGAGAGAAATCCCTCATCTTCCTCTTACAGAAATCTGACTTTCTTTCCTTCCCTTTTGTTAGTGTTGGGGACCGACGTTGTAATTGTATAAGTGCTCTAAAATGGCTGATTTGGCAGTTCTGTGCACTTAATGTGTCGGAGTCCTGGGACCAGATTGAATCCTGTAAAGCAGAGCAAACAAATGAAACATATTGTTTTGGGTAATGTACTGCCCTCCTGGCTTTTTTTTTGCAAATGAATTCGATTGAATGAGTTAAATTAACTTTTTTACACTTAATGATAGCTACAGGAAAAAAAATTACGTCCTAATTAGTTTTAGCATGTTATACACAAAGTATAAAATGCTGATGGTGTTTAACTCACTGGCTTTTTGACGTTAGTAACCTAGCAAAATACCCCTGAATATTTTTACAAATTTTGAAAGTTTCTAGCAGTTAGTTTGGGGCGGAACTGCTCCGGTTTGCGTTGAGCGCTGGTGTGGCGGTGCCTTGCCGCAGGCTTCGCGGCGAGTGCCCTCCTGCTCCCGTACGCAGAGACGCAGCCGCTCGCGTTCTGCTGTTCAGGAGCAGGCCGGGCTGGTTTGGCCGCCGCACCGAGCGACGGAGCGGCGGGAACAGTTCCCGGGGGCAAGGATGAAACCTCCCAGCAAACCTCCAGGGGCTATTTCAGACGGAAGGGGACTTTCTGGTGCCAGGCACCGCCAGGTTCCTCTACTGCCAGCGGGTCAGAAAGGTGGAGTATTATGTCTCTGATTGATTAACCTGCATCATCTGGGGCTCAACCTTTCTAGTGGTACAGGGCTCCTCTGAAGTGTAGGATCAAGAGAGTGTGTGGCATCTGGTGTAGGGGGAGTAAAAAGTTGGAGTTACCAGTTATGTAAACCCTTCTCCAAATGGGAGAGAATCGGCAGAGTGCATTAATTTGATGATTATTTTTAGCTGTTTATCTACCGGAACGCCAGCAGCAGCGGTAGGTACCGCTGCATCGCGTATTTGGGTCTTTGGCTTGCCCAGCACTGAGTAAAATACTCACTGGTGTGTTACACGAGTTGTACTTTGTACCGCATTTTACAAGAAAAATGTTACAACAAAGTCAATTTACAAAGTCAATTTAAATGTCTCTCTGCCAGGGACTGGCATATATAAACACAAATGAATTGGTTCACTTGTCAAATGAATGGAAACTGAGGATATTACATTTTGTAAGCGACTGAAATCCTGTCTTCTCAGTCTCATGTTCACTACTTCCAAGGGCAGCTGTTTCATTTTGAAGAGAAAAATCAGGGGATTTGGAGGAAAAAGAAAAACTAGATTGGAAGGAAAAATTAGTGCCAATAAAAGCGAGGATTTTGTGCGGGAGTAGTGCTTCAGCAAAAGGACTCGGAGTGAAACCAATTTGTTTTCTGCAAAAGGAGTGATCAGTGGGGCACTGGGGAGAACAAAGTGCACCTGGGGGAGAGGGGAGAGATCTGTGCGATGGGGGAGAAATTAAAAAAAGAAAGTCTGTTCATTCCATTGAAATTGGCGTCTGTACCCAGTTGTTGACACGCGTGGCTGTGGGTCATAAAAACGGGAGCAGGCAGCTGTCCGCTGGCCGATAGACAGCGGAGTGGCGTTAGCAAAATGCTGGTGAGCTGGTGTGCTTTCTGGGTCCGCCCCACATTTAGCTCCAGTTTAACTCCGGTCTCTGGTTTAACTCCAGTTTGGCTCCAGCTGTAAGTCACTTGCCATCCCACGGGTAAAACGTTCTTGCGGTTATTTAAAACGCATCTTTATACCAACTCGGTGTTGCCTGAGGAGTCAGGAGGGAGCCTCGGGCTCGTGTTAGGGGACGCGACACCCATGGCACCGACCCGCAGCGGGGCTGGCTGCCCCGGCAGCCCTCGTCCAGCTGCAGGCGGGTGCCGCGGGGCGACCGTGCGCACTTCCCCCGCTCCCACCTCTGAGGAGTTCCAGAGGTATGGGCTCTTCCCGGTACTATGATTCATGTCACTACCTTCTGGACATCATTAGCTGCTGAGTCACTGCAAATCGGTCTCTTTGTTGTTGAATCATTTCTAAGTCACTTGGTTACCAAATCACTTTCTTCCAAAAAGAGGTAATCTTCCAAATCTGTAGTGTAAATCGCAACAAAAGGGCCCAGCCTTAGCACACAGGTGAAAAAACAGCAGAAGAGCTGACTTTTTGTTTTGGTTCACAAAAATTGGAATTGGTGAATATTGGAAATGATGGCAAGAACATAGCCGCAACTCCAGCATGCGGTGGTAACTTCAGCAGGAGGGTTTGCCGGACACTGCCGAGGAGGCGGGTATGAAAAGCACAGACCTTCCCGCTTTCTCCAGCAGGTTCCTGGCAGGTATATGTAAAGCAGGAGCGATGCAGAGAGATGCAGTGCATTTTCTGGAAAAACATACAACCAGACCAGGTCGTTGCATTGTGCCTCAACTTTGAACGTGGTGATTTTCGGTCATTGGTGGCTGCTTTGCCTTACAAAGACGTGGTTTTATGGAGGAGAAAGGGGTTGTTTCTCAGCTTCAAGCGTGAAGCTGTTTTGATGCAGATGAAAGACTCCCAAAACCTCCTGCCTTGGCGGGCAGGGGACGCTGAAATGGGAAGGGGTGTAGTGCCCTTGGTGGGTGGCTTTCTCCTAAAGTCATCTGATGTAAGCATTACGCGTCCTGCGTAAATTTAGTATACGTAGTTGTCTCTGTCTTGCTTGCAAGTGGGTACCAAAGGCTTCTTTATAGCTTCTGTGTAACTGAAATTCCGGGAGGAGAGGCCTCGTCTTGGTAACCACATTAGAATTACTTTTTTATTGTAGCGTTAAACCAATACGTTATGGTGGTAGGAGTTCAGTGCGCGTGTGTCAATACGTACTGTATTTCCACAGTTACAGTGGATAAAGCAAACTCTTGAAAAAGAGCATGTCATGCCCTGAGAACAGATGATCCGAAAGTTGTATTGACAGCCATTTGTGTTGTTACCTGAACAGCAGTCTCCGTAACGAAGGTAGCCTGTCAGCGCTGGGGCAGGGCTGCACGCTCTGCGCGTCGCAGCTCAGGCGCTTCAGCCACGCTGATTTTACCCTGAGCCTTCTGCAGAATAGGGAACCAATATGAAAGTGGCAAGACTTGCAGAAGCCATGCTATGGGGAGGTTTTTTAAAAAAATATAACAAAACTGAAGCTGCTGACGTAGGAGTCGATCTGCGTAGCCAGGGTGGTCGTGGCCGCAGGAGGGTCTGCTGCAGCAGGCGCCTCGCGCTTCAGCGTGCCCAGGTTGGGAGCAGGACGGCCGCAGGGTGCTGCCGTGGGCTGTGTGTGAATTGGGAGAGCTTTGATGTGATTCCATGGAAGGTATTGGTTTTACTCACTGAAGCTCCTTTGTTTTGCAGAGATCTTGATGCAGACGCCCTTTTGGATTTCTTTTTAATAATGTGTGACCCTTCACCTTTGATCCCTTGACCTGCATTACTTTGGTAACCATTTCATTTTTTTAATTTCATTTCATTTTTAATTTTGGTGTGCAAGCTGTAACATTTCATCATTTTTAAACTGTAGCGTTCTTTGACCTCCCCAAATGTCTTTTTTTATGAAGATATGTAACATTGGCTTTTCTTGAATAAAAATTATCAGTTGTTTAAAAAAAAAATAAAGTACGTAATTATCATTGGTTTTTTGCTTCTTTTAAGTTTAACTGTGTGTTTGTTTCTTGTATAGTACATTACTTTTTTTGACCTGTGTTCTTCCAGTACTTAATCTAATTTATTTTGATATTTCTGTACATCTTTGGTTTTAATTTGCATTTCTCTACAGTTCTTTTGGTCAGTAAAACACATACTGTTTGGTCCCATGTGTCCTATCCTCCCCCCGTCACATTTTGATAGCTCAAAGAAATCATGGGAGCATTTAAGACACTCTTATGAGTAAGAAATATTCTTTATCGTTAAAATTTTGTTCCCTGTCCTGCAGATAACTTTTCTTAACCATCAGCTTAAAACTGGTAGCTGTTTTAATAAAAGATTAGGCTTTAGACCAAAATGAAAATCTCAATTGGAACTGAATTTACATTTATTTTTAGATTATCACTGAAGCGAAAAGGAAAGTTACCAATGCTCCGAGATGTGCTTAAAGAAGCAGTATCGTGTGTCCACGGGATAGCAAAGCCCCAAAGTTCAGTAGCCGTTTCTCTCTTCCAGTTTTTCTATTGAAAGGGTATGGGCGTAAAAGGCACAGATTTTGGCCAGATTCTATTTTTATCTTGTAAATGATGACATGAAATCTACTGAGCATGGCCCACTGAAGCACAGATTATTTTTTAAGTGTCTCATTATTTTATTCTCTAACATTTAATGCTGAAGTTTTAATTGCACACAGATGAAGCTGCTAAATGAGCACTGAAATGGATTTAGGTCTTCTCTGAGCCTTGTTGATGCTTATAAAACTTTATATCCTTCATTAGAACTACAGATTAGAATTGTAGTGAGCTGTTCACGTGTTGCACGTCGGCTCTGCTGACTTCACCTGGCCGCTGCCCATGTCCACCCTCTTTTGGAGGAGCCTGAACCCCTCTGAAAACCCTCCTGCTGATGTTTTCCCTAGAGAAACAGCGGCTCTGCAGGTGCCGCTGCAGTGTTTGCTGGGGGTGCTGCTGACCCCCGGGCCGAGCCTGAGCTGCCTGCCTTACCCGCGAGTCCTCTGCGGGGCTTGGTGGGTTGAGCCCCAGCAGGTTTTACCCGAGAGCGGTGGGGATGCACCGTCAGCAGCGGAGTCTATTTCAGGAAGCATCTTCTATTTTTAATTAGCATCCATGCTTGAGAACGTGGTATTTCCAGAACTGATCTTTGTGCTTAAACAGCAAGATCTCTGTTTTTAAACTGCCCTTCATTGTGTTTGCAGAGTCACCTGTTAAAATAACGTGGCAGTCAAAACCAGTAGTCACACAGTTCTGCTGACCAGTGTCTCCTCCGTGTTGATGTACACGTTTCTCTGAGCCAGTGGTGAGGAGCCGAGGTGGACAATCGCAGCCTACGTCGGTGTTTGAAGCGTTTGGGTGCTTTTTTTTTTCCCTTTCCCCCTCCTGTTCCAAATTTTAGCTGTCGTAGTTTATGTAGGCCTAGAGTCATCAATTCCGGTATGCAAGGCTGCCGCTCCTACATCGAGCGTGTTTTGGATAGCTGGGATTTGGCTTTTACTCTGGTTTTAATGCTGCCTGTCAGCCTGAGAAGTATGATCCTCCAAAATCATCTTGAGCTATTTTTCCAGTCTTCACAACAGCGTTTTTAAAACTCGGCAGAAAAAATATTTATTTTGCCCAAGAAAACTCCTTGAAGACTATTTTTCTCCTCCTTGTAACACATATTTTATCTCAGCAGCAGTTAGGCGTGGATGCCTTGACTTTCTAGGAAAGCAGTTTTTAAAGAACTTTTATTTAGACATCTGGAAACCGAAGGGAATCTTCCTACTCTGTGCTGGCTTTCAGCTGCCGCCTGGTAGAACAAATAGCGAGGGGAAAATAAGCAATGGAATAAACATGCCTGATGTTGGGAATTGGAGTTAATAATACAAAAATCACGTGAGGTTAAAAGATGGCTAGAATTTCTTGTTTCAGGAGATATTTTGTCATGTCCATCCTGCCGCCTTTTCATAAGGTAAGCGCTCTTAGAGAGGGAACAGCTGGGTGTATCTCACAAGGTGTGGGTGGCAGGATGGTGCATGCTCTCTCTTCCCCAGGATCCTGTTAGGTGCAGATGGTCATTCGCAGAAGTCGGTGTGACACATATGGCTTATGCCTGTTTAGCTCTTGCATGGGCTTCGGGGGTGCTGGAGCTGCTGAGGAAGGAGGGGGTAGAGCCCTCGGGAAGGGAGGACAGGAATTGTTCTCTCCCTCCTGTATAAACAACAGTAAATATTAGTAAGGAAAGCTGCTCCCTCAATGTGGCAATAGCATTACCATCCACCCGCGCTTAAAGGCTCTCTGCGGGTCTCTGCTGTGGTGTTACTGGATGACAGCAGGTCATACCAGTGACGATTGTCCATTTTATGGCAAGAGATGATGGAACTTAATTCATTTTACTGAGCTTGTTACTTGAATGGGAACTAAAATACTTGTTTTCTTCAAACACTTAAAGAACTACACAAATGCTGCAGAATGTTGGCAGAGCAAAAACATTTGTCTGTTTAAATATTAAGAGAATGCTCTATTGAGAGATTTGTTCCTGCTTACGAGGTTTCTCTGTTATTCAAAGCCAGAATATTGATAACATCCACTCCTGAAACAAGTCTTAATTTTGAAATTCATGCAATCTCTTCTACTGCTGGATGCTTTTATGTGCTAACCTTAACATAAGGCTAAATGGCTGAAATGAAATACTTCGCACATTTACTAGATTTAGAGCATTGCACGTCTTGCAGTTCAGGTAACGCAGCTGGGCTCGGATTAACCTAATCTGCTTTATTCAGCCTAATAGACATTCTTGTGGATCAATCATCTGCATGTGCTGGTCACTTAACACAGTATGTGCAGGCACCAGACAAATTGCTCACTTCACTCTGGACTACTCTGAAAAATGTATCGGTCAACATGAGCAAACATTGGTTTTTTCTATTAATAATAAAGCTCATCCAAACACGCAGGATGAAAAAGCACGCGGGACAGATCCCACCCTCAAGTCTGCAGCTGAGAAAGCAGAGAGTTCTGTACGGAACCTGTCTGTTCGCAGTGAACTAGGCCAATGGGCAGCCGCCCCCCACTGATGTGATTTAGGGCTGGTGGCTTCTAGGTGAGGATCCTATTGCCCTCGTGCTCGGAGGGGAAGGGGAGCTCTGCCTTCCGGAGGAAAACGCGAGAGCCGCTCCAGCCTCGCGGGCGGCTGCGGCCGGCTGTTGGAGCAGCGGCCAGGGGAGGACTGGTGCCCTCGCAGCCTCGGCCGTTTCTCCTCTGGGCTTGGGGCTGAGTTTCCCAGGCTTCTCACCCCGCTTGCTGCTGTGTGTATAGGTTGTTTTGCAAAGTCTTTAAATAGTTTAATTATTGCTATGGCTTTCATCTTTAAATTCTCAAAATGCCTTGAGGTCTTTGATCGCTGAAGGGGTAAGCCGGAGCCGTTGGGCAGCCTTCCATGACTCGGTCTTGTGCTTCTGCTTTTACTCTGCTTACGGAAGTAGAGCTCCCGTAGCAATCGAAACCCTGCATTTGGCTTTCTGTTTGTGCTAGAGCTGGGGCCCTTTGCCCTTCCTTCGCTCTTCGGCGCAGACCTCGGGTGAGAAAATGTTCGGTGATAAAAATGTATTTTTATTTCTCCTTCAGGTTTGGCTTCTCTGCTTTTCAGCTCTTCTAGACATTGGAAATTCCAGTTTGTGTTTATTTTCTCTGGATTCCTTCCCACAAGACAGAAGTTAATTCAGCATGGATTGTTGGGGAGAGCCTTGGCTGGGAATAAGGATAATTGCAGTCTCTGTCTGTGCCACAGATTTACTGATGGTTTCTTTTAAGTTATTCACCTGCACTGTATCTGTTTCCTCAGCTGTAAAATATGGGTAATTACCTCCTTTGTAAAATGTTATGGGTTCTGCTGGTAATTATATGAATGAAGTGCTAATTACAGTGATTATTACTTGGACCTAGTCTAGATCTGGGTGATGTTCCTGTTGCGATGAACATATGAAACGCATACTACAACTCGCCTGTCTCCATCTTTGCGAGGGACCTGGAAGGGGAGGGTGCCGCAGCACCCCAGTGTCAATTCCTGACGAGAAGCACGACTACTTTTTCACCCCAGTCACTCTGTTAACGTCCCGTCCTCCCTGTCCCCGTGCGTTAGCGGGGCGGTAGGCTGGTGAGAGGCTAAGGCGTTACTAACTCGGGACTCGGATCCACGTGCGATTTGGTAACAAGGGTTTATGCTTTGGCATTTGCTTTTCCTCTTGGGGATGGAGAGAAGAAAGCCGACTGGGGACGGCGCTGTCTGGGATAGCAGTCGGGCTGGGGCCGGTCTGCTGCTGCCTTGTGGCCTCGGCTCCTTCACAAGGTCTGACCTTGATGCCAGGAAAGCTGTCCTTCCAGCTGTTGGGATTACTTCCGCCCTGTAAAAGACTATGGGTTGCCAGATTTTATTATCAAACACTTCATTTGCCTTTCTCTTCTCCATTTATTTAGGACAGATTTTCTTTGTAGCTGGGAATAGCTCTACTGTCCACTAGGCAAGGCTGGGTGGCAGAGAAAGAATTGATATTCTTTAAGGTAGAAACGGAGTGTTCTCATCCAGGAAGCACTGCTGCTACTGCCCAGGTGATGCAGTAGCTTTTGACAGTAGTAATAATGAGTAACGTCTGACATCGTTAATGATGAGAGGCTCCTACCCCACACCAGCCTTCCCCGGGCGCACGTTTCATGGGGCAGTGACAACAAAAAATCACGTTCTCTGTTGATCTTGCCGCAGTTCCTGCCTGCGCTGTTCTGCCACGTGGGCTCGCTCTGCCTTTCTGGGTTCTGCTGGACAAATTTCAGTCCTCCCCTCCATGTGCCCGCTTGCCATCAACCTCGGCCTTGCTTTGCCCTGCAAGAGCAGCCATAGATCTCGGTAACATCTTCAGAATTTGGTAGGAAGCTAGAGGGGATATGCTGAGCAGCTCTTCCGCTCTCACCGTCTCGTGATTGCAGTGAATATTTAACCTTCAGGAGGAGGGTTTAGTAACTGCCCAGTATGGCAACACAAAAAGGCTTTCCAGCCACGGAAAGGCAATTTTTAATTGCAGTGTTGCACTTGAATTTTCCAAACTGAATGCTGACCTCTGACAGCTGATTTCTGATCGATTCTACATGTTGAGATCAATCTGGAGTATATCACGTCCTCGCAGTACTTCAGTTGTTGGCAGTGCAAAGCCCATCTAATGCAGCTTATTGGATATTATTGTTTGGGGATGACTAAGGGAGGCAAATGGTTCCACGTACAGGTTTTTTTCAAGGCTTCTAGGTTTACAACTTTTAAAATCGTAACTGAAAATCCACCAGATACTTGTATTTCTTTGCTGGACGCGCATACATCTATGTTGACGTAGACATCGCCGTGGATACAAGCTGCAGTCCCGTCTGGAAACGTACGCTTTGCGCCCGGACCTGAACAGGACAGATCAGTTGCGTGCTCCGGTGACGGGCAGCAACGTGCGATTCCAGACGAGTGACAGCAGTTGGTACCAGGTGATGAGTGTATGGAAAGACCCGGCCTCGTTAGGTGGAGGAAGAAGTACACAAGGGAATATCATCCTTCCCTCATCACTCTTGCCTCCCTTTAAAGCATCCAAGATCAGATAGTTGTCTGTGTGTGTGTCTGTGCACGTCACCTAATATTCATATGTTGGTTTGTTGTGGTTTTTTTTCTTAAATCCTATTGATTTGGAAAGCAAAAAACTTGGTTCGTTCCTACAGAATCATCATCTATTAAGATGATTTAATTTGGTGTGAGCTGCATCAAAAGTGGATAATGCCATATAAATGTTCTCACTGCACGTTGCATGAGCGAATTGATCTGTGCGTGCTCTGCGAGTCTTGTATGGTGAGGCACCTTAAATTACTGCATAACCTAAAGGATAATCAATAATTCAGATTCGAGATTTATTCAACTCTAATTTTACAGCATTCTTGCAAAAAGTGGGAAGGTGTATGACATCTGTGGGATTTCTGTATCTCAGTACCGCTCTGAATGCTGTAAATCAACAGTGTAAGTAACAGATGATCTTTCTTTTTAAACTTTGATGTTTAGTAGCAGAACAGTTATAAACCCTCTCAAGTCTTCCTCCTCTTAGAAATTAGCAAACTGTCTGGTTTTCATCGTGGTGGCAAAGCGTGGCATAAAACCACTGTAGCTTATGATAAAAATGCTTTCAAGGATCTGAATTAAAATGTAGCATCACCACAAAACCAGAGTATTTAAAGCATAAGGGATTCCAAAATAATGTGCTGCTAAATGGAAGTTTCTCTAGTTTTGAGAGCAGTTTTTAACGATTAACATACCCCATTTGGGTGGCGTTCGGCGTCGCCTCACAGCCCCAGCCCCGCTCCGCACCCGGTGCCGTGGTGCGTGCGGGCAGGACAGCCCGGCGCGCTCGGAGCAGCCGGCAACGGCGGCTTGCGCTGCCTGTCCCTGCCGGCATCGCCGGAGGAGGAGGGGGAGGATTTCCTTCATGCGCCCCATCCCTAGCTGCCCCCGTCTCTGTATGGACGCAGAATCCCCACAGGAGGGTGCTGTGAAGGCATTTAATGTGCAGAATTTGCAGGGAAGATCAGAGTTTTGAGGAAACAGCAATTATAGGGAAGCCAAAGCCATGTTCTGGCAAGGACAGCGCATGAATTGTCCCCTGGGAGGGACGCGGGGAGAGGTCCGATGTTGGTGCTTGCTTGCAGCGCCCTTGCTGCCCGTGAAGGTGTCGGGCCTGCGAGTGACGATGGCAAGAGAGGCGATGCTCTCGGGCGCCGCGGGGTCGAGCGAGCGGTGACCGGCAAAGCATCCCGGGCTGTCACTGCGCCTCCCGCCTCCGGCGGGTCCTGGGACCCTTCACGATGAGTGTTGTCCGTGGCTGGCGGGTCGTGTGGCCTCGCCAACGAGCCTTGGAGCCGCTCATCCACTTTCCCGTTTGTACGTGGAATATTTAATCCGCATAAGCTGCGAGATGTGTTTGGTTGCAAGGAGAACCTCGGAGTTCTGTCCTAAAATACTTTGTAAATGAGACTGTTTTGTTCAGCACGATCAGAAAGGCTAATGAAAAATAACAGACACCTCTCTCTAGTTCTTGGCTGTAAAACTTTCTTTCAAATATTTTACATAAAGGAGATTATGCCTTTTGTATAGTACGTACTCATGCCAAAATACTTTTATCTGATGAGGCCAGTTAAATAGCCTATCCCACATGCTGCTTGCTTCAGCTGGGGTGTTGCTTCAAACCAAAATTAAGTAGGAGCATTGAAAAGGTGACAAAAACCCCACTCCCCGGGGGGCTGCGGGCTGTCCTCCATTGCCTCGCGCTTCCGCTCGGCCCCCCGCCCTGCTCCCTCCTATTGCTTTTCACTTTTTTTTAAAAATAAACTTTTAAACCGAGGATTAAAACTGCAGCAGAGACTTATCTTTGGGACGACCTCTAAAACGCGTGGAGGGGATTAAATCTAATTTTGCTACACAGAGTATGGGTGCTCTGATTTTTTCTTTTAATAGCAATGAGATAAACTGATAGAGCTGTATTACTTGGGTTTTTAAAAATCAAGTAGTCATTAGATAATGATCCATCAGTCTTAAACTTGGCGGCTGGGATCCGTGTGCGTTCTGTGTGAGCCCCTAAGGGGGCTGGCTACTGGCCGTGTGAGCATCGCTGCATGGGCTCGCTCCGTACGGGATTTTAGATGTCGGATATTTGGATGGAGACTGTTCGGCAGAGAGGGTGCTTTGTCTTAGCCGGCGTTTTTGGCACTCATCTCAAATTGCATCACCTGAACCTTTTGCCAAAGCTTACCTACTAAACACCACGGAAGGATGGTGCCCAGCAGCGGCGTTGGAGCTTTGCCTTGTTACCGGCAGGATAAAGCCGAGCCGCTCTCCTATCTGCACGCGTGTTAAATTGGCCACAGGTCATTGCAGATAGGCTCAGATTTTGGCTTTCTGCTTCGCGGAGGAATTTTGGCCTAGCAGTAGCCAGCCGGAGTTTTGGTAGTTTGTGGTTACCAAGCGGCGTCTATTTGGATCTTAGAAAATCAGAGCATAAATTCTTAATGCTGATCAGCTGTGTCATTGGCGTCGCCTCCGTGACCTCTAACTGCTGTTACTTCAAACAGTTGCCATTAAACGCAGTCAATAACACCCTTATGTATTCCATAGGAGCTTTTCCTCCTGCCATCTCAAATGAAAAATAAACAAAAGAGCTTAAGCACGCAACGTGCTAAATAGAGTAATAAGCTGTGAAAGTACTTTACGGGGAAATCTGGGGCAAGAGCTGTCTGCTGAAGCAAGCCTATTAGGGCTGGCAGCAGAAAGGCTTTGGGAGGCGTTCTTTGGGAGAGATAATTGAAAGATTTTTTCAAATGTGTGTGTATTCCCCCCCCCTTTCTGACTAGTTTTAAGAAATCCCTCCCTCCTTAAATTGATTACCTCTCAGCATCAGAACGCCTTGGCTTTAAGTACCTGCTAAGCTGCTCCTGTGCTGATTTGACTTTGCCTTTCTGTTAGATGTAAAACAGTTTTTAATCTTCTCATTTTGACGTTTTAATAGAAAGTAAATGTTTAACTTGCTTTGCCGTGGCATCCAAATCTTTAATCCACGGAAGCATAACGAAATGGAAACGTGCTTTTGTTCAAACCGGTGTTATCAGCCGTCCAAGAGATGCTTTGCTAGTGGCACTTTCTGGGTGGGAGTTGCACACCCGTGTCTGTCACCTTCGGCAGCGGCGCAGTACGGGTAGCTGTGCGGCCGCGCGGCTCGAGGTGGGAGGAGTGGCCGGGGCCACGGTTTTCAAGAGGCAAGAAGAGGCTGGTTTGCCTCGCCGAGAGACGGGGAGGCGGGTGGTAATTCCTGTTGGGAAATGCCCGGTGCTCACCCGCCCGGAGCTAGAGCTGGTGCCAAGGTGCTCGTGTTGGGAAAAGCAACTAATCACCCACGAGCTGATTGATGGACGATGGGTTTTCAGGAGCGTGATGGGGAGAGTGGCGAGAACCCCGTCTCGGGATGGTTTCAGACTGTGGGGAATGGGGGAAGGTCCATAAACGTGCTGTAAGTTGAGTGTTTATGGTTACTGGTTGCAAGTTCAATCACAGCCTTTGCTGGAGGTTTACATTTGGAGGTTATATACCCCTTCTGATGGTGGTGTGATTGGCGCTGCTCTAGTGAATGAGAGCTGAAGCGGCACGCTCGCCAGGAAAACGCTGAAAAGTGGGCTAGCATCGCATTTGGTTCCTGGTACAGGAAAGGGGGTTTCCACTCTTAGCCTCTTGGTTTATTTATTTATGCTTAAATTTAATTTTATTTTCTAGAAAAGGCATTTACTGCTCCAGGACACAAATACTGCTGCCGAATTAACAGGCCAAATTCAAAATTCATCAAGGGGAGGGAAGCACAGAGCAAATACAGATAGAAACCGTCTCAGGTGCAAAAGCAGCCGTTCGTGCCCGCTTTGGCGGCGAGGGCAGGCGCGACAGCTGTTGATCCCTTCAGACGCATTATCTGCCTCAAATAAAAATTGGGATTTTTTTTCAGGCCAAAAGCGTGGTAAGCCCCAGAAGACTGAGAGCGCTGCCGAAGCTTTTACCTGCGCGTTCCCGACCAGCCCGTGCTGGCAGGAGGAGACGCCGTTCAGGGCAGCCCAGTTCTGAGAGGCACCTGCAAATACCCCATAAACATGATTTCTACCATTTTAAAGATAAATCCATTAGTGCAGGTTTGTCCAGATAAATAAAGCGCTCTAATTTTCAGGCTCACATTGATGGTGTCAGGCTGTCACCACAGAAGTGCTGGTGGTACAAATAGCCAGGTGCATCTGGCAAACCCCGGTCATCACCGGGCACCCCGAGTTACCCCGCGCTCGGTAGCGAGAGCCGGGAGGCCGGTTCTCCACCGCTGTTTTGGCTTCTCCCCCCATGCTCCGGGCTGTCGCCAGCCTGAGCTCGCTTGGAGGGTCCCCGTCCCCGCAGAGCCCGGTGCCCGGGCTGATCCTTCCCGGGGCCGGGGCGAGCTCGGGTGCGGGAGCATCCCGCGGCGCCCAGAGCTGTCCCCGGTTTGTGCGTCAGCTGGGCTGCGCGTGGAAGCCAAAGGGAAGGAAGCTTTCAGTAAACTAATAAATCTACTTCAAAACAAAATAGTTTACTCCTCATGAGAGTGGATACTGGGATTAAGCACTCTGTTTGGAAAAACGTGAACTTGATATTTCAACTTTTCTAATGAGTTCCTGTGCAAGAGTTGCCAGGTTTGACTTTATTTCATAGGTATTTGTTACCACACTTTTCTTCCTGGGGAGAAAATGGAGCTTATTTCTGCCTCTTGCAGGGCTTGTGTGGAGTCGTTGCCTTCGCAGCGTCCGCGTTTCAGTGCTAACACCTTCTTTCCCATGGATGGACTTGGGGCAGAAGCTGCTCTCCCAGGGGTGCTGGGGCTGCCTGCCGCCCAGCCCCGGGACCTTGCGTGGCCATCAAAGCCATGCTAAGGAGCTGCCTTTATTTTAATATCTGTGGGAAGTCCTAGCCAAGTCTGGGAAAGGTCAGGGGGAAGCAAGAAATCAGGCCTTTCGTCCCAGCGGAGTTCACCTAACGATTTGTCTGCAGTGTTTTTGCCAATTATGGAAGAAAGAAAATCCCTATTTCTTCAGAGACGGGATGCCTCGGGCAGATCACCGAGGCTTCGACTTGCTGCAGCTGAAGTTCTGGAAAAACCCGAAATAGCCAATAGCCCGTTGGGGTGAGTTTGGCGTGCAAGGAGCTGGAGCATCTGGGCTGGTTTCATTTCCCATATCAGTCCGCGCAGACACAAATAGCTGCTGTTGTCATCCTTGCTAACTTAGTTTTCTTTCTTAGAGGGAACCGGGGGAAAAGTTTGGAAATGTCTTTTTTGCCAGTGGCTTTTTGTTACCACTGAGGTGAGGGGCAGAAATGCCTCTCTGACCTCAAATGAAGCGCCAGGTCGCTCTAGGCTGCAGAATGAAAATGGTTGCGTGGGGACGTGTCCTGCCCCGCTGACACTGAGGACGCGGCGAGGCCGGCTTGCGGCAGGGTGCGGCGCCAGCCCCTCGCCCGTGAGCTTTCACGGACCGGCCGCAGGGTCACTCGGCTGAAGGCGGCTGAAACAAGATCATCCGTTAAAACGGGGGAGCCCGGCAGAGGCTCAGGGAGATTTTTCTCCGTGTTTCTCTTGTTGCTTTGGTTTGTGACAGACCCAAAAAGTTTCATTTTTCAAAATCGGTAGGAAACGGCAGCGTTTCGAGGAAATCCCTTCTGCCGGGTGAAGGTGGCCACCGCATCCAGCTCCACTTGCTCCTCCCCGGCCGTGGCAGGGCTGCCCATGCCGTATCTCATCTCCAGCAGGAATTTTGGACCGAGGTCTGCAGCATCAGTACACGAACAGGCTGGCATTGCTTCGCGGGCGGGTACCCACGGAAAATGATGCTACGCAGGGCGTCCCAGCAGCACCTCCAGCAAAGAACTTGCTGTTCTCCAGGAGATGAATTGTGAGCGGTTTGCACCCATCCGAGGGAAGCAGAGCTGCTCCTTCACTGTGCGCTGGATTTACAAGTTGGATTTACAGTATATTAACTTAAATGTTTAATTTTCTGAGTTGCAGTCATTCTAATTAAATTAATCTGCAAGTTCTACCTGTTTGCTTTTTCCCTTGACTTTGTTTCCTCTTTGACCAAAATCCCCACGTCCCTAACGGGGCGCGGGCGCACCGAGATGCTGGGGAAGCACAGAGTCAAGGCGCGCGGAGCCGGCGCCGCGCTGGGAGGATTGCAGCGTGGTTGGGAACGTCGGTGGAGGTGTTCCCGTTCCCCCTAGCCCGTAGGAGCAGATTGAAACGCTGCATCAGACATATGTATCACCAAAATAATAACGGTATTATGAAAGCCATCAGGTATGAGTTACCCACTTGGCATGTTAGAGGCAGCTCCTCCCCGTGCAAGGCCAAGCGACTCCAAATTCATCCCCTGGGATTTGGCGTTAAAACGTGTTCGCTGCCAGCTGACAAAAGAGTCAAGCTCGGATTTATTGCACTGGCACCTGCAGTAAAAAATGACAGATGATGAAAATGTATTTAATTATCATTCAGCGCCACATCTCTGTCTGCTCCAGTCTCGGTGCTGCAGCTGTTGGCACACACTTTATTTTAAAGTCAATGTGCTTATCTGGAGAAGAGCCTGATCTCCCCAAGTAAATTGGCTGGGGGGAGCGGGGAGCCGGCGAGCTCCTCTGAGGCGCAGCTGAGCAAATGCAGATTTGCGTTACACTCGCTTGCCTTCGCTGCCTCGTCCGCTGGACTTCCCGGCAGCTCCCCGCTCCGCAAGGAGCCGTGTCCTCTCCAAGCCCAAACGCGTAATTCCCACGGCGGGCTGGAGGTGCTGCCTCTGCCTCCCCGTCGCTACCGGGGCGTCAGCAGCGGCGCCTATTGCACCCTGCGCGAGCAAATGCAATTAAACAGCCGCACGGCAATAATTGGCTACAGTTGTTACGGGGCGGGGGAGATGCATCTCAAAGGCGACTGCGGTTTGCAGCAAGGTCAGGAGAGACAAAACACGTTGTTACTGCAGCAGAGGCACTGATCAGTCTCCTTTCCAAATGACGGCTCCTCCAGTGTTAACTTTTTCTGTTGTAACACGGAGCTGCGTGCGGCACTGGGGGGTTGCAGTGTGTACCGTGTGTGCGTAGTTACGTGTACACCTGTGTTTGGCCCCCGTCGTGGGAGGTGGCCCAGGTGCTGCTGCCCAGCTGATCCCCGGCCCCTGGGGTGCTGCAGCCTCTCCCAGCTGTGGGCAATGGAGGCTGACGAGGCTGCTGGGGGAACTGGGACAAGCCCAGCCCCGGGCAGAGCTCACTTTGCCGGAGCATCCCCGTGGTGTGGAGCCTGGTGGTGCTGTGTCCCCCTCACCCCCCCACCATCACCCCTGTGGCTCCCTGGATGCCGGTGAGTGCTCTCGCTTGGGCAAGCCTGCGGGCTGCCTCCGCTTGTGGCTGCTTTGGGGCAAAAAGGCAGCTCAGAGGGTGAGCTGGGGCCGTGTTGGCCGGCGTCCGGGCTGCAGGCTCCGCCGCAGGGCGCTGGTCGCCGCCGGTGCCTGCGTCGGGAGCGCCGGCACACGGGGGTTGGTGCTGTGCGCTGTAACTCCCGGTAACAGCAGTATCGCGGCTGTGGGAATTGCCAAGGTAGAAAAAGTTGGTTTCCGTTATTGGGAGCGTGGGAACGCATCGCGTACGCGGCGGGTGCGTAATTCCCTGCCGCTGTCTGCAGCCCGCGGCGCTTTCCACAAAGCCCTCAAAAAAACCAGCGAATCAGGGTTTTAGTCAGTTTGTGTGTGTTTAAAAGGAGCTCGTGGGGAAGGGGTCCTCTGCTCCCCGGCTTCCTTCTCCTTCGCATCCCTGTGGCTCGGCAGGGGCTGCTCCTGGCTCCCGAGGGCTGAGGATTTGGGGGTGCTGAGGACAGGCGTCCTCCACGCCCTTGTGTTTTGTAAGAGGAAGAGCTGCTGCTGGGGCTTCGTCACCGCTTCTGTGTTGACTGCGTTCACGAAACCACTCAGGGAAAAAGGTTTTGGGGAGAATTAAAACATGTCATTCTTGATGGATTCCAAATAACATTCTAGGCAGGATCTTTTTGGGCATGAACTCCAGTAGCCTCGCACCACGTGGAGGAAACAGTAACCGATGAGTAACAGTGGTCAAACGAATTGGCCAAAACCATTGGAAAAAATCTAATTTTTTTTTTTTCCTAAAACTTGAGAGGAAAATCTGAAGTATTTTGTTCTTGCCAAAATGCTTTGATGTTGGGGCACTTCCTTTGCTTTCAATAATGATTTAAAAAATTATTAAATTGCTTCCAGTTTTTGCTTTCAATCTGGAAGAGATGGGTTTTGTTAAATTCCCTTTCACGGGATGTCCTCCCTTTTGCGTGCGCAATAGGGAGCCATTTGCTTTTGGAGGAGATTTTGCCTGGCAGGAGCATCTCATGCCCCAAAACTCATACTCTTTTGGTGGGCGCAGACGTTGCCCCGTGGGGTTTTGGCCGGAGGAGCCGGGCAGGCACATGGGGCTGTGCTGGGTGGGTGCTGCTCTCCGTTAACCACAATAAAACCCAAATTTAAAAGCGGAGCAATTGCCTGAAAAAAATGGGATTTTAAGAAGCCTTCAGAGCTTGTGGCGTTAGTGTTCTCGCCTCATCAGAGTCCGGGGGCTGCGGGGGGCTGGGTGCGGGGCATCGCTCTCCTGTGAGACCCTGGCTGGGAGCGGGGGAGCCGGGCTGGGGAGGTTTCAGAGTGGGTGGTGAAATGAAGCGGTTTTTAGTATTCATGAAAAATGCTTGTGACAGCCTTACCCCAAGTAATGAGAAGCCACCTGCAGTTCGGAGCAGTACTTGATAATGCCGTAATTAGATTGGAGATGCAAAAAAGCTCATTAAAATTAAATAACATATTTGTCACTGTTTTAAGAGGCGCAGATTGCCTCGAACCATGCTGGTCTCTTGACCTTGAGTATTTTGGCGTAGTCCTCGCTTTGACAGTGCGAGAATAACAGCGGAGCATCCCGTGGGCGGTTTCGTAGCGGGGGTTTTGGGTGCAAGGTTGCAGGCACTCGCCTTCCCCTAGTCGCATCGTTTGGCACCGGCTCGTTTTTGCTCCCCTCGCCGAACGGCGCCGTGCTCCGGCACCTGGACGTGGCGCAGGGGACGGATCCGGGCCCGCGGTTTGCAGACGGGGGGACTTGGGCACAGCGGGCGGACGCTCGCGCGAGAAGCGGTCCCTGCCTGGCTCCACACAAGGCACGGGTCTGCTCTGCTCTCCCCCCATATCTATAGGTTTCTTGCCTTGTGGTTGAGATCCCATCCCTCGTTAGGCGAGAAGGCGCCTTCCCATCTTCTTGGGAGTGGGCGATGCCTTTTGCTGTCAAATGTGCAGAGTTTCCTGGAGTTCGGGGTAACTTTCCCAGCTGTTGCCTGCTGGTGGTGTTCGTGCAGGTGGCAACGAATTTCCCTCACCTCTCCCATGCCGTGTTGGAAGACCAGCCGAGAGCTCCTGGTGGAGCAGAGCCAGGAGGATCCGGGGCTGGAGACCTTGCAGTGCCAGACCCCGACTCCCCTGAAGTCCCCAGAAAACCCAATGTGTAACGGGACGGGACGTCACGCCGCAAGCTGGAGGGAGGGGAGGCAGCTTGTGGGAAGGTGGGAGAATCACTCACGGCTTTTCCTCCTTGTGACTGCAAATCGCAAATGCAAATAACACTCAGACTGCAAATTTGTGCCATGCGGAAACGCGGGCTTCTGAGGGCAGTTGTCTCTGTCGCTTCAGTTTTTGATGAAATACAACAAAATGTGTTTTAAATCCCCTTCCTCCCTCCTGCCTGAAAAGGAACGTGCAAAGCCGTAATGGTATCTATTAACAAGACTGTAATTTTCCAAAATTAATTTTTAATGACTAATTTGTCTTGTTTTCAGATGTTTTATACAACACCTATTGTTTAAACCCCATTGTTTCTCCACAATGTCGCCGTGAAGGAGACCGGCGTTGGCTCGGGATCTCTGGCTACAGCATCCATCGCGGGCTTTGCTCTCGCCTGGGGAGGGCTGCTCCCCAAAAAGGGCTGCAGCAGCCGAGGGAGGGGGGCTCTGGGGAAAGGCAGAGGTCACTTTTTACAGAAGGGATTTCCCTTTTTTCCACCCCAAAATGGGGCTGCTGCCAAACAGACTGTTCCCCACGCTAGGGTCCGTCCCTCCCTCCCTCCCTGCTGCTGCAACCACGGGCTGCCCTTCCCCTCCGGAAACATCAGCCCTCCGGGGGCTTCTCTTGCAATAGCTTTTATGCACAGAGAATAGAATTAAAAACAAAAAGTGGGTTTTTTTCCTCCTCCTCGCTCGTTGTCAGTAATTACACGTAGGTGTCTTGGAGTGGGAGTGTTTACAGATACTCCGTATTTTCGGAGCGCGGGGATTTTCCCTTCGTGGCACTCACGTTGTGAACAGCACCAAAGGCTCCGCGTCTGCCTGGCCTGAAGCCTAATCGCCTCTTTAAGTTGGGCTTTTTTGTTTGTCTGTTTCCTTGTTTGGAATTGGGGGAGAGGAGGGAAGGGCGAGCGTCCCCGAGCCTCTGAGGAAAGCACGTCCTTGCAGGATCATTGCCTGTCAGTGTCTCTGCGGGAGGGGAGTTCATAGCACGACGTCTGGCACTTCACAGAGAAACTTCACTTTTTTTCCCCCCTGCTTAGGAATGATCTTCGAAGGGCTAAGAATTGGGTGCTAGCAGCTTGTGCTGCTTTGCAGCTGGGCACACTGCTTGGTTTTGCTTATTGCCGGTCATGTCAATGTTTTCTTTTATATTCCCGGCACCAAATGGGAAGTTTTTTTCAGAGCTTATTCTGACTAATGTTGATGAAAGGGCAAAACCTCATTGTTAGAGAGAAATAGCTGATGCTAGGCTAGTGTTCCCATGTGGAAGAGCAAATATTGGGGAACCTCTGTACTGAAATTTCTTCTGCAAAACCTTGCTCGCGGACAGACCCGGCTCGTGCTGCGCAGGCTCAGCTGCGAGAGCCGCGCAAACCCCGGTGTTGGGCAATGCCGTCCCCTGCGCAGCACCCCTGCGTCCGCTACGGCTGCCCGCCTCTGTGCCGAGGGTCTCCGGCTGCCTGGGCACCGGCCAGCTCCTCCGGGAAGAGGCGGCTGCGCTGGGGTCCCCAAACCAAGTTTGCCTGCCCATGATGGGCAGGCAGAGCTGAACCTTAAAAAAAAAAGGTGTTTTCACACACAAAGGTTGAGATCGGACCCGTCCACCTTCCGCTCTCAGGCTGGGTGCTGGATTTTTAGCAGAATAATCCTTGTCCATCATCCAGGTGAGGGAGATGTGAGCGAATGGGTCTCGCTGCCGATGAGGAGCATTTCCAGGTAAAACAAAGTGCGATACCTGTTGCGCCCAGAGCAAAGGGTTTTCGCTCCGCCTCGCTTGGGCTCCTGGTCAGATCCACGTGGGTCCTTCACGCAAGTCTCTGGCAGCTTCAGGGAACAACCCGCCACAAAAAGACATTTACTGAGGAATCTGCTGGCAGAGTAAACCCTGGGTAAACATCCTCAATTTGCTGCCTCCTGAAATGGAGTAGCTTTTAGAGTTTCAAGCCACAATTTGTATTCAAATGAAGGTCATTTGAAAGGTGTAACATAGTAAACAGCCATTATTTCATTTTGATAGTGGTACTAAAATTATAGTGTTGGTTGAATTATTTTAGTATAGGACCATTACCATCTCCCTAAAACACTTATAGGGATTTTTATTTCAATGCTGCAGTCCTGAAATTAGAGGAAAATTAAAAATCACACGGCTGTGGTAGGGAAGTAATATTTTGCGAGCATGCCTTCGTTTTCTCGTGCATTCTCTTTCCCTCGCTTCTCTGCCAAGAGAGGGATGTGCATCTTCTGTCGGGGGCTGCTGCTGACAGATTGCTGCTGCTGCCGGTCCTTTCCCATCTACTGCCGCGAGCTGTCGGTGCTCTGGCTGCGAGCTGCGCTGGGGCAGCGTCCTCGTTCGGCGGCAGGCTCCGTGCTGCTCGGCAGCTCCTGCCCGCACCGGTGTGGTGCTCGTGGCTTGGGAATAACGTGGTTGGGCATCGGTGGCACCTCAGTGCTGTGGTCAGGCTTCATGGGAGGAGGTGCTGTGCGAAAAACAGATGGGAAAAAGGATGGCGAAATGCTGCAGGGTCACTTTTGGGGAGGTCCTGCGGGAACCTGTGGTGTTTCAAGCCTCCTGCTCCAAAGGCAGAGGCATCTCTTGCTGGTGCCTCCAACCCCACAATGGTTTCCTGGTCCCTTCAGCCTCCAACCCATCTGCTGGCTGCAGTGCCGGGCGCTGTCCTGCCATGGCAGAGACAGCTCGGTGCTGCCGATGCTCTCCTGCTTCCTGCGGTAAGGCCGAGCCTCCAGGGCTGCCGTCGCCAGGGCAGGCAGCTCTCCTGGCTCGGGGTGGGCAGAGACTTTGCGTTCGCGTTGTGCGTCCAACCCGAACTTTGGCCTGACCCCATGGTAAGCGCTGCCCAGATGCCGAGCGTGTCAGTGTACGCCTTGACAGCGGCCCCCATGACTCTACAAAATGCATTTATTTACTCTAAAGTGTGTGCAAGGGAAGGACAGCCCTAGTCATGCGCTATACACAGCGATAAATTAACGGCTCTAACGGGGGAGGAGAGCTCGAGGTCACCGTGGGCAGCCCTGCAAAAACATGGGTGCCCAGCCGCGGCCAGGAGGGTCCGGCACCTCTGCCGTGCCTGGCTTACCCGCTGGGTGTGCCGTGGTGTTCGGGGGAGCGGGATCGATCCGTCTCCTGACTTGGGTGTGAATCCCCAGGAATGAACTCCTGTGCGAGGGGCCGGAGGAAACGCCCCCGTGCCCCCATCCCCATCAACACAGCTGTGCCGCAGTGAGCCCTGACGAATACACCAGCGGCTTCCAGGTGACCAATGCCCGGCCTGGGACATCTCAGGGGTGGCAGGGCATCAAGATAATATTGGTGACAAGCTGAAGACTTGAGAAAAATCACCGCTTTTCCAATTTGAGAGTTGACCTGTGTGGTTTGGCTTCCATGGCGCGCTGTTCTGCGTCGGTAGCTTGTTATCCCCCTCGGTGGGGGCCTGGCACTCTCGACACCTGGCCAAGCTTTAAAGGCTCGCCCTGCAGAACGATGGGAAGACACCAGTTTCCCACAAGTCAGGGCTTTCTTGAGCCGCCTGTAAAATTTAGGGTGGGTTTGGGGTTTTTTTGTCCCCTACAATAAAAGAAGGTGCCATGGTATCGCCTGACTTCAGCGCTCTTTGTCAGCATGCTGTATTTAAAAAAATACTCGTGTAGGGGAGTAGATACAGACTTAAAATACCTCCGCATTTATTTTAGGAATACATATAATAGAAGTTTGAGTTACTAGAATGGCAGTAGTTGGCCCCATCAGGGCGGCCGGGCGAGGGTGGCTGGACGGAGCGTGGCAGTTATGGCTGCTGTTAGGTGGAAGGGTTGATGCACAACAGGCTGTGCGTGAGCAGGGGCTGCTGGACGTGAACGAAATCTTAATCGTGAAATTCCCGTAGATTATTATAGCTGCCTTCATTAACATTTTCACACTTGGCTGGTTAACAAATGAGAAGTGCTTTCTGTACCGCTGGATTTATAATGCTCCGAATCTGCTCCGTACCTCGGTGTGTGCCAGAGGTCTGCGCCCTCGCCCTGGGGCGTCCTCATATTTAAGCAGAAGGGATTGCGTGCTTTTTATAGGAGGGAGAGAAAAAAATGAACAGGTGTTCTGTAAGTATTTTTAGTGAAAATCTTTATTGGCGATAACCTGGTTCTCAATGAAATGAAGGAATACCATGCAAATAAAATTCCCTGTAATTTATAATTCCTCCAAGAATTTAAGACTTGAAATTTCCTATTTCTAGCTTCATCTTTGGCAAAATTCGGATTGGGTTTTGGTCTGGTTTTTATGGGGTTTTGAGCTGTAACTCCTTAAACTCCAGGGTGTTCTAGTTGCATGAGGAGGATGCCAGTGCGTATCCACAGGGAAAGAGCATAAGCTCTTAAACCTTGGAAGTTTTGCTGCTTTAATGGTACTGAAGCTGACAGAAACGACGTGCTGGCTGTGGAAGGCCACGACACGTCGTTGCAGGTCAGGGACGTGCCTCATGTCTCTCCCCCAGCCTTGTCGTGCCCTGGCTTGCTCCTGCTCACAGTTTTGCTGCTGGAGCACTCCACGCCAGCAGTGTGAAGATACGTTTTCATGATGAAATCGTGCTCCCGCACAGGGCGGCAGCGGGATGGATGGTCCCCACGCTTGGGTGAAGGATGCTCTCACAGAGCAGCTTCTCCGGAGGTTTCAAACGGGGGGGGGGAACGGGGACCTGCAGCTGGATTGGGATGCCCTCAGAGATGAGCATAGCAACCTGTTCCATATTTATTATGGGCAAAAATTTGACTAAGGGAGAATTTAGATTAATAACATTCAGCCCGGAGAAGTAATTTCCTTTGAGAAAGCGATTTACATGCACTCTGCCAAAAAGAGCCGTCACCGTGCACTCTCGTCGTGTCAACTCCAATAATGAAGTTGGAAATAACATGGGAGGTTAATAGGTCCTACTTATCTCCTTAGTGCCGGAAAGGAAGATTTACAGTGCGCAGCCTGGTTTGCATATTTCCATTGGAAACGGAAAGGTTTTTCCCAGCCGAGATTGATGAGACGTTGCTGTTACAGGGTGCTCTGCTGCTGCTCACGGCTGAGGCTGTAAACCTCCATCCCTGGGGATGCGCTTGTGCCGGAGGGAGCTGCCTTTCCCTGGGTCATTGGCCAGGGACTTATTTAGATGCCCAGGACGCTGTTCCAGCAGTGATTATTTTTGACTGGCTGTATCTCCTCTAAGCCTGGGAGCTCCGAGAGATGTGGCTGCCGCACAGCGGTTAAAAGATGGGTTGAAGCCTGGGGGGTTTTCCCTGGGAGCCGCCCATGGCGTCGTCTGGAGGCGCGGTGGGAGGACGTGCCGGCGTGCAGGACGCCTGCGTCGCCTCTCGGCTTGCGCGACGCCATCCTCGGGGCATACATTGGAGTGTTTTATCCTGCCTTAACCCCTGGGGAAGGTGATCTATGTGATGGTCTGTAGGGCGGGGAGCTGCCAGACTGTGCTGGCGTGTTAGCCAGGACCTGCTCCCTTAATTAGAAATAGCAGTGACCTTGTCCTCGCTGGCGGGGATGCTGTTGCCTTGGCTTTTGGTGAGGCTGGAAATCGCTGGAGCCGCCCCTGTAATTGCACCTTCCCCCTGCTTTCGCCTGGCTTACGCAGGGACGGCGGCGGCGCAGGCAGGGGCAGCGCGCGGGCACTGGAGCCCTGTCACTTCAAATTACTCTTATTAAACTCCCGAAGGACTCGTGGCACGTTATGGGCTGTTGTGGGAGCTATTTAATTTCAAACAGCAAGGCTATCTGTGAGTTACAGGAGTACAAAAAAGCTCTCAAATTCTTCTGCCGCTTTCCTTCCCTCCCTTAGCTTTTGAGAAAATAGCTTTCGAACTGCTGTTCTCTCCCAGCAGATTTATGTTTGGGTCCTCGGCCGGTCGTTGGGCTTTTCATACTGAGAGTGAAACAAACTCAAAAAAACCCCACCAAAAAACCTTAAAATCATTCCCTCTCGATAATTTAAGTCACACAGCGCACTGAAGCGTGCTTAAAAGAATAACTCTAAAAGGGATAGAATTTTTAATAAATGTTCTGTCTAGCACAAACTGTAAAATATTCATTTAAGTCGGTTATTTCGCATTACCGAGTAAGTGCAAGAAGAATTAACTTTCTGAACAGCTTAAGGTACAATTCAGTAATAACCTGGGCCACTTAATGAATGAAATATTTAACATAATTTGCATACATTAAGTGATGGGATACGGAGCATAACAAATGTACCTCTAAGTCGGAGAGGAAAACCGGGAGGAGCGAGGAATCCATGGTGTGAGCCCGGAGAGCTTCCCCTTGCACCGCCCTGGGATGGGGAGGGAGCGGGACGCGGGCGCCGCGGTGCTGGGCAGCCCCCGGGGCCGCAGGGCAGCCCCCGGCGCCGCAGGGTACGGCGGGTCTCGCCGCCTTGCTGCCACCTGCCAGGGCAGCCCTCCTCGGCGGGGGAGGAGGAGAAGCCTCAACGCGTGGGACTTCCCTGGACGGTGTTTTTCTGTCTGTATGCTGGTGTGTCTGCAGAGAGCGCAGCCTTTCCCCATCGCCTCTTCCTGCGGTGCTCGTCTCCAGGGTGGGGATCGAGGAAGCGGTGCTTTTTTCCTCCTCATCTTTGCCTCTCCCATGTGAAGCAAGAAAACTGAAAAGCCACCATCTGAAGGCGAGGGCATGAGCGGACCTAGCTGAAGTGTCTTTGGTTAGGCAACGCAGGTCGGGGCGAGCATTGCTTCTGCTGCTTTTCCTGCTCTTGAAAACTTCCAGTCCCACAAAACATTGTTTGTTTGTTTATTTATTAATCAAACGGTATTTTAAGTGCACACGAGAAGCTGGAAGATCTCCATGTGCTGGAGACTCCTCTTGGCAGCACGATGCTCAGCGCGACAGCGTGAAACGGCCGGGGAGCTCCCCTGTCCCGAAGCGCTCCAGGAGAGCTCTGAGCGCGGCTGGGTGCGAACCTGCACGAAGCCCATCCTCAGGCGGGGCCACCGGGCTCCCCCCGGGGCATCCCCCCGGTGCACCCCCCGAGAACACCCCCCAGGGCACGCCTGCTCCTGCCGTCTCCGGCTGCGCATGTTGTGTCCCCGAGGGTGGGCGTCCCTGAGCTGGCGCTGCTTTAGGATGGTCACAAGGTAAATTGGGGCCAACTAAGGCAGTGAAAACTCTAGGGAAGGAAAATAAGAGGTAAACCTTGCTGCTTTCCCCCATAAAAATAGAGAGCACTTTAGCAGGCATTAGGTGACCAGGCAATTTGTTCTCAGCAGGTCGCTTCGGGGAGAGGTAGTTGCTAATTTACATGTGCCCAGAAACTGCAGTTCGTAATCAAAACAGTGGCAGGGCTGGATTCTCCGTTATGCCCAATTAATATGGGACTTCCAGTTAGTTTTCCCTAACTTAAGTGCAGTTTAATGAACTAAACTCTTTTTCTTCTTCTCTGTAAGTGGCCACCCTTCTGGAAACTCTATAGTGGAATTAAGTGTCCGAGGGAGTGTGCGTGTATCTAAGCACGCATGTATGTGCGTCGGGGGTGGGGGCAGGGGTGGCTGCCCGGTGGCTGCGCCCTGGGGAGCGCGGGATGGACCCGAGGGCGACCGGTACAGCGCACGGTGATCCAGGTTACGGCAGCGCCGCCGGCTCATTCGAAGGCTCTATAATCTTGTATTACTTTATCCCACACCTTTTGCAGCCTGTCTCTTCCCTTTCCTCTCTACCACCCTGGCACGCTGAGCAGAGGTGTCTGTCGTGCTGCGTGCCCTGATGCTCTGATGATCTCGGATCGCCGTGAGGTGATGCCATTAATGCAGACCCTCGCAGGCTCTATGAATAATGCATCTTCCTCTTCCAATCCCTATTACTTTACCTTTTTCCCCGCCCGCCCCTTCCATCATGCTCGTCATTCGCCTAGTTTGTTTAGGTCTCTTGCCTGGCGTTCTAGCCTGTCTGATCCTGATTTCCAAATGCCCTTTGTCATATTCACATGCTGCCTTCTCACTGCTCGCCTTCTTGGTCGTTGGGAAATATTAAGCAATAAAGGACGTAGGCTGAAGACTAAATAGAAAAGGAGTTAGGCAGGGAATCCCCATCTGGCTGGGAATGTGGAGCTCCTCAATGTCAAAACTGACTCTTAAGAGCTTTAAATGCTTAAAGATAGAGAAGAACAGTGTAATTTTGAAATGCATCCCTTAGTTAAACAAGACTTTTTTTTTTTTTTTAAAAAAGATAAATATATTTATCTAACTTATGAAATGAGCCCCCCACTGTGGGCATGAAACACAGACTTGGATGAGTGTTGAAGGTCCCCTCTTGGCGGCTGGATTTGGACTACCTTAAAAGAGGGAGGGTTGTTTTCATCCCTGCTGTTGATTTGCCGTGACAGCACGTTAAAGTCAATATTACCCTAAGAATGTTCTGCTTTCATAACTGGCAATTTTGTTTGTGTTGAAAACGCTTTGTCTGATTTCTGGAGCCATTCATTACAGGATCAAGGCTTCAGATTGGAGCCAATTAGGTACAAGCGTTGCTTTTAAAAAGCTTTTCCAAACGCCAAGAGCTTGAAGGTTAAAATGTGGTGAACCAAGCACCCAGCCCCGCACGCGGGGAGCCTCTGCCGGGGCTGCCCCACCGCGGCGTCGGGTACCGCCGGGGCCGGCATCGCCCTCGCCGGGGCCGCTTCCCGGCGGGAGCTGGTGGCTGCAAGTCACGCTCTGTATGGTGCCTCACCCTCCTTCTATATTTAGTAAGAAATGCATCAGCATCCCTTTTCCTCCCTGAATTCCCTCTGGGAACAGAGCTAGGAAATAGCTCTTGCACTAAAAATAACACCTGCACCAGCCCCTGGCAGCCACTTTCCCTTCCCTGGCTGAACACAGACCCAAAGGGCTCCCATCCCCACCCTGGGAGCAGATGTTTGGATTTATGATTATTTTTATTAAAAAAAAAAGAAAAAATAAAAAAGGGAGCAATCAGCCACTTAAAAATGTAAAGATCATGAAACCGCCTGTAATGCTTAACCTTTGGAAAACATTATTAGTGCTCTCAGCCGTCTCCTCTCTATTCAATAAAACACGAGGCAGCCCCGGCACAGCCTGCAGTGATTTTCCAGCCGTTGCCGGCAGCCGAAAGGTGACCTGGGCGTGCGCAGGCAGGGCGGCCGGGCCGCTCCGGCAGCACGGGACCCCCGCGCTCTCCCTGAGGAATACGGGCATCGTCCCTGGTTTTACACCAGCCTTCTGGTCGACTCCTCTCCGAGGAGAAATGCAAGAAATCCTGGGCAATTTGCTACCCCAGCACCACTCAGAATTGTGAATTGCTTTTATCACACGAATAATGTCCCTTTTTTCTTGCCCTTTTTTTCTCCCCCCCTCCCCCCCCACCCCATCCTTTTCGTAAACGTTTTTTCAAAAGTGAGGAATGGGTAAAATCTCAGAGGTCTGACAATAACTTGCAAAGAATTTATGGTTCCCTGATGCTGCTCTGTGTTTAAGGTTGATTACTTTCTGTTCTATCATATCAAATAATCCTGGGGTGGAGGGTGAGTTTCCAGTGGATGAGAACAGCTGGCGATAGCAGGTTCTTCTTGGGGGTCAGATCTGTGATGCTGCCGACTCACGGCCCTGAGGTGTCACGGCCAGATACCTACCTAGAGCAGAAACGTTTCCACTTTGGTGCCCCGTGCCGAAGGGAGGACGGTTTGATTGTAGCCAGGAGCCTAAAGAGTTGCGTGGGAGCCGACCCCATCCCTTAATCAGCGTTCCTGAGCTGCTTCCAGAAACGTGACCTGTCGTTCCTGTTTCCGTGAAGAATCCACGGATTCAGTGGGGCAGATCTGGGGGGGAAAACGGGGGGAGGGACACAACCCCAAAACCCCCAAAACCAACCAACCCAGCAACACCAGCTGGGAGCTGGAAATTGCAGCCAGCATCCAATACTAATTTTCCATGGGTTTTTTTGGTTGGTTGGTTGGTTGTGGGTTTTGGGGGGGGGTGGTTTTTTGGTCTGTCCCTCCCTGGTCCCTGTGTCCGTCCCCTCCCCCCATTAAAAAGAAGAGAAGAACTTAACAAGCCATGAACACTTAAAATGAGGAAAGAGAACCCAGCACTTAAATTTACACCACCAGTGGCTCAGGTCTTACCTGAGCCTGGGAACAAAACTCTGCTTTCTAAGGTGCTCTGGGTTTTCTTTTTTCTTTAGCTGTAGCGGCCGCTTCCCGGCGGGGAGGGCTGCGGGACCCCTGCAGACCTCCTGGCTCTGATGCTTGCTCCGTAGCTGCTCCGCCCTGCCCGGGGAAGGAAGATGTATTTCTTAGTTGGTTGTGTAATGGGATCGTTTATAACGTTTTAGGTAATAATACCAACAATTTGGAAAGGTCTTTTTTTATCCTGTTGCCACCCTAGGTTTTGTCTGAGGTTTATTTGGATTAATTGGGCGGATGTTTGGGGAAGAGAGCAAATACCTGCCAGTATTTGATTTTGCTCGCGCAGCTGTGTGATGAAGAGAAATGGCAGCAGAAGACCTTAAACTCCATTATATTGTCTCTGGGAAGATTTGTGAGGGATAGTCGAGTCCTAGAAATAGAATTTCAGAGCCTCCTCACCGGAGTTAACCTGAGTGTTTTTGGGTCTGAGCATCAGGGTGACCCAAAGAGGCTTTAATGAACAAATTTTGCATCTCTGCAGGCTGTGCGGCGGGGAGGAGCTCTCGGTTTTTGCGAATAGCTCTGTGGCCTGCGAGTAATGGGTCATTCATTTATGTTAATATTTGAATAACATTTTTTCTGGCCGCCTCTACTTGTTTACTCCTATATTCAACACCAGTCCTTCCATTTTGATTTTTTCATTTTAATGGAGCCGTACAGGGTTGTGGACTCTTGCACCGGTTTGGCACCTGGCGACGCAGTGGCTGAGCCTCTCGCAAGGACAGCCGAGAGCCGTTAGCCTCTCATCGGCCCCTCTTCTTTTGGGACCGTGAATACTTAATAAAACACTTGGGAATTGTGTCAGCGCACGGCGCTTCATTTCAAACGCTCAGGCGTGGGGCTGCGAATGCCGCGATGCTCAAGGCTCGATCGGTACCATTTTATCTGTTCGCAAGAACGAAACATTAAAAATGATTATAGGAGCGGTAATACCGAGTAGCGATGGTAATTTTTAAGTGTTGTTTGCACAATGATACGGGGGCACTTGTGCGATACTTGCAGAGCCCCTTGGAAAGCCAGGAGAGTCTTCCAGGTAAGCATACAAAAGGAATTATACTGTTAAATAATGATTTAAGGTAAAGCAACTCCTTGGAGGGCGGGAGGGGCATATATGAAGCAGGAAAGCAGCAGCACCCAGGACACTGTTTTACACTATTCAAGATACGGGGGACCGAGTTCATCGCAGGACAGCGCTGCTTTGGTCGAGAAAGTAAAAGGTACCAGTTATGGCTGTTTCCAGGTTTCTGAGCTTTGTGGCTCTTGGTCTGACCAGCGTCATCATTCGAGCACAGTTTTTATTATGATTTAATATGTCTCTTTTAAGAAGGGTTTTAATTCCCTGTTTGAAATAAGAAAACGCCATAAATCAGAGACAGAATCTTTTAACATTTACAGTTTTAAATGAATTCCTGTTGAGAGTCTCTTAAGCCAGATTTATATCTGATTCTGCATTGAACTGTGTCGTTATGTGGGACTGAAAAACTCTTACAAAATTAGGCATAATGCAAAAACATGCTGAAAAGACAGTTCTGCGGGAATGTGGAAGATTATTATGTTAGAGAATATTGGAGTGAGGAATATGCGGAAAGGGACAATTACCGTGGATATTTTCCTTTTAATGAACCTTGCACAGTTCTTTGGTGGAAGGGTTTGCTGCTGTCTCCTTGCAGGAGAAGGCAAATTGAGAAAGCCCTGGCATTTTCACCTCGGCTGGCATTTCCACCTGGCTGCCTCGTTGCAAGGAGCAGGGCTTCACGTGCCACCCGTGTAGTGGAAGTAGGACGAGCCGGGCTGGAGGGTGATGCCCGCCGCCAGAGCAGGGCCAGCTGCTACCCAGGGGCCGGGAGCAGAAGTCACCTGGATTTGAGGGACCACACATGCAGGCTCGTTAGCGAGGCCAGCAGGCACAGGGCGGCATGCGATGGGTCTCCGGCCTCAGCTCAGACCGAGAGCTGGGGCCCGCTGGGGCTTTGCTCGGCGCCTCCGCGGGTGGGCATGCGGGCAGCATCCTCGTAGCATCGCGCCACCGACTGCGACTTAAGCCTATGCATTTGGCAAGTTAGAAAAGAATAATTGCAAGTACCAAGCAGTGTCCTGCTCTGACTAGTGCTGTTCATCTCGTGTTTTGCTCTTTGAAACCCAAAGGGAAGAAATCTCTGTAGGCTCCCAGCCACACGATCGTAGCAGCAGGTTGCAAATAAACCAACCCCAACGTGTTCCCCCAAAATGCGTTCCTGAGAGGAGCAATCCAGATTTTTACAGCTTAAAATCCACCAGCAACCCGCCCTCCCCTTGTTTACTGGGGCCAGAGGTGTTGCACTCAGCCAGTCTTGACTGCAGAGCCAGAATTGCCTTTGGCGGGAGAGTGTGCCTGGGGGCGCTGACGGAGGGCGATGGGAATAGCTCCGTGGGTTTTCCTCTCTGTGGATCTCCGGTGCCTGCGTGGGATTGCTCCCTTGACGGAGGTTCAGCTGTAGGTGCTTCCTCACCTGCGACGAGCTCCTGCTTTCCCTTAAAGAATGGAAACCGAGCGGGTTTGAATTCTTCCAATTCGGATAGAAAATGAAAAGTGAAACCTAGTGCTTTTGCTGATGATGTGGTACTTAAACCTGAATAAAATAGGAAAAAAGATTAATAACACAGATGCTGCCTGAAGTACTACTTCAGCCTCTGGTCGTCCAACTGAAATTAACTTGGCTGTTCTATTGAAACAAGCCAAAAGAGCTAAATATTCTCAGTGTGCCCTCCTCAGCTGAAGAAGACAATAAAAATATGAGGTAGTGTCTGGAAGAATGTTAATACTACAGCCCACATGCCTTAGCTGGGGAAGAATGAGAGATGTGAAGGAGAAAAAACCCTATACACAGCATCACAGTGGTGTGTTTTATACAGAGATCCCTTCTGTTTCTCCCTCACGTGCGATGGTTTGGCTGGGCTCAGTGGAAGACTGCCAGAATAAACCCAAAGTGGTTCAGTGGCAAAGTCATTTGGTGCCTTTTCTCTTCCAAATATGTATTTTTTGCTATTTTTTTAGGTAAAGAGTGCCCTTTGATTTTGCATTCAGCAGGGCTCAGAGTCTTGCATTGCCCACGAAGGCAGGTTCTCAGCTGATGATCTGGTCTGTCCCGCCACGACGCGTGGTTGGGGTTTGCTGGTCGGCGGAGGAGAGCTGCAGAAAATGACATGTTCCTCCTCGTTTCCGTGGGAGTCGAGAGCAGGGTGGCATCTCCCCACGCTGCATGCCTGCTCCGGAGCATGGGGACGCCCTCGGCATCTCCAAACTATGTGACTGTTTGAATGATGTAAAAATAATTGAGGTTTTTACTGTCACGCAGTAGTTAATGCGTCGTAGATATGTGTATCTTACTGAATTGTCTTTTTTTTCTTAATCCCAAGCATATTGGACTCTTTCAGGCTATAGAAGAGAAGCCCATTTGCAGGACTAAAGCTAACAGGACAGCAAGGCAACAGTTCACGTTTCTTTAAATCACAGGGTTTAGTCCAAGGTCATTTAGAAGAAAGAATAAGAATAAGAAAATAATCATGTAATGATCTGTGGGTATTTTCCAGTAACTAAAGATTGGGCATTATTTAATATCGCTCTGTTTTACTGACTGTCCCTCAGTTTGGGACTTAAATGGAAGATAAAATCTATCCTAATCCTATTAGGCACTGGCTGATTCAAGGCCTGACTTTGCCAATACTTGCGACTAACAGTACTTCTGAGCCGCGCGGTTCAGGACAGCCGTTGCTAAGTGTGTTTGTGCAGACTTATGGTCTTGCTACTACAAAGACCCATTGCATATTTAACTTTACTATTTTCCATGCGTATCTGGCAGGTGAAATTGCTGAGCAGATCTCATTTAACGCTGCTGTCTCTTAACCACCACTTACTTGATTGGTTTTTTTCTTCTCCTTTTCTCATGTGCTTTAGAGAAAATGACTTCTCTTAATCCAGTTTCTTCATACCAGGTTTAGCCTTGAAAATAAAGCACTTAAGTTGTCCATTTGCTACTTAACAGAAATTTAAGAGTGACAGGGACTAGCCGCTTTTTGCTCTGGGCATGCTGATCTGGAATAAATGCCTTGGTTTAGCTGAGCTGGGCCTTCCAAATCTGTACAGTTCAACTGATGGTTTTCTTCTAGTAATAAACAATCCCCAACAACTTCTCAAATTCAAATGTTAATGAAAAGTGTACCAGAGTGGGCTGAAGTCTTACGAGTGCTGGAAAAAGAGCTATGAACGTGGTCTAAATGGGATCATATAAAATAATCATTAATTATTAATTACCAGCGGAGAGTGTCTGAATTTTCTGGGATGCAGGAAGGTGGTTGTGAAGCAGGGACACTATGGGGCAGCTTTATCTGGATAGATGCCGTTCTTCATTTTCATGAAACCTCCTGGAAGTGTTGAGGCATAGGTGTAAAACCTGTTGTGGCTCGGTTTTGGGTGATCTTGGCTGCGCGTCTGACTGGGGCTTTTCTTCTGTTTTGTTGCCTGCTCCTGCCTCCCTCCATAGGTTCTCTCTGGGAGTATGTCCGAGCCTGTTTGAAGCTGGTTCTTCTGTTGAGCCGAGGCTGACGTTGGTTTCGCTCTTTTAGTCCTTTAACTTCAGGAGTTAAGCCAAGCTGCTCAAGTGTTAAAACTTGAGGGGCTCCCCTTTCGGCAGCGCCCTGGGTGCGTGCTGCCGGGCATCACTGCGAAACGCCTTCACAGTCAGATGACTTGATCAGCTATCGGAGCTCAGGATTCCTAAATGTCATCCTATAATGTCTAATTAAGGTTGCAGTTTGAAGACATCATGTACTTTAATTGAAAACTGTAAGAGTAATCTATTCCATTTTTTCTGTTAAATTAATAGTGTGGACCTTTAGCAGATGGTTAGCGAGACGCTGTTATTAATGAAAACATCCCACCGCCTGCAATCCAGCCGCCTGTCGCCGTGCGCGGCGCGGAGAAACAAGCCGTACATCTCCCCGACCAAATGCGCTTTCCACTCCGTGGCTTTATCCTCCTGCGGTGCCAATTAGAGGTCCCAGGGCTGCCATCGCGCCTCTTGTTCAAGATTTAAGCTCTGCAGAGGTGTTTTCTGCCGGGCGAGGCTGGGTGAAGTTGCTGGCAGCAGCCAGCAGGCTGCAGGTCATCTTCTACCCTCTGGCGAAGCAAGGGAAAGCAAGAAACGCTTCAGGCCCCCAAAATTGTGGTTTTTTTCATCCACGAGGGTAATAGACCAAGCAGTCTGGCTTAAGCTATTTAATGATATTTTGGCAGGTGTAAATAACCTCAATAAATAGCCTCTGCTGTGTGCGAGCATGCGCTGCATTAATAGGAGCAAGCTCTGCCCCTCCATCCCCGCATCCTCGTGGGTGAGCGTCACTGGGTCCTGTTCGCCGGTCCCAGGTTTTGGTAACAAATCTTTTGTTCCCCTCTTTACGCTTCCTCCCTCCCTCTCTCCTATTGCTTTGCCGCTTCCCGGCGGGGGACAAGTAGCAGCAGCAGAGGCTGGGGAAAGCCACAATATTTATCACTCTCTCCTACGCAGAGGCTCTAAAACGGCTTCTGCAAAATAAATCTCCTTTAAGACCCTTCCGGAGTGGGGTTTGGCTTATTGCTCCAGGAATAAAGAAAAGCCTTTTCTTCCCCGGGCGACCAGCTGGGACCCCCAGCGGTGACAGCTCAGGAAGCTGCCACGTCCTGGCGACTTGTGGTTTTTCTGCCTGCCAGAAAATGGGCATTTAGAAAACAGCCGTTTGCCGGGGGAGCTGTGGTGGTGGAGCACAGGGCAAAGCAGAGCACCCTCGTGCTCGTGCCATCAGGCGCCCGATGGAGAAGGGCATCCCCAGGGACGGAGGATGCTCCGAGGGAGCACCCTCAGGGATGCAGGGGTCTGCGCTTCCCGGCAGCGCCTCCTCTTTGCGGAGGAGGAGTTTGCATCGGCTCTGAGGAGGCGAAGTCTGAGTCCCGACGAGGCAGGGACCTCGTTGCAAAGTGGATCTCTGCCCCCGAGGGTGCTGATGCTGGTTTTCCACGCGGGGACAGAGGCGTAGCGGAGGTTTTGTGCACGGCAGCCCCCCCCCCGTACCGCCTCCCCCTCCCCGGGCAGGGAGCCCCTCGGCGCAGCGGTGACTGTAAATGACTCAATTAGTTAGCTGCAGATATTGATAATAAAACCCGGCTTCCATCTAATTAGCTAAAACGTTAGTTGGTGTACCCTTACTGAATTAAAAAAATACATTTAAAATGAAGTTTTAATTTATTTTCGTCTTTAATTCCATCATGGTGGAAGAGGCGATGTGGTAACTGGAGAGCTTGTTTTCAGGCACCAAACGAGGCAACGCCGCGCCGCCCCCCTTCTCCCCCCTGCGTTTTGGGGGACAACTAGAGCGAGTCCTGCCAAAGTGCGGCGGCTGCTGTGAGGCTGGGCGGGCGATTGGAGAAAATCCATGGCACGCTTTGGAAAACCAAAGCCACCCGAGTCCAGCCTGACAGCGTACTCGGGCTCGTCTTGGCAAAATGCAGCACTAGGAAACCTCTGTCCCGCCGGCCTCAGCTGGTGTTGCTAGTGCAGGTCGTCAGTAAAACCCTACTAATACTTGGGGTTTTTCCCCTCTTGGCTTCAGAGCGTGCGGACCAACGCTTCTGCTTTTAGAAAGTCTTTAGGGAAAAAAAAAAAGAAAGCACTATCTGCAAAAGGAAAGAAAACATTTTGGTTTAAAAGTTGTTTGTTGTTGACAGGTATCTGTCAACCCGGCGGCAGCCTGGCTTGTGTTTCTCTGCTGGTTACTCAAAAGCTTTGTTTGCTTTTCTCTTGCTTCTGATTTCCCCCCAGCTCACCCAGCGACGTCCCTTTTGACGCTGCGGTGCTATTTTAGGCCAAACAAACTGGACGAATGAAATGGCATTGCAATTTTTTCTTCCAGTGATTTTCAAGAAGGTAGTGAGAACTTGCTCCGTGGGCTTTCAGATCGGTTTGTACTTGTGATATTCAGAATATTAATGGCTTTGGGAGCGGGGACAGCTAGAAAATGAAAACGTCTTGATCCCAGCTGAGGAGATGCTACATAAGCAACATGAATTTGTATTTTCATTTCAGAGTAGAAGGACAATAAGGAAGCGATGGGCTGGAATTTGTCTTTATATCAGCGAGGACATGGAGATTTCCTAAGAGAATAAATGTGCTTGCTTAAGAGATCACAACTTTATTAGCTCTGTGGTATAAATCTAGGCATATGTACAAACTCTCTTGCTTTCTCTTAAAACATGTATATATGTTGGTCTTACTAATTTGTATGCATATAACGGATACAAAGTAATAACTTGAAATTCAGACCTTTTTTTTTAAACAAAACCAAAACCCAACAAACAAAAAAACCCAAACAAACAACAAAAAAAACCACCAGCAAAACCAACCTAATGATTTCTTGCTTGGAGGCAAGATAGGTGTCCTAAGCTACCTGGCACGGGTAACCCTGTTTGGGTTCCAGTTTCCCGTTCTCATCTGGGAGATCGGGTGGGAGCTGCTGATACCCTCGCAATGATGCAGAGATGACCTGGAGGAGGGTCGAGCTGGGAGAGAGCTACTGCTCGAATCCATGGCTCCAGGCAGCCCTTGGTACCGTCCCTGGGACAACAGTCCCGATTAGCTCGTGCTGAGGAGCTCCTGCACGCGGGGCTTTGGGTCAGAAGCCGTACGGGGCTGTCGCCTGCCGGCTCTGTCAGCGATGCCTCCGCGCCTGCAGCCCGGCTCCTGTCTCCAGTAGCACGTGAAGCCGAGCCGCGGCGAGCGTTAGCTCACCCCGGAGCGCGCGGCGCTGCTCGGGGCGCTCCCGCGGCGCTGGCAGGACGCCGCCTGTCCCCCCCACGCCTTCGCTGTGGGGCGGGATGCTCCGCCCGGCAGCATGCCTCCCGTGCAGTAGTCGTTCCCTGCCTCTCCCCTGGGCTTCGTTCAGACCCAGGGACGCCCTTCTGCCAGGCACGAGTAGCGGCTGCAAATTTCAGAGCTTTTGATAACTTTTTCTTCCAAACAATGCGTGTGTTCCACTGCAAGTCCTTCAGCTCCGAGCAGAACAGAGCCCTCACAGTGTGTGTGTGATGGCTGGCGGCCTCTCTGACACCGCCGGCGTGTTGGATCCCTGCCCATCGGTCCATTCCCTGCTCAGTGACGACGTCCTCTTCAGTTCCTGTCCGTAAAGAGGAGCGCGGTCTACAGAAGCTGCCGTGCAGCACGCAACGAGGACCGCTCTGCAGCGAGTGCTCCCGGCCGCTCCTTGTCCCAGGCGGCCGGGCTGCAGCGCCGCAGCTCGCCCTCTCCGCGGCTGCTGGGACAGGGGAGGTGAGATCAGGTCGCCCGCTCTGCTGCAGCTCTGGGTGGTTATGTGCTGTCGTTAAATATTGAAGCGGCCGAGAAGCCGCAGTCACGTAGCGCTGGGTGGGAAGCGTGGTGCTGGCTCTCCTCGGTCTGGGCCCCGCGCAGCACCCTGGGCTGGTAACGCCTGCAGCTCGCTCCTCTGCTCGGTTCGCACGAGGCTTAACAGTGCGGCTCCAGCGCGGGGCCGTGGGGGCGAAGCTGGAGGAAGAGCGATGGGAAAGGCTCCGTGGCCGCCGTCTAGAGACGCGGTGGCCCGCAGTTAACTTGGCTCTACAGCTGATGGCTCGTCGCATTCGAACTAATAGTCGTAACAAACGGGGGAAGGCAAAATGAAAATCAACATTCCTGTATATAAAATGCTTTCAGCCCGAGCATTGTGTATAAATTAAACCACAGGACTATATGACCAAGTTTAGGATAAAACATAACTCGTGTGATTTTAATGTTGGATTATCTAATTGCTTTATGGGGTGCTTCCGTTAGCTGATCCAGTTAAGCCCGTTTTCCTCGCCGCTGTTCTGCAAGCTGTGAGCGTAGGGCTCAGTCCTGCAGGCGCTTGCTTAGGTGGGTAAAGCCGCGCTCTGAGCATTGCCGTGAAATCGGCAGGCACGGTCAGAAACAGATCTGGATCTGCAACTTTCAGTATTTCAGCCTTTCTCAGCAGCGCTCGCTGTTTACTGGCGGACGTTGTTTCCAAAGCCAGGCTTAGAAGGGATGCGGGGCCGGGGGGCGCATCCCGGCCGAGGGGCTGCTGGGCTTGACGTGCGGTACCCTCACCCACAGAGAAGCCCTTGGGTGGCGTTGGGGTCCCCCCAGTGCCGCTGACCCTGACCGGTGCCTCGGGGGCGCTCGCCAGCAGCGATGAGTTGGGCGTTCACGGCGAGCGTGCGTCTCCTTTTATTTCCTTTGCTCGTTTTATAATTAAACAGCAAAGCTGAGGACAGAGAGCTGGGTTTCAAAGCCTGGCTCTGTCTCGTCTGACCTTGCTGGTGCCACGCTGCCTTTTGTTTGTAATCTCGGGCAAGAAGCAATGGAAAAAGGGTTTGATAGGAGACAAAAGCAAACAATAGCCTCGCTCCAAAGATACGATGAATGGGATGTAATTGAATTTTTTGGTGAAGACATTGATTTGACCCTGTAAGGCACACAGAGTGAATCATTAGGGGAATTAATGCACATTAAAATGTGTGTGTGGGGTGGTTATCAGAAGGCTTTTATTGTGCCTATAGTTTTGTTTTTAATTATTTAATGACTTTGTGTCTTCTAGCGATAAATCTATTTCTTCTCCTTTTTTCAAAAGGAAAAACGGTGTCGGTGTGACAAAGGAGTGCATGCCCCGAGCAGCTGATGAGCACGGGCTCTGCGGTGGCAGCCCTGCCTGTGCCCCAAAGCACAGACAGGCACATGCTTTAAAAAAAGCATCTCTTGCAAACTGTTGGTAAAACATCAGCGTTAGTCTGACCGCTTTCTTCTGGGCCTTCCAGATTTATTTTTCCAATCTGCATATAGCAAAAACTCTGCAGGAGTTAATCTATTGCGAGAAGCTGTGTGAGATATGGTGTTTGGGAGGAAAATTCTAGACCTGGGCTGCTCGGGGCAGGTTTGACCCTGGGTTTTTGGAGCGCTAACAGGTCCCAGCTGCGGTTCCTGTGCTGCCAGCAGCTTCAAGACTTCTCAGAAACCTCATCCTTGAATTTTGCATCTCACAGGTGGTGAAAATAAATAGCTTTTTTTTTTTTTTTTATGACTTGAGCTGCTTGGGTTTGCCCTTAGCTTGATTTGGGCTGTGCTTGGAGGAGCTGGCTGCCTGGCTGCGGATTTGTGCCTGCGTCGTCTCTTCCACGAAAAGCGTCTCCTTTCGCTTGCGTCTCTGACCTTGGAGCATCCACCGCTGCCTGCGCGGTACCCATCTGTTTGCTGCCAACCCTGGATTCTTCAGTTTGCTGGGGCTTTCCTGGCTGATGGCCACAAAGTCATACAGTTACAGAAAGCAGAACATTCAAAGAGTGGGATTTAAAGGGAGGGTTGCTGCTGACGGCAGGGAAGCCCCCCGCAGCGCATCCTCTCTACCCTGGTCCTGTGCATCCCACCCCTGGGACAGGCTTTCTCCCTCCAGGATGCGGGCGCTGACCTGAGGCATCTCGCTGCTGAGCTCCTTTGCTTCTTGTGCCTGGCGCACGCAGCTCTCCTACCCGTTTCCCTTAGAAAACCAGCATCTCGCTGTGCAGCACCAGTTCGGTGTTCATCCCAGTGCCCAGGATGTGCCTTTCACTGGAAACTCTCCTTTTCGCTTGGCTTTGTGTGTGTGTGCGCGAGCGTTCACCGCGAGCATCCCTGAGCACCACCGAGTCATCTGCTTCCCGCAGTCCTGCTCCAGTTTGAGGTGACGGACGAGAGATCGTTCTCCTGGAGCCTCGGTGCTTGTGTAGTGACAGGGCTTGGCATACAGGCGTCAAACCGTAAATAGGCGTTTCTGCTCGCTTCTCCCCTGCGCGGCGTGGGGTTGTGTGGCCGGGGTGGCGTTCGGCTGCTGCGGCAGGAGCTCTCCTGATGCCAAACCCCGTTCGGACGCTGCGTGCCCGGTTGCGGCTCCCCCCGCGCCCACGGCCACGCGAACCGGATCGAGGAGCCGGCAGCGCGACACTCGTGACGCTGAGCGCGCCAGCCCCCCCTCGCTGGAGATGCCGAGACGTCCCGGTGAAGGATGCGCTGCTCTGGGCAAAGGGGTTGCAGGCAGGCACGGGCAGGGCGAGCAGATGATGCAGGAGGTTTTTGGGGGTGTTTTGGGGTTTTATTTGCCTGCCAGTCCTTGTAATTCTGAGTATTCGGGGCACGGAAGGCAGCGTGTAGGATTCGCTGTCTCTCTGCTGTACGTGTTAATTTACAGCGCTGCCGTGAGCTAGATTTTCCTTGTTATCCAAGGTGTTTCCTCCGGAGGAGGGAAATCAGGCTGTAATATATCATTAAGCAGAAAGCCTGGGGGAACTCCTATCCTAGTTGATGCGGATCCTTCTTTTATCCTGTTAGAAGAATTGAATTACACCTTTTGAGTCGTCTGAGGATCTAGCTTGGAGTCTGGTTGGAGCTGTGGGTTTCCGTACCTCCGCAGCAGGGGCAGGAGCTCCCGGGACATCTCGTAACACGTGCGTGTGTTTTGGTGGGTCGCCCGCGTGCCCGCGGCGTCGATCTGCGGCTTGTCCTTTGGTCTGCCCAGATGTGCTGAGCCGGCCCAGGCCGGCGGCGTGGAAACAAATGTTCTGCCTCCAGACAGGAGCGTCTCATTGCCGCAGCTCCTCCCGGCAGTGACAGTTTTGGGATGAAGATTTCAAGTGTGCAAAGTATAGGCTGGCTGGAAGGAATAAAGTAAAGGAATAAAAAAAAAGCTTTGGGTAAGACTGACATTCGTTTACCTGAAATATTTTGTTTTCCTGTGCGATAGCAATATGTTTATTCAGCCACGAAAGTTAAAAATCGCTTTATTCTCCTTATGGCAGGTTGATTTTTAGTAGGAATAGGCAAAATCCCATGCTAGTGTGGAAACCCCCCAAACCTGCCTATTTTTGCAGGATTTTGAGGGTAAATCAGCCAGATCCGCCTCTGCGTCAAAGGGATTTGTTTCTGTAAGTGCCTGCTCATGCAGACCACGAGCGTCCGGGGGCCTTGGGTGTTAGAGAGGATGTATAGAGCGCTCCCTCTTCGCCATCCGCTGGTGCCTCTTCCTCGGTATCTCCAAAGCTTGTCTCACTGTAAGGTGTGAGATGACGCCAATTTGTAACGCAGCGAGTCGAGGACATAACGTGGGATGGCTTGGCAATAAAATTCTGCAGAGCACAGCACATTTGGTGCAAATACTGTACTGGCTTTAAGAAAAAGCAGAGCTCTTGTTTCATATTTTCTGAAGAATTTTAGTTGCAGAGTATTTTGTGCGTCTTTTATATATATATTTATACATAAAATGTGTGCATAAATCAGTGGTTGGCTCCCATGACTTTCACCCTGTGTCAAAGCCGCTGTCAGTTAGTGCTGCATCGGCGGCTCTTGCGGGCAGCGGTGGGCGATGCCGCGTTGGAGCCCAATGGACTCCTGGGGCCAGACCTTTTTGGCTGTGCAGTGTTCAAATTTTAGCACTTGCATCTGATTCAGCCGCAGCTCCCGTCAAAGTGCAAGGCTTGGCGTGCTCTCTGGGAAGGTCACGAGCGTAGGTGCTGGGCCAGTGGCCGGCGTCTCCGTGGAGGGCTGCACCGGGTTACCCTGAGACTGAATTTTACAGGTCAATTAGCCAGAAATTAAAAAGAGGCATTGCTGGAGCTTCGTTTCACTGCTGCTCCTCCTGGATCACGTCGAAGTGGTGCTGCTCCCATCATCTGCTGCTACGGTAATCGTTTAGAAATGCAGAGCCAGGCTTGGGAAACGAGGGGTGCGGCAGTGGATTCTGGGAGAATTTATTTGCAGTGTAAACATGTTGGTTAGGAGTCATTAATATGACATTCACACAACTCTAATAAAGTACATAACACGGAGATCTGGCACTGCTGCAATACCCGGAGGACATTAAGTGTGAGTCTTAAAACCAAGAGTATTGGAAACAAGATATTTTTACGTCTCGTTTGGGAGTAATATAATTGCATTTTGTGGCTCTAGCAGATGCTTGGGCCAGCTGGTTGGAGAGCATTGTGGATTTTTTTTAGCTTTGGTACTATACAGCTACAACCCTTATATAGAACTATCTTTAAAAAAAAAAAAAGCAAAAGAAAAAAATCACCTCCTGATTGAAAGACCCATTTCTTGTGTGTGCATGAGCGTCATGGTGGCGCAGCCTGTAGACACTTCTGTTGCAGTAGCTCTGGAGATTAAACCACATGTGGTTTTGGGGTCTAATCTGAGGCAACTGGACATTCCAGGCGGCTTCACTGACCTTTCTGCGTAACTTTGCTCTTGCAAGTCTCTCTGGGAGGGAGAATCTGGACCCGGCTGGGAGGCAATTTTTGAAAGAGAACCATCAGAAAACTACATATTTCTGAGCATATTTTCTGGGGTGGGGAGAAGCTCCTTTGCAGCAGCCTGTGGACTGCAGCCCCGTGCCCTTGGCCATCTCTAGGTGTCGCGACGATGCTCAGCGTGTCCGCAGTGTGGCTGCCCCGCAGCCGCTCCAGGTGCCTACCAAGGAAATTGATGGGCGGCCGTCCCACGTTCGGCAGGCATATGCACAAGCACTGTCGTGAATTATCTCGCCGGCACCGATAATTTCCTGCAAACAAATCGGTTCTGATCTGAAAGTAATCGCCCGTATCATTCCTGCAAGTGGGAGTGATGACTTATGTTGATGTCACCCGCTGGCTTTTTATGGCAACGATTAATAATTCAGTAATTCTCTCTGCAGTGATGCTGTTCTATTTATAAATATTTAATTTAGCTTCCCGTGTCCGTGTTGTCGCTGCCCTCCCCTTTGCCTCCTGACGTAACACCAGGCTCCCGGCGATGCTGCGGTCACCAAAGTCACCAGCAAATTGTCTGGTGCTGGAAAATGTTAATGCCTTCCCTCATCTGCATCTCTTTGTTAAGTTATTTAAGCCTGGCTTTGGTGGCGTGAATAAAAACGCTGACCGGGCGCGCTGTTTCAGGCAAAACCTGATTTAAGCTCAGACCTAACCCGGGGCTGGCGGCTCCTTGTCTCTGTTATAAAACTTTGCAGTCTCTAACACGGCCATGCAAATAACTTTATTTTTTTTCTGCGTTTCTCTTTCAGGAAATTGCAGCTTATTTAATAACGTTTGAAAAGCATGAAGAATGGCTAACAACTTCCCCTAAAACAAGGTAACGTTGCTCACGCTTCAGCACATTGACTCATTCTCGCTGACGACTTGACTCGCTAATCAATGCATTGGCCACCGAGTGAAAAGTCCCAGTCATGCTTGATGGCTTGTGACACCAAACTCTCATTAATTGGCTTAATGAGCATTTTATTGAATGAAATCGGATTGATTAAAAATGGAACAGCTGCAATCTTGACAGGTTAAAGTTTTAACCCGATTGTTCAGGATTTAATTGTATCCCCTCAGATGAATGGATCTGAAAGGCTTTGAGCGAGGTTGCGGGCTATTTATCCTGACAGCGCTCCCTACAGCCTCCAACTTTAAATAAATAAAAAAGAGCAAAGCCCTCCCCTGTGCTCTGCCTGCTTAACATGCAGTTGCAGGGATTGTTTGCATTTTGGTGTTTTTCTTGCTGGGGTTAAGTGTTTGATGGCGAGGAGATCCCAAAAAGATGCATTAACAGACATGTTTGCAGTTTATTATTCAGTAAATGTCATGTCTTCTTTGCGCTGCCATAAATGTTTAACTCCCCCACTCCCCTGGGAACTGATACGTGAAGTTTGAGCTGTGGATGTTTTCCTGCCGTTTCGGCAGCGTTCAGGCTCACAAAGTTTCCTTACTTCTCACTAACACAAGAAACAACTCTCGCTGTCTAATGTTGCAGGGTTTTTTCACTTTTTCCTTCTTCCCAACCCACCCCTTTCCTGTGGAACAGGGCAGGGTTACTGGAGGGAGCCTGCTCGGACCACGGTGGGAGAAAAGCCTATTTTTAGCCTCCTGCACCCCATCGCCGTCCGCTGCAGAGGCCCAGCGCCAGAGGCGCCCAGAGCAGCCTGCTGCTGGGTTTGGCGCTGCCTCCCGCTGTGATTAGCAGGGGCAGAAATTATAGCGAGGCGCAAGGACCGGTGTTGAACCTAACGAACGGTGCGGATTAATGCCGGGTGTTTCACAGCTCCCGGCCGAGGAGAGGACGATGTGGAGGAGGGCAGTGCAGCAGCAGTCGGGGCACAGGAGGACCTGCTTTCTGTGAAATACAAGGGAAAAAAAAGAGCTATGTAATTTCAGTTTGGGGTTCCCCCCCAGCCTCTTTCGTGGTTTTTTTGTGGCATCTTTAATTAATGCATTTGCTTGTCGTATTAAAATATGTGTCTGACACCTGGAAAGGGAGGCACCTGAAACCCGATTGCTTCCTCAGATGGTCCTCCCGGACCCAAGGCTGCTGCGGTGGCTGAAGGGCCCTTAGGTGGACCTTTCCCCCCGATGGCAGCGGAGGCTCTCACCTTGCTGAGTGCATAAATGCTTTGTTTCACTCCCCTTCGTGGCCGCAGCACAGCAGGTAATTTGATAATATTAGAGAAGGCTTGTTTCTGACCTGGTAATCCAAGTTTCAGGATTAATGCGAAATAATTTCTCACTGAACCTTTGCCAGATAAGCCTATTCAGTGGTCAGAAAACATATTAAGTAGCCTGGGTATACATGGCATTATTAAAGATACGAGATCGTAAACATTTTTTGTAGCAGTGTCTTACGATTTTAAGAGTTTGCTTTGCCGAAGGCAATGCATGAAAATAATTTTCTGATTAATATTACAACACCTTCCTCCTGTGTGTTTCCACTTGAAAGAATGTCCCAGGAGAAGGAAAGTTGTGACGGCTGTTCAAGGACCTCCTTAAATCGTTAGGTTAGTTTTCTTTTGGTTTTTTTTTTTTTTAATATAAAAAATAATTGGAAGGGTTAAACGCTGAGTTCATACACTCAGGGCTCTTGGTGTTACAGAATTAACAACATCGATCCAGCGCTGAACTGGAACACGCCCCGTTCTTCGTTTGCCGCTGTGGGTGCTGCTAATTTCATCTCAGAAAATTAATAAAAATGAACGGCACCACTGAACTTGGAGTTTCTTAATGAGATGATGTGTAGGGTGATTTGAGGCTCCACTGCTAGGTGGATCGCTGCAGGGAGCTGGCGGTGCTCGGGGCTGTTGGCCCTTGGTGGATCCCGGCGATGGGTTCCGTTGCGATCCGGCAAAGCTGCCCGCGAAGCTGCCGCCGAGCTGGCTCCGCGTGGCGTGACCGACCAGGCGGCCGGTCCGGAGCTAATGCAGGAGGTGGCAAAAGAGGAGGAGTTTGTTTCGGGACACACCTGCCATTTCTGAGTGTCTTCATCTCTTCCTCATGAAGTCCCCATGTTTACGTCGCAGTACCAGGCGGGTATTGCTCTGGTTGCGGGTGGAGCAGGAGCCCTCTTGTGATGCCACTGCGGTGGCATCAGGGGAGCTATGAGAAAGCATTTAAAGGTGTCTAAAATTGCTTTTTTTATGAAACTTCATGTTGACTGACTCTAACTGATAACATATGCTGATATAAATGCACTGGAATATTATTACAACAGTCTTTTGAGCACTCCAGTTTATCAACATAAATTAACAAGTACACCTCACGAGGCATCGACCTTGATGGTTCCTTGAAATGGTGCTTGGTGACTTGATAACGTGCCAGATAATCCGCAGCGGGGATTCCAGTCAGCAGGATGAACTGGGGAAGCTCCCTCTTAAGGCAGCAAGGCTGAAGTCTCCGACACTTCCAAGTTTAAATGCAAATCATGATGACAAAAAAAAATTACTTGACATTTCTATATCAAGTAGAACTTAATTGTTATTTATGTTGGAATTTCAAAGACAGAGCAGACTTTCGTAGTCCAGAAGCGCTCTGCTAGATGAAGATACTTTGCTTATCTGTTTCCAAGTGCTTTCTGTAATTATCAGTTTTAGAGTATTTTAAAATCAGGCTCGAGCGATCCAGTGTAGCTTCAGCCATGTTTCACGGGTGAGGCTGAGGCAGCCGAAAAGACTTGGCCCTGCCCAGAAGCTGCAAGGTTAATTTAGCAGCCGGCAGTGCGGTTCGGGTCTGTTTGTGCCCCTTGCTGCGTTGCGTTTACATTTCTGCTGCACGCGCAGCAATACTGGAGGTTTTTTGGGGGGCGTGCGGCGAGTCCAAGCTCTTGTTTCCTTCCTCGCAAAGCCCAAAAGATAAATGCTTCTTGGGAGACGCTTCGGGAAGCTGACGCCGTGCGAAGCCCTCCCTTGTACTAATGCGCGGAGCGGCTGGGGAAATTCCCAGATGCAGGTTTTTCAGCCCGGGAAGAGCCCAAATGCTGTTTTTAGGCAGCAAGACTTGGCAGTGATTAATATTTCTGCAACTAAAAAAGGTTGGGCGGCAGCCTGCTCCTACAAATCAATAGCGATTTACATACACCGTCAGTATGCATTTGGGGTAATTCAGTTTTACTTCTGCTACCTACTGGTTATTTTTAGCATTTTCATCCCCCTTTCCTGGCTTCAGGAAAACAAGCGTCGCTTTTGGTGTAATGGGCAGGGACAGCAGGCTGGGCGGCGTTTCCCACCGATAAATCCCAACCTAATAAATCAGAGTTGTCGGGCCCCGGCTCAGCAGCAGCAGCAAACAGCGGCTGAGCTGCGTTTGCAGGTCTGGGTGGGAGTGGGAAGGGCTCGTCCCACCCGTCAGAGCTCTTCCTTCGCTCCGGGGCGGGCGCGGGCTGCGGAGGGGCGATGCCTCGTAATCCCCACGGTGAGCCGAGTCTTCGGGGAAGCTGGACCCAGCTCAAGTCCTAGGGACCTGCCAAGGTAGCGAAAAGCAGAAGAATTAAGTAACTCAGCTTTCTTTTGTCATAGATGTTGTGTCTTAGGACTGTTCTACCATTTATTCACCTCAACTTCTGCTGATGCCGGTTGCTAAAACAGGGGATGCAGATAACATTAGACTGGTTTTCCCGATTGAAAATGCACTCGCAACAATCGTCGTTTTCCTCTGTTACTTTTTTAGTGATTTCTGCTGCCTCCAGAGTTTTGAAATTTCCTGAGAAATTCAATTTGTTATGTTAAATGCGGGCTCGCGCCTGGGCTGGAGCGGAGGGTACCAGCCCGCAATGAGATTTCGAGGCAGCCTGGCAGGAAAACCTAATGCAGTTATCGTTGCAGCAGAACTGCCCGGGGGCTGTAAAAGTGAGAAACGCACCCGCCTCCCCTGGAGAGCATCGCCGAGTGCGGTGAGCCCTGCCCCCAGCCTGGCCCTCCCGGCTGCCGGTGCCGGGGGGCAGGAGAGGGGCTGGGGTCAGCATCGGCCCACCCCTCTGGCGCAGGGGGGGTCGCTGGGGAGGGCCGGCCCTGCTCGGTGGCAAGGGGCAGGATGAGTGCTGTCCCCGGAGCCTCGCCTCCCCGACGCGCTGCGCATCGCCCGAGGAGCGCGCCCCGCTCTTCACCTGTCCCTCCGTCCAGCTTACGGAATGTATTTTGTCTTGGATGTCTTTATCGGGGGCTTCTTAAAGATAAGCTAGGATCTTGCAGTATATTAATTTTGTATTAAATAATTAACAGTAAAATTAATTGAATTATTCAATTTTCAGGTAAAAATAGGGTAATAAATATTCATAACTTATTTTATTAAGGGAATTTCCATTTCCTATGTCATTAAAGTGAGATTAACTAAGGTTGGGTTTAAATGAAGATTGAAAACAATTGTGCTTTGGAATTCATTTGCCGCGTTAGGTTATTACCGTGCGATGCGCTCTGCGGGAGCCATCCCGCTGCGTTGGGTTGGTGCTGTGCCGGGACGTCCCGGCGCTCGTGAAACGAGCTGGAGGCTCCTTGTTGAGGAGCAGCTTGTGTGAGCTGGAGGTTGTGAACAGGCGACCGCTCGGAACCTGTGATGGATGGGAAAAGTTCCGTCCATCTCCCCTTCTGCTCGTCGCAAATAAAAATGCTCTTGAGACCTTGTTTAGGCCGTCAGGGCATGTTTTGGAGCTCCGCGCTCTCTCACGTGGCTCATACCCTCCGCGGCGTCCAGGACCGGCAGCCTCACCCACGCGCAGCGCCAGAAGTTTGGGTTTTCTGCTCGTGCTGCTGGAAGCTCTTGTCTCCGTGTTTGGGGTCGTGTATGACCCGCTTGTCCTTCATCAAAGGCGATGTGCGTGCTTGTCAGCTCTGCTGGCTTGGGATGCTGCTTGACATAATCCCTGCTAAATGTGGCACATCTCTCTTTACACTTAGGAGATTTCATGACTCTCAGTGCTTTCTTCTCGCTGCTCTCAGTATTTCCTATTCTCCCCGCCACCCCCCTGAGGAGGATAAACAGTACAGAGGTGGTTTTAAGAGGCATTGATTCATATAGATTTTTAGCCGTTGTGGCCCAGGGGTGTCGAGACGCCAATAATTAACGCCTTTAACAGCTCACCCCGTTTGTTTTAATGTGGCCTAACGGTGGAATTGTTGGGAGCCATCAGGATACCTGGCCCAGATCAGTTGACGGTCTTCAGGTATTTAATGCAAACCCTTCCAGCCTGAGCAGCAGCTGCAAGCTGGTGCTCCTGGAGGGCTGGTTTCCCTTCGTATTTAACCGGCGGCTCGGGAGAGCTGCGTCACTGTGGGAGACAGCACCCGCCGACTCGGACGACCGAGGCGAGATGTCCGTCTAGCCATTACAGGCGGGATTCACCGGGCACGAACGCTGAAGGTTGGCTCCTCCAGCCGGCCGATCTCTCCGCAGCCACCACGCGTGGTCACCGGGCTCCCACTGTGCCACGCATCAGCTGGGTACTGTTCCAAAGACGCTGGCTCCATCGCTGGTCCGTGCAGACGGACATCTCCTGTCCCCGCTGCCCGGCTCGGGGCGGGACAGCGGCACTGGGGTGCGAAGGCTCCTGCTTCTCTTCATGCACAGTCCAAGGGGCGAGGCTGCAGGACTCTCCCTGAGAGGCAGAGAAGATACAGAATTGTCAGAAAAAGCAATTATCTGATAATAAAGTGATTAAATTATTTAGCAAACTGCTGTCTGCCTTCAGCGAGGCTTGGTAAGCTTTTCCCATCTATAGATATGTCCAAGGAAAATACATGGCCTTCGTTTTTGGACAGAAGTGACATTCAAAATGCGGTCAGGCTGTGACTGTTTCTAGATGAAATGTTACGGGGGTGGGAGGATGCTCAGGGTTTCGGAGGCTGCTCGGAACGAGTGAGCTCCCCCGTGCCAGCCGTGCCGTCGGGGTTTAGCCGGCTGCGAGCCAAGCGGGAGAGGAGCTGCCTTTGTCCCGGATAGAGCAGATGAAAGGTAAAAATGTGCCAGGAGGGGTTTTGGGTTGGGGCTCCCGATGGCCAGAACCAGCCCTGGCAGACCAGCCAATATCTTCAGGCATTTTATGCTTCCAGTGGAAGGGTACCGAGAAGGATGGAGGGTTTAATTGCCATCGCGGGACCATTTTGGAGATGCCCTTTTCTACGCAACGTGTAGAGGCTGCGGAAGGGCTAGAAAAACTGGTATTTGTTCATACCGTTTCTAACAGCAACAAAATTAAAGTTTGTGTCGCATTTTAAAGGCTTCGCAACTTAATTTATATTCTGGTATGGTAATGAAGAGGCATCTTTTGTCCAGGAGGCGAGATATGCAAAAATAACCTTTAAGTTGTTCATAATTAACCTTCAATGATATTCTCTCATTTTTCCAATACATTCTCTGCATCAAAAACAACGTACAGAAAGAGTGCCTGAGATTGCTTGTTGCATCTTAATGGCCTGCAAATACCAGCTGATTAAAAATAAACTATTTATTGGGATTATTTATTGACAAAAGTTTTTTCCCTCCAGGAAACCTGGCACTGAGGTTGGAGTGCTGGGCTGGAGCCAGGCGTCGCGGCTCTCCCCGCTCTCCCGTCCTCGGCCAGCAGAGATGAGGATGCCCGAGGTGCGGTGGAAAGGGGTGCCTTGTGTCCGGAGGGCGGACGCTTCGCCCCCCGGACAGGACAGCGTCGTGTTTGTGGCAAAGACAGCGTGATTTAAACGGCACGTTGGTCGTTAGCAAGCGTGTGGCGGAAATCTGGAGTTGGGAGGAGGATGTCTGCGCCCCGCGTGCGTGAGGAGCAGCCGGGAGCCGTGCGTCGCGGAGCGCCTGCGATTCCGATTGCAAGAATACAAACTGGTTTGTGTAACAAACCGCGGTTGTCAGAAATGAGGAGCTGACTGCAGGGGCGGATTTGGTTTTGGTTTTTTTTCTTTTTGGTGCTGAATAACGGTGTTTGTAGGTAATGAGCAGGCCTTTATCTTGATGTGGCAGGAGGAGTAATTTGCTAACCCGCTACTGGCACACTTGGCGGGTGCACGTGCTGTCTGTGTGTGTGCTGCTAGGCTTGGAGCGTCCTTTGATTTCTCTAAAGAGGTCGTGGTCTTCCTGGGTATTTACAGAAACGTGGAATTCCTCCTTTTTTCCTTCCCCAAAGGTTCTGTTCTTTGCACTCGGGGTTTCTAATTTTGTTTCTAACGTACCTGAGCAGCAAAAGGCTTCCTTTCTCCCGATGCAAGGTGCGAACCTCAGCCTCCCATTGCGCTTTCCTTTTTCTTCCCCTTCCCTCCAGGCTTTCTGAACAACATCCGTTTGCAGTCGATGTGAACTGGTGCGGTTGAGAGACGCTTGTCGCTGGTGGTGCAAGTGGCGCCGCAGGGTTTAATTATTGGGCTGAGAGGTGATGCCTGACGAGCCCGGGGCGCCGCGGTGCTGCGGGAGGGATGCTGGTGCGAGGGGGCTGCCTGCACTCGTTTCGCCTCAAAACTTGCAGCTCTTTCTCTGGTTCATCTTCCTGGCCCCTTGCTCGCTGCTCCACCAGCTGCTATAAATTTCCGAGGCTGGTAACTTGGAATTGTTTCCCTGTAATTTGCCCTCCCCTTTTCTAAGGCATCGATTTCAAAGCCCCGCAGTCCTTGGTGGGGTTCTGCAATATCGACATGACAACAAAGCTAATTTTGACTATCCTTCCCGTACTGTCACCGTCAGGTACTGGGGGACGTATTTTTCCATTTCGCTGCTGCTTTTCTGGGCTTCACCCACGAACTGCTGCGCCTGCAGTATTCCGTTTCCACATGGCTTTACGCATTTTCCTGCAGGTGTATGGTTGGTTTTCCAGGACCTCTGTGTTCCTGTCCTTGCATTTAGAGGAAAATCTTGTGGGAGACTGCTTGTGTGTAACGTAGCACCAGGCTCCGGCTCCCTGAGTCCGGTGATCTGTGCGGAGGCTGCGATGAGAATACGCTCATCTCACCCACCCGCGCTCTGCAGGCGGCGGTGAGAAATGCTGGAGAAGTGCACGAACCTGCTCAGTCCCGATGCGCAGGAGTTGGTGGGTGAGTAATAGATACCAGGGCTGAGAGCACAGATACAGGGACTAACATTTTTTTTTCTTCTTCTTCTTCTTCCTAGTCCTGAGAAACACAGATTTACAAAAATCTGGCAAAGATGCTCCTGGAGTTACACTTGGTTGGCATTCTTGCTAACGTGCTGTAACAATACTTTAATATAATTAAATTTTAAATTCCGTGTAGAATCGGGTGGGTAGGCAGATGTACCAGCATGTTAAACTTTATGTCACTTAAAAATGGTTTTCAAGTACATCAGAGGGAGGCCATCGAGCTGGAAAATTATCTGTGTTACGATGCTCCATCGCAGCTTTGGTCTTTTTGTTTTAATTAAAAATGCACCTTAAACCTCACACCCTCAGATAATTTCCACCGTGCCTTTTTGTTTCCTGTGATTTACTGACAGAATGTAAAAAGACACTATTTTTCTGCCAGGTTTTTGGTATGGTTCACAGGAGAAAAAAGTTTGCTAATGAGGATAAACACTCCCGTTTTCGTTAGCGGACGCGGGGCTGGATTTGCGTCTGCCCGGCTGCGCTCGGCAGCGCTGGCCCGAGCTCGCAGCTCTCCCGCGGGCGTCTGCGGCTGCCGGCTGTGCTCTGACAAGGAGCAGCTCCGTCCCTGGGCTGAGCCGTCTCCTGGCCGGGAGCGGAGAGGAAGGTCCTGCCCGGCTCTGCGGGAGCCGCTGATGCTGCTTGCTGGGCACAGGGGTGCTTCGCTTCCCATTTGTGACGCGGCTGCTTTACCCACCGTTATTTTCCCCCGTTAACGGGCAGCGCAACCTCGTAAAGCTCGCCTGGTCTGAGGTTGTGCAGCCCGGAGGGGTATTTCCAGTGTGACAATTAGTAAAAGGGATTTTAGGAGCTGCTTTGCAGCCTGCAGGCAGGGTGGGTGCGTGTCGGACCCGCGTCAGGATGGGTGCAGGCGTGCAGCCCCCGTGGGCTTTCCCCACTGGTGCGGGCACTTGCCCCCGCCTGGCGCGCACGAGGCTGAAAGAAGCTTTGCATGCGTTTGCTCCGCCAGTAACCCGTAACTGCTCGGCCGATGGCGGCCGCGCTCAGTGTGGGATGGAGATCTCCAGTGCCACGAAATAGGAGTCTGCTAAATCATTAATAGTGCCATTTCTGGAATTAAATAAAAGACCTCGTCCCGAGGTGTCCCACGTGACGATTCGCTGGGTTTTTGCAACGTGATTTATGTTTGGCCATAGGATTATTGTTTCCTATTGATTCTGAGGGAAGTAAAGCAGCAGTAAAAGCCCATCGCACGTCTCCCGGTGGAATGGGAGAGCTGGAAGCTTTCCTGCCAGAAATCCTGTTGTCTCCTTGGTGGTGACTCTTAAACCGCCAGCCCAGCCAGTCTCAGAGCGAGCATCACCTCGTGCTGCTCCTCCTCCTCCTCCTCCTCCTCCTCCTCCTCCTCCTCCTCCTAGCATCGCCCGGCTCGGTCCAGCAAGGATGCGCCTGGTGCTGCCGTGACCACCTCGCTGGCCCCGATGGGTGGGTGAGGTTTGCAGCACTTGATTCGAGTCTGGCAATGCTGAAGAGGCTTCCCAGGGTCTTCCCTACCATGTAGCTGCTGGAGGTGATCCCTCCCTGCCCTCTCCTGCCCCACCTCTGTCGTGGAATGAAACTAAAACTTTTTCTCCCATGGTTCAGGAATTCTTTTTAATTCTGAGAAATGAAGATTTGCTTAAAAAGGGCTCTGCTTACCTGGAAAGCACTGGGTTTTTTCCGTCGTCTCCTGTGTGCTCTCATCCCGGGGCGTCTGGTTTGTTTGCTGCTCAGATGCCCGGAGCTTTTACAAAAGGGACAATAAAATCTATCGACTCTGGCAAAGCTGTCACGCCTTTTCGCTGTCGAGCCAAAACGTGCCAGCGTGTACTGCTTGAATGGTTTTTTCCAGCCCAATTTAGCAATGCCACGTGCAGCGTGAAGTTGCCGAATGAGGTGGCTGTGTTTCTAAAACAATCGAGCGGCGATAATTTCTTTAGTGGTGGGAAGAGCCTCCCCCAGGAGGGCCAGGTAACGGCTGGGTGCTGGTGCGGGCGCCGAACGGACCGTGTGCGACTGCAGGGGTGTGTCTGGGGCTTCTTGCGATCACGGCTCTGGAATTCGTGGATGTGATGGATCGCGTATTCCTCCTTTGATGGAGCCAGGGACCACTGGGCCATCGCACCTGAACCTGGGAGTGCTGCGGGCTGTTAACTTCCACCCCTGCAGATGAACCCCCATGGTGAGGCATGCCCGCTGCAGGATTTCAAGCAGCTGGGAAGTGTTTAGGGGGAGAGAGGTACCAGTGGGTCCCTCGGGGATCAGCTGGCACCCTCTGGCTCCTCTCCCGGCAGGCAGGCAGCAGCATCCCTCCCTGTACTTCATCGGAATGCGTGTGGCGGCTGCTGCTGCTGCCAGAGAGAGTGAATTGTGCCCCTAGTATTATTTCTGTATTTATTTTATAAATGTCAATGATTAACTAAATTAAGATAAATAAGGCTGTTCCCTCTCACTGTTTAATTTACAAAATTTTAATGAGACTAATAACATCTGTACTTGTTCCATCTTTCGGCTGGCTGGAAGACGGTTAGTGGGCCTGACAGCTATCTGCTCGGCTTGTCTTCCAGTAATGTTTAAAAATGGAGGATTTTACAGATGTGCTAAGCCGTTTGGTTTTGCCTGTGCTTCATCCTGCACCAGTGGAGAAGTTGCAGGAGTGATGCAGATGACAGAGTAACACCATATTTACAAGCAAAATGGTTGTATTGTTCTAAGTGCTGTTGTAAAATGCAAGTGGTGGGCGAATGGGTCGCTTTGAATTGCCGCGACGGAGACGCTGGGCAGAGGTGGGAGTAAAGCCTTACGTACGGCGTCTCCTCTGCAGCCTTCCCTTCCCCAGCTCCAAGGGGATGCTCGTCCTGGCAGGGGGAGCCGCGGTCTCCCGTGCTTCCCCCTGGAGAAACGGGGAGCCGGTGCTCGCCCTGCCCGCAAGGTTCCAGCGGGTTACTGGCACTTGCCCTCCCGGCGCGGTCTGCGGGTTTGAGGACCGAAGCGGCGTACGGCGCATCTCTGCGCCCTCCCTTCCGTCCCCTCTGGAAGGTGACCATTCGTTTCCCATCAACTGAGCCTCTTGCACAGCAAATGGGTCATGCAGGGGAGATGATCTTGCCGGATAAGCAATTAGCTAAAATAAACTACTCAAAGGACAAACGGTGCAGGACTCTCGCTCTGTAACAAATGAATTAATTGACTTTGGTATTTGTGGGTCGTTCCGTCTATTTTACTTAACACTCCCTGGCTAAAAGGCTCCTGCATTTCCTCCTGCTCTGCTGCCGCAGCGAGCAAACAGGGCGTTAGGAGTTGATTTACACGGTTACGGGTAAAGGCAGTGAGGCGATAATTAAGAGAACCTTTGTACATTTTTCTTCAGAGACACAAAAATTCTTCCATTAGTGCGTCCAGGAGCATCTGTTTCACTTGTTTATCCGGGGCGTCATCAGCTCCCTCCGCAGCCTCACAAAGCTCAGCTGAAGCAGCCTTGGCTAAAACCAAGCGTGGCAGCAAGGCGTGGGCTGGGGTCGCGATCCGCGCGCTTTTGCGAGGGCGTTGGAAACGCCGGTGCTCCAGCACGCGGCCGAGCTGCCCCCGGGGTGGGGACGGCCGCCTCCGCATCGCTGCAAGGTGGCGTTAGCACCGAACACGTTTCGAAGGCTCTGCGGGCACCTTCTGCAGCGGCAGGACGCTGCGAGCGGTGTGTTACCCGGGGCTGTAGCACCCAGCCGCGCCGCGCGCTGCTGGGACGAGGATTACGGTTCTCTGGGCCCTCGGGTGAACCGGTGACTCATGAGACAACCCGGCCAAGTTGCCGGGCTTATTTTCAGCAAGTAAATTAAAGCCCTGCTACAAATCTTTGCTGTGTGACAGGATTTGTGAGCAGCTGAGAAAGGTTGAAACTGTCGGACCAATTACCAAGAAAACGCTTTGCGCGTAAGGGGGAGTCATTCACTGAATAGACGCAGTCCCCACCACCAACGCGAAGGTGAAACGTGGGCAAGAGTCAGGGGTTTTCATTGTCCTGCTTCTTACTTCTGCTTCACGTTATTCAGAGGGAAACTTCTAAAGCCAGCGACGCTGGCATCGTGGAGGAGGGAGAAATTGGCTGGGCGACAAGCTGCCGACTTCTTAGTCAGAATTTATCTGGCTGCTGACTTCTTGCTCGCTGGTTCAGTGGTGGCTTTGTCTCTATACCCCACTGGTGCTGCGGGGCAGAAGGCTTTCGTCGCGCGCTGCACAAGCGCAGGGCAGATGCGACAGCTCCCGAGCAGCCGCCACCGAGACGTCGCTTCTCCCCACGTACCCACCGAGACCTTTGCTCTGGCATCTGAATCCGGTTTTCCCGTCATAATCCGCCCAGTGTCTGGAAACACAGAAGAGCTGAACAAAGTTGCCATCCTAAATGTTCCAAATCGGTTATTTAGGACCCTCCTGGGGGTCTGATCTGGAAAAACCCTCAGGAGGACAGCAGCCAGCACAGGATCTGCAGACATCAAGGGCACCCACAGACTCTGGAGAGGAGCCTACAGTTTGTGGCTTTCGGGTTTTCCTTTGGGGTTTTTTGAGGTTTGGTTTGTTGAGTGGTTTGGTTTTTGGTTGTAGTTTGGTTTTTGGTTGTGGTTTGGTTTCTTTTGTTTGTGTTTCTTTTGTTTGTTTGGGGGTTTTTGGGTTTTGTGTTTTTTGGTGTTTTTGTTTTGGGTTGTTTGGGTTGTTTGGGGTTGGTTTGGTTTTTTGGTTTGGTTTTTTTTTTTAGAAAAAGGGATATTTCTTATTTCTTGCCCATCCTGAGCTCTCCGGAGGCTGCCTCACCCTGCCTCAGCCGTCAGCCTTCGCGGTGATGCCGCGGTGCCGCGCTAACGGCCACGCGCAGCCTTTTCCACTGGCTGGGGCTTTCATTTGTGTTGCGTCCCGGCCTTCGCCGCTCGCTGCCCCGACCTCGCTTGTGTTTCTGGGAAGGGGCGCGCGTACGAAAAAGACGTACAGATACGGGGCACCAGCTGCAGCCGCCCAGCGATGCGTGGTACGGGGACGCGTCTCCCTGCTCGAGGCGTTCGTAAATCCCAGACCGTATTAGAAGATCTAACCAGCTCTAAATTGTTTGGCAAACAATGTTTTGATGAATTTTGCCCTTCAATAACGGTGCCAGTGAACAGTGGTTGTCCAGTGTTTTGTGCTCCGCTCTAAATTTAGGATATTAAAGATTTGGAGGATTTTGTAATTGCAGCTCTGCTTGCTCACCCTGCCTCCTCCTCTCCCTCCAGTCTAACTCCCAGGCTTTTCCAAATGCTGCTGTTCATCGTTGTTTTTTCTTCAGTCCTCCCTCTCATCTCCTGACTCCTGAAATTTAAAAAATAGTCACCTCTAAAGCCTGCAGTGCCGTTGCACAGATCCTAGGTCTGAAGGGACCGTTGTATCTTATACGACTTTGTTCTGTCCACCTGCCTCTGCCCAAATTGCCAATATCGGATGAGATTTGCGAGGGTCGCTCAGCTCCGCGGGCCGGCGTCAGCGCAGTCAGGCTGTGATTGCGGCTGCCTGGGGACGGGAGTGGTGGAGAAACGCAAGTGTCAGCGCTGGGGGATGCGGGCAGGTCCTGCCGAGGGCTGGGGGATGGTCCTGGTGCTGGAGGGCTCGCTCCTCCCAGCCATGCCTCTAAGCACCGGGAGGATTGCTGCCGCTGGAAAATGAAATCCCGGCGCGCACGTTCTTGCCCTACTCCCCGTTGCGTAACTTAAAAAGGAACTGCTGCGACCTCCGCCTGCTCGCGGTTTGGGGAAGCCTTAGGAGTGAGGAAGAAGCACGACAGAGTTATCTTGGGTCGCTGTCTGACCTGCTCCTCCTTTGCCTGAGCTCTGTGTGCCATCCGGCACGCAGCAAAAACATCGATATCCTCTGAAACACAGAAGGCCCGACTTCTCTGGCAGCACTTCGTCGCGCTTTGGGAGTCGGCTGCGGAAGCTGGCGGCGGTTTATCCCGGGACCCGGGAGGTGCAGGCGATGGACCTGGAGGTGTTCGCGGCACAGGGCGGGGTTTTGTCGGTCAGGCTTTCCTACCATCACTGAATTTTTTTTTTTAATTACTTTTTCAGTTTTGTTGCTGTTGGGCCGAGATTCCCCGGAGGCTGACGGTGTCAGACGGGTCCCGTGGCCGCAGGCGGGCTGGCTCCCGGCGAGCTGGGGGCACAGCTGGCTTTGCTGGGCTCCAGGCTCCGCAGTGCTCTCCCGCTCTCTGATTTTATTTAATTTTTTTCAGTGTTTTTTTCTTAAATCCTCATGTTCGCGTCTTGCAAGAAGATTTTTGCCAAGGGAAGCTCTCTGGAAGCAATCAAGGCCTGACCTTCTCTTTTTTGGGTGTTTTGTTGTTGTTCCTGTGGGAGCTCCATCGGGTGAGAGAAGTGGTCGTCGCTTTTGTGGTGCTGCTTCCCTGTTACGTTTCTGCTGAGTGGCCTCGTGATGTTCAAACTAACAAGCAAATGGTGCATTTTAGATTTTTTTTTTAAAATCTATTTTTAATGATTAATCCTGCTTCCTACTGTTTAGGAGCCTCTAATGGCAATACAGTCTTGACAGCTTCAAAAGAAGGCTCATCTGAAGTAAAAAATAAAAAAAAAAAGAAACCAAAAACCACAAAAAAAACCCCTCATAAAACAAACACAAACCCCCCACTTGCTCTAAGGACTTTCTGAACTATCACCAAATATACTTGAAGCAATTCAGTCTCTCCACCTGCTCAGATGCAAGAGACACTGACGTGCAAAGTATTACTACTTTTTAAAATTCTTGTTGTCTATCAAGTGAGCTCTTTCATAAGCTGTGCTTCATCCGAGGTAAATCTGTCTCCCGTTTAGTCTCTGTTGTTTGATTCTTCGTGGATGATTGTTTCTCACACCGCGGGGCAGTTTTGCTCCACACGACATCTCCCGTGCAGCAGGTTGGCGTCTGAGAATACAGGGGTTGTTACTCAGCCCCCGCAAAAGTCCTGCTTTGTTACCTCGGCCACTGGCCGTTCGTTTGCAAAGTCACTTTAACAAGTTTTAACGCTTTCTGGCTGAGAGTCCTGGTGATAAATGGATTAGATCTTAACAGTGTCGTCATTCCATCTGAAGGGGGGGAGCGAGCGTGAGTAATTAGCTCCGATGCCGGGATAGGTGAGCGCTGGGCAGGAGACCACGGAGATGGCGCGTGGAAGGGCTGCGCCGTGTTGGAGGCGTTTTGGGTGCTGTGCTGCATCAGGACGTCGCTCCCTGTGAGCCTCGGGCACCAGCGGCACCGGCGGCGGGATGCCCGGGCTGCGGCACCACCGGCGGCGGGATGCCCGGGCTGGGGCGGCACCGGCGGCGGGATGCCCGGGCTGGGGCGGCACCGGCGGCGGGATGCCCGGGCTGGGGCGGCACCGGCGGCGGGATGCCCGGGCTGCGGCACCACCGGCGGCGGGATGCCCGGGCTGCGGCACCACCGGCGGCGGGATGCCCGGGCTGGGGCGGCACCGGCGGCGGGATGCCCGGGCTGGGGCGGCACCGGCGGCGGGATGCCCGGGCTGGGGCGGCACCGGCGGCGGGATGCCCGGGCTGCGGCGGCACCGGCGGCGGGATGCCCGGGCTGGGGCGGCACCGGCGGCGGGATGCCCGGGCTGGGGCGGCACCGGCGGCGGGATGCCCGGGCTGCGGCGGCACCGGCGGCGGGATGCCCGGGCTGGGGCGGCACCGGCGGCGGGATGCCCGGGCTGGGGCGGCACCGGCGGCGGGATGCCTGGGCTGGGGCGGCACCGGCGGCGGGATGCCCGGGCTGGGGCGGCACCGGCGGCGGGATGCCCGGGCTGCCGGTGACCGCGCGGGGAAAAACCCCAGGGATTTTGCCACATGTCCACCTAGATTCAAAAGGATCGGAGACCGTTTCCTGTCCCAAGTGGAACAGTGAGTCGCTCCAGTAGCGTTTAAAAAAGGGCCACTTTCAGAAGCCCCCTCTCACCTCCTCTGGGTGGTTAAAACCCCACTAAAGAAGGCGGGCTGCAGGGTTATCCTCTGTGAACACCAGCTTCTTCCCAAAAGTCTGCACACACATTTGGGTTGAAACTCAGCGGGAAAGGAGATGCTGACTTTCTGACAAGGAGCGGTCCCTGCGGGCGGGCGTTACCGGGGGGTGACCGCCGGCGGTCGCCGGGGCGGCCGGGCTCCCTGCTCGTGCGCTGGGTCTGCGTGTCGCGTCAGCAGTGGAGCCTGGGCGAAGCCGAAGGTCGGCGGCTTCGCGGGCCCCCGAACCACGTGTAGGTGGCTGTAGGAGCGTCCAGCTGGGGGGTTCATCCAAGCGCCGCTGGTTGTGGCTGCTGGGATGGATGCTCAGCGAGTAACTCGAGCTTTTCGGTCTCTGCTGCATTTGGAATGTAAAGACATGAACCTTTAATGGAAATACTTTATATTCATGAAGGCGTGGGAGAAATTCCCGGATTGCATGGGCAACAGTCATTAGAAGAGACGGAAAATGCCTGGAATGCTTTCGATAACACAGGCTCAGAAGTCATGGGGTTTATACCCAGGATTTCTGTGTTCTGGATTGGAAGAATGTGTTGGGTTATTTGCTGTATAGGACTGCACTGAGCACCCCAGGGCTTTCCCCGTGGGTCAGCCTGGGACAGCATCCCAAGGGCGCCAACGGGTAGATCACAGTGAGAATTGTGTCCTTAAACTCGGGGATTCTACAAGGATTTAGTATTGCTCATCTCAGCAATTAACAAACCAACCAAGGCAGCTAATGAGCGGGCGAGGTCCGGTAGTTGTGACACTAAGGTGCTGAAGCGGGGATCCCTTAGAAAGGGGTTGCTGCCCTTTTAAAGGGCATTAGTGTGCCCTCAGCAATGTATACAAAAGGTAGAATAAGCAGGGTTTTTTTGTCCTTCAGATAATATAGTTTATATGGAAGCTAACGTTTATTCTTAGTTTCTTGCTGATATCAATCATAGTTTGGTCGAGGTTTAGAAAGTGAAAATCTTGCACAGCACTCGCACAGTTACAGCTTGTAACTCGGTTACAATAATTAGACTGAGCCTCTAAGCTTGGCACGTCAAGAAAGCAGATTTTAAATACGCTCAGGATTTGACGGTTGCGTCAGATAACAACTTGTGGGAGGCAGGTGAGAGGAAAACTGTGGTGCCTGCGGTTGGATTGCAGCAGCCCGTGGGAGCCCTGGGAGAGGCTGGGTTTCCTTGCACGGGTGGGCAGCGCTGTGCCGGGCGATCCCACGGGAATCGCCGGGCCTCCGGCAGGGAAGCTCCGCGTCCCGCTGGGGTCCTGCTGTGTGGAGAGGGGCTCTGAACGGCCGGTTCGGAGGGGAGCTCGGCGTCAGGCGTGGTTTAAGTCCGTATTCTCATCTTACGCTTCTCCTTTGATTGCAGACCTGAAATATAATTGCAAGAGCATCACCCCTTTGAGTCACTGAAATAAATCTTGTTTCTGTTCTAAGCCCGATGATTCTAAGTGAACTTAGGGAAATGTGAAACGTCTGGATCGCTCGGTAAGCCAGTGAAGACGACAAATCCCCATAAACCCGTATTTTCCTCCGAGTGCTGCCCACCCAGAGCATTGGGGGCACAGCAAACAGGAGCGAACGCGGGTCTCGAACAACAGCACCCTTCATTTCCCTCGGGATGGGTGGCCGCTGCCCCCGGGTGGGTGAAGCCGGGCACGGGCTGCTGCTCGCCGTGCCGGCGCTGGGACGGAGTGGCAGAAGCATCGGCTCCAACAGCATCCCGTGCTGGGGAAGGGAGGCGTTGCGTTCCTAAAGCATGGCTGCTGTAAAGGGTTTCCTGGAATGCAGGAAAAAAAATCTAGTTATCACCGTAAAACCTGGGATTAATCAGGTGGAAATGCCATAGAAGGGTTTTACGTAAACCGCAGGGGACACGTACCAGTCCCTGGAACGCTCCGAGGGTATTTGGATTGTCCGTCTCCGGCAGGCAGTTACATAGATTGTGAAAATAACAGGCCGATGGGCGCATTGCTGCTAAGCTAAAATCATAGTAAAATGCCTCAGTTGCAAAGAACCCTGATCAAGTGATAAAATATATGCTTTTAAAGTGAAAATATTCCGGATTATATCAGTTCAGTTTATCCTTATGAGAGGATTGTTGGGTTTTTGGCTTTTTTTTTCTTCCCCAAGTAAGTAGCCAGGATGAAATTGTTAATAATTCTTAAGATTAGTTCTGGAAATTCTTGTGTATGTAAATATATACAAGGCTCTTTTAATATATATAATGCTTTTTTAAAGAAGCGGAGTCGTGCCATTCCTCGCAGCATTTCTGGTGCCAGTGTGCAGGGAGCAGTCCCTGCCCGACTCTGCTCCATTGGCCTGGGCTCGGAACATAACAGAGGGAAGAGCAAAGCGGGAGGGTTTTCATCAAGGGCGACTGGGCGAGCGTTTACCCCTCGGGGCCAGCGTGCCACGCTGGCTTCGGAGCCGGCGCGTGCGGCTTTGCTGGGGGGGCGGCACGAGGTTTAAAAGGGTGATTCATGCGCACTGAGACGGTCTCAAATTTGGGCGTGACAGAAAAAGGATTTTCTGTTATCAAAAGTTAGTTCAGGCTAAATTAATCTAAAAATGTGTAATTTCATCTCAACTAAAAATACTGTAATGTAATTAAATTCAAAAGTAGGATGAGCTGAGAGGATATAAGCGAAGATAAGCATTGGAATAAGACAGAAATTGAGTTTGTATTGTAAACACATTCCTATAGGAATTTGGGAGTTTTTAAGCTGCGTCATTATAAATTTTAAGTCAAGAGTGCTTAACAGCTTTCGCCTATTTTGGAGAAGTGGTTGACTACATTTATATTTGTCCATGTTCTTTGTTTGCAGGATTTTCTCTATTTGGGTTTAATTCTCTCTTATCGTCTACTAATTTATTAATAAGTTGGAAGGTGAATAAGGCTTAAAATTGGAAAATGGGGGTTTCCATGTGAAACTGGTTGTTTTGTGGTTTCATGTAAGCTTTTCATCTGATTTTTCTAATAATTGGATCTTTAATATATACAATTGATAAACGAGATTAGTGTCATTAAAATGACATGTTAATTCTGAAGCACCCCTCGTTAAATATTGGAGCAAATAAGTCATCTTTTTTCTGTGCACAAGTCGTTTGCCCAGTTCTTCAAGGCGGCAGCGTAGGAAAGGACTCGGGGTCAGGTCGCATCGTGGCATCCTTCTGCTAGGATGGTCGTGAGCCCTGCGTGAAGGGGAGCTGTTGGCGAGGATGAGCGGCATGTTAAGTAATCATTCAAATAAAACTGTAGACCACTGGTTTGAACGCTTTCAGCCCAAAAAACTGATTATCAGGGTGTTGGAGGACCGCTATGGTTGGCAGCTTGACGTTCATTTTCCTGGTGCTGGCATCTGTATCTGTGTGCAGCGCGTGTTGGACGAGGGATGGAGAAAATCAACGCTGTCCTGCTCTTGGCTTGATCCAGAAGCCAGCCGGCGTGCGGAAGGGAGGTGCTTAGGAAGCCGCCTTGCGTCTCGTTGTGGTGATAATGGCTAATTTCATGCCTCTCTTGTGATACCGCACAGAATGCTGGGTCCTGGTACGTTAGTTGTGGCACTCTTGTTTTTTGCAAAGGTTTGCAGAAAAAAATGCAAAAATGTTTCCTTTCCCTTTGCTAAAAATACTTTACCCTTAATTCTGAAAAATTACTTGGCGGATCTTCATATTTCAGAGGCTGTAACTAGATTACTACCTTTTACTGGTATACTTTGTGTTAATGAAGACCGATTGGGATTACATAATAGATTTCCTCTGAAGAAGGCATTATGTGGTTATTTTTTACTGTCTGGCATTCTAGTTAATTGCCTTGTCATCATTAATTGATGGGACTAAACTGATATAAATAAATAGATTATATTCCGGAGGTCAATTTGAAAGAGAGGAGGGGCTTAAAACGGGTTGTTGCGGGGTGTTTGAGCGCGTGCCTCGAACGCAGCGCGCGATCAGTGACCGACGAAGGTCGCGCGTGTGCCGAAGGTCGCGGTCGCGCTCAGCTGGTGCCACCGCTTGCGGCTCTGCTTGGCAGAGGGACGCGGCCGAGCTCTGCCCTCCTGGGGAGGAGAGGAGCGCTCGCTTGTCACGGACGAGGCCGGCGTAGCTTGCGTTGCCCTGTATTCTTAAAACTAGCCTCAACCCTTGGCTCGGCTCAGTCCTAAGCTTTAGCCCTGCAGACAGCTGACGGCTTCTTCCTCCTCTCTCTTCAACGCCATCAGGCCAAACGTCCTCATGCCTTTTTTCCGACAGCTGCCGCGCTGTTTTGTGCGCGGCGTGTGCAGGATGCGGCGCTTCTCGTGGTGTTGTCGCTGCTGGGGGATGTTCGATAGCTGGGCAGCGCCCAGGGTGTGTGCGTGCTGCTCCTTCAGGTTTGTTTTCAGGGGTTACGTTTGCGCTGAAAGCTGGTAGATGCCAATTCGTAAGGCTCCAAAAAAATGGGAGAGCGGAAACGTGTGGTTCCTTACGTGCTTATGCGCTTATTTATAGAGTTAGCGTCTTTCCCAAGTCCCCGCTGCCCTCGCCTGTACGTTGCCTGTAGCGGGGTCAGTCCTCACCCTGTGCTGGAGCACGGCTTGGGGGTTGCCTGCATCCCATCAGAGCCTCGCCAGCCCCGGCTCTCCCCGGCTCCTTGGTTAGTCCTGGTGCTGCGAAATAGCCGAGGTCTCTCCGGATGCCCGGAGGACGTTGAGGCCTGCCATCGCTTTTTTGCCAGCTGTTTTGCTGGCTGCAGTGTTGGAAGTTCACTGACTGTTGAACTGCAATTCCTTTTTGAAGTGGTTCTCAATTAAAAATTATAATTAACGAGTTGTTATTCAATTTTCAAATACTTACAGATTTTTATAGTGTCTCAAGTCATGAGCCAAGCTCCGTGCTGAGCGGAGGGAGAACCAGAAACCTTCTTCCTTCCTCGCAGCGCTTTCTGAGCGTGGCCCAGAGCTCCTCTCCCCTCCCGTCCCTCCGAGGTTCTCCCGATGCCCGGCACACCCCGCGCAGCTCCCACCAGCCACTGCGCAGGGGGAGGCAGCGCCTGCGCTGGAAGTGGGCATCGATGGCCGCCTGGCAGCTCCAAGAATGACGTATTTTGGACAAAACCGAGGTATGGCCCCGCTTTGGGATAGCTGGAGAAAACCTTGTAAGCCTTGAGCCAGCGGTTGCAATGAGGAGGGAAGTTGAACTGGAAGAAAGTTAACTAAATAAACAGAATTTTCCTTGCATTTTCTCCCTCCCCCATAAGCGTACGGCAGCCTTTGCGGGCGCAGGTATCACCGCTGCGCTGGTAAGTGACCTTGCTTAAACCTGCCGTCTGCCTTCGGTAGAGCCGTAACCAAAATAACGCCTGCAGAGCAAGGCCATCTCAGAAGAGGTTTTTTTTTAAAAGTTAATTGGAGCCGCAGGTCCTTGCCATAATGACCTGTTGCCGTGGAGAGAGCAATCGATCAGGCCCAATGCTGCTGGCACACAGCGGGCTGGGAGCCCCTCAGGTGTACGTGAAGGTATAGATCGAAGGGGGGCTTTCCTCCGTACGCTAACAGATACCGGGGTGATGAATCTGAAAACAGTTCAAAGCATTCATGAGTTGTAAGAACTAATTCCCAATAAATCAAACGGCATCCCCGTGGGAGTACGGAAGAGAAATAAATGAGGGCTAAAGAAATTGGTAAAGATCCTTGAGCAATAAAGAGACGAATACCAGTTCTTTTAAAATTATATTTAAATGAACAAAGTTGATTTAACTGTCTCTTTTCGTGCCTTGTACTAAGATTTAGGTCTATAGCCTGTCATTATATCAAGAAATAATTTGCCAAAAGACTTTTTAGCATTTTGTGTGCATTCCACTTAATGACAATTTTAATATTCTAGCTTTGGTCCTATATCGTTAGGAGGAGGTTTCAATTGCTCGGCACACCGAGGAGTTCGTACAGATTGTTTCTAATTTCTTTTTCAAGTCTGGTCTAGAGTTCAGCACCATCAACACACGAACGATCACGTTACTCAGTAAATTTGTTGGGAATGCTATTGTTAGCTGCTTGAACTGAACACAGCTTTGGGAAAGCACAGTTTCCAGAAGGACATTGCTGCTTAGGGAGCCTCCGGATGAGGTGCTGAAACCCAGTTCTGACTCACTGCCTTGCTGGAAAGAGAAGAGCTCGCCTGTCCGGTCCTGTTAGGAAAACCTTGCACGCAAGTTACAGCCGGCTTCCCGGTCTTGGCAAAGAGTGCCAGGCGTGATCTCACCCGTACGTGTATTAAAGTGGTACTTCAGGAAAGTTCATATTCTCTTGGTGACCAGGGAGCAAAAGAAGCTGTCCGCTGGCGGGACTTCAGCGTGGGGGTTGTTTCCCGTACAGGTTCCTTTGCAGTACGTTCATCTCTGAATGTGCCTCTAGGATCTCACTGGGGTTTTGTCGTGTGTTTCCTTACTCTCCTCTGCCCCCCAAAATAGGAAGGGTTGGGTTTAGCTTTTCTTTTTGCTTTGGTCAAATAACTCTTTCTTGCTATGCCATCCCAAGAATAGAGGGACAGGGGTAGCTGCCCCCAGGCAGCGCCTGGCAGCATCTGGATTTACCTGGGGAGGGTCTGCTTGGACTGCAGACCCCAAGAAGCAAAGGGAAGTTCTTACCTGACCTCAAGGGTTTGAATGAGGCCGCTCTGCTGAAGAGCTGATTTGGAAGGCGTAGACCCGTGCTCCCAGGTATGACCTATGTTTATAGCAGTAAAGCACATCAAGCTACCCAGGGCGCAAAAGGGATTTAAAATAACCCGCAACCTATAAACTCCCTGGAAACTCTTCCAACCTTGGTAATGAAACGCTTCTTCAGCAGATGTTCATTTTCTTTTTGTAGCTATGTTTACGGTCTTGAGATACAGATATCTGAGCTGAGAAGCAGATCTGATAAGTGGAGGCGTAGGAGCGAGTCAGGGTGATCCGGGATGCTCTGTGGCCTTGCCAGTGCGAGGCTGGCAGTGGAGCTGCCTGACTTCGCCATTTCCCTCCTTTGGGAGCTTTTTAATAGTCAGTATTTTGGGCTGCTCAAAATCACAGCGGTGCACAGGAATTATTTCCTGCAAAAAAACCCCCACTCTGCCTCCGAGTTTGGCTGTTGGTGCTTTCACAAGACAGCAGCTCCTAACTGTGGTGTGCCCTAAGACGTAAAATGGGGGAGGACGACATCCAGATGATGCTGTGGAGGGAGCCGCAGCGACGAGGGCTCCAGAAACCGAAGCAAGGCTGGGGGGAAGATGGCCGTCTCTTGTGTCAGAAGCACTGATGAGACAGAGGTTTTTTTCTCTGATTTTTTTGATTGGCTCTAAAAATAATAGAATTGTTAATGGTTGAATTAATTAGGCGGAGTAACGATGATACGCCAAGGTGCTGAATGAATCTTTTGTGGAGTTCGCTCTTTGGCAGCAAAACGCTGCAGAGACATCGCTGTTGGGAAGATGGTTTAGGACAGACTTTGGCCCTGCCTGTGTCAACAGAGGCCCAGATGTTACTTGGTTTAATCTCTATAGCAATGTACCATGCAAACAGAGGTATCTGGAGGATGCGTTTTCATGGCACTGGGGTCCTGATCACTCCTTAAATAGCCCCAAGGAACTGGTTTTGGGGTAAGACTTGTGGACAGGTGTCCTGGCACACACCAAAAAAATGTCCAGCGCTTTTACAGTGCTTGTATTTCGGTCTTCAGAATTTATCCTGATCTTATAAAAATGCTTTATTTGGCAGCCCATGTACAGCCCTGAGATACGGTACAAAAGCCAACTTCATCCTGGCGTGTGCTGGTTCAGTCCTGTTTGTTGGAGCTGTAGGTAAATTACTCCCGTACTTAATGAATAGCATTACTTTTATTGGCGAACACGGCTACATGCTGGAAAGAGGAGGTAAGGATTCGGTTTTATGGCCTACTGCTGCTATGAAAAGGAGCATCTAGACACCAGTTAATGTCCCCTTGATGGGATTAGCCATTGCAGTAACTGCAGCTCTGGATAAAATGTCTGTTATTCTAGACTTTAACTTCTTAAATACTGAAGATACAAAATAAATTCACTTTCATCTTAGATGCAAATGACATTTAATTCTAGAGACAAAAAAAAATCCAGTGTATTTATGTTTTCTTGTGATTTACATCTCTTTATACGTGGATAAGACGACTTCTTCTGAAGTCTTTATTTCATCTCTGTGGAGTTCAAAGATGAGGTGGATTTCAAAGGTGTAATCTGGGATTCCTTCGGTTGCCACTCTGATAATCTCAACTCTAAGTGAGGGCAGCGGGGACTTTAAGGCGTCTCCCTGCACGGTGACACGTTGTGGGCCCTCAGCAGGTGTGGCGAAACCTGAACGTCTGTGTTAAGTTCTTGTGAGGGGCTTTTCTTTTGTTTGTGGTCCCGCGGAGAGAGGCTGAACCTACGCTGGGATTTCTGCTCTTCCAGGGCGAGTGTGCGTCATTACCTGAGGGTGGAAGCCGGGCCTTTATTTGGGAGGGAAGAAACGGTTTATAAAACCAGTTCCTGTGTGATCTGCCAGCGATGCTGGTGCGATGGACAGGTTCCCAAAGTCTGAAAACATTTGTCCGTGTAAAGATTGTTTTTAAACTCTCTGTCGGTATGGGAGAGAGCTGTAGATGCCAGTGACAGCATCCCTCGGGCCTGTTGCTGGGGTGGTGCCCTCCGACAGAGGCGCTGGGCCGCGCTCGCCTTTGGGTGACCCCTTCCTTAATGCCGACAAGCAAATCTTGGTCACCTCCTAAACTGACCCTGGGTGTCTGCTTGGCCGCGGGTGGGCTCCCTCTGAAACGCGGGGGCGAGACATCCCGGTCTGTGGCTGCTTGAGATTCCTCTTTCGTTTTTCCATTTGGGCTTTAATCTTCTGATAAGCCGTTGGTACCGTGGAGGGGAAATGTCAAGGTAAATGAAGACTTAGAGAGCAGCGTTTCTCAGGGGAGAAATAACTTCTGTCATCAGATTTTTTTTCTTTTCTGTAAAAACAAGAAATAAGAGATGAGGTATTTCTGAAATCTTGATGTCAGTCAGGAGCAATCCCGACTGACAGTCCCCGTGCATCCTCCTTGCCCCGCGAGCGAGAGCTGCAATGCAAGGGCTTTAGAGCTGCAATGCAAGGGCTTTAGAGCTGCAATGCAAGGGCTTTAGAGCTGCACAGAGTGCAAAAAAACAAACAAACAGAAAAAAAAAGATAAATTGGTAGATGGCTACCTGAAATCCATCACCTGGGATGTTTGATAGCCCCGGCTGGAGCAGAGCTCTGCAGGATAAGGCCGTGCCTGCCCTGGCCTGCGGCACGGCGAGGGGTTAGCTTGCATGGGAGGCGCCTGGGAGCCTTCGCTCCCGGCCGCTTCTCCCCGTTCCCACACCCAGCCAGCACTTCGGCGCGGGTTTCCACTCCTAATGCTGCACGCTCCGTCCCCCTGCGGGCGAACGGGCAGTAAGGGGGGATGCCGTAGGCGGTGGGTCTCTGCTGCCGGATGGGATCCAGAAGAGACCAGTGCTGTCGGGTATGGCCGGGAACCGACCGAACGCGATTTCCAGCGAAGGGGAGCGAGTCGGTGACACAAACTGAATAGATGATGTCTTTAAGCAAATTGTCCCAGTATCAGATGAGGGAATTATGGGCCTGCGTCAGTCTTTTCAGATGTTATTATGTACGCTCTGTGTTATTTTAAAGTGCCCCGCGTTGGCTACACATAATTTTTCTTGGTGTATTCAAAGAGGTACCTGATTTCCCGTGAGTATCGTATTCTCAGTCCTCCCTCTTTAGTTTAATTAACTTTTGAGAGAATATTTTGAGGCATGATTTTTTTCCAATATTTGCAGCATATTTCTCATGACGATAACCCTTTCCAGAGCCACCTTCTCCTTCCCCCTGCCCCACGCTCGTATCTTCTCGGTGGAGCTGTGACTGCGTGCATCGTGGTCGGTGGAGCCCACTGGTGGGCTTTGACCTGTCTGCCTGCTTCACGAGCTTCCCTGCTTCACTAAGGCGTGCGATAAGGGAGGGCTGCCTTGGCTTTTTTGTAGAATGGGATTCTTCATTATAATCATCTTGATAGGATTTCGCTTCCTCATCAGTAATACAAGACAACACGTGAGCAGAGGAAGACGTGTGTTTTGCGAGTTTGGAGGCTAAAAAGTATAAATGTTTTGTGGCATGTGATAGCATCCGCTCCTGACACAGCAGTGTTGTGTTGCGTGATCCATCGTGACGTCGTAGTGTCACATCGTGTGACGTGCCGTGTCTTGCATGTTGTTTTACCCCAGTCCGGGAGGCTTCTCCAGACACGCTCAGCAGGATCGTGCGCCTCTCTGAGGAACTAACACTAAACCGCTGAGGAAGCAGGCGTGGTTACCCGTGGCTCCTGCTCTAGCGCTTGCCTGGGCTAGCTGGGACACGGGCCTGAGCGGTGTCAGCATGCTGGGCCGCGGCGGCGTCAGTCAGCCCGCCTGTGCTCTGGGATGCAGATGCGGTGCAGGCGGCAAGTTCTCACGTGGCTTTGGTTTCCAGCAAGACACTCCTCGGAGAAGGGTGTCCTCGTGCTTGCTGCTGGCTGGTGTTACACGTGTGGGAGGAGTTGGGGTTCTTGGGATGAAGGCAAATTCAAGGACTTCATCCTCTTTGTGTTCAATGGGAAAGAAGGGCAATGATTCAGTGCAATGATTTATTGTGAGGCTCTGTCTCTATTTCCAGGGCTTCCTCCAAGACTCCAGCTTTTCCCAGCCAGTTTCTGCATCAGTAGGATGCTCCTTTGGGAGAGTGGAAGTTAATTTCTCATTATTATCGTGTATAGATTCAGAAGATGGAAGATAGTCCCCTTTTGCTGTCCCTTGACTCCATGATAACTTCATAGCAGAGAAAATAAAGCTAACAGTTGCGCAGGATAAAAAATAGCATAATCAGGACTGTTAGCAGGAGCCATTTCTCAGCGCCGTGTGTGGGAGGGAGGGATGGAGGGGGGCTTCATCACCTACGTGCTGGGGGCGGCTGCTGCTTAGGCACCAGTACGGTGCAGAAAGTGCCTGGTGCGTGTTGCCCTTCTGCTTTATGGCTTTAACTGTCGTTGCCCTCCAGCTCCGGGCGTACACGGGGAGGCAGCTGCCTGACCATCGCCTTAGGATCAGCCGGGAGAGGATTTCGCCGGCTTTGCCGAGGCGGCCTGCGGCTGGCTGGAGCAGCGCCCGTCTCGCTGCCGGGGTGCAGCTCGCGAGCGCTCGCTGGGCTGGCGGCGAGCTCTGAGGCTGCTGCTGCCTGCTGGCTTTGGCAGGGCCCTGCGAGCAAACACCTCGTTCGGGGGTTTTATTGTAAAGAACTGAGCTGCTTTAAATATCTGCCTTGGCAGGGATTCAAAATAAATATAAGATGATAAAATGTAAAGAATCAGTTTCAGAGCCGTGGACCTTCTCGAGGAAGGGTTCTGGCTGGTCTTATTCCGTCGTCCTGGGAAAAGAGTCTCTTTTGGCTTCGCAGTATTTACAATTCCCTGATGCCAACCCAAGCTCCCTAGGCAGTAAAACAGAGTTTTCTTTAAATGATACATCTGATTTTTACCAAATCTTGATATGACGATTTAGAGGGAACTAGTTGCACTGAACAGCTTTATTAATTTTGGGGTAACGTGATTCGGGGAACATCTTGGTCGTTTAGGCCAAAGGGACTTCAATTTATGAGCACAATGGCGAGGCGGGTAGGCGCCATCAGTTGACAAAAATGTCCTAATCTTAACTTGTTTTCTCTTTACTCCCTCCTTGCATCTGGTTCGTGTTCATGGTAAGATGAGTTGGTTTAGATTATTATCCAAGTAAGGGACTTCCTATATAGAAACAAAAGCCCCTCAGAATGGGACTTGGGGCTGGAGGTAGGTATGCACAGCTGCTTTGGGTGCCAAATCCAAACTGACATTTCTGGAAAACCTTCCCTGGAAATGCCCTGTGCCTCCTGCTGGTACCAGCGCTCCGTTGACCACCTCTCCCCATCTTACTGAGAGAAACTCCAGACTATCCGGTGGCCTGGACCAGTCCTCAGCCAGAGGTGAGCATCCCCAGGTAGCCCCAGGTGACCCAGCAGGTTCTGAGACCCATCAGCCGCAGGGTGTGATTGTTCGCTTTGAAAATAAGTCAGGAAATGGAATTTAGTATCTCTTTACTGCTTGTAGCAGGAACAACTTGGGCAAAAGTATCTCTTATGCTGTTGTGGCAATTTATGTGAGAGCCGTGGTGGTAAATAACCGGGGGAGAGGGAGGGAAGCATCTCAAATCTCATCAATACTTAAGACAAAAGGCTTTCTGCTCTGCAATTACTCTTCCTGTCCTTTCCCCTCCTTCCCCAAGGCCGCAAGCAAGAAACCTAAATAGAGATCAGGCAGCTTTTAAATGCCACAGGCTCATAAAAGAGAGGAAATTCAGAGCTGTAACTTTGCTGCGTGCTATCTGGGTCTGTAAGCAAGTAGACCATCCTGCAAGCTCCACACAGTGGGACCAGAAATAATTGCACCATCTCTGCAAAGGGCCGAGCTGCCCTTGTCTCGGGGCCCAGGCGCCCGCTCCTGCGCCGCTTGCGGGGAGACGTGCCCAGGGCAGGTCCCAGCCCCGCGCCTCGGCCCCCGGCGATCCGGGGGGGGCGGTTTGTGAAGTGGAGGATGGGAGCAGCAGTGGAGCTGCTCACGGAGCAGCAGCAGCGGTGGCCGTTGTGGGGGTTTGCTTGTTGGTGTTCCCAGCCTAAATTAAACGCAGCGATTTCCTGTATGCGGGCAAGGCAGGCAGAGTGCTCAACTCCTCTGCTGCTGGGGGGGGTGTGGGATGTTCGAGGGTTGCTCTGTTCACCTGTTCCCAGTCCCTTTCCTTTCATTTGCTGCTTTTTTTCGTAAGAGCAACAAACCCTTTCTTGTCTCATTGCAAACAAATTTGTTGTGAGTGGGGGAGGAGATGCTATTGACCTTTCTGCATTATCCTGGGGAATCAGCTGGAGTGAGTAAGCGGAGTAGCCCGATGTTTGATGTAGAGCAAATACAGGTGAGCTGACCTGCTGTGAGATCCTGCTGCCATTTCACAGCCACGACTCTGGTTCTTGTCATACGTGATGCAAAAGTGGGCTGTGGCCGTCCCCACTGGGGAGAGGTGGGGGGGCACGTGGCAGCCAGGCTTTGCAGGGGCTCCACTGACCCCTCCAGCAGCCCCAAGACCTCACGCTGCAAGCACAGACAGGCTCCTCGGTGGGTTTAGATTGCTCTGGCTTGCTTGCTTTCAGCTGTACCATAATATTAAAATACTATTTTATTATTTTCCATTTACTCCTGCATTAATGAAAAGAGCACTATGTAGCTGCAACGTAGTAGCTAGTCAAATCAAGTAAATTGCCGTTAATGTTCCAGTACTTGTTACTGCTGCGGTTCCAGGTGGGGTTTAATGCAGAGGAGGGCGATTGCGTTCCGTGCCGGGTGGCGCGCGGGCGAGCCAGCCTCGCCTCGGCTGCAGGCCTCCTAAAAACGCGCCAGCAGGGAGTTGCAGTCCCAGGGCAGCCCACGCTCAGGCCTGCGGCTTCACCCCCCTCTTCTGCAAAGGTACGACGGAAATCCCCGAGCTCGGGTTGAGCAGCGAACCCTTCGGGGAGATCCGGGCTGGGGTCACGCGTCGCGGGAATCCCCGTCGGACCTCGCCTGCTGAGTCTTCCTGCAGCCGTCAGCGTGGTGCCCTTGGCTGCACTTGCGTGCCGCAGGGACAGGCACAGGAGATCTGCCCTCTCTGCGCTTTCTTACAGCAAAAGAAATGTCATAGAAATGTGTGTCAGGTTAAAATTGCCTTTCATTTTATGAAGACGTCTTTAAAAACCAGTTGCTTTCTATGAGCCTTAAAGCAACTTGAAAAACTCTTACCAAAATCGACAACCGCTCCAGAGATCCTTAAGAGATTTTGCTTCATTGTGCTTTATTTTGTATAAATCTCGTTAACTGTTTCCAGTGGCCTCTTAGCGTGTTCTTAATTTTCATCACAGAAATAAACCGACAAAAACCCCATCCCAGCCTTGCGGCGCGGCAGCGAGACTGCAGGGCTCGGCCCTGTGCTCCCTCTGCACGCCTCCGCTCGTGACACTGAACGCGAGAAAAACTGTATTTTACTCGCATGAAAAAACTTTCGGGTCCTTTGAGCGTACGTTTCCCGAAAAGCCGCGCGTGCGAGTGCCGAGGCACTAGGCGGGGGAGAAGTTCCCACGCCGTCTTCCCGTTACGCGCCCTAAACACGCCGGTAACGTGCGTTGAGCCGTAGGGCACGTCTCCTCCGGCGACGAGGGGAAACCTTTGAAGTTTTGAGACGAGTTTGAGCTGACGTGTGCAGTGACTGGAGGTTTATAGAATAAGCACCAAAACGAGATATGCAATATCGCCGCTGAATTAATCCTGCGCTATCTGCGACACTGTCAAATCGACGCCGTGGCGGCGCTGACACCCAGTGCTTATTTTCAGGGTGATGCATAGGAGGAGAGAGGAGGAGCCGCCTCACTGAGCCCCTGGGTCAGGGCTGCTGGGACGTGGGTGTCAGGAGGAGGAGGAGGAGGAGGGGGCTTAGTCCTGGGGGAACAGAGCTCGGGGTTCTGCTCACAGAGAATAAATATTTGCATGTATGGGGCGGGGGGAATCAATAATTTCTGTTTTAGCATAAAAATGTTCTCGTAATCACTTAGATCAAAGATCATTCTGGTCTTGCAAATGTACGTGGAAGTATAAAGTCTGTTTTTGTACTAAAAGAGACTTTGTGCGGTTTCCATCCACGTTCGCTACATTTCCGATGTGCACGGGCGTTCTGCGGGGCCAACGCCGAGCACGAACCAGGCAGGGCGTCCTTCTGCACGGACCCGAAGACACGTACTTGTGTGCAGAGAGAAGGGGAAGGGGTGGGTTTCTGGTAGCAGATCCTGTGGTTGCTGGTGGTGTGCGTTTTGAGGGCAGAAGGGCGTTGCATTGGTTGGTGTCAGTAATTTCGGCTGGCCGATGGTGGTATAAAACTGTCATGAGCTTGTTTTCCTCAGTAGCAAGGTGCCTTTATGCACTTAATGGAGCATTGGGATGAGTTACTCTATAATTAACAGCTTTTACATCAATGTTACTGCCCTATTATTATGTGATAAACACGGGTGAGGGCGGCTGTCTTCAAATGGAGTACTTTGTTAGAGAAAAATGAGAAGAGGGTACCTGCAGAAGCTTGCTCTTGTGCTTGCTTCATGGCATTGTGCTGTTTGAAACATAGAGGCAGGAGGGAAGAAGGATGCTTTCCCAGCTGGGCCAGGCACTGATTTTTGCACCTTTGGCATGGCTCGGAAATCACAAGCCAATATTGCATGGACACAAACCGCTTAATTTGCCTTATTTATTTAAAGAGCTTCCTTGCGTCAGCTTTGAAAATATTCGGTGGGGTTTTTTTTAGCAATTCCAGGTATGGCTTTGCTCCATCTGACGACACCTGGCTGCTAACCTCCGGAAAGTCGAGGGGTGCGAGGTGAAGCCTGCATTGGATGGGGCAGGGGAGCTCCTCTTCTCCCTGTTACCTTGCTGTGTTTATTCAAGTTCCAGCGCTTTGCTTTACCGAAAGGCTCCAGCCAAAGCTTTCCTGTGAAAGTTGTTTATTGCTGCTGCTGCTAATGTTGTTGTTTTCCTTTCTGTTCTTGGTGTCCTAAAGCCAAATTACTGTGACTAATGCACCGCTGTAAATGTCTGCGGCGTCTACAGCACTGCTGCCCGCACGGGACGCACGCTGTCTTTGCAGTGATGTGCTGGCGGGGGCGGGCTACTTCTTATATTTTAGTGTCACAGCAGAAATGCCCCTGTTGTGTGTTGGCTTCGCAGATGGCAAAACATTTCCTTTTGGTGTGGGACAATATTTCACAGGCGTTGGCCCCTGTCTGTCGGGCAAGTGTCAGTGTGCCTTTATTGATACGCCGGAGCATCAACGTGGTTTCTAAGCGGAAAATGTTTTCGTGTGTCTTTGAAGTCAAGGAGGTGCTCGAAAGAGAGAACGTTATTCCATCTCCAGCACTGATCTAAGCAAGGAACAGCGAAACCAATGTATCAGCTAATGCTTTTTCTTCTTCTGTACTTTTTTGCTTGTTTATTGACTTCTTAAGCCAACATCTGTATTCTGGTGCTGCGTTAGAGGTGGTTGTTACCTAATCCTGCTGGTGCGTTAAAAAGAGAGAGATTGTTTGTAATAAAATAATAACAGTCCTTTTTTGTCCTTAACCTTTCTTTCCTTCTAATTTTCAGCGCGTAGCTGAGCCCAATCATAATATATCCTGCAAAAATGCTGGCTATTTTATGCTGAGACTTACTTCCTTAGGTACAAGATTCTCAAGTAAAATTTTGCAGATTGCAAAACATCAGTTAATCCCATTAATGACAACAAAAGGTGAAAATTTGTATCATGCCAAATAGAGAATATTGCTTTTCTGTAGGGACTTTGGCTGGTCTGTGTTAAGTTGCTTCATAAACTCTCTTAAGATGTTTCTTTTCTTTATGTAATCCAAAACTGTTTCTTGTTTTCAGACCACAGAATGGTTCTATGATCCTGTACAATAGGAAGAAGGTGAAATACAGGAAAGATGGATACTGCTGGAAAAAAAGGAAAGATGGGAAAACCACGAGAGAGGATCACATGAAACTGAAAGTCCAAGGAGTGGAGGTAGGAGGATGGGGCGGGGTGGGTTTGGGCAATAGGCAGGCTGGGGAGCAACGGCTCCCCGAAATACGTTCAACGTGAAGTTGCTCACACATTCAGAAAAATATATCTCCTGAATTCCAGCTTTTTCCCTTTCTGCACCCAAAAATATACCCATCATCTTCTTTCTTACTACTGCGAGCAAAATTTGAGTCCAGCTTCGCTGTCTGATTGTGTTACTGCTCTGTGGTTGTCGCGAGGTTGTGCAGCTGCAGCGAGACACAAGCGTCTTCATGCCGAGCATCTTTGGGTAGAATACGTGCCTTTTGTAACAGGTACTTCACAAGGGCAACCGAACATCTCAGGGCAGGTTGCTAAGCAGTTTTTTTACCATGTAAGCTTTGTATGTGTATGATGTGATTCTCACAAAGTAGCAGCAAGCTTCTGGTAGCAATTGCCGTAATTTTCCATTTGCTCATTAAGTGTTGGTCTTACAGGATGCAGAAGTAGAATGTCGCTTGAATTTAGACCAGAATCGGACTCTGCTTCAAGGCATGTTCTGAAGGACAGAGTTACTCTGCTGATGGTATTTAGCCTTTTAAAGAAATTCAGGCGGATGATTTCACCTGACACAGTATTCCTGGAATAAGCCTGTGTGTTCTAAAATATGTCATTGTTTGACACAACTGTTCTTTCTTCAACCCCGTCTGCGTGAGGGAAGAGCTACTTGATAGCGCTGATCACTTCTGATGTTAAAGGTCTGCACAGACGCGGATAACTTAACGTTTGTTTAACTTCCATATTTTATTAAATGGGAATCCTGTTTTCTGACAGCAGAAGCCCAACCGCAGGGCTTTGCCTAGCTTAGTTCCTAAGACGATAGGGCTGACTCCCTGCATTTATACGGCACTTCCAGCCAAAATGGTAAAAGGGTGTTAAAACCCGTAATTGTAGCATTTAGCCGTGTCATCAAGAAATGCTCCGATTTCAGCCAATGAACAGCGAAGGCGCAAGGGTGTATATTTGTATAAACTGTATTGATTTCTGCCGTTAGTGGACTGTGGATCACTACGGGTAGGAGGCTGCTCCGGTTGCGCAGGCGTAACGCGGCACCGTTTGCAGTGTTTGGAATCGGTGGTGGTGGTCAGTGACAGGCGAAGCTTAACCGTTATCTCAAGGCGTGTCCAACAGCTCTCAGGCTGGACTTTGGGCTAAGCCAGGCTTTCTGACCTCACTCCCAGGCCCATCTTGTCAGGTGTTCTGCATTAAATGAACCGTTCTCGCGGCTGGGCGACGGGCACCCTGCACTCCCCAGGGAGTTGTGCGGGGGTTTTCTGACCCCTGCCCCATGTTGCCGAATTCAGGACGGGGGATTCGAAGCGGCCGAGCACCTGGGAAACGTCTCGTGCTCCAGCTTCCTTCCGGGTGATTTGTCATTCTTACGTTCTGTATGCTTTAATGAGGTTTTTGGGTTTAAAATAGTATTAAGCGGATTGCGTTATATTACACCGGAGAGGCATAACTCTGTTCCATAATTTTTGCATCCAATAACAATGTTTTATTATGACAAGCCAAAAAAAAAAAAAAATTCAGCATAAGAGAAATTGTGTGCTGTTTTTGTTTTGGGTTTGCAGAGCGTGACTTAATTAACTTCTGTGAACCTTAACAAGGCAGGATACCAAAACCTGCCCCGCAGTACTCACCTGCAGGAGGGTGGTGGTGACCGGCTGCCACGCGTCCGCGTGGTGAAACAAATACTTCCTGACCTTTTTGCAAAGATGAAGCGATCAACCCTCAGAGTGCCTGAGTGCCTGGGTGTGCCTGGCGATGGCGATCGCATTTAACTCAAACAGCCCGGCGTGGAACCCAGTAATTTCTAGTTTATTGAAGAGTGTCATCTGGAAAGTAGCAAACCTGACACGGGATGCGTCAGGAGCGGGAGGACGCGCGGCTCGCGGGGTTCCTTCCCTCGGCTGATCACATTTGCCACTTGGGAAAATAAGCACTTGCTTTGTGAGTTGGATGTGCTGCGTTTGGCCATTCATTCCTGTGCCTTCCTCCGGCTTAAAAGCCCTTTAGAACCTGATATTTGATTTCTTAGAAGGTACTTACACCCTGCCACCGAGTCGTCCCTCAGCCCTCCCGCAGACCTGGCCCTGAGCCTCCGGGGTGGGCAGGTGCGGGATGCGGCCAGTTTTGCAGTCGATGGGTCTTGCAGCAGGTAAAGCAGTAACTGAGCACAAACCTGGCTCCTGAGCCCACGCTGTGAACAGTTAATGGCAGTTTTTACTGGGGCTCAAAACTGGAGGAGCATAACGGCTACATAAATCTGTGTGTTAAGTAGCACTAAGGGTGTATCAAAACCCAGACTGATGGCCTGAGTGTTGAAAAGAAATTAGTATCTTCTTCCCCCGGGTATCAAAACGTATGAAGGAACTGATGATTCAAGTTGTAGGGGTTTATGTATGGAAGGACGGAAGAAAAGAAACCAACAGGAACAGGCAAATAGAGATTTGGGTCTGAAATTTAACTCCCGCGTAAACCTGGGTCCAGAAGAGCCAGGTCCAGTGCGGAAACCTGTCATGTACTGAGTGAGCCTGACAGCATGTCTGTGCTTTCCGAAGGCTGTAGGAGACCCTCCGCACCCCGCTGCGCCGTCCCCTCGCTGACCTGCCCGAGCTCCCCCTTGCTGGCCCACCTCGCTGACCGGGCGGCGCCGAAGCGGTTGCTGCCAGTCTCCATTCTGAACAGTGCAGGAAAAGTTCATTTTCTTGACCTCTAAGTGTCGCTTGGGCAGAGCTATGTATTTTTAACCTTCTTAATTAATTACTCGATCAGAACACCGCGCTACTTCACAGATAGTGTTACGGGCTTATGTTTCCGATACCATTCTAATGGGAAGCGATGTTCTTTACTTGGACACATAGGCAACCGATTTAGAATAATAAAAGAGACTTTTTTCAAAGTTGGAGTGATGCTGCAGGTAACCACATTACGGTTTAACAGGGCATGAAATAACTGTCTGCCTTGTGGCGCTGCCAGATCATCTCAGCAACTCTTGCGGCCAGAAGATAAATAGGTATCATCGTCGCGCTGATGGAAAAACACTTGCAAAGCCAACAGCCAAGAGCATCGATAGCATCCAAACAGAGCTTCGGAAACTGCAAGCAATAGGTGAGGAGGAGAAACACGTTGGCTCATGAAACTACCGACCAGCCAATTCTGAAAAGGGATTTGTATTAGTACATTTAATAATTAATTACTTCCTGAGCGTCATCAGTGTGACGGCGCCTGCATCTTTCCAAGTTTGGAAAGAAAAAGTTCATGCCAGATACTCGGGGATGTGGGTGTCTGTCGGTACCATACAGAAGGATTTGGCGGTCACAGACAATGCAGCTAAAGCAAATTCAGGACATAAATAAGGAATAAACTAATTTAAATAGGAATACTCTAATTTACATAAATAAGGAATAAGAGGAATAAACTAATTAACCAAGCGGATGTTAAATGATAACCGAGTGAAATCCTCACGCTCTTGTCTTGGTTAGCATCCCCGTGCATGAGGGTTTTGGATATTACTTGGTTAATCTGATGCACAGTCCTGTTAGAAATTGCTGGATAAACCAGAAAGGAGAAGTTAATTTGGCCTTTCCCTTAATATACCTCTTTGTGCGGGTCTTTGCAGATTCCATTAAAAATCTCCAGTCCATGATCCTTTTCAAAATTCTAATTAATTAGGATCCCCGGTGATGTGTTCCTAATCAATTCACATAATTAAAAAATTTAACTAATAAATAATAGTAAGGGGAGTGTTGAAATAGCTTTAACGTCATTCTGGGCTGGTGCTGCTCCGGCTTTACAGACGGTCGGCTCAGCCGATGCGTTTGCCTGTTCTTGTGCATGAACCTTTCCAGGCGCCTATAAATGGCACGTTCATGTGAACTCCTAGTAAACTGCTGCTAAAATTAAAATGAGGTCGTATTTTTATAGTAAATTTCCCTCTTGTCCTCTGCCTTTTGGAAGGTCGGTGCTGATTCTGTTGCTCTTTGTCCTCTACTGAGGATATTTCGGTCCCTCCCAACCCCAGTGCCTGAAGAGAAGCTAAAGAAAGAGAGTTCTGTGAAAGCGGGGGCAAAGCCGTGCCCTGCAGGGTCCCTCTGAGCACGGGAACGCTGCCTCTGGTGCCACTTCGCCAGGTCACTGGCGGGAGCCTGGTGCTCCGCAAACGCCAGCGGCTTCAGCAGCGGCTGTCGGCGGGACGCCCCGGCTCCGTGCCGGCGTGGCAGAGGGAGCGGCGCTGCCGGCTGCGCGGCGGCTGCCACCGCCAGCAGCCCCGGCTCGTCGGGGAGGGTCCTTCGGCAGCGTGGCTTTAGCCTGACGCCGGCAATTTCCGATCAGACTGATCAGAGGGCCAGATGAACGCGCCAAGCTCGTGGATCCGAAACCTCTTGTTCCCTCCTGTATAGCCGTGTGCTATCTCGGTACAATATCATAACCTTTATGAATTCTTTTACAAAGGGAAAGAAGGCAAAGCTTGATTTAAGTGTTATTAAGAGAGAAACCCCCTTGTGGAGGTGGAGATGCAGAGTATCAATTTTGTATGCAGGACTTGTATTTAATTATTATCATAACAGTCCCTTAACGCTATTACAGATGAGTCCATGAGGACAGGAATGGAAATTTTAGATTATTCAATTACTGCATAAACCCTGGGACATCACCGTCAAAACTTTGCAGAAGGTTTCTTTAGCGTTTGGGTCTGAAATGCAGCGTGCCTGAGCTCGGTGTTGCGCAGGGCGTGCAAGCGGGGCGGTAGCAGCGTCCTTCGCTCCCGCAGCTCGCGAGCTGGGGGCGCGGGCCAAGGACAGGATGACTTTTCCTTTTAGCGAAAGACCGAACGGGCTTTTCTGTGTTGTGTGAAATAACCCATCATGGAATGTTAAACTGCAAAATGTTTTTACGTCTCTCAATTCCCCAGTATTGTTGGTGAAATTTACTTGTAAGTTACTACTGGGGGGTGAGAGCAGCTTCTGAGATCGCGTGCTCAAGCAGCACTACTCTGGAGAGCTATTCCGAGGACGGTCTGATCCAATTCACTTCCATTTGCACGGGCTTTGCTCGCCCGCGGAGGTGAGCCGCGTAGCTCGCAAACTAACTCAGGCTGCATTGTTCCGTCGGGCTGCTTAATGCGCTCCGGAGAAATACTGCGCAGCGGCTTCGGGGGAGAAGCCAGGGTTCGGTGTGAAAGGCTTTCGGAGAACCCGAGGCTCACGTGTGCATACGCTACCGCGAACAAGCGCGGCCCGGAGAGCGAAGGAGAAAAACTGCGCGAGGAGGAGTGGCAGTTTTTATACAAATCTATTCTTTATCATCACCTCTAAGGCTATTTTCCTTATCTCTCTCCTAATATTTTACTTTTGACATTTCTAACCAGCCTCTCCCTTAGTCTCCCGTAACCCGGCAGAGGGCAGAGCGTCCAACGTCATCTCGCGCGCCTTTGCCGGCGTCTCTCCAGTGGACGCAACGGGCAGATGCCTGTACAGAAATGCGAAGGTGCCGACTCCTCATGCGCTGTGGTTGCTTTTTATTCTGTTGCCTCTGCTAGGCGGTGTTTACGGCATCCAGGACGTAGGGTTGTGATGGCATCTTAATGATTCATGCGTCTGTGGCAGTCCTGGGAAATCAGAGAGTTGGTTTACCGTTTCTGAAGGGGAATATGGATTATCATTAAATCTGGAATGGGTCTCCTGAGAGTCTCTTCTGAAGGGAACATACATATCAATAATTCGTTTTCTATATCGGGATCCTAATGTATTCGCTTGCAGTAACATAAATTCACAGCAAACGTTTTGGCATCTTTTCCTAACGCCCTATACGTGTCGAGGAGATTTTATTCTTCAACAGACCTGGAACGTACCTAATTCTTTAATTGTCGTGACTTACTTTACGGTGCATAACTTCAGCAATAAAAGCTTTCTTGATATCTGGGTGTCTCGGAAGGAAGATGCAGCTGAGATCAGGGCCTCTGGCCGTGTGTGGTGTCGGGGGAGCTGCTCTGCCCGGGTCCGGCGCAGGCGGGACCGCGTCCGCTTGGAGCCTTGCCTCGGCGACAGACAGACGCGCTGGTTGGTGTTTCAGCAGGCGGGTGCGTGCAGGAATTGGTTATTCAGAGACGTGCTGTATTTATTTGGCTTTGTTTCCTGCGTGGACTAACTCATACCAAGCCACCGGTGCATTGCTGTGCAACGCTCTAGGAAGAACGCGTCTTTGGGAGAAAACTTTCAGAGTTCAAATACTCCAGGCCTGCTGCTCACAAAGCAAGTTAGCGGTGTTATTACTTCTGGGCAGCGCGGTGTGAGGGGGAAAGGGACAACGGGGAGAATGAAATGTCAGGAGATGAAGGCAGCTGTCCTTGGGGTGCCTCTGGTCCAACAGAATTAACTTGTGCGTGGGGCTCCCGGAGGTTCGGGGACCGCTGGCTCGGCGTGGTCCCGCGGGCGATGCCGGCGTGGTCGGGGTGCAGAAGTCATTTCTCGTCACCCTGGCACACACAGACTGTCCTAATCGCAGCTCTTGCAAAGCAGCTTGAGCCCGTGCTTGATTTAAGTATTGTGCGCTGATATTTCTATTTGGGCAAAAGCCTGAAGGACTTTCGCGATTTAGCAGGACGGAAATTGATGGAAGCGCAGCTGCAGGTTGCTTTTACTCCCGTGCTTTTCCCCATTCTTAAATGAAAATAAAGAAACCAAAACAAATTCACAAAGAAACAGGGTCTGTTTCTTACTCCTCTTTTTGCAAACAGTCTTTCCAGTGACATATTGGGAATGGACTGAATTAAAGCAAAAGCAGGAAGGGAGGAGAGCTGCGGGGCAGAAAAACAGTCACTACATTTACTTTAACTGATGTAATGCCAAGCAACTGCTTCTACACTCAATTAGTTCACGCAACATTTTGGACACAGACCAGAATGGAAAATGTTTTTGGGTTTGGGTTTGTATGATTAAGGGAGAAAAGGTGGAATAAAAGGATTAAATTGCTTTCTCAGGCATTTCCCCCATGTGTTTGATTCCTTCCACCATTAGTTTTCTGTGATTTCAGTGGGGTAAGGGATCCTCACCCTGCCTAACCTGCTTTTAACAAAAGGCAGCTTTTAAAACTTAACAGAATGAACTTTCTTTATTGAAAACAATTTGCTTCATGGCAACAACTGAGGGTTTTGCATAAATGTTATGAAGCAAAGCTAAGAGCAAGAGCTTTTGGGATTGTGGCTCAGCTTGAGCGTGTTTGTGTTGAATTTCAGTGAAAGATAAATGGTGTGGTGGGTTCAGCATTTGCAAATGTTGCAGCAGCAAAGGGTACTTGTAGGGCAGGCTGGGCTTAGTTGCTTTAATTATCCTTGTGGTTTGAATGCTGTTATGGTAACGTGAAGCCTTGTGCGGAATTACTGCTGGTGTACCAGCTACTATATTCTGAACGCAGTAGAAAAAATAATCTTTGGGCTTTTTAATACAGTTTAGCAAAGAAAAATCTTTGTTGCAGTGAATTAAAAAAATCAGTGATCTTTTGACGTCACGAGTCATCTTAAAATACATCGGAGAAGCACGGCAAAGGCATTTGGAGCAGTTATGTGGCTTGGGAGGTTTCTGAACTAAGATGCCACGTGGCTACACCCAGTTATCACGTGGTACGTACCCATATACCAGACACCAGCACCCACGGTGTCGCTTCATCCAGCAACTGAAGGTTGGTGAACATAGCAAAAAGGCTGAGAAACAGGGGCTAAATGATAAATAATATGGATATGGTGTAGCGCTGGGTGAGGAGCCTTCAAAGCCAGCCAGAAACCACGAGGGGGGGATTCTTTTGAGTGTATGTGGGGGTCAGGACCCCTTTTCAGGTGATGCGCGGGTGGCAAGTTCTGCCCAGGTCAAGGGCAACTGTCCCTTCAACGCAAGGCAACAGGTTTGTGGGAGCGGTTCAGGTAGTTGCTTTGTAATTGACGGCATCGCCTCTTCGCCCCGTTTAATAAATAGCATGAATACAGCAGAGCCACATGTGGTGGGATTGGAATTCAAATCCCATTCACTAAAGTCTGAACAGTTTTCATTTAGCATGTAAAGGCAGTTTCGATGTAAATTACTCCAAAAGGATCTCTGTGGACTAATGACATTAGCGTCTAGATAGATTGAAATTGTTTGAGTAATTGATGCTGCAACTGCACCACATACTGTGGGGGAGCGGAGGGGGGACCGGGTGACGTGGGTTTGCACACTCCTCTGCTGAGGAGGAATCGGGAGGCTGAGTATTCTGGGTGGGTCGAAAGAAACGGGGTGACAGACCTCAGCCCTGCATCGGGCTCCCTGCCTCGGCGGGGGGCTATTCCAACGTCTCCGTCCTCTTGATCCGACTGCGAAGCAGTGCTAGGCGTCACACCGCTTCCCACCCCCACCCCCCAAACCAACCAAGCAAAAAAAATGTAATATACATATACTTATGTATTATTTAGCCATCTTTATTAAATAAAGCGTAGAACAAGTGTGCAGACACCGAACAAGCTAACGGGCACCCCGTACCCTCCTCTGAAATGTGGGGTTTGTGTCGCTGCAGAGGCTGCGCAGCGCAAATGCACATTGACATTTATATTGACTATTTCAGTTTAGAGAAATCCAAAATTAAATATATTTTCTGCCAGCTCTGTGGGAAAATCCATTTACGAAAACAAAATCCAATAGGAGATCTAAAGATTGGTGGCCAGAAATGAAGTATTTTGAGAATAAAATAGATGGAGATTGGATTGCTGGATCTGTGGTCTCGATTGAACCTGCCAGGGATTGGAGATGGGAGCGGAGCTTTATCAGTCCGAACTTTATCCCAGCGTTTGCAATTTAGATGAGAAAGTTTAGAGCAAAACGAAATAAGCATAAATACTTTTTGGACCAGAGACAGCGGTCCGCGTTTACTTTCTTGGCCACACAGTTGTCTTTCTGTGCATACCCAGAGAAAGGCTAACTCCAAAGACTGAAGGCTTTAACTGCAGGTCGCTCATCGCGCTGCTCCTAAAGCGTTTTAAATGGGGTGCAGCGCAGCGAGGTAAAACTGTTGCCGTTCCTCGCAAGATTAAGAGGTTTCCTTTTTCTGCTGGGATCCCTGCGATTGCGTGGAGGATCCAGATGCTGAAGCAGCGTGTGCCCTGTAATCTTGTAATTGCATTGAGGGCTGTGACGGAGATAAGGGCTTCCACTGGAAACGAGGAGCCTCAGTGTCTCTGCGTTATGTGCCTGGGTTTTAATGTGTTTATATTTATTTATTTATTTCACGGTGTGTTGGAAAGGAAAGCAAATCTCATTTGCTGTATTGCTGCTAATTTTGTATGCATCAGAGATGCATTAGACATTTTAATTTCCTGGGTTCCTGTTGGAAAGACGGATATCGCTTACAGCAGCGTACGTGGGGACGGGAAGCAGTAAGAGCAGAGTCGTGTCCAGGGTTTGAGGGTGCTGGAGTCCTAAACAAAATCTGGTATCGCCCCCAAAACGCAGCACAGACACAAAAGCTGGCAACAGAGCACTTCAGAGCGCAGCCCTGTCCTGCACGTGTTTTACTGGCCACCGCTTTGTAGGATGTTATTTACTCACCCTTTTTATAGGCAAGAGATAAGAATTAATTAGCCAGTGTTTGTACAACTCTTCGGAAATATAAAGCTTTAATTGCCTCCTAATGCACTGCTGTCAGAAGCGAAAGGGAAGCGCAGCGCCGAGGAACGGGAGCGCCGGCGGCAGAGGGGTCGCCTGCCCTCGCCGCGTACCCACCCGCTGCCTGGCCCCGCACGTAAGGTCGCTCCCCTCGTAGCGCCCGGTCCAGCGGGCGCGGGCTGGCCGCGACGGCTCGCCTGTGCCTGCCAGCACCCCTTTCAGACGATCCGAGCTGCAGTCGCAGCCTCCGGGAATTGCACGTGCCGGCTCTTCATGACGGGGTTGGTGAATGAGGCCGGGGGAGCTGACATCCCCTGGGATCCGGGTGGGACGCTGTAACCGCGCCTGGGTGCCCTGCGTCTGCGCGCAGCAGACGGTGAGAGTCGTGCTTATTGGTTCGGCTTGGTGCTTTGTCAGGGTTTCATAGATAGTCTCACTTTGGGTGCCAACTGTCTGCGAAATAAAGCAGTGCCTCAACAAGCTCCTGGAAAATAACCTTGTTGGAAAAAAAAGAAAGAAAACAAACAAACAAACAAAAGACGAAAAGCAGGCAAGCATCACAAACAAAAGGGCACTAATGAGATGTTGGCCCCTGCTAACGTAGTCGAGAGACTGGCTGGTGGTGGGATGGAGCTGACAGGAACAAGATCATTGGTGTTTTCCTCTCACTGGATATGCCGGGTTTGAAACCCTGGTACGGCCGGCTGTTGAACAATCCGAATACTCTATTTTTTAGAATAAATTAACTGATGTTCTCGTGGGGACTCAGGTGAACTCAGGCTCGTCAGCAATTTCCAGGAGGCACCCAGCACCCAGCGGGGTGAGCTTGTAGCTGCAAATGAGACAATTTAGTTACCCAAACCTCAAAGAATGGGTTTGAAACAGGAGCCATTCTTACTTGTCTGCCGTAGGTCAAATTAAAATTAAAAAAATTGTAGGGAGAGAGGGCTGTATTCTATCAGTGCTGCAAGAAAGCACAAGTGACCCTATCAGCAATTAAAGTAACGTAGCAAATGTAAATTACTGTATTTCAGAGGGAAAAACTATTTTTCTAATCGCTGCTTGTCTTAAAAATGTTGTGGACGTTGGGCTACGTTTAGCAGTTGCCTTGTCTCTGCACAATCCCTTTCTGTTATAATTGCATGATAATGCATTCGTCCATTCCGGTGTTTCCATATTTCTGCTGCCATCGCGTGGCTGCTGAGGATTAACAGCACTCTCCCGCGCGGGGAGAGACCCCGCCGCCGTCCCGGGGGGCTGCTGGCGCGCGCAGCCACGGCCGGACCCCCCGAGACCCCCGTGCCCCCCGCGGCCAGCGCCTGCCCCTCGCCGCCGCTGGGCCGCGGCGGTGCTCCCCACGGCCGCAGGGCACCCCCAGCCGCCCCGGCCCACCTGGAGCTTCTCCCCGGCCCCTCGTGCAGCCGCGCCGGCCTCGGTCACCGTTGCCTTCCCGGCCCCACCGCCTGCAAGGGCTGCCGGGCTCGCTGAGTCGCAGGAGTTCCCGTTCTCCTCGGCACCGTGCGGCTCCAGCCTCCCCCCACCCCTCCTGGTGACTGTTTCATACCTCCAGCTTTACCGTCCTACGCTTTGCATTAGAAGGCAGCGGGGTGCAATAAATTCGCGCGCGTGCCTCGAGACAGAGGCCTCCGGGACGAGCTCTGAGCTCCGCGGGCAGCCTCTCCCCGGCAGCAGCGTGGTCCCCCGCCGAGCGAGCCGCTGGTCGCAGCCGGAGCGCCTGCCCTCCTTTGGGATCAGTTTGGGATTCGCTAGGCAGCGCGTTCCCCTGCCGCTTCCAGCGCGCCGCACCTCGCAGGTGTTTACACCAGGAATTCAGGGTACCGCTTGTAAAATTCTTTTCAAAGAATAAATACCAAAAACCTGGTAACGACACAAAAATTCTACCGATTAGAACCAGGGGACGCTTGAAGTTCATCTGTAATTGCGAAGCTTTGCAAAGCTACGCTTGATTAGGTATTTTGGCGAGTTCTCAAAAGAAGGTAAAATAATCGCGACCTTTTAGAAGGTAACTGGGTTTCGCAAAGTTAACGATTCGGACGTCCAAGCGCGGAGTCCGGGGGCCGCCCTGGCCGCCCCTGCGAGGCCGCGCGCGGGGGAGGTGGTGAGCGGCAGGACTGTGCCGGGGCGCCCAGCCCGGGGCGCCCGGGCTCCGCTGACCGTCCCCGCGGCGCCGTGCCCGCCCCGCGCCTCTCCGGGACGGCTTTTCCATGCCTGCGTGTGGCGGCTGCTTGTCGCTTACCGCAACAAATACGTGGTATTTTTCCATTAAAAGGCCCCATGCTACTGAGGACTGCAACGTTTTAGAGCGCTATAAATATGCTTTGAAGATTATGTCTTCTGTCTGACCTAAGTATATTCTGTAATACTGCGTGGGTGTTTCTGTTGGTGGTTACACTTTGCCTGCAGTTTTTGTACGCCTGTTGCCATAAACAAATTTTGAATAAAAAGAGAATGAGGAAATATTTTTATGTTCAAGCACTGGAAGTTGGTTATGCAAATGCCAGCGGGTTTCTTGCACTGGCTAATATTCCTGCTGCTTTTACTTTTTGGCGTGCGTGAGGTGAGCAATGGCTTTCCCCTTCCTTGTCCTTTTGTCTCTCAGGCTCGCTGGCGTCCTTGGGGACAGGTTTCCATTCGGTACGTAATGTCCTACCTGCTATGGCCGGAACAATTTATTTTATCTTTTTTCTACTTAAGGGAAACTTGTTTTTGAGCTTAAAAAGACAAAATAAATACCTTTTCCTTTCCTGCCACCCATGTACTTCCCTTCACTCGCATCCTTTCTTATTTGGGAGGCTGCCTCCACCACTTGGACTTCCGCACACGAGAGCTTCCCTGTTCAGGTGTTTGCAGGCTACACGTAGCTCTCTGAAGGCAGAGCTGCAGACTCTTTGGAGTCAAGCGAGTGGCATTAAACGTGACGGAACCTTTACAAACCGGTTGCAGCGCGGGAAGTGGGTTTCCCTCCACCGTGACACCAGGCGCGGGTCGACGCTGTGCTGAGCTGCCCTGGGCTCTGCACCGAGCAGCGCGCTGCAGCTCTTACACACAGCGCAAACCGGTGAGCAGAACAAACGTGTCTCTCAGCTGATGACTCAAATATCCCTTTGTAACATACCTGTTAGATTTTGACACCTGTCTGTCTCGACATTCGGCCTGTTCCTTTGGGTATTGGGCTCGGCCTGTGTGTCTTCCGGCCGAGCCTGAGGTGCTGCCGGACAAACTCTGCGTGCCTTGACCTTGTGTGCTCGGGGACCAGCGTCCAGAGCCCGGAGGATGGCTTAGATTTTGGTCACTGACGATGACGCGGTCTTCGTTCATTGCTTCATTATCCATCTATCGTAACAGAGACTTTTGTGCGGCTGAATACGGGAGAAGCAGTTGTCATGTGTTGCGTAAAAGAGTTCCCTGGGCTGGCGTCGCCAGCCCCGGCCGTGGCTCATCAGCATCAGTGAGAGGCCACCAAAACCACGTTACGTGCTGCTTTTGACAGAAGTTTGGTGATAAGATACATGATGGACAGATGGACAAAAATAAGTTTGGAGCATTGACAGTGGAATATTAACTTGAAATATCTGAGAAACATCCATCTAAAAATGGTCACTTTTTTACCTCTTATATTAACAGACATGTTTAGACTTCTGTGTCTTTTTAATCTCTCCTTGTTGGAATTCTAAAAAATACATTTATAATGACAAAAACATGATCAATTTTTATGCGTTAAATAATGAACTTTCATGTGACCGCTTGCTAAGATTTCCGCCCCTGGCTCCAAGCCCTGTGGACCAAGACGGCGGTCCTGCCCTGTCCCCATCCCTACGGCAGAGCGGGCAGAGCAGGTTCCCGAACGCCAGAGGCCTTTCAGCGCCCAGTTTGTCACACTTCTGAAGTAACACTTTCTGAACTGCAGTAATGGTATAAAATATATGGAAGGGTTTCGATTACAAATCCAAAATCTGAAGGTTTATTAATGGCTGGAGGGCACTGGAATTTAATACTTGTGTGTCATCTTGTCAATTTGCAGCATTTAAAAAACCAACGGCGGTTGAGATGATTCTATATATAGCAACTTCGAATAGTCTGCAGAGCTTTCAAAGTAAATATTAATTCCATTATGCTATAAACTCTTATTTATCATGACAGAAAGCCATAAAGTTATTTTACTAGAATATAGCCAGTAAATTGCATATCCCAGATGAGATGCAGCACACATCGAATTCCAGCGGCAATTACCAACATACTTTATACATGTCGGTATTAAACACGCTTAAACATGAGTCGCAGCCGACGCTCATGCAGAAAACCCGGCCGAGGAGATGCGTTGGCAGAAGACGGCACTCGCCTCGCAGCAAGCACCAGCCAGGGCCGGAGAGCCAAGCGCCATGGAGCAGCAGCTCTGCGATACGGCTTCTTGTGTATTATGTTTGACTTCTTTAATCACCTAAATTGCTCATTAAAAATGCCTCATAATTGCCTGACTCCGAGGTACTGCAAGAAGTCTAGTTTTAATTATGCCTTTTGTTGTAGTTGTTGTTTAAGATGTCGTGCGTCTGGACTTGCACAAGGCGGTTATTTAAAAGGACGGATTTTCCCCAGTTGCTGTTCTACATGGAGGCGGGTGTCCCTGCCAGAGGCGTGGGCTGCTGGTGAAAGCGGTCGGGACCTCATACTTCTTCATAAAGTGTGCGCGGGGTTAAGCTGGCTGCGCCGGCAGCTTCCATGGGCTCCGCTTTGCTCTGCCATCGATCCTCTCTCACGCGCAGGCAGCAGAGCCGAAGGAGGGGTGCTTGCAGCTCTGCAGCATCCCGGGTGGAGGACGTATCAATAGAGCTGCTGTTGTGACAGTCCGGAGGACATTGCATGATATTACAGATTTCACTCGGTTTCACGAGTGCTGTTGCTGATTGCAGCCTTCGGGGTGGACTGACCTTCAGCGTAGATTAGATCTTCCATTTTATAGCAGAAAACAATATCAGGGAAACATTAAGGTTCATCAGCAGTTGGATGCGCTTGTGCTAGCAGAACAGGGAAGGCTATCTGCCAAAAATTATTGACTTGTTGTTGACTTCTATCTGCCAAAATAACTCTTTTTATATATAACGTACGAGAGCTGTGCAGTGACTGGTGTAAGAGGAAAACCCCAAGAGACTAGCGAATAAAATAATTAGTTTAAAAAAATTTTAGGTTTAGTTTCTTTTTCTTTAATGGCTAATAAATACCAGCAACCTGTGTTGCAAAGTGTTGCCCTAAGCAGAAGAACAACATTAAGTTCTTCGTATCATATTTGTAAATATTTTATACGTTTGTGTGAAAACTGGGGAGACGCAAAGGCTCATTTTATCAGAAATATCTGTCAGATCAACTAGATTGCCTTCAATACCAGAAAACCTAAAACTGTGAGATTTTCATTGGAGGACTGCTTGGATATCAAAGGATCTTCTCAGTGTGCAACCACACGGTATTTGAATTGTAAAAACACCTTTGAAATTGCTCGACTCCTCGTTAAACAAACAAAATCTGAAGTGGATTGGGGATAGTTCATGATTTTAATGTTAGATTATCAAAATCAAAGAAAAATGTGTAATGATTGTTGAAAGTCCATTTTAGGAGGAAAAACCCCAAGCAGGAGATTGTTAGCTATAATGTTTCTTGATATCCTGTAGCCAGAAGGGTACATTAGTTAAAATATAGATTGCAAGGTCAAGAGGAGCGACTGTGATCATCTGACCTGCGTAGCCCGTGTCGGAAAATTCCACCTACTGATGCCTGAATTCAGTCCGTGACTTCTCGCTGAGCCTTTTATCTTTCAAAAAGATCTTGGTCGTGATTTAAAGATAGGAAAGGCAGAGAATCTGCTGCATGCTTAGGAATGGTACTTCCAGGGGCTAATTGCTTGTACTCTTCAAATGCTTCATTTATTGCTCTGCTGGCTCTGTCCCCTACCTTCGAGGAGCCTACAGCTGGATCTCTCCTACCTGGCAGGGCTGACAGTGCCGTGATTAGGGAGGTGAAGTGCCGATCGTGGCGGTTCGCTGTGCTCACGGCGACCCGGTGCCTCGGTGAGCCCCTCGCAGGACGGGAGCAAAGCAGAGGCTGCTCTTCAGGGTGCCGTGCAGGAGGACATCAACCGTCAGGTCGTCTCTGGGAAGAGCGCCTGGCCTTTGTGGAAGGGGCCTATGGAAATAAGTTGTCCCAAACCTAGCTAGGCTAAAGAGAACCCTTCTAAGTCCCTGCAGCTTTCCTATTTACCTTATTTTTCACTTGGGTAGATTAGGCTTGCTGAAGTTACACCAAGGCAGGTTTGACAGAATACGTGTGTGCTTTTGTGAGTCTCACGCAAACCTCGCCACCTTGCCCGATTTCTGTCTGCTTGGTATTTCTGAGCTGATACGCCCCAGGACTCAGTGATGGCTTCTTTCCCTGGGCACGGCACATGCTGCCCAAGTCCTGCTACTTATCGAGTGCTCATCCCTCGTCTCTGGGATTCCTGGCTTCCATAAAAAGTTTCCCACTCGTTCCCAAGGTCCATCTCCCTGGCTGCCAGACCGCGTGGGGCTTTGGCCACGTTGCAAGGCATGTTGTTCGAAGGGACACATTTTCTCAAAGAAAATCAAAGATCTGTTCTTGTCAGAAAACCACAATTTTCTTTCTTATATTCTTTTTTTTGAAGTTTGATTCTTCGGTTGCAAGAAATAGCTTTATTTAAAGTTCACTGGGTATTTTTCTGCTGAAAGCTCAGGCAAAGTCTGTGGTTCTTAGCTGATACTGCTGTGGGGCCAGAGCCCTTGGTGATGCAGTGATGCACATGGGAAAAAGATGACATAAACTTGGTCTACATAGTGTGGAGAAGTAACCCAACTGCTGGCAAGAACACAAAGGTAGGGAGAGAGTCTAGCAAATAAAGCTTAATTATAGTAGGTTGTAAAAATACCGTGACGGAAGATTTGCAAGGTAGGACAGCGTGCGCTTTGAGCAGAATCGGTGGAGCTGCAGAAGCTGCCCTTTGAAGGTCAGGCTGGTGGGTTTGCGTGGGGAGAGGCAAAACGATTGGGAAGTCGTCGATATAGGTGAGCAGAGTCGGAGATAGGGGGCTTGTCCCTCTCTCCCAGGCAGGAGGGGGCTGGGGCAGGGCATGCATCCCACCCGGCCGCTCACGAGGCGGGAGGGAACGTGGTTGACCCAATTCCCAGCCCAGATGACAGGGAGTCACTCGACAGGCTGCACTTTGACACGAGTGTGGTTGGTACAAACAAGCCCAGATGCCCTGGGTGTTGGGACAGCGCAAGAGGGAAAATTCGGGTGTCAAAGGCTGCTGACAGATTGCCTTTGTCAGGAGCGCGTATCCGAGTCGGCACAGCCGGGGACCTCGGCGCCGGCCAGGAGATGAGCCGAGGCCATGCCCTCTCTGGTCCCCTCGGCAAGAGGCACAAAACTGACCCAGGAGAGGTGCTTAGACATAGAACTGGAATTTTAATGAGAGTTTGTAAAACGTGCCTGGTGGTGTTGCATGACAGGTGGATCAGTTGTCTGCTTTCCGCTGTGCCACATTACTTTTTACCTGTTATTTCTGATCCAAGCAGGACTGCAAGTTGCTTTAAAACATTTTTGTTGCTCTTTCCAGAAGACTACTGATGTTTCCCCCTTACCTCCAGCTGCTGTTGCTAAAGGCCTTCCCATGTGCTCCAATAACCTCCTTGTCCTTCCAGCAGCTCCTCTCGAAGCAGTGACAGCTGGTCAACACTGTCCTGACCTGCCATCCCAATTCTGTCACCTTTTCTTTGGATCCCATTAGTGGCCTCTTGGATCTTTCTGCACCTCTTTCAAGGCCTCTCAACACTGTGTTCAGGTTTGGGCCCCTCAGGACAAGGGCCTGGAGGGGCTGGAGCGTGTCCAGAGAAGGGCAGCGGGGCTGGGGCAGGGTCTGGAGCACAAGTGTGCTGGGGGGCGGCTGAGGGAGCTGGGGGGGTTTAGCCTGGAGAAGGGGGGGCTGAGGGGAGCCCTTCTCGCTCTCTGCAGCTGCCTGAGAGGGGCTGGAGTGAGGGGGGGGCTGGTCTCTGCTCCCAAGTCACCAGGGACGGGACGAGAGGGAACGGCCTCAGGCTGCGTCAGGGGAGGTTTAGGTTGGATGTTGGGAAAATGCCTTCCCTGCCAGAGCGGTCAGGCCCTGGCACAGGCTGCCCAGAGAGGTGGGGGAGTCACCGTCCCTGGGGGGTTCAAACACCATCCAGACGTGGCACTTGGGGCCATGGTTTAGGAGAGGTCTGATGATCTGAGAGGTCTTTTCCAACCTTAATGATTCTATGATTTTTTCTTCCTCTGCCTTTGCCTTCCCTGTGCTACGGTGTGTGTTCTTTGGGGCACATGATGTCCTTTCATCTTTCTCAGAGAGTGCTGCGTGTATCTGCAGGGCTGTATGAAGGATTAACGGCACTGATGGTAAAATGTAGGGTGTGGTGTGTTTTTGGGTAGGAACTACATCGCCATTGAGGATACATGTTGCTTTGAGTGATGTAAATGTCTTTCACTAAGTAAAAGGAGTCTTCACCAAAGACCTATTTTTATTGCACGAGGCTCAGGGTAACAAGCAAGACCTTGAAATTCTTAATCTGTACAGGCGAATGTATTTTATTATTGTACGTAAACAGGAGTAGCTCCAGCTCTGGATTTCAGGTTTTTTCTCCCTGAGACCCTTGAGGAAGGTGTTCAAGAAACATGGTCTCAGGAGTGTACAGCCCTCTCCTGATCTTCACTTTCTGGGGGTCACCATTTGAACTATCAATCAGGAGACCATTGGTTTTTATAATTGAAGAATTTCACTAGTGGTTTGCTCTTTCACTAAACGTAACACGTTTCAAGACATACAACTTTTCTGTGCCGAACTGTGGCTTTCCACGTGGGACTTGAGAGAGCAGGGGAGGGCATGGCCGGGGAGAAGCAGCAGGTGAGCTTGCCTGTTGGTGATTCCCCATCTAATCTGGGAAGAAAAGGAAGCAGCCCGCAGACAACCTGGTGGGCATCTGCAAGTGGAGGTGTAAACTGAGCTTGGGGTAAAGAAAGGAGATTGAGCTTCTCCTGCCCACGTGGTGCATCCAGCAAGATGCTGCCCGCTGGGTCTCAAGGTCATACCTGGAAGGTATGGGAAATAAAAGTGGACTGCCTAGCTGCTTCCCTGCGCCTTCCCTGCGCAGTTAATCAACAGTTACAGCCTGTCAATTAGGCTAAGTGGGGAACGACGCGTTTCTGTCATTTCAGCAACTTCAGCTGAAACATGTTCCCATGGGTCGGGCTGGCAAGCGTAATCTGGTTTTGTTTCCTTTGCATAGCTCCTGTCCTGGCTGGCAAGTGCCCTCTTTGCCTCAAATCGCACGTGCTGTGGGCAGGCAGGGGCGACCCTCTGCTTTTGGAGCCGGTGGAGTTCTTGGGAAGCGCTGGGAAATGCCTTAAAGAAAGTTACAGGTGTCCGAATGGTTAAGGTTAAGCTTAATAAGGTCAAGATAAAAATTTTAGAGTCCCTCTAACAACATGCACAAAGTGCTGCTTTTGGTTTTCATCAGAGTTGAGGGAGCACGTGAATGTAGCATCGCTTGCAGCTTTGCACGGGATTTGTTGCGGGGCGTCGCCACCAGAAAGTGCAAGAGCTTTGGCTGCATTTTTGCCGAACTTGCTGCTTTTGTGCAAGAGAAGCAGGGGTGTTCCTGTGCACCAGCAGTACCCCGCTCTGGCCAGGAGGCCGTCCCGCTGCAGGCTGGCTCCACACCAGCGCTGGTGCTGCTTCACAGCGCACAGTGCGTGGGAGCAGGACCCTCTGCGGGATCGTGCAGTGGGTCTGCGTTGACTTCGGGTGATTTACGGTCATTTTTTGAGCCCGGCATAATCAAGTTGTCCTGCAAAACATGGAGGTGTCCAAGAGAGAGGAGTGGTAAAAATGCCCCAGCTCTGTACTCTGGTGCCCTGATAAAGTGTTTTCTACCAGGATCTTGGAGGAACATCCTTATTTTACGAATTACTTTAGGGAGAGGAGCAATCCCCATCAGGAAACCATTGGGGAAGGGTGGATTTTATTATATTTTGCCAGTAAACAAAAATTGGTACATTTAATACTTGCCCAAGTCCTGTGGGATCTCTCTGACTAATGCGAAATGACAGTTGTCACAATATTCCGCATAAATACCCATCTATTTGCAGGTGGCTGTTCTATTTTTAATGTGATCCCACCTTTCTTGCTGTGAGGGAGAAAGGGACGATCGATAGACTCTGCACGTATGTCTATCACTTATATTGGTTTGTTGCTCATAAGAGTTCAAGGATTTTAATACACTTGCTAGCTTAACACGGTAATTGTTATTCAAGTAATTTAGCTGCGGAGCGCAGAGCGACGAGGTGACGTCGGACGGGTTGCTGGGTAGCTCTGCCTGGTGGCACCGGCGGTGGGGGCTGCGCAAGGGCAACCTGCGCCCCTGAGCAGAGCCGTCACGTCGGTCGGGCCAGGTGCCGTGGGTTGGGTTTTGAGAGAGTGAAACGTGAGGTGGGGAAAAAATAAATTTTAAAAAGTTAGGAGGATTTGCAGAGCGGCCAGCGCACAGGGTATGAGGGTCGCTTTACGCCGTGCTTTGGTGAATTTACAGGCTGCTGCTTTAGTTACAGTTTTACGTGTTTGATCCGGTATTAAGCAAACATTCTTATGGGGCTGGTATTTTTCCTTGTGGGTAACTTGAGCCCGTAATGTATTAATTTGCATATATACGTATCTATTTATATACGTATATATATTTACAGTGCTATACTTTACTTGGACGCATTCAGTGAATTATTCATGAGGGACATTTTGAATTTTAATTCATCAGCATCTTGCTTAACGCGGGCTGTAAATGCATTTCTGACCTCAGAGGTGGGGAAATTCACCACGGAGTCGGGCACGTACGCTTCCCCGCCGCTATCGGAAGGGCTTCGTTCGAGCCTGGGTGAGGGGGCCGCAGCCTGGTGCAACTGCTCTCGCCCCAGCCCGGCGGCACGCGCGTTCCTGCTGCACCCACCAAACCCGCATCCCGCTCGCCGTGCCGACTCCTCGCTTCAGGAGCCTGAGTAGGAAGAGCCCCCAAACCAGCGCTCCCTGGTTTAACACCTATATAGCCGTACTGTTGACCTCTAGTGGAACCCACAGGCTGATGTATTTACATACCGTGCTGGGTTTAAGCAGCTTCAGACAGCCTTTCGCTTTGACTATTGAATAAAGCATTTTTGTAGCCTGCTCAAAATCTTCTAGCTGTGTTTACATTTTAATAGGCCCTGCTGTAGAATAGAACATATTTTTATTGCTTACATTTATCAGTAAGAGCAAAAACCGAGTGCCTGGTTGCAGCTTTGCAGAGAATACGCTCTTCTAAGTAATCAGTACGTGGAACTATTTAGGAGAAAATACCGTAGAGTTTTCACCGTGTCAGGTAACCATGCTGTGCCTGCATCTGATTGCTGGTGTAGGTTATCGGAAAGAAATTCTATTTAAAAATAAAATTTTCAGCAATGTTAGTGTGGAATAAAATGAGCAGGAGGTGAAAAGTCGCATCTCTCTGTTTCATGCTGAAAGGGAGGCCTCATTTAAAACAGAAAATAAGCAAAGTATGTAAGCTTTTGAAATCGCGTGTTCGAAATACGTTGCGATTGAAGGGTGGTTTGCCTTCATAGTAGCACTTGAGGCGTTTTGTCTGATACTGAAGGAACTCTGGAAGGGAAGGCAGAGGTATCCCAGCGAAGGGGTTTTTGGTGGCACTCCTCCCTTTTCAGTGGGAGGATCCTGCCCGCTTCCCGCGAGCGAAGGGGCGGTCTGCGGTGTGCGGTGACTCCGGCGTGATGCCCCCACGGCGGCGTTACGAGCAGGCAGGGCCTGCCTGTTCTTGCCTGGGCTGCCTGTCCCCCTCCCCAGGGCAGGAGGTGCTGCGCAATGGCGACGGGCCCGCGATGCACCGTCGCGCCCCAGCAAAGGGCTGGATTCCCCAGGGAAGCCCCTCCGACCTCTCCTGGCGTTCCCAGGCGGCAGCTCATTAAAACCACAGATGCAATTTAAAAATACGCTTGCCAGATGTTTGTTTAAAAGGGCCTATTGCTGGCAGCAGACGCAGAACGGGCCGAGGGCGGGTGATGCCGTGCCGTGACCGGTCTGCAGGCTGTCGCTCTGTGCGCTGATGGGGCGCAGCTGAATTTCGGGGCCAGCCCTGCCAGGCCATAAACCGAACCGCTCAGAAGGCAGCGACGCATCGGCAGTTCTCATCAGCTGGCAAACGGAGCGCCTGCGAGAGCCGGCTCTCCAAACAGAACACGGCATAGCGTGATTTAGGAGGAAGCTCGGATTTTGCAGTCTGCCTGCAGTTTGGGCTGATGGATCTACTCGCGAAAGCTAATATGGGTCCGCTCAGGACAAACAGCTTTGTCTGCAAAGCCCCTGCTTGGAAACGTTTTGGCGCTGATTTCATGGGCAGCGCGGTGGTGATGGACGGGCAGCGTCCCACGAGCCACACGTTGCTTTAAAAAGTTAATCAGGTGCTTTAAAAAGTTAAACCAAAGTTTTGGGGTTGGATGGTGAATCATTATTCCAACCCTGTTTTCCATTGGAAAAAATGAATGTTGATGAATCTAATTCTCTCAAATCAAATTCTTTTAAAGTAAATTGACTTTGCGTTTTGCTTGGCCTGACAATTTGCAGGCAGCAACCACCTATCGGCACGTTTACCAAAGGAAAAAGTATGGATCAAATCATAGTCAAAATAGAAGCTAGTTTTCAATATACAGAGATTTCAGATTATTTTGGTAGCCAGTGTCGGGCAGCTTTCAGCTTACGCTCGTGAAGCATCAGCTCATTATGCTGTGCCTTTTCTGAGCCGGTCTTCGACAGGTCGTGCTGCGCCGTGGCTTGGGCTAAGGTCCGTTCTTCACCGTGGGGAAACACGCAAATTAGGTCATTGGGAGTAAATTATTGCCTTTTTTTTAAGAAGAAAGAAGAGGAGTTCAGATTCGAGGGGAAGTTCTACAAAGCGCGCGCAGCAGCAGCTCCTCGGCGACGTCCAGCGCCCGCCCCAGGGGAGCGGTGGCGGAGGAGGGGCTGCAGGAACTGATTCCCTGTAATCACCGGTGACCCTCTCGCGCCCACGTGCCTCCGGCTCCTTCTGTTTCGGCAGCTGTGCCCGGGTGCAGAGCGCGCTGCCTGTGCCTCGGGAGGAGCCTGCAGGACGTTGCTTTTCTGGTGGTTTTCCCCACTAGTCGTCCGTGGGAATGCTTTTGCTGTTTCAAACAGAGATAAGGCCCCAGATCCTCCAGCAGAATTTTACCTTCGTGGTGCAAAAGCCGCGACTGGCTGTGCCAAAGGGAGAAGGGAAGAGGAAGACTTTGCAGCATGCAGCTCCCTCGGTGTCCCCTCGCTGGATCCAGCCCGGGCGCGTTCCCCGCCACAGCTCCAGCACCCCGGGCAGATGGCTCACCAGCTCTTCTCGGACCAGGGCGATGCTGACTGGGTGTACTGGTTCCTCTCTAACATCACTGTAACTGGAAAGATGTGGGATTAGAGACTAGTAGGGAAATAAAAATATCACTTCATGGGGCGTTAAAGTAGCGGAATGTTTTGACCTTCAAGATGAACTCAGCTAAATGACCTTGAAATAAGCCATTCCCTTCCTGCAGATGCAGCGACATTTTTGAGGCTGTAAAGCATTAAAGAGGGAACATTTGTTTTCATTTTTTTTTGTTTTTCTTTTTTTCGTCTTTTTTTTTTTTTAAAGAGAAACCAAGGGCATGACTTTAACCAGGTTTCCATGTCATGACGACCACAGCTTGCTCACTACACACGCTGCCTGGGATCGGCCGCGGCTGCCATCGCCTCCTCCTGGCAGCTGGTTTTCTGGCTGATCAAGCGCTCCCTCACGCCGGCACCTGCTCCTTCGGCCTTGCTGTCAAGCAGCTGCAGGAAGGCGGCTGCAGGAGCTGCGGTAGCAGAGGCAGCTCCCGTCGGCGTTAGTCGGGCGTGCTCGCCCCGTCTGGCTGGCTGGTAGCAGCACAGCGCGGGACGGGCTCGGAACAGCGGCGCGATCCTTCTCGCTCCCCACGAGCATCATCTGCAGGCGTTACCCGCAGGCAGCTCGGCACGGGGGTTTGGTCCGTGTCCAGCAGCTCCTCCGCAGAGCGTTCCATCACGGCTGTCTCCATCTGGGCGTCCTGCCCTCTCTGAGGAGGGACAAATGTGGTGGCTCGCACGCCAAAATGAAGGTAAAATGTGGTAATAATAATAGAAGTGCTTATTCTAGAGGGAGAGCTCTGTAAAATGGGAAAGGGTGTTTGATGATTGAGGTTAAGGAGTCTTTGTGTCAACTGCGAACAAGTGTGGCATTGCAGGGATTCCTTCTTACTTCTTGCTCTAACTTTTTGTGTGTTACTTTTGGGGCTTTTTGTCTGCATTTCTGAGTTCTTTTCACGTGCTTCAGAGTCTTTTGAATGGTATTTTCCCACCTTGGTAGGGCTAATCCATCGAATTCCAGCGTGCCGCATGGTGAAGGCTGCACGGCAGCCCTTCGAGCCTGGTGGTGCCGGCCTTGCTGCCTAAAACATGCATCACGTGGCAAGAGCCCTGTGGGTCTTTTTTCTTCCGATCTCTCTCACCGCTAAAGTATTGTCCTGTGGATATCAAATGAAAAGGCTACAACCTTATTTCTTCAAAGATCAGCCGATCTAGCCCAGAGGCGTAATAAAATTCCAAACTTTGCTTTTAGGAATAATCTTTTGTAAGTAATATTTTTCAGAGTTAAGTGGTAGGTACACAGTTGAGAAATAAAATACCAAGGCCCAGAGCCTTGGAGCTGTGTAGCGTTTCATGCTGTGGTGATGGCCTGGTTTCGTTAGGACAGTTACACGATGTAAAGATGGTCCCTTTTTCTGTGGAAGGTGCTTCAGTGCTGACTTATTCCAGTCTTGCTGCCGGTCCTCTCGTGGCCAGAAGTGGTGTAGGGGTCTGCGCCAGTGCTCCCCACGAAAACCGTCAAACGCTTGGTCTGAAGCTGCCTGTCTCAGGTGGAGAAGCTTTGGAGTCGCTCATGTTCATCTCAATAACTGTAAATACCTGGATTTGTTGTTAGAGCTGAAGCAAGGGCAGAGGTGTTGGGAAGCCCCTGGTCAGCAGGACCCCAGTCACTGAGCATCCCGGTGACCGAGCATCCCGGTGACCGAGCATCCCGGTCCGCACAAACTGACACGGTGTGGGCAGGGGAGATGGAGCTGCGGGGCGAGAGCCGGAGTCTCGTCAGTGCGGTCTGTGCTCTGGCCAATTCTGGGTAAATGGAGAAAGCCTTATTTCAGTCTGTGGCAGCAAGAGCGCTGCTGTTTTTCATGCACAAAATGGGTTGTCTGTTGCCAAAACAGACTCTTGCCGTCTGCCTGTGGGTCTTGTGCCATCAGCAGCTGCGTTTGTGGGGAGGTTTTACGGCCACGTGGTGTCAGGCAACAAATCCGGACTCCCATGCGAGCCTGGTCATTAGGATTCTGTGCTTTTGCCTGGTGATGGTACCACAGAATAGCAATAATTATATGAAGCATCATTTAACATCATTGCCAGTGTGCTCTACGTTTGTTTATACAAATTTTCATTCACAGTCAGCAGAAGCCAGGCTCCAAAAAGCACCCAATATGTAGAATATCCCATGGCTATTATGCCGTTACTAGGCTGCAAGCATTGTAATTCAGCTCTTTGTACGACAGGCCGTGTTCTGAGTTATCCAAGGGGACCCTCCACTTCTTTTTATTTCTTGGTTCCCCCTGGCGGTACCGGAGGACCGGTTCCTGAAGGTAACGCCGGCCGCTGCTCACTCCTTCTCAGGAATCCATTAAAAGTTCATTAAACTTTTTACAGACATAAATTCAAAGTGCTGAAAATCGCCAGAGTTTAGAAGATGTGGGGAGGATGTGAAAGGCTTTTCCGTTTCTTGTCGAGCGATCTTGCTTTGCTGGGTGGCCAAACGGGGGCTCCTGTCCATGGGGGCACTTGGTTCGGAAAACGTACGTCGGCTTCCAGCTCCGTGTCGTCGTTTTGCAGATGGGTGTAGCGCATCGTGGCGGCAGTGCCGGCAGCTAACCGCCTCTTGGTAGTGGAAGCGCACCATGGGTATTTTGTCTGGTTGTAAAGCACCTACAGTACAAAAGTTAAATCAACATTTTGGAGCTGTCGACATATGGAAGTTGGGTAGACGACTCACTGATTTTTTTTTTTCCTTAACCTCACCATTTCCACGTTCCAGATGGAATTGAAAGTAAGGATTTCTGTATGCGATGGGTTCCAGGTCCTGGCAGCCGGGTCTCGGCTCCGTGCCCGGTGCCACCCGGCACTGCACCTTCAGGAGAAAGCGCAGGGAGTGTTTACTACTTCGTGTAGCTTTTTTTAATGGTTATGGGTAAACCCCAGCGTTGTGGGATAAAATACAACTGACGTGTTACTTTGGCTTGACGTTATCGGCAAGTGTAAGCATTGTGTTGCTGCAGCCAGGTCACAAGGCTTAGGCCGAGGGAAGAAGCGAGCCGGAGTGTGCGAGTGAAAGGAGCCTCTGTACACGAGAGAGCAAAGGGGGGTTCTCTGAATAGCCCTGGCTATAAAGCAGAAAAGCAAAGAGCAGAAAATGGAAACCATCAGGAAAGCGTCAGGTCTGGGGCATTTGCGACAAAACTCTGCGCTGATAAATAAGTGGCACGTGCATCGGATCAGCACGTGGCTGGGGGAAGCATCTCGTGTGTTAAACCCGTGCAGCATTGATGTTTTCTGGGAGGGGCTGAATCTCAGATAGCAGTAACCCTGGGAGGGGAAGCTCTGTCGCTGCCTTCCAACGCAGGAAAATTTACTTTCATCTTACTGCTGCGTTTGGAAACTGTCAGGAGCCTCCGCAGGACAGTCTCTAGCCCTGCGTGCCCCTTGCACGTTGGAGTCGCACGCTGCAGCGTGGCGAGGGGCTCCGTCTTCCGCGACGGCAGCGCCGCTGCCTGTTCGCGTCCCTAAGCCTGGAGGAGCAGGGCATGACCTTCAGGATCAGTCCATCGCAGGAGCCCGCCTCTCTCTGCTCCGTTGAAAGCTCTTATTCCCATACTGCTGCCAGGGTCAATACCCAATCTGCATTTATTGAGGAGCAGCTGGTGCTTGCTCCTGTTGTTCTTGGATAAAAACCCAGGGTATCCTGAATACTTTGGGACATCATAAATCCTGTAGATCTGTATGTAGAACTTACCCTCTCTCTAAAATGAACTTCAATTTATGCTTACTGTTAACCGCTTATTAAGGAGGAAGATAAAACTCAGTCATGCTCTCGCACATTCCTTTCGGTTCTGGGGGAGGCAGGAGGCCTTTGGTGGTTTCCCTACGTGTGGTTAAAACTCTTGACGTGTTAAACAAGAGATGACCTTGGAAGTAAATTTGTCTATTATCTGGAAGTCATGGAAGCAGATATTAAAAATGGACTTCATTTTATTTTACAAGGACTCAGGGCATGTCACGCAGCTCATAATTAGTAATAAACTTATCTCTGCCTGACTACTTTTTATGATGTTTTTATTTTTTATTGATATAATCACGCTTATGCTGATCATTCCTTGGCGGCAATAGTGGGCTCACTGCAACAGAAATGTCTCTTATTTTGTCAGTGGGATCTTCCAGGTTTGGTTTTGGCTTGGCAGCCTTTAGCAATAACGTTGCTACTGGTTAAGCTCATCTTTCTGATTACTCCCACCTGAAGCTGGAAAAAACCAGATTGCACTTTGTTTCCTCCGGTAAAGAGGAATGACTTGTAATGCTCAAGCAGAATGCATCTGCCTCTTCAGATTTTTAACTTATAACAATCTGAGATCTGCTGTGCTCATGTTTCTTTTTATAAAAAGAATGAAAAGAAATATCCTCAAAATAAAGAAAAAAAAAAAAAACAGGTGGGGGAGCAAACGCAGATTTCACTGCATGGGCTTCCGCCTCAGCGCTGCATGTCTCACGCTGATCTACCCAGCCTTAGTACTGCGCCTGAGCCTAGAAGTGCTACACCAGTACCTAATGCTTTGCAGAAATGCCAAACGATGTATTTGACTGTTCTTTTTGGCAAGACCTGGAGATATTCCAGATACACGGATTCCCATCTGCTTTTTGGCTTCTTGTCACCTTCCTGTACCTCACCCGGGCTTAGGAGGCTCCTTCCCAAACGCTCCTTACCCGGTGGGAGGTCATCCCATACGTAGGCACTGTGGTGCACGGGACTGCTGGGTGCACAGCTGGAGAATCTCTCTTCAGCTCCTTCCACTCTTGAATGCAACATTTGGAGATGAGCCTTTTGCTGCTTTTCTGTCCTGCCAGACTGAAAAAGAGAGCACGGAGATATTTTCCGGCTGCAACAGCACCCGAGGTTGCTGTCCTCCCCTCCTGCCAGCTGCCCTCCCTGAGGGGAGCAGCTCGCCCAGACTCAGGGCATCCCCTGACCCATCTCAGCCGGGGCGATGCAGGAGGGTCGTACGCAGGTGCTGGTTAGCCCGGCTCATGGGGCAGAGGAGGTTAAGTAGCTGTTACGCAGCTGCTCCGCCAGCTGATCCGCTTCATCTTCGCCTTGCAAGCTGTCCCCGCGCTTGCTAGCACACGCGTCCTCAAAGTGCCGTGGAACACGTTGGAATCACTTTGCAAACTTTTTTCTGTACCTGCAGGAGACCTTGAACTATAAAATAGCATTTTATTATCTGCATAATGCTGGACTCTTGCTGTAATGCCAATGTCAGAAAGACTGTTAATAAATAATGAACAGCAGAATGAGCCAAGGGTTGACCTTTTGTAGAGCACCATCTGTCACCAGAGCTTCACTTGATCTTTACTTCCAGTGTTGCTTTCTTTTCCCATCCCCCTTTGGGGATATTGTAGGTTTCACTCTTATTAATAGCTTTTGTCTGACTTGTAAAAACTTGTAAAATCGAGAGGTTCCCAGCTTTCACGGGAGACAGATATTTGGGGAACTAAATCACAGATGTTTGTGGAACCTGCCAGTGACTATAAACAACCCACCTCGGACCAAATCCATGTGGCAGAGGGAAGCTGCTTGAAAATGTCCCCGTGAGTTAGGGAGAGTATCTCAGGGCATCCTTGGCACACAAGATTTTACAGCTGCTGGGTTTTCCGCTTTCTGTAGTGTCTGGCAATAGTAAGGTAAGAAAGAAGGCAAAGTCCAGGGAAAGAGTGTGCCAAGTATTTTAAGTTAGGGCTTGCTCGTGTGCCCTTAAGAAACAGATCCAGCATACGTTAAGAGGTCACCTATGGGTAAACAAACGAGTCGCAGGGAGCGCGTGCTCCTGCTCCCCTCCAGGGTGAGCACCGTGTGCGTCTCGTCACATAATTAGGGAGGAAATTACAGGAGGAGAAATGCCCCGGTTTTTCAAACTGTTCCCAAAAAAGGGCTTGTTAAAAGCCTGCAAGTTTATCCTCTTGGGTTTGGGGCGTAAATGGCCGGTTTGGCAATATGGTTCAGGTTTGCTCCCTTCCTCCTCCCCCTCCAGCAATAGTGCCATCAACTGAAAGAAATTATAATCAAATATGATCTATACAAAATTTCCTTCCTTAATTCTCTGTTATTTCCAAAGCCTTGAATCAGAGAAACTTGGTGCAGGGAAAAAGCTATTAAGAGATTTCTCCTGCCTCCTGAGCCAAAGGTGGATGGTGCCCTGCGGTGTGTTTTCTAACATTGTGCAGAACCTAAAATATTCCAAATGATGAAGCTTCCATCACTGGGCCAGGAGGTGATTCTAAGCCATAGTAAATCTTACTGCCACCAAGGTTTCCTTGATGTTCTGCCTGAGTTGAGGAAGAATTTCCTTCTTTCTACCTACTGTAAATCTCCTGCCATCTCCAAAAATACTTGTCTTGATGTCTGGTGGGGTTTTTTTGGTGGGCTTCCCAACTGCGCCCTCCTTCCTCGGTCCGAGCAGCGTGGTGGCCTGGGGTGAAGCTCCATGGGTGGGGTGGTTTCTTTTTTGATTTCTTCCTCAATGATAGTTATTTTGAAGGTAACTTAGATTTAGGTCCTTTCAGCCTCTGTATCCTGCCTCAGCTTGAGGGAGGAACGCTTATAGGATGACTCCCTACGTTTTTTCTGTAACTTTAAAGGGAAGGATTTTCTAGTTAAATGCCTCGCTGGGTCCTATTTCAGAAGTGTCTCTTGCTTTGACTTGGCTACAGTCTGGATGCAAATCATTCCCCTTCCCACACGTTAGCACAAGCTGATGGCTGTAATTATATTCGTAACGTTAGAGCCGCGGCAGAGATGCATCTTCTTGCGCATGGATCACAAGAATCCTCCCTGGATGACATCGCTTCAGTATTATTCACCTTTTGGGCAGTGCAGCACAGGCATTTGCTAATTTAAATATAAAAGTGCTTGATGCCCGAACTACGGACAGTACACGCAACACTACTTTCACCGATGAAATGGGACCGTGGGGTCCCACCGGCTGAGCCGGGAAGGGGGCCTCTGACCCCGACCTGCACGTTCTCTTCTCTGGCCGTGTGTGTCCGGCATCTCAGGCTGCACCGGGGCCGGTATTCCCAGGAGCTAATTTTGGGCCCGGCCATGCATCAGTAGCCCTCCAATTTATGTACAAAGTGACCTTTGCCGGCATTTCCCCCCCATTCCCGTCCTCCCTTTGCAGGCTCTCTCTCTCCTAAAGAGCGCTGGCAGGAGCTCTCCTCCCTCCTTGTCATTTTGGACATCACCAGCGAACCCTGCGGAGAGGTGACCTCCATCAGGAGAGCGTGACCGGCGCTGGACGCAGCCCAAGCCAGAGCCTCTTCCAACGGGCAAGGTGACATTGGGCCTCACGTCAGCATTCTCGGCTGCCCCCTCTCCTTGGAGAGGAGTGGTTTCTTTTGGGGCGAAAGGTCCCGCGTGCTGTGACGAGCAGACCCCCGCTAGCAGGGAAGGAGCCTGGCCCTGAGCTGCTGACCCGAGAGAGGCACAACGGCCAGCGTCGCGTTGCAGCAGCCCTTCAGTTTGATTTGCCGCGGTGATTTTCACTGCCCTTCTGTCGACGCTGTTGGGGCACTGGCGCGCCGGTTGGGCAGCGCGGCTCAGTGGCACGCGCCGCCGTCGCTGCCGTCCTGACCTGCGCCGCTCGCGCCGCGTCTCGCGCCATGCCGCGTGGCCCCTCGCTTTCTGCTCACGTCGATGTTTCGTATTTAGTTGTCTTGCCTTTTTTTTTTTTTTTTTTTTTTTTTTTTAAGCTAACCGTACCTGGAAAATACAGAAAATTTTAGAACTTCCCTGCTTTGTCTCCAGTGGCCACTGGCACTTCTAATTGCGTATCTGGACTTGTGCTCATGGCGCTGCTTCTCGTCAGAATGAGATACTCCACAGTATCTTCCTCCTGAACTGCGGAAATAACTTTATTTGATTCAAAGTATGTGGAAAGATAAAACTTGAAAGTCAATTGACTTAAATGTGGAAGAAAACGCAGCTTGGTTATTACGGCGTATGCTAAATTTTAATAGCATTTAGGAAGTGTTTTGTGGGGTAGAAAGGAGAAGCAAACCCATCAAACCTCAGCTGTGTTCTGGTTTATAGTGCAGAACACTTTGCTGCTGCCATCCAAAGGCTTTAAAATGTAATAAGGCACAGTTGAACCCAAGGGTTTCAAGCTATATGTAAAAAGCATGCAAATAAAGGAGTAGGATAAAAGGTTCCACTGCAGAGCAGGTCAGATTTAGGCAGAGATGCTTTTAGTGGAAAAGCCTCTTTGACGTGTTCCGTTTCATAGATAATTATTTACTAACGTGCCCGACTACTTAAAGTATAACATTTTTAAAAGTTCTGAAGGCTTGGAGCCTCTCTAAGGCATTACGGTTCTTCTGTTTAAAAAAGAAAAAAGGAAAACCCACCGTAATTGCAATAATGTACTAATCTTTATTTTTAAATACATTCAAAAAATCAGTAATAGAAGCTGCTGATCTTTGCTTTAAAAAGTAAACCTGAAGAGTGATATGTTTCAACAGTTTGAAATATTGGTTGTTGTTTCTGACTTGAGCAAGCGCTGTCACAGCTGATGCTTCGTTTACTTCTGTAATTTTATTTTTCATTGTATTTGTTTTTTAATGATACTGTGCTTTCTTGCACAGTTTTATAGTCCTTTCATCTTCATATGCTAATAAATAAATTGTTATGCGCTTTTTGCGATCTACTGCAGAGAATCAAGCCTGTCAGTCTTTCCCTGGTATTAGTTCAGGTGTTCTGTCCTGTTACTGAGGGCATTGCTTTTTAGCAATGCTACCGGAGGGAAAAAACCCAACCTGAACAAAGAAAAATAGAATCCAATCTTAGCTGGATTTTGCTCTTACTTGATGTGATGTAGCCAAAGCTGGAATGGCTTTCCCAGTTGTCTCGGGTGAGTTATCTAAAATTTTTATTTGCAAAGTGGGAGCCATGAATTTGTCCGGTTACTTGTGTTTAAAAATCCCGATTCATGAGTATCTCCAGGCGGGTCCGTGCGCGGTTTGGTCCCCGCTCTGTGCCTCAGGCTTTCCGTTGACTTCGAGTGGCAGCTGGGACACCAAACCTGATACTTTCCTTTAGAAGTACTGGTATAGATGCATATTTTAGTGAAGGTTACACTGATAATGCCTGAGAGTAGGAGGAATCGTTGCTGGGCAGCTGCCCGCGAGCGTGGTGGAAGGATGGGCTGACCCCGCCTCGTGGCACCGCTTGCGGTCGGGAAGGACCCGTGTCTTCTCCCGGTTTACAGATGATGGCGGCTGTCCCGACAGCCCGCTCTCATAGCCTGGGTTTCTCTGTTTTGCTGCACTGAAGCGCCCACCATTTCTGTGTAATAAAACGCTGCATGTATACGCAGACTCGATAATTTTTTAAAAGCTTCCCCTTAACTGTAGCAGCTCCGCTCTGTCTGTTAGCAGTTTAATGGAGATGAGAGCTCCGTGCATTAAAACCCTCTCTCTATATGTCTGAAAACGGGCTGCCTTTCGAGCCAGCTTTTTATTGTATCAGACCTATTTGAGAGGTTAATCTGATGCCGGTGGAACCTGCGCGTGGCTGTGAACCATGAAGCTGGTCCCACCGGCTGGGCAGGAGGGGAAGGGACAACGAGGGAGGGAGAACAGCCGTGCTCGGCGGCCTAACGCGCTCGATCCCTCCATTGCCGATGCAGAGGTTTCACTCGCGCTTCGGACAGCCAGGGGATGCCCTTTCGGGGCGGGCCTGTCTGTCTGTCCGCGCTCACAAAAGGGGTCAGCTGTCCGTCTGGCGTGAGCAGAATGACCTCTGGATTTCCAGCGTAGGGTGGCTGTCAACCACCCGGTGATGTTTTTCCTTTCTTTCTTTGGGCATAAATGCAGATGCCGGGAGAATGGTATAAACAGGTTGCAAAGTCAGTGGTCCCAGGAGCTTCAAGTTAAAAATGGTAAGCAGGGGAACATGCTGACTGGCATCAGCAAAATTAGATGCTGGAGATTAGATGCTTTGACACGTTTGTTGCAGCATTATTTATTAAAATGTAAATTATAATTGTATAGATAAATCATGTTTCTCATAGATCTCGTTCTCTCTGCCAGTGGAGTAGCTACAGAGTGGAAGGTTGCTTGGGATTTAGGATAATGCCTTCAGGAGTTCCTGATGTCTCATGCAAAAGCCTTTCACCTTCCTCCCGTGCATCTCATGCTGGCAGTTGTCAGAAACGGGAGACAAGACTGAACAGGGATGGATCTAGTGTGATAATGTCTCTATTTGGTGTCTGCCAGTGGATAATCCCCCACAGATTAAATTCTGAGCATGTTTCCATGAAGATGTGTTTGCTGACGTACTGTAATGATCATCCCCGATACACACGCACAAGAGACGCACGTGGGCCGCGTGGCAGGAGGTGCGGCGGTCCCGTCAAAAATACAGCGATGACTGAAGAGCGAGACACAAGCAAGAGATGCTTCCTAGACTTCTCTCGGGTCTAGCTGGGGAAGCCTATACGTTGTCTGAGGAGTAGTATTAATCCTCAGCTTCCGAACAAAGATGCTGCCTTTGATAGAGCTTGCTTTTGAAACATAACTCCTGGAGCTGTACAAATACCCCATCAATAGTGCAGCGGCTCATTGCATTGTCCCCAGTGCATGCAATCTTCATTATTTGCACTGTTGGTAAAAGGCGGCATTTCTAGCAGATCCGCACTACTCCATTTAGCTGAGAACAATGATTTATTCCCCCCTCGCCATCGGACACCCTCTGTTTCCCCGGCTAATAACGAACCCTGGCTGCGAGGGAGGGGACAGGGAAGGATGGCTCTGCTGCGAGGAACGGCAGCAAGCCAGGCGTTGGGAGAAAAGCTCCCACTCCCTGTCGGATGGCGTTGAAGCAGGTATGCGTTGCTCAAAGCCCTGAGTTATCCGCTGATACAGACGTTACTAAAACAGGCTTTAATTCCGAGTAGTCTGGCAGCCTGAACAGGGATGCAGATGGAAGGTGCTGTCTTAACGCTGATGGCTCAGGGCCGTACATCCCCTTCCTCGTACCTCTGGGGCTGTGTCTGTCTTTCTGCCGGTGCTGGGGCTCGAGTGGGTATAGCGAGTCTTGCTGCAGACCGTGAGTCCACCTCTGGCTCCTCTCGTGGATACCCTGCCCTGCGCTTGATCCCCGCTGGCTTTCTCAGCTGGCAGAAGGTTCCTGGAGCAGATGAGAAGGAGAGATAATGCATGGCTTTCAGGCGAAAGCAGGGATGTTTTAGTGGTTTTGTTTGCTTGTTGTTGAGGTGTGGAAATCCCCTTAAACTTCCAAGACTCAGCACTCTGGGCCTGTGGAATAACCTGCTGGAGAAGACAGGCAAGTCAGAGGCATTAACGGGGGGTCATTAGCTCCTCAGCATGAGCCCGACGTAGAGCAGGGCGCAGCTCGGTGCCCAGGCTGGGCTGCCGGCAGAGAGGCGGCTCTTCCAGCTCCCAGGAATCCCTGAGCATCCACTGCTGCTGATGGAAAGAAGCAAATACTGGCAACCTCTGACTGCTGGGTGTTTCTGCCTTTTTGACTTCCCACCAGCGAGCTGACACACGGGATGAAGGCTTAGGTGCCTGTGCACGGTTTGTGGGGCAGGGCAGAGGGTGCCTTCAGTCTCGTGTGGCTGGTCTGCACCTCCCGCTGCAATTTAAGAGCTCGTGTGTGCTGGATGGGCGCAAAGAGCATCCACGTCCTGGGAGAAGGACAGGGAAGGGCGTCCTTGCTGGGCCACTTCAGACATTTCCCTTCTTGAAAGCTGTTCTAACTGGGCAAACTGGCACGGCATGGCCATGCAATTCTCACTCGGGCAAAGGAAGAGATCTGTTGGTATCTCTGTCCGGCTGTCGTGCAGAAACCTTCAGCAGCTACTTTTCTCCACCGTAAGTGCCAATCGTGACAGCGCTTCGGTTTCATGGTTGCATACACGTGTGGGTTCAGTCATTTGTCCGCTCCAAAGCCTTAATTCTTCCAGAGTCATTGCTTTCCAGGGTACAGCTCACTATTCAATTATAATTCCCAATTGACTATTGCTTTTGAGATCTGTCAGCTAGCCAGCTTTTAATCCATTAAATGTGTGTGTTACAGATAATGTATAGCGGTGTTTTTTTAATATTAGAATGCTGTTTGGTACTAAGTCAAATGCTGTACAAAATGTTAAGTGCCTTACAAATACGTTGCCTTTGTCAACCAGACTTTGAACCTCCTCAAAGAATGAAATCAGGTTTGCTTGACAAGAGCTGTTTCCCACAAAACCAGGTGGGCGAGCATTAGTTGTAGTCACATCCTTTAATTCCTTAATAATTGAATCTCATATCAATTTTTCCACTGTTTTGCCTGGGACTGATGTTAGAGCAGTCAGCCCAACGTGAAAGAATGAGAGGTTCATTCTGCTTGACCTTTTCAGATATTGATTAAGAGAGAAATTATACAGAACATGGATATTGCATGTGATTAAAAGTTAGTAGCCCTTCCCATGTTACAAGAGGCAAACTTGACAGTCTATTTACTTCCTCTCATTACGTATTGCTATATATTGCACACAGATAATCAATGCTGTTAATAATGAGTGCCAGCCAAAAATTAGCATTTCTGGTGACTTCATAAAATGCAGAGTACCATGACGTTAAGACCAGCAAAATCTGTTAACGTTCCTGCAGATGTTTAACGTGTGCATTGTTACCTCTGTGTCTGAGATAAAAGTCCGTAAAATTGGGTAGGTGGCAAACACAAGGCAAGACAGCGCGTGGCTAGAGCCAGCGCCTGGGGGTGCTGGGTCCTTGGGCGGCACAGCGGGAATTAAACACATCAGTAGTGGAAGAGCATTTGGGTTGTACCTAGTGGGAGATGCCGATCGGAGGACATCAGGTACGTCGAGGCAGGTAACGCTATTGTGGTTTCATTAGGGAAACAAAAAGGCCAGTAACTAGATTAAATTTTTTGCTTCATCCAGTAATATGTTAGAATAAGCCAGCAGAGAAGCCTGCAAGTTTGCTTAATCCTAAGAAAAAAATGTGGTGCTTTTTTTTTTATTTAAACATCCTTGCTTCAAGCCTAAGAGTGTTCTTATTTGGGAGTATGTTTCCCGTTATTTGCAATGTGCTAATTACCCGGTGGCAGAACCTAAGTGGGTGTAAATTGTCATATCTCTGCTGACTTCAGTGGAACTGTGGCAATTTACACTTCAGGAGGATCTGTCACCTCAATTCTTGCCAAATTTGAAATCCCTTCGCTCTAACTTGGCTGGGGAGCCTCGGGCTCGTGGGAATGCAGAAGAAAGCAAGAGTTTTGCAGGGCTTAAAATTCTGCGCGTCTCATTGATTTGTTAGCGTTTGTATTTGTTATTCAATCCGCCACAGTAATGTGTAATGGATACTTGAGCCATCTCGACTGATGAGAAAGGAATCCTGCTTCAGATCGCGCCGTTGCCGTGGAAACTGCTGCGGCGGTCCCCGCGCGGGCTCCCCGCGAGCTGGAGGGGGGCATCTGTGATAATCCCATACAGAGGAGGCAGCGGCACGCGCCGCCTTCAAAAGCCTCCGTGAAGTCAGAAACGTGTCAAAGGCTCGTGCCTTTTCTTGCCTCTCTTGACGTGACCGTACGTCTGGCCAGGACCTCTAAACGCCTGCGGAGTGGCTGGGGGCGGCAGAAATACCCTTCCTCCCCGAACACCTAACCCTTTTCAGAGCAGACGAAATGAGAGATGACTTAGGGTGATGGTAAAGAGCAAGTGGGGAATTCCAGGCAGGAGGGCTTAAATACAGATTTGTTTGGCCATCCAGATTCTGACGTTTCCTGCTCTAATGGCCTTTTAATTGATTAATCCTAATATAAAAGATTCATGTTGTCAGCTCCCTCCACAACTTTTTCAGTTCGGTGTCATCTCGGAAGCCAACAAAAATGTGTCTCGCGTTGATGAGAGCCTTGGAGAAAACGGCGGTGGGGGCAGAGCCGGGCACGGGAGGCCCTGGTGCCGCTGCAGCAGCTCGGTGCGGGGCACCTTACGCGCGTGTGAAAGGCCGTTCGTGTGCTGGTTGGAGCCGACCCTGCCTGATGACTGCACCGGCGAGTCTTCGGGGGACGAAGACCGCAGAGGACACCAAGCTGCAGCTGGTGAACTGTGCCACCCACCCCGTGCCTCTTCCTTCTGGGCAGGTTCTCCTCTTTGTCCGGGCTGTTGATTATGGACACCAGTTGCTCCTGGGGAGATTCCGACTGGACACGAGAGGGACATTTTTCACAGTGAGGACAGTCACCATTGGAATAATCTCCCCAGGGAAGGGGTTGACTCGGCCACGTTGGGCACCTTCAAGAGTCGGCTGGGCAGGGTGCTGGGCCGTCTTGTCTAGGCTGGGCTCTTCCTAGAAAGGTTGGACTAGGTGATCCCTGAGGTCCCTTCCAGCCTGGGATTCTGTGGCTCCTCGTGGCTGCTGATCTCACCTTGGCACATTGATCGGGGGCCCTTCCCTACGAATCCTGCGGTGCCTGCCAACCTTCTGAGGGGTTTTCTCCTGGGAAGTCACAGGTGGCGGTCAGCTGGTTGTCTGTGACTACTAGGGCTATAAAAATGTTTGAGATAATGATGTCACTAGCAAGGCAATACCCAAGAGCCTCATGAGACTCTGCCCCTGCATCTAGATGTATCGTGCAGCTTCGACCAGAGTTCATCTATTGGAAGAAGAAGCAGGAGGAGAAAGCAGTCCTTGTTTTCCCGTACTCTGTTCATTCCTTAGTTGCGTCAATGTTTTCTCAACGTTTTGCAAACAAATTCAAGACTTCCCTAATAATCGCAGTTAGATGAAGTGCTTCTGAGCAGATTTCCTATGCAGAGCCTTTTCATTTTTTTATATATTAGCATAAAAATGTGCCTTTCCCTTTGTAAAACAAAGCACCTGCATCCCTGCCTTCCTCTTCTCCGTTGTGCCTCTCACGTCTGACCTTACTGAGCGTACCACTTGCAGTCACCCTTGCATGCCCTGCGCTCTCCTGCCGTCCCAGGAGCCATCATCCAAAGTTGGCTTTGCTTGGTTGCTTCCCAGCCACCCGCTTCCCCCATGCTCCTTGCCTTGTCTCAAGCCTCTGACACCTCTGACAGCATCTCCCCTCTGTGCATCCTTCAATTTGCAGCTCTTTTTTCCTTTTTTTTTTTTTTTTAATTTTTGGCTTAGCTGCCGCAGGGTGCCTACCTCGTTCAGTGTTCAGAAGCTCATTTTTGCCTTCTGTTAGTCCCTGATGCCAAACGCCCCCGCGCTCGCCGGCTGGATTTGCTTTCCCTCGTGCCTTTCTCACGAGTGTCCGGTGAGGCGCGTCCTTGCCGCTCCTCCCGCCCGCCCCCGCCGGGAGGCCTGCAGAGAGCTTGCAAGCGCTTTGTCCGATGAAGTGCTGTGATCGCCGCCTGCGAGGCGGAGCATCGCTTTTCCCATCGGTCCTCCGTACGTCTTGCAAGGTCTCTTGTGTGTCACAACAGAGTCCTGTCCCCATCCGTTGTGTCTCACGTCCACAGCAGGATTATGATGTTATTTATAATCGCAGCGCAGGACCTGGGGCCACCTTGCTCCTCTGCATAGCTTAAATAAAGGAGGGGTGAATAATGAGTTTCTCACTCCCTCTGTGCTTTAACTCTTGGTATTGTTAAATACTGTCATTGGTTTTTTCACCTCGTCTGATGCTGTGTTTGTTCACTTTATGTATTGCTTTGAAGGCATCGGTATTTGGCGTTCGTTTGAGTCAGTGACAAAAACAATGCAGCCCTTTCTGCATTTCTCTCGCTGCCTGCAGATCGTGGAAGTGAGCGTTAATAACCAGCGAGTCGGGCATGCTTTCTTAAAGAAAGTAAATCCACGGGCAGTGAGAGATTTTTCCAGAATCTTATTTATCAGCCATCTGCTAGTATGTCTCATCCCTTTTCCATTCAGGGGAATTTAAAGGCTGTTAGACCCCTTTTTCCAGACGAAAGAGGGGCAAATATCGGGGTGGGGAGGGCAGAATGGGTGCCCAGGCGGCCTGTTGCCAACATCTTTGAATTTACCATACCTGCGCGTTTACAAATTACTAAATGTTAAAATAAATATACACATTGATTTTGTAAACAGGTCACAGATTTTTATCTACTTTGGGCCTAATGCATTAACATTTTGCTTGTACGGGCATATTGTTATCTTTATGTGGCTTCTCTGGTTGGCCATATGGGTTTGTTGGCTGCATAGTATTTTTCAGCAAGGATGCGGCGAACTTGCCATCTGGGTGATGTTTGCCCGACTACTTGAAATAGTTTTCTTTCAGATATGGACGTAAGAAGTTTCTGTTTTCCCCCGTCTTACCGCAGGTGGTGCGCAGTTCGCTTTCCTCAGCGCTGAAGCACCGGGCAGCGGTGGCCAGCGTTTAGAAGAGGGATGTCATCACCCTCTCTGTGCCGTGCGGCCGGTGTCTCTGCCGTGTTACGCGCAAAGGTCACAAAACTGAGGAAGCTGGCTTGGGAGCTAATAGGAAAAATTCTTTCTTTGCAAGCAAACATTGATATTCTAATAATAAGGGTGTATTTTATTGCACTGTTGCTGGTCTGGTACCTTACGTAAGGTTGATTTACGGATGCAGGAACGACAGCAAGTGCACTACGGGGCCATCGGTGCAGGGGCGCAAGCGCCCTGGAGCATGCCGGAGCCGCGGACGGTGGCAGGACGCTCCTCATGACGGGAATCGCCGGCTGGGAGCTCATTTCCTTCCCTGGCGAGCGCTGCGCCAGCTCTTAGTGACGGGGCACTGGCCTGCACGGCCAGGTCGCCGGTGAGCATCGCAGCTCCGCTCTGCTCGCCGCGCTCAGCTCCGTGGAAGAAGAGGGAACACACGACACCTTGTTACTAAGCAGCATCTGGAAACCCTTAGGTCTTAAATTTGTGTTCGCAACCTTTGTAAAAATGTTATTTCCCATTGCTACCCCAGTTTTATAATGTCAATGTACTAAGCTCTACCTCCCAGTATTACATCTTACGCACAGTGCTGCCTTCTTTATACCCTAAAGCACAAGTGTTTTCTAAGCTGGCTTTCAAAAATAGCTGGTTTTCAAAAAGAAAAAAAAAAAGAATTCACAGGAGACTTTGCTGTTGGCAGGGAAAGAAGTTTTTATCGCGTCTGGAGCAAAATGCACAGAGGATCTTTAATTGAAGATCACCTATGGCATTCAGGGTTCTTCTGGCTCCAGTTTGAAAGCCGTTGCGGTGGATCGTTATCTGCAGAGATTAGCTTTCCTCTGGGACTTTCTTCTCTCCTGCAACTCCAATGCACAGAGCCAGAAGAACCACCCACGTATTGCGTGTCCCGGCTGCCGGCGGCGAGCACGCTGCCTGCGAGCGCTGGGGCTGATCACCTGCACATCACCACGCGCTCGCTGCCCGTGATGGTGGCGAGCCCTTGCGAGCTCTGAACGCGGAGGGCTCGTGGCCGGGAGGTCGAGGTGGCGTGAGGTGCCTGCTGCGGGGTAGCCGGCTCCGTCGGTGGTCCAGCACGTGCGGTGCTCCCGCCTTCAAACCTTCCTCCTCCCCTGGAAAAAACGTGTGTCCCTTCTATTAGTTTTTCAAATTTTATCCTATCTAAAAACCATTTTTTCATCCTGTTTTCCCTCTGTGAAGTGCAGAATTAAGAAGCTGCATTCAGATTATGGAAAAGTTTGCCCCAAAATATGCCTAGCCGAAAAGGGCAGTTCCTCACCAGCGCTTGTAGCCTCACTAAACGTAACGGCAACGCGCTTGCTTGTGCGATGCCACCGGTGGTGACTGAGTTCTCTGGAGCTGCTCTGGAATTTAAGGAAATGAATACAAATCGTGTATGGCACTCTTAAGAACACCAAATCCTAGCATCGTATGTTTTGACATGTCTATTGTTTATATGCAAATTCAGTCTTTTCTCCGGAATTTCCTTGGAGATAAACATTTCATTAGGAAGTTAAGGAAGAGAACGCAATGCGTTAATGGAAGACGATCAGCACATAGCTTGTGACTGGGAGTGTAACGATGAGAAGGAGGGAGATTAGCTCTTACATCATATTTATTCTTTGAGACGCATTCTCGTTTCCCTCTCCCCCACATATGTTCTGCTTGCAGGCTGTGTAAAACCCCGCTTTGTTAAGCTGCGTGTATTTAGCAGTACTTCTCACACCGGAAGGTCTTTACAGCTAAACCCAATGCCTCATACACGCACACAGGGTGGCTTTCACGCGCAGCTGCGCGTTGTTCGGCGTTTGTTAGCCTCAGACAGCGTGTGCTAATTGCTGCTACGGCGTGTGCGATCCTAGCGTGCTTCAAAGGGGGAATCACGGGCAGCCGTAGGGCACGATGAGGCCACTCTAAGCGAGGTGACGTTACATTATTTACAATACTATGTACCCCAGAGGAGAACAGTGCTCAGGAAACATCGGTGGAAAGCAGAACAGAAAAGTACAAGTCGAACTGATCAGGAAAATGCGTTGTTTTATAGGCGGAAACAAAAAGCTTGCTTAGCTTGTTTCATCTGGCAAAACCGATGCAGAGGTGGTGCGGTTGCTCCCTCTGCAAGTGTCAAAGGCGTAGAGTGGGGAGGCGAAGAGCCGCCTAAACTGAAGGTCGGCGTCAGCACAGGAATTACCCGGTGCAGGAACAGCTGCAGGCAAGCGCGCGCTGAAGGTGAGAGGGTGGTTGCTGTTTCTCTTGGAGCCTTGCGGCTCGGCGCGAGCCCTGCCGCAGGAGTCGGGCGCAGGCTGCGCGGCTCGGCGAGGACGGAGCTGGGCGGAAGCCGAGGACCGAGGCTGCCTGCGGTGTTTGCAGGTGGGAGCACGGGGCTCGACGGCCAGAGATCGTCAGTGCTGGTGAGAGCTACAGCATCGGCTGCTCTGGAGAGAAAGGTTCTTGTCTCCTTTTTCCTTTCTTCTTGTCTCCCTCTCCAGAACATAGTTAGATTTTTATTGTGTGTTAGGGTGCGCTGAAATGTTATTTGCTGGTTAATTAAGCTTAGTGGCAGATTCATCGTAAAACACTGGAAAAGCCACACCTTTCAGGGGCGGCACGATCAATATTTAGAAGGCTCCGAAAACGGCAATTAGCCCTGTCCTTTATAAATACCTGCCTGCGTAATTCTCCAGATGACTCCATTTCACATGCTGCTGCTGTCGTCGTGATGAATCATTTCACGTACAACTTTGAGATGATGACTTCTAAATTTAGGGCTTGGCTTCATGAAACCTCCCCGAATGTCTGTGTATGATAGAGAGCGACGCTGCTTGCAGGTGCCAACAGCTGAGCTGGGTAGCTGGGCGCTTTGCTCGTCCCACGCAAGCCGTTGAGGCTTGGCTTTTGTTTAAATAAGTAGCGTGTGGTTGTATGAACTGGTGGATAATATGTACTTTTCTAGCAAACCCAATCTTGCTGAGTCAGCACCTTCCGCAACTAAAAATGCCTCTTTTTGTGTGTTAAGAGAAAAGAGAAGAAGGTGAAGAGGATGAGCACAACAAAACACACTACCTGCAAAAAAAAAAATAAAATAGTTTTCTAAAGATGCCTGTGCAGTTGTGCAGGCACCGGTATTTATTGGGCTGGTTGCATTGTGCTTGGAAGACCAAAGTGGTCTGAGGATCCTTCAGCAATACTTTGTTTCCTTGCACCATTTATTGTGCGTCTTTTAAGGTACCTGCGGGGAGTTCTGTATTTCAAACTGGGTTTGTGCCCGTAGCAGTAGCAGTAATAGAATTAATAATTACATTTTTGTAGAATTAATAATTACATTTAATAGAATTTTCATTTGCAAAGTGCATTACAACTGGTCTGTAATTAATTGAGCACCTGTAACGACACAGAACTGTATCGGAGACTCTACAGCACGAGAATTACAGCAGCACTTCGGTTTTTGAGGGGCTGCTTGCTGTCCTTTCTCCCTGGGGCGGCTGTTTTCGGCGCAGGCCCAGCGTTGGGGCGCTGAGTTGGGTCAGAGGGCTGCGATCCGCTGTGAGCTGGGGGACTGGAGGCGGAGAGAGCGCTGCGTGTAGAAACTGGTATTCCACATAACCCAACCAATCATGTCACGCAAATGCCGGGAAATCCTGGAACCGGCTTGTCGTTGTGCAGGCGGCGAGGAGTTGGAGGCCACCTGCGCCGCGACGGCTCTCCAGAGCAGCTGGTCGGTGGCTGTTGCTGCATGTTTTGTGTCGGGACGATGCTCACTGGAGCCCCGATCCTCGTCTGCTCATGGCACGCAGCAGCGTGCGCCGCCCCCGGCCCCTCTGTGTGCTGAGGAGTCCCGCTGCCTTGTAGGTGGTGCTCTGCCTTTTTTTAATGCACGTTCAGCTTTCTTGCCTGTACTGGTGATACTGAAGGATAAAACATCCCCTCCAGGAGGCGGGGGGTGTCTGGCCCTGGGTTCCTGTTGCCGTTGTTGCTGCATCTGTATCGCTGTGGCTCGTTCCTTTTGTCTGTTGACTGTTAGCAGAATATTTAATCTTAGCTGGGCAACAGCAACCATTATTTTTTTAATAGATAAATCTGCACAGATACCTGCTGTAGACTTTTCACTTTCAGCTTGAACGTATTTATTTCAACCTTTTTGTTTGAGTGTTCTCTATGTAGGGACACTTCGAATGCCTAAATTTCCTCGTCACAAGCAAAGGCTGCTAAGTGAGGTGAGAGACGTCTTGGGGAACAGCTCATAAAGTCGATCCCCTCTGAATGTCAGAGGGTAGCAAAGCCAGCCAACCTATAACGAAACATTGGGCGCTCAGCAGAAATATTCACAGGCTAGAAAGGAAAAGGATCTTTTCTACTCTATGAATAACACCGTAACGACACCGACAGTGTAAATTTAGGTGAGTTATTTAAGCTTGTCATTGGTAATAGCAAATCCTGACAGCCAGCATCCTCCACTTGCGCGCTGTGCGGATGCTCCTCTCGCCCAACGCTTTCTTTATCCCAGGTGCCGGTTTCTGTCAGTGCTTAACCAGTTTTCTCTTTAGTTCTGTTTCCTTGTCCGCTCACTGACGTGTGCGTTATGCTGAGGATGCTTCTTCTGAGCTTGTTAGTTCATTAGTTTTTGAGCTGCCTTCATTGCAGATGTATTTACTCAACAAGGTAAACAACAAAGTAATGAAGCTCTAGCTGAGGGTACCTTCGTTTGCTTTAAGCATTAGAACCTGAAGAAGATGATTTAAGTGGCAGAAAATAACGCCCGTGGTCCGCCCAAGGTAGCACGGGATGCAGCGTGCGCCGAGCGCCGGCGGCCGCGGTACATCCCTCGGAGCGGGGGGAGGCCGGCGCTGCACAGCGTGAACACCGAGGCTGTGAGCGACCCTGGGACCGGTCAGGGTTGAAATGCTTCGTGCCATTAACCCCTCCGTGCTCTGCCTGCAGCGATGGCGGGAGGAAGCCTGCGAGATGTTTGCGCCTTTACCTCGGATGTGTGGGAAATAGGGCCAAAAAAAGGGGAATATTTTCCAATGTTGTGTGAAAGAGTGACCAACACTGTGCTTGGGCCGTCTGCTTGCTAAAGCACGCAGTCCTAGAGTGGGACCCTTTGCTTAAGGAAAATCAGCATCTCAACAAACGTTTTGCTGGGAATTACTTTAAGGAAAGATCCCCCAGCCAGTCTTGGATTTCTGTAGGAACTAAGGTTTATCAAGGAAAGGAGCGTCACTTCATGTACTGTAACGCAAAGACAGAAGCAGGGTCATGTGTCCAATGGAAATACATGAATGAACAGAGAAAACAGATTTCTAAATATTTATAGTAGCGAGACAATATCAAAGGCTGTGCACAGATGTGCAGAGAGCCACCAATGAAATGAGTTTTAAAAAATAATGCTGTGAAATCTCCAGAAAGATGTGAGTTAGACTGAATCCTCTGAAGCACTTACTTTTTAGGAAATCTTGTCAGGTTAATTGATTTTTACTCTTGCACCTTCATATATTTCAAAAATAACAGCCAGAAAGGATCATTTTATTGCAGTCGTCCTGCAGTTGTGCCTGCTCAGGCAGGGTGCAGACTTCCTGCCCTTGGTGAAAGCCGCCTCCTTACCTGTGCCTGAGGGACTTAAACGTAGCGGAGCCGCTCCACGTTCTGTAATTCTTAATGTGACGGACGCTCCCAGGTCTCTTGGCCTGAGGTATCAGCAGCTCCCTTCCATGTGAGAGCATTTCTCCTCATCCTGCAGCTCTGACGCTGTTATTCAAATAATAAAGAGCATTGTTATCATTAAATAAATAGCTATAATTAACGAATAATGGGCACCGCTTGCCTTGCTGGTTTACCCTCGACTGGTTCCCCAGAGTAGGTGCCGGCAGATCCCAAGCAAGGTAGGCTTCAGGACAGATCTGCTTGGGCACGTGGCGCGCAGGGTAATTTGTCTTGGTTATTAGAAGCGCCGTGGAGGGAGAGCAAACGAGCCTGGCGGTACGAGCGGCTGCACCCCGTCACCCTGCAGCTCCTCGGGTCCTGCCAGCACCTCGAAGGCAGTGCCTGAGTCCTCAACAGTTTGGGTAAATTCTTGTCGAGGGAGAGGAGGGACGAAGCAGGAAGGACCATGGGTTCCCCCTTTCGTCCAGCCTCGCTCTGTTTCTGAGTCGGGTTTGTCTGTGCGCTGTACAAGCCCACAGTTAGCAAGCTGTAAAGGTGAGGTTAATCAGGCCGAGCAGGTAGGTAAAATAACCTGATGGATGCTGCTGCTCTGCAGGTTAAGGTAGTCAGCCAGGGCGCTGCCAGCATCATCACTCAGATCCTGCCCGAGCTGATGCTTCAGATATTTGATGAGCACCTGTACAAAGAGGAAGATAAGCCAGGGAGAAGATCCGTGGTCAGCCCTGACCAGGCTTTGCCAGCCACCCTCCTGGCGCCCAGCGCCGCAGGCGGGGCGGTGCATCGCCCAGCGCCGGCCCCAGTGCGGGCATCCTGGCCGTGCTCTCGTGTACAACAGCTCCTGCAGGCGACAGGCAAACCGCGTGTGGCCGCCTCGGCTCGTGGCCTTCCCCGTGCTGGAGGCCACGTAGCATGGGCAGCGGCCGCGGGCCGGGGACCCCTCCCCACCCGTGGTTCGGCCATTCTCTCCTTTTCCATAGTCGCAAAACAGTTTCGGTATTTTATGAGAAGTCTGTCTGCTTAGAATAAGGTAATTGATACAAGCAATTTCAGTTCCCTTTAATATAACAGATCTCAAGTGTGAAACCTCCTTACTTAATGATCAGCATAAAATAAAAGTCTTTTTTTAGTGTAAGTTCTCAGTTAATTTTACAGTTCGGTTGAAGTGAAAATATCATTATACAGGGTAGCATTAAACTTTATACTTATTGGACCTCCCCTACTCTGCAAGGGAGAGATAAGTTGGTGTCTCAACAGTCGCTGTTGTGAATCGATTGTTCCCCGATGCCCGTTTCTTGCGCACGCGGACGTCGCCGGCATCGCGAGCGCGAAGCGGCAGGACGAGGAGGAGGTCTGGGTCGCAAGCGTCCCTCCTGGTGCTGCAGGCTCGGTGCAAGCTGCGAGGGACACGCGAGCAGGAGAGGTCTGGTTTGCAGATCTGCAGGAAGAAATGTGATAAAACAGCTATTTCTTGGTGCCAAATCACCGTCTCACCTGCTGCACGCGTCACGTAGGGCAAGACTCAAACACGAGACCCTCTGTACTGCAGGGTACCTCCATGAGGGCGGGAAACATTTGGGATCCTAAATTGTGTCATGTTTGCTGGCACCGGGAGGCTCTGACGGAGGGGACTTCACGCTCCAGCTGAAAAATGCAGGTTTGGCCCGGGAAGGGCAGCCAGGGTGAATGGTGCAGGGTTTCCGTGCCGGCGCTTTCGCTGGCGGATGCGAACGCGGCCGCCCTGCGACGAGCTCTCCCTTCGGGGTGTTTCTCACCGTCTCGCCTGCAGTCGACGGCGCGGGTCTCGGTGCGCTGGTCCGAGGCGGGAGCCGTTTGCACTCGCCTGTGCCGGGCACGTTTTTTTGTCAAATAGCTGAAGGTGCCCAAGACGGACCAGACATGCTACTAAAATGAGGTGACTGCTCTTCTAGCCTGGGTTTGGGTAGGGGGCCCAAAATCGCCTCCCAGCGGGCACTGGTACGGTTCAGAAGAGTTTCCGAGGGTGTAATACCCTCCCCGAACCCTGCAGGGATGCTCAGCTGATAGTCACGGTCAAATCCAGGGTCAATCCTTAGCATGAGTCAGTCCCTCTGTTTTCCTTGATGTCGTTAGAGAAACACGTTTTTGTTCCAAGTTAAATTTGCCAACGAACCTTGAAATAAAGCAACGATAGTCACATTTCATAAAGCAAGCGCTGGCGTTGTGAGGTGGCATCCTCAATGTTAAAAAGGTACTACCTAATTTACTATGAGTGCGTACTGAATTTACAAAAAAAAAGGTTTGAAGATAACGTTTGTTACTGTCGCTCCCAGCTGCAGCCCCGTTCAGCCGAGCGCCGCGCTGAAGGCAGCGCTCGGGTCGAGCCGAAGGCTGCGCTGCTCAGCGGCAGCGCGAGGACGGGCGAATTGCTGCGGAGGAAGCTCGCGCAGGCCCTCTGTCATTGTTTGCCATCCGCCTGCAACGAGCAAGGAGCTTTGAAGGGTACAGGAGCTGCAGAGCTTTGTGCTGCTGACAAAGGACAGAGGATGTGGTTTCGGCTTTTCGTCCTGCTGCTTCCCCTTCCTTCAAGGGGAGCATTAAGTGCACGTTGTGATTGATTTTGTGGTGAGCCAGGTGAGAGCAAGCTTCCTTCCTGGAGGCAGGATAGCTAAACGGGCACGTTTGCTGTTTTTAAAACCAAAGTAGGCTGTATCAAAATGCAACATTGCAACCAGTGAGCTTGGAAGAATGAAGGCAAAATAATGGTTTTCCATTTAAAAGAGAGTTTAATGCTGTAAAGGAAAAGATAATGAGGAAACAAACTGTTATTTGCTTGAACTCTGGGAGACGCCGTTGTTAGAGAAAGAAATGTGAAAGATGCTCTCTTAATTTGGGGAAGAGAAGCGGTTTGGGGAGTCGAAAGGTCCCGTTCCATGAAGGTAGGCACACTCGATGCGCTTGGTGGAGCCCTCTGCCCTGAGCTCCGCGGCGGTCGTGGGCTCCTCTCAGGTCTCAGATTGGCTCTGCGGGATCTTCTTTGTTTCAAGTTCTTTATCTAATTCTGTTAAACATCTCCTTGACATTTGTATATGGTAAAGAAAAGTCCCGTAGGAAAGGAGTGTCTAAGTCCTAAGGGTGAACTTTAAAACAAAAGTAAAATAGCGGCTGCTGTTGATAGGATTGGGGTGGGGCTGGAGATCTTTAAATGCACTTGCGCTCCTCCTGGGCAGCTCAGAACCCATCACCTCCGGTTTTCGTGGCAGGCGGCAGTTTCCATGGGCAGCTCCCTCCTCTGCGGTGCGCATCCGTGCATGGGGCATTTTTCAGCAGCTGCTCAGGCCCTGATTCATCTGTCTTTGGGGTTTGCTTGAAACAAAGCAGAACACACACACAAAAAACCTCTAAAGAAGCAAAGGATGTGTTTTTAAGGAACAGTGCCACTTGTTTCCCAATAAAGGAATGTTTTATAGCAGTAGGTCCTCTATATCAACATTAAATATGGAGTGGGATCTTGCGGGGGCTGTGGCTTCACGCTGTCATTCTTCAGTCTAAAATTCCCACTCTTCTCACACGTGGCTCTAAACCCAAATAAATCTCCAGCAAGGAGTGTCCTGGGACATGACGGTGGCAGAGCTGTCCCGGCGCCCACGAGGGCATCCCCGTCCTTCTCCCCGTCTGCTTTCACCTTAACGATAGGACGTCTTCGTTAGCCACCCTGCCGGTAATCTGCCGCTGATGGAGATTAATAGGGAAAATATTTCCTAAACACTTCTGTATGCGTTTTCATTAATCTGTGCTCGGAAAATTAATCTTGCGGGGCGACCTGCGAAAGGTGTTAATCGCCGTTTCAGAGGAGGATTTATCAAAAGTTTGAGGAGGTGCAGCAACAACCGCGCGGCAGCGGCAGGAGTTTCAGAGGCAACGTCCCTGTCCTTCAGACCCTTAGGCTTAACACAAATAAAAACATCCCTGTTTAAAAGCTGTTGGAAGCAAAGTGCAGCCTTGGCTCCGGGGGGGCCGCGTTCTTGCCCCTTTGGGTTCAGCGTGGGATTAGAGAGGAAAGAATAGGTGAATAACTGAATTAATATCTGTCCTTAATACTGTATCGTTATTTTTGGTTTCGTTCCTTTTTTTTTTTTTTTTACAGTAACCAGTAATGAAATTGGGCATGAAAATGAAACTGTGTATGTTATGTGAGTGGCTTTGGTATGATGATGATTTATTGTCCACTCTTACTTACAAAAGCACACTCGGTAAATTCCATGTGATTTGTAAACCCACAGGCAACGTATTGGGTAAAAATGATTAATTGGACGGCTGAGGGAACAGATTTCTGTCCACTCATGGGACTCATTTTTAATGACACTTTTTGCAGTGTTAACATGAGGGCTGGGGAAGTGAGCAACTCAGAATTTTCTGTGTTTTCTTCTGCTTTTCCTTGAATATTGAACGTGAGCTGGTTTCAGTGACGGAGAAAATACTGCTTTTCGATTTTGTGCTGTAGCCGGCTTAAGTAAGACTCGGCGCACGGTCAGTCTCAATGAAGCGTTTTATCTTGGCAGTAAACAAGTATACGAGCGCGTATTCATGCCTTTTCTCCCAAATGCTGGAAAACTTCTGTTTACAAAAATGAAACAAATGGTGTTAAATTGACGCATGTTGCTGTGAATCTTCCCGTGATCTGTTCGACCACGAGTGACTGGGTGCTAGGAATTAACGGGTGAAAGTACTGATCATCTTTTGAGCTATATTTAGCAGTGAAAATTTTAGAAGGGTTTGGAGTTTCCCTGTAGGGATACCAGTTTTGTAAGAGGGGACTGCTCTCAGGGGATGGCACTTCACTGTTTCAGTCTTGAAAAAAGCTGAAATAGCGAGTAATTTCATGTTCAAGTAACATTTCGGTTCTTGCCCGGATGGCATCCTTAATCAGATCGGTGCATCTCACCTTCGGGGAGCTGGGAGTGGAGAGCAGCCCTCTGAAGCAGGTAAGTCAGCCTTTTCAGATGGGGGGAAGTGAGGACCTCGGAGCTACTCTTGTAAGAACTAAGCTATTTGTTGTGCTGCAGGTGGAAAGAACAGGAATAACACGGAAACAGTGCTCTCCAGCAGTTCTGTTTCCTGGGCTGGTTGTGTCCGTCACCGCAAAAAAAGGACGGAGGTTTTTCGCAGCACCGGGTCTGCGGGAGCAGGGGGGACGGGACTCGGAGCAGCAGTTCAGCGCACGCGGTCGCGCTGCTGCGGCTCTAAAGGAAAAACGTCTTTTCTGTTTACGTGAGCGAAGCTGTACTTTGAACCCGCATTCAAAGAACAAATTGTTTGGGTTGAGAAAAATGCTCATCTGCCACACCCAGTAAAACACTTGGAGAACCAGGGGGATGGAACGGACAGACCTAATGGCGTAAAGCTTAGAAGTTAATTTTATGAACTCTCATGGTCCTCTCCAATCGCTGTCATCCTAAAAGAAATGTTTTGAATGTTTTAATTAGCTGTGATGGGGAAGACGGAAGATTCCCTCTGCGTGAGAAGAGGTGATGTACTAAAGATGATTCAGCATTCTGTTTTGTCAAAGATCTCATCAGCGCGGTCTTGCATTTATTGAGAAACTTTAGAAGCAAAACTGTTGAAGCTGCCAGCTAATCACTTGACTCTCGTTTGCCAGTGCCCGCTGTGGTTGCCTAGGTCTCCTTCCCTGCGCGTACGCGCGGCGGGACCCCACAGCCCCGGGCAGAGCCGGGAGGTGCGCGGCACCCGGAGCCGGGGCAGTGCCCTGCTGCTGCGGTCACCCTCCGAGCGGTGAGGTCTGGGCGACCTCCAGTGACGTGGGAAGCGCGGACACGGGGACTTTGCAGCCCTCGTTACCTGCTAAATAACCTGCAGGTTCGGTTGATGCTGCTTGTTAGCATTTTTAGCTTCTTAGTTAAAAAGTACAAAAGGTTGAAGAGGGATGTGTAAGTTCCCATCTGTGTGAGCAGAGTTTATGAGATTAATTTGTGTGGAGGCTTGCATCTAGTTGATCCGTAATTAATCAGCCAAGCCCACCGGTTCTATAATTGGATGCTAGCAACAAGTTAGTTAAAGCAAAATTAAATCCCTTCATGTCACGTTTGTGTATAGGAGCCATTGGCGATTACGTGTGTAACCGATGCGCCCCTGCTGTGGGTACCTGGCCGCTGCTGTGGCGGGGGAAGCGTGGGAGCATCCTAACCAAGCGGCAGTACACGGTCCCGGCACAGGGGCGTCGAAGGTCTCGGGGCCACGTGGTAGCTGGTGCTGCGTGGGCAGTATGTGGCGGGACTCTCTGAGTGTCTCTTCAAGGAGAATAGTCCATGCAGAACAGCGTAGGGACAGCTCTTTGCGGTGCAGCACCGGGCCTTTCCCGGCCCCGGCTGGGCGCCCCGAAGGGCGGGAGGAAAGGGACAGTCCAGGCGTGAGGAGGTCCAGGATGCCTCCGTCTTGAAGCCCCATTCCACCTGACAGAACGCAAATGAACTTTGTTGGCAATGCGTAGACAAATCCTCTTTAGACATCTATACTTTGAATGCCAGTCGTAGAAATTACTGTTATTTTACAAATGAGAAGCAAACCTGCCTTTAGCTTGCAGTTTTTGCTGGTATCCTCCGCAGTGTCTCAGGGCATATGGAAGATATTTGCTTTTCTGTTTAGAGTTGTATTTTCCTTCCTCAACAGTCCAAGTGTCATCACTGTTAAATAGCCCTGAAGAACTTTTCCAAAGGCAGAGCAATAACTTGCAAAATCTTAGAGATCACGTCGCCTGAGGAGGACAGGAGGAAGGTCTCTGAAGTTCTGCCATTGTTCATACAGGGGATGCACCGGTCTTGTGTATTTAGCCATAGCAGACCTCTTCCGAGGTTCATTATCTGTCACAAAAATGAGCTTGCCATTCTCTGATAAAAAATTAATGCAAGTAAAACGTCGACCTTTTTGCTGCTTATTGAATGTCAAAAACACTCAGCTATTTGCTGGTGGTGAACTTTAGTAAATTTAGGCACACTAATCTTGAGAAATGAATGCTTTGCTCTTTGGGTTTTTGGGACAGGAATGAAATATTTATAAGCTGGTTGCAAGCAATATAAACTTAGTATTTCTACAGCGGCTTGTCCAGGAAGACATTCTTAAATGCTTGCTTACTGTAGCTCCTGCCATTGCTTGTGAGCAACAGAGAAGCTCTAAGGATTTTAAACTGGAATGGGAAGATTCAGTACTGGCATAGACAATAATTTGTTTTATGTTGTATAAATGCTTTTTAATTAAGGGATTCATTGGAAGGAGGTTTGAAGGTTGGGTCCCTCCAAGTTTTCCATGCACTTAGATTCAAGTTTCAGAATTTGGGAGCTGCTGAACACCTTAAAAGACTTCCTGAAATGGGGGAGGGAATACCAACTTCTGACACTCCCGTGGAATACAGTAGCGTTGCCACAACCACGTTCTCTTTCCACTCAGTATTTTTGATGCTATAATGCGAATTACACCACCTTGGCAAAGACCTTGAAGTGGCCAGGCAGGGAAGACTCTGTGTTGATCATTGAATCACTGACTTGAGTGGCTTCTGGTCTTCAGTGTAAGCAAGCGGTATAAACAGAGCAGGACCAAGAACCTGGGTATCTTAAACCACCTGAATACGTCACTTTGCAGTGGAGTATGTCTGCAGATAACTCCAGGGCTAATTTTGCAAAGGAGAGGCTGCCAAATAGAGATTTTGGCTAAAGCTTCTCATCCATTCCAGCACAAAATTAATCCAAGATAAAACTGTGTGTATAATTAATAGCTCCCAAAAGTTCCTGTAGGTATTTATATGTATTCTCTAAGTCACATTTTTCAGACTTGTCCTTATTTACCCAAATCCGAAAGCCAGCAAATGCGTCAGACCCGCGTGCCCCGTGCCATCGCACCGTGTGCCCTGAGCCCCGCTGTGGTCACTAGCAGATGTGCCTTTTTTCTGTCACGTACATGTGTGCAAAAACTACTGGCTCAGCCTGGATTTCCCCAGGGAAACGCAGATCTTGTCTGGTTTCCCTGTGCTGTAATGGTCTTTTTTTTTCTCCCCAGAAAAAAGAGATTCAGCTGGATAATAAAAACTTCTAACTTCTGTGCAGCCTGCCTGTGTGGTGGCCGCAGTAAAGGCAGCTGGGCTTGAGAAGGTGGTGGTGCTTTTGTGGCAGTTAGTGGATATTTGGCATTCTCACTCCAGCTGGCCTGGTGTCTTTCCCACAGACCCCGTATTTGCTTTTCACCCTCCTGGCCCCCGTTGGGTGTCCCGTGGGGTTCGCTTCCCCCGCCCTCCCCCAGTGTCCCTGTTGAACAGACCGCAGCCGAGAGCATCCCAACGGGAACCCAGGGCTAAAATCCAGATCCGAGGTCAAGCAGAGGTATTGATGCTCTCCCTGCTGATGCCTCTGGCCCCGGCCTTCGTCACAGCTCTGTTGCGCTCCGAGTCATTGTCGAACTCCCTGTTTTCCATGGTGCTGACTTCCAAAGCCTGGCTATCCCCTGAAAAAAGGGTATTTCCTCTTTGTTCATTCTAATAATTTAATCAAGAAACCCTTTGTTCTTTTCTTACAGCAGATGTTAAAATAGAATGACTAATCACTTTCTAAATCTTTTATAATTGTGTGTTTGCCACCTCAGTCAGTTGAGTCTCCACTAGGACTAGCTCAATAATCCTTTTTCAGTGCAGTGTGTCCTCAGATACAAACCTGTTTAGACCTCTGTGTATCTCCATTAAGCTCCACCAAACCTGTTGAGTCTCAGCCCCCTATCAGCTGAGGTGACCAACACAGATATTAATGGTTCATACGGGTTTGCATCTGATTTTCCATTTACGTTGTAGCAGACATGATTAAAGCCTTCAAGTAAATCGCCGCTAAATCCTGTCATAGCCTAGCCCATTATTTTTTGTTCTCCTATTAGGATTTTAGGCATTTCTTTGACATATTTTTATTGCCAGATTAGGAGGAAAACACTTGACTTGTTTGCAACATTCTCATTATATTGTCTTTATAACATTTCTAAAAGAGAATAAATATAAAATACTTCTGTGTATTGTGGTCATATTTCAGGCTGACATTAATATGCTCCATGATTTGCCATCTCACAGTTCTTCTAACCTTGTGGTGGCAGTCAAGAAACCCTCATACCTGGGGAAACGTGCAGTGGCACAAGCTGCTGGAGTCTAGATGATGTGCGGGGACCCGGGTAACGTCTCTGTCCTGTAGGTTTTATGTATCCCACTTGAGTAACTGCCAAGGCGGTGTTGTGTTAGAAAACAGTCTCGTGTAGCCAAAGCAGCCTTCCGTACCGCTTTTCCTCCTACTGGCCTCCACCCCGCAGACGTTGGGGCCGTTGGGCTGATTCTCCCTTACCTGAGAACAGGGGGGTCTGGGTTTTGCATTAAGCTTATGTCACCCAGATCTGCCCGTAACCATCGCTTGCAAACTGGGACTGTTTCACATCTAACAGGGTGTCATTAGACCATCCATCTGTGGAGCTCGTGCCACCCTGTTTGTACCCAGGTCCAAAGGGGACATCTGTCCGTGAGTCCCTCTGAGGGTGGGTGGTGGAGGCGCGCGTGGGAAATCTTGCCCAGTCAGAATCCCCATTCCCAGCTGTGCAGAGGTCGCTCGGAGCGTGCAGCGTGCGCAGCTTGATCCCCGATGGGTTTCTTACCTTGCATGACTGATACGGGCTGTCAGAGCCCCAAATGCCTCCAGCCCCGCGGCGCCGAGGCCATTGTCCCGGTGACGCAGGGGCTCTAACCCTGACCTACCGTTGCAGCTCCCCAGAGGTGTTACCAAATATTCCCCCTGTCCCCAAGGGATGGTAAGAGTGCAGGAGTGTTGGTAACGTATAGACTGACCTCATGCATGCCACACATAATGTATCTCAGCGTGGTTCCCGTGTCACAACCTCACTTGCTTTGTCTCAAGAGGGGCACCTGGGTGGGAACAGAGGAGATAAGACCATCCGTCTCTCCCAGGATTTGTTCAGTAGGAATGTGATATTTCCAGTGGGTAGTTTAGTTTCAATTTAAAAGTGTTTGGCCCGGTTTTCTAGATGTTCATTCATTTGTCTTTCTCTCCTAGGTTAGTTTGTCTCTCCATTAATATTTTTGGTAAAGGTATTTGGTTACTGCGAACTTTCTGCCTTATGGTTTTCAAAACAAACAAAACAGGCTGCGCTCCAGCTCTCCCACCACAATACATGTTTTCCAGTCCTCTCCTTATGCCACCTCCAGCTTTTCAGCTGCAGACACCAAATCTGTTTGTTTCTTTTTATGTCTGGTTTCCTTCATCTCTTCAGCATCCCTCAAGCATGCGTCCAAGAACCAGATTATCTCCCTTGGCCCCGCTGTTGCTGGTCGTCACGTGAAGCGGTGTGCGAGCCGTGGCTGTGTAATCCTTTCCAGAGCCCCCATTACCCTCCAAGAAACGTTCCCCCACCTTGGAGAAACAGTTACCCAGACGCCTGTTTTCCCTGAAGGGAATTCATCTTCCCGAAACATCCTGCCCGCGCTGCCTGCTCCCCCACGCTCCTGTGGTCACTTGTGAGTTTTGCTTGCAGCAATTCCCTGTTCGTCATCAGATCGCTGATGCAGAGATTTAATTGAAGCTGGGCTTCAATTCCTGAAGAGCGTGATCAGGAGATTCTGATCTTAATTTCCAGTGAGTGGCCACGAGGTGAGGCTTGGCAGCGGGACAGCTGTTGCTTATTTTGAAGCAGTATTGACCGGTGTATTCACAAGATGCCCCTTATCTTAATATCCGGAGCCAGATCGTGGCCAACACCTGCCTCTTTGTCACAGAGTTCAGATACGGTGTGTCTGCCAGCAAGGAGTGGTACTTCTGTGTGCTCCATGGAAGAGCAGATGACGTTATTGCTGAGATATGGATGTCTGTGGCTTTTTTTTGTTTTATCACATCATTCAGAGCATCCCCAAGAGCAGCTTCAGAGCATGGCCTCTCTCCTAGATAATCCTCCTGGAAATCAGTGATTTGTACTCAACCTTGCTCTTACCCGTCACCTGAAATTTCTCTTGGGTCTCCAGAAGACCCTGGAGATTTTTCTAGAATAATTAAGATGGTGGTCGCCAAGCCATGGGGGTCTTTGTGGTACGGGAAAGCGATGGACAGGAACTAATTTGGAGCAGGATGCCACGCAGGACGCCCAGCTGGGCTACCAGCCGACTGGGAGCCGTCCTGTGGCCTCCAGGACGCTTGGCAGGGTCATCACGGTCATCCCCTGTGGGGTTCTCTTTTGTGATTTACAGTTTTTGGGTTTGGTGGCGAGTGATGCAGGAAGCAGGGAATGAGGTGGGTACTGCGAAGCCTCTTGCGTCACATTAGGAGGTGATTTGAAAAGGATATTTTGTGACTAATTGGCCATGACCGCTGGCCCCAAGGAAACTTTCAGCTGCTGGAAAGTTAATAATCCTGTCAAGGATCCCGTGCACGGTCCCTACTTGAATTGTTCCCGAGGGAAAGCTGCGACATTTTCCTCCTATGTCTCGCAACTTTGTCCCATCGAGGCAGCATCCCTCCCGTACGGTTCTCACCCAGGCCAGGGTGATTAAGCACTTAAATTGATTAATCAGGTTTCTTGTGATGAGAACTACTGTCATTCATTAATCTGAATGGGATTATAAATAAGAGTTGGCAGATAGGGGAGACAAACATGTTGACAGATAGACCTGCTGCTTTGAATACAAATTACACCGCTGCATCTGGAGGGTTTTAGCTCCTGGCAGCCTCGGAATATAGCTTCCCTTAAGGTAAAATTAGACTAAGATTAAAGTATCCACATACTAATAAAGAAATATGCATTTAGGAACAGGCAGCTACTGCAGGTGGGTGTGCGGGGCTGCATACCAATGATCCTACAGCAGGACGGGGCTGTGGGTTTTGTTCCTGTGGAATTCGTGAAAGACTTTGTGAGGTTAGTTGTAGTCAGAACTCAAGGATAACCCAATTGCAAGTGTGTGGCTAAATCCAGTTTGAGCGATACAGTACCAGCCTAGCACAGGCAGTTCCTCCTGAATCGCCTTGCAGTTGGCAGCATCACAAATAACAAAATTCGTTTCAGATTTTGTGCTCGTGGAGATGCTAACGTTCACTTTTTGGAGGAACAGCGCCTTGTGCTTTTCATACCATGACTTAGTGCAGGACGTGGTTTAGGCGACTGAGGAAAGATGTTGAAACCCTCGCCACGTTGCAGCCGATGGCAAAATTCCCACCAACTGCAGCAGGGCTGGAGCCTCACCACCGGGGGATTAGGCGGCTCTGCAAGCCGTTTCTCTTGGTGCAGAGCAGCAGGCAGGATTGCTGCAGAGCATGCGGAGATTAAAGCTATCACTTCTTGTTGAACTGGCCTCGTGCATTTCTTTTCATAAATATTTAAAGCATTCTTATTAAAAGAATTACCAGTGTAAACAATTAAGAGCTTGATAGCTGGCGCGTAGCATGCTGCGATGTTGTTCTAGCCTCGGTGGAAGGTCAGGAAGCCAACGTGCTTCTCGCCATCGTGGAAAGGCGAATCTCTCCGCGTTGATGCTGCCTGCGCCTGCCCGGCCTCCCCAGAAACGGCGAAGGGGTCGGCAGCCGGGCTCTGGCCAGGCTCCCTCAGACGGGGAAGGCAGGGGCTTACGTGGGGTGTAAAGAACCTGCAGAAAGGCTTGACCTTGGACTTTAATTTGCTATTGAGCTGCAGGTAGGAGATCAATGGGTAAGTGCCAGAGGATTCGATAGCCAGTGGGCAGTACCAGTAAATGCTCTTACTGAAAACGCAGGCTGCCAGCATAAAGACCAGGTATAGAAAAGAGAGGTTTGGGGAGGCTGGAAAACACCGCTACCAACTTGTTTATCACTATAATAATTTAACCCACTGCGTGACAGCCCCACTGGGTTCCTAATGACGTTTCTGCGTAACTTTTCCTTTGTGGCAAGTCTGAGGGAAAGAATACCCTGGTGCCCGGCTCCGCAGCGGGCTTTGGACGGCTGCGTGAGGCCACGTGCAGGGCTTCGATCCCCGAGCCCCGTCCTGCGCGGAGAGTGGCTGCGCGCCGCGAGCGTCTTCATGGGGGAGGTGGGAACCCAGCGAGAGCTTCTGCCGAGGCGGCACCGCCAAGTCCCCAGCCTCTTTCTCTCCGACAAGGCGCCTCTGCCTGTGCCGCCTGCGCGCCAGACCTCAGTGACAGCAGCACGCCTGATTCCCGGACCTGGATTTTTTGGACTAGGGAAGAAAACCCCACATATATGTTAAAAGAGAAAACATCACTATCCTTCAGTATCAAACAGGTAACGCAATTTAGCTTATCTCTTTTTCATGCATCAACATAATGGTCTAAAGACCAGACGAAAAGGAAAAGGCACGTACTGGAAAAATCAAGGGAAGCTGCATCGCTCTCTGGGGACCACTCTCCCTCCTGCCTGCACGGAAGACGCAGCAAAGCGCCCCAAAGGTGGGAGTCATTCACAGGGATCCGAGTGAGGGGTCTTCGGGTGAAGAGCCATAGTCTGTGCAGCAGGGCAACGGTAAAGAAAGGTCCGAGGATCAGACTGGGAGGGCGGGGTGGCGTCTGCCAGGCATGCAGCATAGGGTTGCAGGCGTAAGATGTAAATTTTACAATGTGGGGCGCCGAAGATCGGTACCTGTATACGCAGATTTCTGCCAGTCAGCCAATGTCATTAGAAGAATCTTTTCTAACAGTAAGAAAGTTAAAACCCACAATCCTTGAAGCGACTTCAGAAGTCCACAGAGGGAAAAGCGGGTTTGAAAAAGAACCTATTAAACATTTAAATATTTCATTAAATATTGAACATTTCAAAAGATCTTTCTAACAAGACCCGAGGTAAACAGAACAATATTTGGCAACAAAAGCTACCAGAAGTAACAAGGACCTCCAGCAAATGGAGCTTGGCTCTAGATTTTGAGGCTGCGGTAGCCTCTTCTCCCTTGATTAGCCATCCAGTGAGATCCCTGGGCTCAGTCCCGAAACCGCTATCTCGGTATGACTGCTGGTGACGTCAAGGGCATCAGGAGGGTTTGAAACACGTTGGAAAAAGAGCCAATAGCATTAAAACCAAAATTCTTGCACCAGGCTGAACGCCTGAGCAGCGCCGATGCCCCAGTGCTGCGATGCTGCAGCCGTGCCGGCTGTAGCCCGAACACGGAGGGTCAGGTTCCCCAGGATTTTGCAACCACATAGAAATTATAAGATGGTTGGTGAGATCTGCTGTCAGTGCATAGGGACTCCTTGCCCAAACTGGCAACCTGTAAGCAATTGCTTAAGTTCTGTTGACATTGACAAGAGGCAAGCCCTGCCAGCAGTGCGGATCAGTCCAGCACGGTTTTTGCGCTTTGCTGAATCAAAGTTACTATCTATAAACATTAGAGGAAAATCCAAACCTTTGTAACGGCTGTGTTTTACCAAGATCAGGAGTTCAGCAGTGTTTTGGTTGAAGATTTGCTACAGTAACAGGAAATTTTGGATGCCTCCCCTATGTTATGACACTTTTTTCCCCTTTTTATATCAAAATAAGACTCACGGGGGCAGCCCGCCTGCCCCCCCCGCGTGATTGCTCGGCGCTGCAGGGTTCAGCCATGGTCACAGCGCCGTGTTTTAAAAAGCTGAAGCAGGGCAGGTCTGTATGGAGGAATGTTGAGGTCGGTTTCTCGTCACATCCCCGTCAACTTGGTGCTGCTGTGCATCACTTTGCCCTGTGAGAGTTGTCAAAAACCGGCTTCTCTGCTGGCTTGGCCAAGCCCCCGTCATTGCTGCCCCCTCCCCAGCCACATCTCACTGTCGGGGGAGGAGAATTAAGATTGATGGCATTAGGTTCCCCGTGCATGGTGTTGGCATCGAGTCAGGGGGTTTTATAGCAGCACGTTGAGCTTTTCTCGCTGAATTTTGATTAATGGAGCAGGCGGGAGCTGCTGCTGTCTCCCAGCTCCTGCAGCTGACAGGAGCAAGCCTAATCTGATGTTTAAATGGATTTGGAACGTGTCCGTGGCTTTAGCATCCCTGTCCTGAAGGAAGGACCATCTGCTACAAGATAACCCGATCTCAGAGGGCGGTTACTTGAGGCCTGTGTGAAAAAAGAGGTGATGCACATAAAATCTGATGGTTTTCCCCGATGCTAATTTGGTGGCCAAGAGGCAGCTCGTGTTAGAGACTCGAGGTTTTCAGTTGCCTTGCTTCCCAGCCGTGCTCTGCCCTGTCGGAGAAAATGGGAAGAAAGTGTTGTGGGTGCTTGTTACAGACACAGATGGAAAATCGCTCCGACGTGTAAAACAAACGTATTGCTATGAACGGCTAACAAACCTCTCTGATTGTGGTTTGTATGAAATCCAGAGAAATCTGTTTCAGGAAGATCGGATAGTGTCTCTGCTGGGATATAAAGAAGTTGGTGAAAAGCATGGGATAACGGCAGTATCTGTATGAACAGATAATGGAAATATCTGATAGGGACAGGAGAGTGGGTTTTATTGTTGCGTTTTGACTGGTATCTCCAAAATGCAAGTTACTGCATTAAAGGACGCTAAGATGAGAATTTACAAGCTGCTTTTCCATTTTCCCTTCTACATCTGAAAATCTGTACCGGCTACAGCCTCCGTGCTATTGCACGGCTGCCGTTCCTGCCTTGTACCTTCCCTGGTGCAGCGTGTGGCTGCGCAGGTAATGGGCGGGCTGAGGGTAAGGGCAGAGCTTGACCGGGCTCAGATACAGACGCTAATTTAGGAGACCTGTACCCTGTCATCAAGGTGATGAGAAGAACAAAGCTAACGGCTCATTTGGCTTTCCCAGGAGGTTTGATCCACGGCAGCAGTGCTGCCGCTGCAAGCAGCGCACTATTCCCTGATGGAAATTGGTGGAGAAGCTCCGAAATCGTTGGTGTAATTACAGAGGGAGACCCCGCGCAGTACGGCGGTGTAGCGGGGATTTGGTTAGCTGCTAGACTTGAGCGCAGGCTGCTCAATCCCGCTGTGAGAGCTGAGAGCGGCGGCGGGGGCTTTCCATCCTCCCGCGCTGCCGGTGCCACAGGCCGTTGAAGCAGTGGTTGTCCCTGTCACTCGTCTGTGAAACATTGGCGTTGTGTTCCTGCCGGCATTCTGGCGTCGTGCTGTGGGCCACGGGAAGTCACAGAATCACGGAATCGTTAAGGTTGGAAAAGACCCTTAAGATCGTCGAGTCCAACCGCTAACCTGTCGTTGCCAAATGTTACGTTCGACTTTAGAGCAGTCGGCACCAGAACCGGCTTCCCGAGCTGCGCCTGCCGTTGCCCGTCGCGCCGTCGCGGAGGACTAAGCAGACGCCAGCGCGTGTCGGCGCGCACGGCCAGGCAGATCCGGGGGCCTGAGGCTTCCCTCGCGTTGGGCCCCTTGGGGTGTTGGTGGCCACTTCTGTGCGGCCTTCTGGCTCCTACCACGCCTCAGGTGGCTGCGGGCAGCAGCCTTTGCTTTTGCAGGTGCGTTTGCTTGATTCAGAAGCCTTTTCATAAGGGATTTCGGATCCCCTTTTTTGATCATTTCATGCTTTTTTTCCTTAAACCATGTTTTGGATTTCACTTGTTTGGTAGTCAGGTTCCATTATTTGGGGCATTTTTTTACTGCTGTTGCCATGAGCATGTTCTTTTGGAAAGACTATTTGTTTAGGGATTTCAGTGCAAATCCCGAGCTGGTAGGGTTCGCACGGGGAATGCGTAAATTTTCCCGGCGAGTTCATTCCACCCTCTCTTCTTTCCTCTCCAAAAGAAAGGAGGAGGATCCGAAACACTGGCTGGCGGCGAGAGAGGGGCGTGACGCGCTGCCCCTTGGGAGGAAGGGGACGCCCCTGGTGCCCGGCACCCAGAGGTTTGCTCGTCAGGAAAGGCGCCGTGGCCGGAGCGTGCGTCCGCGGCGCTGAGCAGGGAGCCTGGCCCACCCCCGCCTCCCACAAGCCCGTGGGCAGGGGCACAGTCCTTCTTCCGAAGCAACCCGTGCGGGTCCTGCTCGCGACGTCTGCAGCCTGCTGGGGTATTGGAAGTTGAAGCCTTTCACCGTAAAATTACTCGAGTATATTTTAATAATTTAGAGCCACAGGTCTTACGTGGTTTGTTCTCTAAAGATTGATTTAGCTTCTTATTAAGGGAATTGGGAATTCATTGTGAAAATCTGAACAAAATCTAGACTGTTTTTTTTTTTTTCTAAATATCCACTAGTGTAACTCACTGGGGAGAAGAATTTCAAAGCCCGTCCAACCCTATCTTGAATTTTTTATGTTCTTACTTCCCTATTTCCATTCCCAAGGTGTTCTTGTTAAGGAAGAACACCTCAGCATCATTGTATTATTTTTAAATAAGCCACAATCACTTTAAGGAGCTCAGGATAAAAAATATCCACTAATACTTTTGACTTCCACCCCTCCACCTCTGGTTTTCGTGAGTTTGATAATGCAAGGTGTGGACTGCGTATAAATGGAGGGGTGGGCAGTTGTAATTGCACAGCTTTCCCCCTCTGCCCAGGGAAGGCCCTTCTCTCTTTAATTATCCATTGATTTTTAAAAGATATAAGATGAAGTGGAGCTGGCAGGGCCCGGCTCTGGGAGCAGCGTGGGGCTGCAAAGAAGGTGCTTTTAACTGCGACCTCCTGGAGGCAGGTATGGATTTTGCATTCAAGGGGAGCTCCGTGGCTCGTTGCTCTCGGCTGATTTGGCAGCGCAGAGAGGGGTCCCCCACCACTGCAGGGCTTCAAAGCCTGCGCCCTGCGCACCCTCCGGCTCCGACCGCCGTGTCATTTGCAAGGAGAAGCACACGCCTCCCTGAAAGATGACCCTGGCGCGTGTGGCAGGAGCCAATGCTGCAGCGCTGGACCCTACCACCGCCATGGGCACCACCATGGCACCAGCATGGCCACCAGCATGGCCACCAGCATGGCCACCACCATGGCCTCCAGCATGGCCACCACCATGGCACCAGCATGGCCACCACCATGGCCACCACCATGGCCACCACCATGGGCACCGCCATGGCACCGCCATGGCCACCACCACGGGCACCAGCATGGCCACCACCGTGGCCGCTGCCACGGGTACCACCATGGGCACCGCCACGGCTACCGCCATGGGCATCCCTGTCCCGCCACAGCAGCGCGGAGGGAGCGATCCCGTGGGCCAGCGTCCGCGTCCCTCGGCCGGTGCTGCTCGGCGCGGGGGACAGGCTGAGGCTGGCCCCCACGCCGCGCTGTTTCCGTGGGAGGGGGCGGTGGCTCACACCTCGGCCTCTGTTCTCAAAACAGAAATCAATAAGCTGCTGAAGTGGCGTTTCTCCTCAGACGGCTCAGAAATGCCATTTCTTTTCTCCTGGAGATTTTGTAAACTTAAAAGAGAATCGTGAAAAAAAGTTCTCCCCTGTCCAGGCCATTAATTCAGCCTGCTCAGGACAGAATTAACCTTGGCAAGCCTTCCAGAGGAGAGAGTCATTCTAACCTTAAAAATCTGCTGATTAAAGCTAGTTTCAGGAATTCGATTTCACTTAATGCGTTGGCTGAGCGCCCAGCCCGGCATTAACATAGCCACAGACACACAGGCCTGCGCATTTTCTACCTCCCCGATAAAAAAAAAAAAGAAAAGAAAAGAAAAAAAAAAAACAAACAAGAAAACCAGTTAATGAAACCCTTTTTGCCTGTTTTGAGCAAGAATTCATTTTAAAGACATCTTTAGCTGAAGGCAGTAAGTGTGCCCTGGTTACCCGTCTCCTAAGGCCAGCCGGGAGGTAATTCCGTTCCCCTCGTTAGCTGCAGCGTTGCTGTGTGTCGAGGTGGCTGCTGCCGACCCGGCGCTTGGCAGGAGGGGTTCATCACCGCCCCGCGGCGGCGGCGGGGCTCTGAGCGGAGCCGAGCGCAGGGGAAGCGCCTCTGCGCACCCTCTCCCCGTAAACCCGCGGGTACCGCGCCGTCAGACCTCAGGTTTTATGTCATCCGACAGCACTTAACTTATTAACCTTGACAAATCCTCCAAAACAATGAAGCTCAAATTTCTAAGGTTTCTCTTTATATCTTAAACATTTTTAAGGCCTTTTTATCTGGAAGCTAATGTCATTTTTACTGCTGCCATCTCTCCTTTCGTCTTTATTCCAAAAGCCGCGTTCCCAGGGCACATTGCTCCCACCGCGGTGCGTTTCCGCGCACCTGTGTTACGTCTCGGTGCAAGCACTTGGTGCCCATGGAGAAGAGTTCCCCACCGCCGCGCCGAGGCCGGGGGCCTGGCTTACGCGTGGGTCTCCTTCATCCCAGCCACCCACATTAGAACATCCAGCTCTGGAACATCCGTCCAGAACTAGATTCCCGTGCCGTGCCACGCGGGGCGGGGAAAGAAAAGAAAACCAGAAAAAATCACTTCTGTATGCTGGATGCTTTGTAAATCCCATGAACTGTTAGGGGTTTCTTAATGGTTTGCTGAAATGTTGAAAACCAGTTTCATGGAGGTGGGATGCTTTTGTGTAATTCATTATTGACACCTCCAGAATTACAGGCGAGACAGATCTGGAGATAGAGAGCGGCTTTCCTACCTGCTAAATGCAGCGAGCTGCAAGGAGCTCGGCATTAGTTCTTGTCGTTATTTTTTGTTTTAATCACGGTGAAGTTTCGATTGACTTCACAGCAAATCGGGGTTGTGAATCAAGCGGGGGTGTGCTGATATAAGTCAATATATATCGATGTATATTGCGTGAGGCGCCGCGGGCGTTCCTCGCTGTCACGAGGGCTCCTCCAGCGGCGTGCTCCAGGCCAGCTTTCCCATCCTTGCTGGGAAGCCGGTTGGACTGGGAGATGCTGCACCTACCAAGCCGCTTTCTGAAGCGGGGGCGCCAGCTCTGAGCCAGCAGACGGAACATTAAAGACCATTTAATGCAGCCCCCGGTGCTGTGCAGCCAGGAGTCGCTGCAGGGGATTATCTTAAACAAACGGCGTCTGCTTTCCTCAGGCTGAGTGGTGGGATTTAAATGTTAAGCTTTGCTTTGGATTATTTTCTGTAGGTTTTTTTCCCCCTCTATGTTTCCTCCCTGCTTTTTTGTGTGTGTGGAATGTACCCTTGACACATTATAAACATTATTATTCTTTGTATTTTAAAAAGAACTCGGTGCTAGCAGCCAGCAGTCCTTAGATCCTTTTTACTCCAGGCTGCCCTTGCGAGGGTGATCTCGGGGAGGAGGTGCTGCGCCAGCCTCACCGTGTGCTTGCCGACAGGCGTGCACGTTTCACGACCCCCCTCCCCGCTCGCCCCGTTACAGGGCGCGCTAGCGGTGGCGGGGCGGGCAAGCTTGCTGCTTGCAGAGTGTTGTCACCGTTTGCGAGGTGCCTTCCAGACAGAAGGATTATAAGTGCAGATTTCCCGGCCCCTTTGTGTTCACGCGAACGGCCGGTGTCCTGCACCCGGGGGTGGCGTGGATGGAGCCGTGTCCCGGCGCGGGCAGGATAACGGGCCACCGGGGCACCGAGTGCGGGTCGCCCCCACCAGCGCCGGTAAAGCCTTGATGCCACGCGTGAACCTTTGCGTCACTATCGATACCGCGCCGTCCCTATCTGCAGAAACAGCTATTCGAGGCAACGGGGGTGGTGATTTAGCGATAAGTTTTCTCCCGTGCCCATCCACTCAGGTTCCCCTTAACGTGGTTTAAAGTCTTGCTGAAGCCTGGCCGGAGCCGGGACCGTCTGTCCTGCAGCGGCTGCTGCCGGGAGGATGCTCGGTGACAATTCCCGCACCCCAGGCCCGCGAGGGCCCCTGGTAGGGTGCAGGCAGGGCTGCGAGCGAGCGAAGAGCATGTTAATTGCGAGAGTCGTCGTAACCGGTGCAGTCGCTGCAGTAAAACAAAAGAAAAAACTCCTCTTAAAAATTCCCTGCAGTTGGATTTACTTATTTTTTCCTTCTGTAAGAGCAGAATATTGGTGTGCCTAAAATACACGCAGCCCGTGATCTTCCAGGGGAAATATCTGAAGAAAGCTGCAAACAGATTGCTGGGCTGTTGCAGTCTCGCAGTTAGGGAAAACTAACCAGCTTTGGTATGGGAGAATATATCATTATACGCACACCCGTCGCCCATGTGCGCTATATTAAAAGCCAGCAGAGTCAGAAAATAATATTGCTTTCTTAATAATAAACAAATCTTGTGGACGGGAATTGTACCGGGATCTTTTAAATTAAAAACAGTTTTGTGTGTTTGGTTTGCGCTGAGCTTAGCTTCCAGCCGACAGAGCTGTTGAAAAGTTTTAATGTACTGGAAATTTTATTTTTTCCTGCAGAAAGAATTCCTTTGCCTTGCTGATTTTGGTGAATTAGAGAAGCAGAGTTCATTTTAAAAAAAAGAAGAAAGAAAAGCTACTGTACTTTGGCATTTTGCCATATAACATAGCTGACAGGAGTTTTTTCAGTTTACAAACCCTAAATTTTCAGTTTACATACTCAGGTGATAAACCACAGAAAGGAGATGTTTGTGTTGTGTTTTTCAAAAAATAGAAATACGTTCCTTCGCTAACCCGACTCTGCTTTCTCTCTTCTTGTGTCCCTAGTGCTTGTACGGCTGCTACGTCCATTCCTCCATCATCCCCACGTTTCACAGAAGGTGCTACTGGCTTCTGCAGGTAGGACGATGACAAACTCCTGGCTGCTGGGGGTAATCGCGTCGAGCCCGCGGGGCCACGTTTGATGCTGCAGGGGCGGTCGCCGGTCCGCGTTTTGTTATTTGCAGGGATTTTTTGTCTGACGGCGATGGGGGTTTCCTTAGTGGTATGTCTCTGTTCAGAGGTATGATATATTTACTTTCTCTGGGTACGTTTCTGGCAAATACCGAGCTGATGCCAGGCCAAACGTTCCCTAAACAGAGAGTCGGACGAAGTGAGGCTGTTCTAAGGTTTTCAGCCGTGTTTTCCTGTTCAGAGCAGAGGCAGGCAGAGGAGCTCGGGAAGCCGACTGCTGTACGGGCACGCGATGGCGTGGGAGAGAAATCAGCTCTGTGGCTGTGTGTGAATTTGGGGTGAACCTTGTGGCCAGCCTTGCAGTGGGTCTGCTTTGCTCCAGTGGGGAGTTTAGTGTTGAGGGAGTTTTTTGGGGTTGCTCAGTGATTTTTCTTCTGGCTGCTGTGGGCACAGTGAAGCCCCTGGAGGAGTCAAGCAGAGTTTTCCTCTTATTTCTGCAGGATTTGGGTAGTGGCCTGATCCCACGCAGGGCTCCTTGCGCTGCGGTGGTTGTGCTTGGGTTCATGTGCAAGCGTTTGCCTGGGCTGGGCATTCACTGGTCCAAGATGCTAACCCTACGTTTGCAGAGCTATTTGTGTTATTGACCCGTTACCCTTGCTTACAAAGCGGAAGCAATTTGTTTTCATTTGGTAGAAAACAGCATTTGACACATATTGTAGTAATATTATTGTTTTAAAGATTAAACCCCTGCGGTCCTGAAAACAAAGAGGTCTGAGGAAAGTGACATCTGTTTCAAGAAGCAAATGGAAAATAATCTGTTTTTCCCCCTGGTTTTGCAATTGTGCTTCCATATTAAAAAAGAAGATGCTGCTGCTGTCACTGCTGCATGAAAGACACCCCACGACCCACAGAGGACGGTGCCCACACTGTGGTCGTAGTCAAAGGGAACGTGCACAAAACACCACTGTCCTCTGTGACGTTCATGTGCGTCTCAGCTCTGTTTGCATCCGCTGCATCTGAATGCCATGGAAATGCTTCGCTGCAGCGGCGGGAGCAGGATTTCACCTCCATGGAGGAAAGCTGTGACTCCGCTGAAAACGCAGCACGACCACGTCGATCGGGCAGACACTGAGCGCTTTTCCCCGCAGCCTCTCGAGGTCCTGACCTGCCTCCGTGGTTGGGTGCAGCGAGCAGCAAGGAGAGGGGGAGCAGGGTGTAGGTACAGCTAAAGAAGCCATTAGATGTTCATGGTTCAGTGTGATGAACTGAGCAAAACCTCTAAACTTAGGGTCCGGTTTGCCTGGGGCAGCAGGCAGTTGCTTGCGTTGTTGTTCAGAATCCATCTCTGCCGCCGCCCGTGACAGATGGTGCGACACGAATTCAAAGGTAACTGTGAACTCCCTCCGTGGTGCTTCTCCGGTCAGCATCTGTCCCAGGTGTCCCTGTGAAGGCAGGGACCACCACGGCAGGTGGAATAAGAGGTCACTCGGTTCCTCTGCTCTTGCCTACTCAGGTCAGGAGTTCAGGCTGGGGCTTGGTGGAAGCATCCTCCATCTGCTGCCCCAGGAGCTCAGGGAGGTACCAGTACGTCGCAGGGTTGCAAGGTGCTGCGGGTTCCCCCGTCATCACCGGTGCGCAGCAGCCCTCAGCCCAGGCGCAGTCACCAGAGGTGCCGGCAGGTTTCTGGCATCCCTGAAAGGCAGTTCGGCTCATGAAATGTTTTCACATAAACTGAAAATGTTAAGGAAGGCCTCTGTTCCTGAAGAAATTCAGGGCAGGCAGCAGAGTCTTTCCTATTAGATCCCCAGAGGAACAGATGACGCAAAATCAAACTGCAGAGCTCCAACCTAAAATTGGGCTGTGACCTTTAGGGAGGTTCGCCTGCAAACTGCAAAGCTTTTTTCCATTACTTTTGAGAGAGTATTTTCTAGCTTTACCCATCTTTCTGTCAGGAAATTTCCCAGGATTTCGACTACTACCCAGCAGTCTGAGTGATGCTCGCATAGCCCAGGTGCTCCCAGCCACGGGCAGTCCCCAGATCCTGCTCCGTTGCAGGCTGGCCAGCCTGTGCTTGTTCCCTCCGACGTCCTCCCCTCGTAGGTCACCCCTCTTAACTTTAATTGCAGATTCTGCATTTCTTTTTGTTTTTGTCGCCTGCTATCTCAAAGTGTTGCTGGACTTGGCTGGTGTGGCTGTTAGCAAGCTGCTCTCTCACGAGCTGCAGCGCAGCACCGTAGGGTCGTCTTCCCCGCACCCCGAGGACCGGCTCGGGGACATTCGGAGGGCGTGTGTCGGCATTTAGGCAGCCGTCTTTGCTCTGATAATTGCTTTGGGTTGAGACGAGTGGATGGGAAGTACGTTTCTCACAAGCCTGTTTGTAAGATACGATGCAGGACACCTCATTGTGAGCGTAGCGTGCTCGTATTTGGAAACAAGGACACATTGCGCCGTCGCTGTGGGAGGAATAGGGGTCTCTAATTCGTGACACCATCTCCCAGGCGAAAATGGGTGTCCTTCAATCACATGCTCAAGGTTATGCAGCTGGCCAAGAACCGATGACACTTCTCTAACGTCTGCACATTTCTGTGCACAGTGAATTTGGGGTGAGTGAGACCAGGAGAGAGGGAGAAGGTATTTTGTACATCTGCTTCAGAGTCTTCCAGTTTGACACCACCCAATAAATGACTTTCATATTCCAAAATGGGTACAGACAGGGCAATGTTTAACATCAACCCTCAGGAAAAGGTTTGGCTTTTTCATTCGCAGGGGCAAATGGGTGATTTTCACTTCTTTTAGAGAGTCATGCAGTACCTTCCTGGGTTATGGAGCGCTCTGCCTGCGAGCCTCGGGTCGGCAGGAAGTAAATGCAATTAGTCTGCGATGCCACCTGTGTTTTCTGGGATGATCTTCCTCCAAATCCTATTGTCAGGTTAGATATTGATTAAAAATCCCCATGCAATTGTTCTTGATCTTTTGTTACTAGCATTTTCAGCATAAAGGCCAAGACTCAAACAAGCCACAGAGACTAGCAGTCTCTCTTGTGCATTTGTGCTGTGCTGTAGCCATTAATTACATGGTGGTATCCGATTTCTTACCTAAACAACTTTGTGTTGTCATTTATGACGGACACGGCACGCCTTCTCCCCGCAGACTGGCCAAAGGGATAAGAAATTAAAACCGTCGGTGGCCAAGATGCGGTTTTCTGAGTCCCTGCTACAAGAGGTTATGCTGCCATACGAGGCACCAGAGCTGAGGGCTCCGCCTCTCTATTCCAAAGGCAGTTACGTTTTTGAGACATTTCAAGCTTTCTTCATAATGGATTTTAAGTGCCGCCTTATCGCAAACACTTCTAATACTTTTTTTTAATAGCTGTTGTAATTGCCAAGCCAGCATTGTAGTGTCTCTGCGGGAGATCGGCCAGCGCTGGCCGCTGGCAGCCTCTTGCATGGAGCTCTTGGAGCTGAGCGAAGGAACCACGACCCAAGGTGCTGGCGGCGGGTTTCTGTGCTGGGCTCTCATATTTTTCTTTCGGTTTTCTGATTTCTAGAAATAGGAGGCCGTGCTCTGAGCAGCAGGCAGAGGGAAGGACAGGGCTGGTGATGTGGGTGACCTCTGAGGGGAGCTGGGGAGGGCTTTGCAGCATCTCCTTAGGCCAGGGCTGCCGCAAAGCCTCCTCCTGGCGTGCTGCATCTGTAATGAGTCGCACGCGCTTTTGGAACACTCTCCCCATGTTCAGACGCTTGACGTCACCCTCCATGTTTCCATTCTCAAGGAAATTATCCAGACTGTTAAAAAGAAACAGTTTTTTTTCTTTGCATTCTGCCCCAAATCACACGCTACCTTGTCTTTCCGATGTTTGTTCCGGCACTGAGTGAAGCACTGACCTTAAAAGCACCTTTTTTTTTTTCTTTTTTTTTCTTTTTTTTTTCCACATTACCTGTTAGCTTTACCCAAAAGAAGCAGTGCCCTAGCTCTTCGCGGTTAGTCAAGCGCAGAACGGCGCTGCTGAAGCCTTTTTCTAGGTGTGAGTGATGGCGGGTCCCCAGACTCCTGGAAAGGCTTCAGAGCACAGACGCTGCCACTGGGTTTGTTGGCTCGTCTGCCAGCAGGACGTGTGCGTAAGAACAGCCGCGCCGCGCGTGTTTAGACCTTCAAAATGGCACCAGATTTTCTGTCAATGGAAAAAGAAGGAAAAAAACCCTGTTTGTACTCATAATGAGTAATGCAGGGAAAATGTGGATTCTCAGATACAGACAATTTTCAAACATTGGCACAGCTGAGTAGCAAAACCCAGCGTTCCCTTCTGTGGGTTGGTAATTGGCACCGCAGGAATTTAAAATTAATCTGGCTGCCAGGCTCCCAGGGCCGGCTGCTGTTTGCAGAGGTTATGGGAGGCGGGCTGCATCTCTGCCTGCTAATGCCGGTGCTTCTCTGGCTCTCTTCTACCCTCGTGCCATACAGCTGGAGACCAGCCTGTTGGACAGTCATCCTTTTCCATCCTGCCTTTAGCAGAATCTGGTATCTTTTTTTAGTGCTGGTGTTCAGGTGCTGCGGTTAAGGGAAGTAATACCTTAAAAAAGAGTCTTGCCCTTTTCTTAATTAAGAAGTACATGAACTGTGGCGATAGGATGATGCTGGAAACTTTTTGTGAATTTAGACAGCGGCTAAGCGTTAGTCTGTCATGACATGGGACAGAACTTCTCATAGTGCCACCTTTTGTGTAATTGTTTGCCTAAATATGGGAAAAATACGCATTTTTGGCTGTCAAGTTCCCTTCACTTTATTACTTGTTTGTGTTTTTTTTGAATGAGTCCCCATTTTCTACAGTAATTTAATAACAGCAACAGTCACAGCAAGGCAAGATCAGGAATCCTCACCAGAGTGCTGCCATCACGATAGGGCATCCTCCTGGTCAGCTATAGAAAAAGTGGAATAAAATAAAATCAATTATGATCATATATTCAAATAAAACCCATGCGTTTGTTCAAAGCATGTTCGTTAGCTTATTCATTTGCCAACAGCATTGCACAGGTGAGCTTTTCCTGATAAAGATGCTCGTGGAAATGGGCGGCGCGGGGAATTCTGACGTGAGCGGATAGGGATGTTCAGCCTGTTGGTGTTTACCTGTTCATCTCGGCCAGTCGAACAAACGACGGCTAACAAGCGTTCGAGAGCAATATGCAGGCAGGTGGCTGTTTCCCATGGTATGCGCGTTAACTGCTCGCTGAATAATTCAAAATTGATGGAAAAGTGTGTAAGTGGCACTGTTCTCGCAGGTGAGCCAGCGAAGCAGAGCGGGGTGCGGGCTGAGCGGCGCCAGGCACGGGGAGATGCCAGAGCCCCTCTGAGCCCGGCTGTAAATCGGGCTTTCGCAGTAATTGCTGCAGTGTGACAATCCGGCCCTCTAGGAGCTGGGGGGGGAAACTGCATTGCACCTTTATTCCTTGCACGCTCTCAGGGCGTTGAGAACACAGAAGTCACTGGGATGCTTTACTGCGGGGTAGAAAACGGCAGGGGAAAGCCAAGGGATGTCCGCAGAGGTACCAGTGGTGGTGTCCAGGCAAGACGTCTGCCCTGGGAGGAGCAAGTGGGAGATGCTGAAGGGGACACTGAGGCTGGGCACTATTCTGTTAGCAGTCGTTGATTAACCTTCTTGCGGTTCTGCGTGCACCAACGGCACCTTGCAGAGCGTCCATAAGCTCCGGTTTAATGTCCGAGACATGCAACATTTTCTCTTTAAATTGTTTTTTCCTGGATTATTCCTTGTGATACACTTTGATATTCAGCTGTTTATATCTGTTAATGTCTACACTGATGCTTGATGTTACCAGAGTGTTCCCTTCCTAAAATGTGGCTCGTCTGAAAGCTGTGGGCAGAAAGTATCAAGGCCTGAAAATCAGTTGAAACACTTCACATGACTTCTGCAGCTGTTTGGTGTTCTTTGCCTCGAATTTTCCACTATGTCCTAGGTGAGAGGAAAACCTTCCCATTTTTTGTGGTGGTGCCCTGGCAGAGCAGCATTTCCCTGTCTGATCATTTGTGCTGCGCTGCATCAGCAGCATCTTACACGTCCCTGGCTGGAGGAGCAACAGACAGCTGGAGGATCTTGGACTTTTTCAACACAAATTGGAAGCATTACAACCTCATAAAAATTCCCGAGACTTTTGCTTAATAATGGGTCTCTATTTTTCATTTGGGTAAAATAGAAATGACTGGGCAGTAAAGCACTGAAGATGCTGCGCTGTATGCGGGCGCTTCAGATCGGTCCCGCATTGTTGGGGAGCAAGGCATACGTTAGGCTCGCGGCATCGTGAGCCTTTGCATTTTTCTAACAGGGATATAAACTGTTGCTGCTCCATCAGCACGTTTTCCCAACGTGAGTTTTAGCCTATATGATGAAATTAGCGCGTGTCAAAGCATAGCAGAGTGTGGCACGGGGTACCCAACCAGCGCTGGCACGGCTCGGCATCCCGAGCACGCAGCTGCCAGGACGCGCAGCACCGTGGCACAGACGGGCTGGGTGACCCTGGGGCAGCGACCGAGGGTCCGAGGCCCAGGATCCCGTCACAGTGACGGTAGCGGTGGCGCTCATGACCTGCGCTAGAGGCACCTGGGGACCGGTTGCCTTCAGCACTATTTACTTTTGCAGCGTCTTCATGCACGGTCTCTCCCCCTTGTAGAGGCTGTTACTCAGTGCTTGCTGCAAAGCTAGGGAAAGCCAGAGGAGGATATAAACACAAGGTGGTGTAAAGTGCTATTTATTGTTGTTATATGGTCAGAGGCTATGGGTGTCTGAGGGTTAACTCCTGCTGAAAAACGCAGAGTTCACAGCAGGCAGAGGCCCCGGTGAGATGGACCACGATACCGAACGGGCAGAGGAACGCCTGCGTTCCTAAAATGTGGCCACAAACGAGGTCGAAAGGGAGAAAAAGTCCTGCCTTTCCTGTGTCCAAAACGGCACCATTTCTAAAGGCTCAGGTGTTTCCTGAGTGCTGTAACACTCTTCAGTGCCCTCCTCCAGCCCGAGCTCTGGCTTCTCCTTGCTGGGTGGTGCGACGGGGAGCCGCCAGCGCGAACCCCTGGTGATTTTTCTCAGGCAGACGCGTCCAGGCAGGCGCGACCCATCCTTTGCATCCCCTCGCAGTCTCCCAGGTCTCTTCCTGATGGTCGTTTTTCAGCTCACATCTCCAAAGATGCACAAGCTGTGTTTGCCAGCCTGCAGGGACCCCGCTCGCCGTGAAGCCCCTGCCTTTGCTGCTCTCATGCGTTCAGCCCCATTTCAAGGGCTAAACCCTGCCTGGTTTTGTTCTTCCCGGAGCTCTCCATGGCCTCTCCTGCAAATGCGCAGCTTGGGCAAGGTGCCAGCCGTCCCCCTGGCCTGGAGGACGTCTCCTTCAGCAGGAGCAGGCACACCTCCGTGCCTCTTTGTACGGGCGTCTCTTTGGAAAGCGTTATTTCTGCAAGACCAGACAAGGACCTCCCACCAACAGGTGGGTATTTGCAGAACAGACCTAGTAAGCAGGCATGCGTTAATTGCCTCGGATTCCTACTTTGAGTGCAAAGTGTGCGTGTGGAGCTATGCTGTGAGAGAAGGCAGTAAGCGTGGTGGGAGCACTAGGCGCTGCCGGGAGAGCGGAACTGCCTTTTGCATCTGTGTAGGTCTGAGCTGCAACAGAAGCAGCGCTTTCGATACCCACCCCGGCCAGAAGTCGATAGGTTACGGCAGTCCGTCCCCTTGCATCTTTGCCGTTCTTCGTGATGCTTCTGTGTGCAAAAGCATTTTTGGAGAATGAACAGGTCGTGGATGCCCTTTTCAGGCTTCCTTAATATTGCTTTGACGTGAATCTCTCTGAAAGACCTCTCTCTCCTTTCATCTTCTCGCCAGCTCTTTGTGAAGGCACAGTGCTCCTTGCCATGTCTCTGCTGCCTTGCGATCACAGGAACAGCCGTGCCTCAAGACTTCCCATCACATTATTCAGGGATCATTAAAGATCTGAAATACTCCTGGAATCGGTGGAGCTGTGCGAAAGGTATTGCTCAGTCCAGCTGAAATTCCAAGGGGTTTTTTAACTCTTTTGTAATAATTTTCTGGTTTCATTATTTCAATTTTCTTTTTTGGGGGGAGGGGGGTAACATTTCTAACAAATATTTACTGCTGAAAATGAATTTCAGAGAAACCAGGAAAGAGAGGTGTTAGCTGTGCCTCCTCACAAAAAATTTAACCCTTTTCATTCATTTTGGTTAGAGGACAGCGGCTGCTGGGTGCGTTAGCCTGGTGCCCAGCTGCCAGTCCCAGCAAGCCTTGGCCTGCGCTGGGATCGCCCTCGGCAAAGCTCTGTTTAACAGCGGGGTGAGTAATTAAATAGGTTTGAAGGAGCCTTTTTGTGGCTCTGCACATTGCATAAAACTCAAGTTCCGTTTAGCACAAATGCCCCAAAACTTCATTTTAACTATCATTAGACATAGCTTTAACGATAACAAGTCGGGCCATGCTCTGCTGTACTCCAGTGTTTTAGCGAAATAAAGATGAAGCAAAAGCCATGGCTCTGCATGCTGCGTTGCTGGAAGACCTCTGTCTTCTCGCCTTCAGCATCAGAAACCTGAGAGGGACCGTTTCTCTTTGAGAGGAGCCAGCTGCTGCGGGTCTGCTCTTCGTCATCTCCCTCCTGATTGCTCCTGCCTTTCCCCGGGGTGTCCGGGGCTGCTGTCGCTGCCAGCTCTCGTGATGGGCACTGAAAGTCACTCGCAGCGACAGCCACTCTCTCTCCCCGACACTCGTGCCTGCTCGCTGCCTTTGAAACGTCTCCCGTGTTGTGCAGCCGAGCGGCGGGAGCTCCTGCACCCTGCGCGCCCCGGCTGCAGGTGGGACCGCTCGCAGCTCGTCGCTTGGGCGGCGTGCCTGCTGTCTGTCCCTGGCATGCCTAGCTGATGTGCGGCTCCCCTTGGTCAAGATGTTTGCCTGAAGGCGCTTGGTTGCTTTTGCCAAATTTCTGGCAGGCAGAGCACGCCCCTAGCAGCGTGCAGGGGGCCTGGGCAGCCCTGGGAGAGGACGGGGGCAGCGGCGACGAGCCCTGCCCGGGCTGCTGAGCTGGCCGGGGGGAGCAGCCCCAGTGGCAGCCCTTCGGTACCTCCAGTGGTTTGCCTGGGGGGATCCTGCTGAACATTCTGATTCCCACTTCTCATCCCGATTCCCACTTCTCATCCCAACTTGCTCTCGGAGCAGCTGCATCCATTGAAACCCACCTTCAGTCTTACAGTCTTTTCTTAATACAGACACACACACACGATCTATTCAAGTTGAAGGCTATTTTTGCTTGATTTTTCCTCCTTCAAGTTTCACTTGCTCACCAATGTTAGCTCCTTATAGAGTCTTCACCTTCACTAAAATTAAATTCCATCTGGCAGAGCGCATCACAAGCTGTCTTCCTCCGAACCATCTCCTTCCTCTTCCTAAGAATGAAGCCGTCCCATGCACCAGGCTCCAAAATCCCCCTGTTTGGGTTCTCAGAAAGCACGTCCTCTTTGTTACTAGGGGAAGGACAAAGCCCTGGAGGGAACAGCATCTACAAGAGCCCTCTTTTTCGGGAGAGCCAGCAGCGCGTCTGCGTTTTGCATCCATCCTCGCACGCAAGACCACGAAAATAAATCAGGATGTTGCTTTCCTGAAAAATGTTTTTTGTGACAGAAATCTGTAGCAGATAAAATGGAGTTTGCGACTCAGGCTGGGCCATAGCCTTTTATCAGTCTGGATACCTTCAAAACAGAGATGTGTTTTGACACCTGCAGGATGAGTAAAATGGGACTGCGGAGAAAGGCAGCAATAGCCCTCTGCTGATGTTCCAGCGAAGGGGAGGTGGAGAGGATTACAAATGAACCGGTATCTCGGAGGCTGGAAACATTTTAGCAGGAGTGCTTTATCTTTGGTAATGTTTTTATAAATTATTTATTAACACACTTGCTGCATTTTCCTGAGAAATTGGATAGAAAAGCAAAATGTATAGCTGGCAGATTATATTCCAGAAGAAAGACGCCAGTGATTAAAAAACAATTTCCAACCCTTTCAAACACATAACTTTATTTTAGACGAGTAGTCTGCTATTTTTGTATCTCTCTCCACCATTTTAAAGAAAATCCCGGATTCATTCCCTAGATATATGAGGGGACTGACGTTAATGCGAGCAAACTAAAAAGCAGAGTGCTTTAGTTGTTGCTCAAATAATCTGTTGTCATTTATAGAAGAGACGCATTTCCCAAACTGCTGAGGGACGTGCCTGGGTTGCTAATCAAGAGGAGTTATTACAGGGGCGACGTAAAAAAGTCCAAAACGTGGCCGACTCCCACGCAAATGGAAAGCAGATTTTATGCTTTTGGCTCCTGGTGGAAATGATGCACCATTTGCACTTTACGTCTGACCCGGGGGGTGGAAAGCAGCGCCTCCGTCGCTTTATGGCCGCCGCAATCCTGCCGCGTGCCCTCGGCACGGCGGGGGGGAGCAGCCCCTGCCGGAGCCGGCAGCGGCGGCTTGGCATGACCCGGGCAGCACGGCGCGATGTGACGCTGGCCTTACGTGAACAGCCCTTCCTCTGCCCGCTCCCCGCAGCTTTTTCAGCAGCACCTGCCGCATCAGAAACGCATTTTGCCCCCGTGGCGACAAAGGGAACCGAAAGCAGGGCTGGTTCAGGGGGCCCGGGGACCCCGCTGAGGACCCCGTTATTTCTGGGGAACATCAACACCGTGACGGCAGCTCCCAGAAGCGTCGCGACTGGCAAGTGGCTTGCCTTTGCTTGAGCGTACGCCCTCCTGTTCTCCCGGGAGGACCCCAAAAAGCAGGACCGCTCATCTCTCCAGATTCTGCTCCGGTTTGGACCGGTGATGCTATCGCCGAGAGATCCTCGCGGCAGGGATCGCAGGCATGCGACAGCACAACTCGGCTGGAAATGAAATCAAACCACAGGGTCTAAGACACTTATTAATATGCTCTGTATACTGAGGATTAGGCTTTTGGTGACACTTAAATTGAATTCTAATGCTATTTTGAAATATATAATATGCTGAATTTACTTCACCTCAGGTTCGAGTTAATGGTTTATTAAATTATGCACCTTGCAGCAGCAAAGCTGTTCCCTGGTATAGGACACTGAGGCTTGCAGTAGCACTGCAGCAATTTTGCTGATCTCATGCACATCCTCCCTGGTCAATTATTAGGTCTGCAGGTGTCTGTGAATGTATTAGACCGTCGGCTGAAGTTTCACCCTCGCCGGAGAGGCATCACTGGGGATTGGGATGGAAATTCTGTGGTGAAGCAAATTACAATTGGAGTTTAGAGATCTGGAGTTCTTTTTGGCGTGGGCAGCAGATGTAGCAGATGTTGACAAGGCTGAAGTCTCTCCTTTGAACAGAGGGTATTTTCTTCTTATAATATGCAGTGTTTTGGACTGCAGTGAGTTACCCCCCTTTTGTATTTTATCTGTTAAGGCACGCTTTTGTAAGTGTCTTGGATAAATCACTTCCCAGGCAGCTGCAGTTTTTAATGCTTTTCTTGCTGTCCTTCTGCCGTGCGAACTTCTCCCTTATTACCCCAGCTGCTTTTATTCTCAAAATCATCTTTTACTTCTGAAGGAGTATCTGTCTGTTCCCTTTCTGTTGAATGGCTGCCTTCAGCTGTCACTGATGTCCTGCACTGCTGCCGCCTGCCCCCAGTTAATGAAACCGTGATGCCTCTTCTGCCTCCCCCGGCCCCACTGGTATGAGGACTCTCCGTCCCAGTCCTCTCCCGCGGCCGCCACCTTTATCGCTGCAGCCCTCTCGCCAGTCCATGCCCACGGTGATGTCTCATGTCAGACTGATGGATGGGGAGGTGGCCATCGCATATGTGAACATGTATGTGGCGCACCACCCGTAGTGAAAGGCAGTAAAGGTTGTTAAAAGCGGCCCCGAGTTCACGGTCTGTGCTATAAAATGATGTGCCCACCCCTGAAGCCGTGGGAACAGCGTATACGGACCACGGTCTTAGTCCTCTGCGAGATCACTCGATGATTTTCTTTAATGTGTTAGCAGAGGGGCAAAAGCCAGAGGAGAACGACCTAAATGGCTTTCCCTCCTGGACAGGCGTTGCACCTCAGGGCATCATTTTCTGTGTCAAGGAAAAAGTGCAGGAGTTTTTTTCATCATATGTTTGTTTCAGTTCAATGTCAGCCGGTTTGCATCTGCTCCTCCCGCCGCTGCAAGGCGTATGTCGTGTGACAGTCTGCTAGCTCGCACCGGAGTTATTAGCCACCGGCAGTAAGGAAAGCACAATTTAGATAGAGTAAAACAGAGGTTGATGTTTTTATCAGTTTAGTCTCTGTAAAAGGGGATGGCCTCTTCCCAGGAAATTAGATTTCCCGATAATGTAACCAGCGCAAAACAAGTCTGTTGGATTGAATATGTCTTCATATTGTCCTCCTTTTGCAACCAAGTACTGCAAAAAGGTTCCCGAGAAAGGTTGAAGCTATTTCTGGTCTCCTTGCAGTAAGTGAAAATAATGCGCTTAAGACGAGGGCCGGTGGCAGGAGGGCAGCCCGGGTGACGGACCGCCTGCCCGCAGCCCGGCACAGCCTGTGCAGCACGTGCCTTTACGTGTCGTCTCCTTGCGGTCCTTGGGGACGTGCAGGACAATAGTCACGCTAGACAAACATCACCAGCGCTGGATTTGTTAGCAACGACGGCTGTTCAACGCTCTGACCGACCTGATCGGGCCACCTATTACAGGACAGTTTTCTAAGTATGGCATGGCTGTTGCATTGTCAGGGGAGGAAGTTCAGAAACTGAGATCAGTCTGCTTGGCCTGAATCTGCCTTTAGGCTTAAGGGCTTGCTGCTGTTTGCTGGGAAGAGCTCTGACCCGAAGGAGGGCTTTCGGCAGCGTCAGTCCGTCGCTTACCGACAGGTGTCGGGCAGGAAGGTGCAATTTCAGGCTCAGGTGCCGTGGTGTGCACGTGCCAATACTGCGCTCGTCAGTAAATCGTTCGGTGTGGAGCACCCCGGCGCCTGTCTTGCAGGATACTCCATCATTAGAATTACTTTTAGAAGCTGAGGAAAAGGGGTGATTTAGGGATGGTGCATGCGGTTGCGCGGGGTGCGGCTAAAATGGGTGGAGATCAAGGAAACCCCCTTCAGGTGGGACATGAGGAGAAAAAAAATCCAAGCTCTGGAGCAGTCATGTGAACAGGATGAAATCCAGAGTATCTGGGGTATTTGAATGATATTGGACGATTGTCTACGGTTAGAATATTTTCCACACAAAACAGGCCTGCATTGCTAACTTAAACACTTTTCCTTCTGCTATTTTGATATTCTGTGGAAAAATAGTGCGCGTGCCTTTACGATTCCTTAGAGTTTGCGCGAACGCAGCGTGTGTGTGCGCAGCATCGACGGCTGCTAATAAACAGCTGTCAGGAGCGCCAAGCAGAAGATAAAAACAAAGTTCTTTGTCAGTGCCACGTGGTTATATCTTAGAAAATCAGATAATGCACTTCTGGTTTGCATTAGATCCATATGGAGAGTGGAGATATTGGAAATACTCTTGGCCTGTCTCATTCCTTTTGCTCATTAGTTAATACATCTGTGGGTAGCGGGATCGCCTCAGAAAAGCTTTTTTATCATATTAAGACAAAACTAAGTATTCTGACAGAATCCTGCCAGGTTTTGAAACAGCAGGTGATTCTCAGGGAGAAGGCTTTACTTTTATTTATCTGTAAGTAGCCGAACACTGTGGTTTTGTTCTTCCCTCGGTTCAAATTGACCCTTGTTGCAGTAACGGGACGCACCACCACTACCACCCCCAGTGCCAGACACTGCTGAGGGGGGGACAGCGATATGCAGTGCTACCCGCTGGGTCAAACAGCTCAAGGCTGTTTCCTGGCAGGAGAGACTAGGACTGAAAGTGATTTTGTCTCTTCTTTAATGTCTTTTAAATAAACAAACAAAAAAAACCACTCAACAACAAACCAAAACAAAACAAACCCACCTGATTTATCAATGGTTGAAGAAACAGTATTTTTCTTAGATCAGAAGTACTTGCTCTGACACGAGAAGGCCGTTCTAGAGCTTTACTTTAAATGTACAGGATGAAATGGGTTAATTAAAACCTTGGTTGCAGCAAAGGTCGGCCAGCACAGAGACAAGCTTGTAAATGCTGAAGCCTCATCGAGGAAAACATGAGAGCTGGGAAGGAAAGAAGGCCTGCAAGAATATTGCATCCAGGAATAAAATCTGCAAAATAATAGTGCTTTACATCCTACAACCTGCAGAAGAAGCTGCGGGCAGCTCATCCCGTGCCAGGGCGCAGGAAGCAGGTGGGTCTACCAGGACGCCGCAGCAGCGAGAGCCGCGTGCCGTCGTTATGTGGAAGAGCCGAACTGCCGTTTCCGTCCTTCCCACACGTGGCAGAGGCGCCCGGTGCGGTCCTGGCTGGAGGGATGGCACGCACGCCGCTTCTCTCGGCGGCCCTTTTGCTCGGCGCCCGTGATAATCCCCATTTATAATTCAGCAAGGCGTCACAGGCACTTTCTGCTGGAAAAGGGAGAGAGCAGGCTGCCGGGATTTTCACCGTTCTTCATTTATATTTGTTCCTGGCACTTTAAAAGCTGGCATCAACGGCTCCATAATCGCAGTCTTTATTTATGAACGCAGGGACGCTTGTGCTTCTTTCTCTGTGTAACCTATGCTTGAGCCTTCTTTAGGGACTTTGCCGTTTTTAAGATACAACGCTAGTGTCTGTAGTGCTTTCAGAGCGTGAGGAGGACCTTCATCAGGTGCGGTTCAGCCAAGCATCGCCGTATGCTTCAACCTCCGTCGTCCAGTATGGAGGCACAGTCTCTGTGGATGCAAATAAGTCTCTCTTTATAGTGTCCACATATAGATACTTAATACTTTAGGGAACTGTTGCCTTTCTAAAACACAAAAGTCAAAATTTACTCATCTCGTGCTTTTGCATTTCATGCATCTGTCCAGCTAGGAATTTGCCTTGTCTGCAGAGCGTAAAACTTTGTAGGAAAAGGAATTCGCGTAGAAAATAAATCCCCTTCTCAGCCTGTGGTGGAGAGAATGGAGCCGCGACATCAGTTTTGCTGTGAACGTGTTGAGTGAGGTACAGAAATCAGCCCTGAACTCCTCCTGCAGTGCTTGGCACTTCCATAAATAGCTCGAGCCTCAAACGTTGTTATTCTTTTGGTTTTATTGAACATTAAATCCATCACAAAAATACGCAGAAAGAAAAATGAATGCAACATCTTTCAAGGTCCCTTGTTTCCGCGGAGGTGACGTAACTGCGCTGGGCTTTTTGTGAGAGAGCAGCGTCGGTGCAGCAAACCATACATTTCATAGTACCAGCTCCGATCATGTAGCAATGCTCCTCTTTTCAGGGAAGAATACAGCAAATATGTCCTGTAACCTGCTACCTGTGCAGTGAGGCGCTCTGACAAACAGTAATTATAACTATTATGGGATGTCATATCCTGTCTGCCATTTATTGACCTTCTCTTCAGTGTAATTTTCTTCTCGGGAGCCCAGGTAACTAAATATCGCCAGCAAGACTAGCTGCATGAGTGTCTAGGACAGCGCAGAGGCCCAGACCCACTTGAGTTCTGAAAGGTGCTCGATTTTAGACCCATTTAATATTTACATTATGCTGACAAATATGGAAACTTTTGGGAATGGAAGTTTTTTCTGAGTTCACCTTGTAGTCGTCAGGGGTTACTGTTACATGCTGGAAGCTGCTAAAAGAAGTTGTCTAAAATGGCTTTTCTGTCTGTAATATCATTTTAGAACCTAGACTCTTTCCACGCGCAAAGTGACCCATAATCTTGCTTGTACAGTGAGAAACATTGTCCTTCCAGGGAACTAAACCCCCATTTTCCGGTGCTATAGAATCTCAGGAAATCAGATCTGAAATCCGTTACAGATTCAGGGATTATGACCTGAATAGTTTCTGGAGGGGCAGCTCTGAGTCTGGGGAAAGAAGCAGTAGCACGTTTGGGCTTGAACAGCCATTTCCTGAAATCACGTGAGTTAATATCACGAGGTAGGCGTGAGCGAAGCCGTCAGTTGCTTTACAATGTCAGCTTCTTCGTAGCTTTACTGCATGTGAAGCAGACCTAGGCACCGTCTTTAGGCATGGCAAAGGGTGGATAATCTGTCCCCCTCGCTGTGACCTTCATGCAGAGCATCCCTCTCGCAGAGGCTTCCTGCTGCCCCTGGTGCTTCGGGGACTGGAGCTGCGTGGGCTCAGATTTCCAGCCTGCCGCTCCTGTTGCAGGGGAAAGGGAGGAGGGGATGTGGAGTGGGCTTGATTAAGAAGTGCTTTTGCTTTTTCTCTTGAAGGATATTTGCAGTGAAAACTGTACATGAAATTTATACTCCTCTCATATGATTTTGACTGGTTTTAGTGCACAAATTCTCTGTAGAAAATGTATTCAATAAAAATTTGATGTGGAACTATAGCTCAGCAGAATATTTTTTAAGAAATCCAGCTCTGGAATATTTATTTTGTATCTAGTTTCAGTTTTAGTGCCTATTCCTTCTGCAGATGCCCTCGTTAGCCTGCTAACGGTTTATGAAGAGCTCAGCCCCTCTTGCGCCTGGGTCTCAGCATCCCAACGCTGCCCGGAACGTTGCTGCAGTGCCTGCTCGTGAAGTTTTTTGGGGAAAGTGCAGCTGCTTAAGGCCGTTGATGGCTTTTTCTGCAAGCAAATCCATGCTTCTTATTAATGAGGATACCAGAGGGCTCAGAGCTCTCTTGAGTAGGGGGGCCAAGCCTCAGTAGGTAAAACGTTGCCAGTGGTGGGCAGTGATGTGGCTGACAAGAATACGGTGCACTCGATTTACAGCAAGTCTACCGGGAAATAGTTTTAGCAGGAAAAGTGCAATAGATCTGGATTTATTCTCTTTTGATGCTCAGCATGCAAAAGGAGACCATTTAGGGGAAGTAGGAAAGGAAGCCGAGATGGCCACACTGAAAATTTCAGGGTAAGCCTGGCAGCTGTGAGCCCCTGAAGGGTCATTTCTGGCTGTGGAATAACATACCGTCAGTGCCAGTAAGCGGGGTAATCCCGGTATCTGGGATGAGCTAACTCCGACGTGTAGGGAAGAAGTTACTTCTTTCAGGCTTTGAAGCAAGTGACAGCAATGAATTAAATCCTTGCTCGCCTTTTTGATTTCTGACCGTTGTGCCAAAAGGTTCCCGTTTGTTTCCCAAAATAGCAAGCGAGCATCGCTTTGAGAAAAGGCTGTTTGTCCAGCTCCCTGCTCCCGCTCCGCGCCGGGAGAGACATCCCAGGGCAGTGATGGCCAAAGAGGCACAAAGTGACTCTCCAAACATAAATCCCAAGGCTGAAACCTCCGCTTAGCGTGTCAGGGTCACCATGAAGATTTCTAACAGGTTTCTGGTCCAACGTACTGAGGAAAAATGGGTCCCGAGCAGCAAGACAGAGTGCTGCCCCTGTGAATTGCCGCCTCCTCAAGTTGTATTCACGTAGAGCTGGAGGCTCAAGGCACCAAGAGCTTTGTCCTAATGTTTAGTGACAAACTTTTGTCTCCTGTGAGTAAACAATCTTCTTGCTTTACTACTTTTTTTTCAATTTAAACAGGAGTACACTGAAGCCCTCTCGCAAAAACATTTATTATGTCAAGCAAAACTGGAGGGTTTGGCTTGTGTTTCTCTAGTCTGATTTTTTTCTTTACATCCAGTGTTCTCACATCAAATTTTCACTTGAAAAATACTGCCCAGAGGCATGGGCAATGGCACATGGCTTTATGAAATATACCCCCATGCCAGGATATGCCATGTTTTTGGTTTGTGACAGTCCAGGATTCAGTGCGTGGCCTAAATATTGTGGCATCCTATTTGATTTTTGAATTGTTGGATGGACTAGACGCTATAGCTCACGGACAACATGACCATTTTTCCTTGTGGTTTACCCTTTTTCTAGATTACTGTCTGTGAGTTTCAAAATGGAACAGGATTCCTCTGTGGTTTATAAATTAGGGCCATATTACAGCAGCACCCAATAGTGCTGCTATATTTTAGAGGGTGTCAGGGTTTCTATTATAAACCTCATTTTTCAAAGGTTTATAGCTGAGCCGTAAAAATTCACTGTATGCTGGGACTCGGAATGTAACAGCTGCATCTCAGCCATGCAGAGGATGTGTTTGCACATATTTTTTACAAGCAAAACAAAGCATGTTTGCATATACATTTATATAGAGGGGTCTGTATAATTATATTAAAACTCAGTACAAATTTATCCTGACTTTTGATTTCAAAGTTAATCGCTTGGAAGTTAGGGAATGCCCCCTTCTTGGCAGCATGTGCAGCTATAAGTCTTCCTGTCCGCCAGCCTGCTCCGTGTGCTGAGGCGGGATGCTGTTTAAGGAATAACAGATCGGGGTGTGATTAAAGACCGTCTCGGATTGCTTGTGCCCAGAGAGCCAGAGCAAGGCGGCTGCCCTTGGGGGGGGAGCACTTACAACGCCGGCTGGCGGATGCGCGTGTAGCCCAGCCCGCTCCCCTCCGCCCGCCCGGGATGGGCGCAGGCAGCTGACACGGGAGCCCCGCCGGAGAGGGATGCGGGGATCCCCGCACATCGGCACCTCTCCCAGACACCCTGCCATGCTACAGTCTGTCGGTTCAGGGCAGGCTTTTCTTGAACTAGAGTAATGAGACAGGATGCGACCTTTTTAAGGGCAGCAGCTAACGGATCTGCTAATGGCTTTTGCTTACTTGGAGTAGTTAGCTGGTAGCGATGTTAATCGTAAGGGCCGTTCTTACTCACCGAGGGGTATCTGGACTACACAGTAACAATTGTCTGTAAATATTTCTGCTCTACAAAAAGAAACCCTGAAAACGAATTTGCGACACAAGCTATACCTCCAATATTTCCTACATGCTCACGTACCTTTGAATGTATATAATTGGTAGGTTTTCTTATGTTGACATATGAGTAAGATACCAACAGCCTCCTTTTAATAGCTTTGCATAATGCTTGCACCTGCTCTAGTATAATTTGCTGCATTTCAACAAATAAGCTAGCTCAAATGAATGAAGAATATCTTTCCACAGTGCTGCAAGTGCTCCTGTCAAAAGAAAAGAAAGGGGCTATTTGTGGCCCTGCGCTATATGCAGCCATCACACGACTATGAATATGTCTTTATCGTGCAATTCAAACAGTCATCAACACAGAAGCGGTTTCATATGTACAAACAGCCAAATAACGAAGGTCACAGATTCAGTCTGAATGTAAAAAAAAAAAAAAAAAAAAACAAACCCCAAAAAAACAAAAGAAAAGCCATACAATGTGGAAGTTGGTGTTAACCTAACTGCGCCTAAATGCATCTTTATTGACATTTTGGCTCTCATTGGCTTTCCATCTGCGTAAGTTTTAACATCAGTGTAAGATAGGCCTGTCTTTAAGCTTGTGTTTTTCTGTATGTTAAGGCATTTTGTCCTTAGTGCTATTGCCCCGCGTTAATTCTCACTCTGAAATTCTGTCTGGTAGGAGGTGCACGATCAGATCTCTCTTCAGGCGCTGTAGTGGCAAGAATACATCACAAGCTGGTTTTGTCTGAAAAGTCATATTGAATTACTGAAGGGAGTGCTCTTCGCTGGGTACAAAACCGGCTGGATGGTCGAGCCCAGAGAGTTCTGGTGAACAGAGCTAAATCCAGTTGGCGACTGGTCACGAGCAGTGTCCCCCAGGGCTCAGTGTTGGGAACCATTCTGTTTAATACCTTTATCAATGATCTGGATGAGGGCGTCAAGGGCACCCTCAGTGAGTTTGCAGATGACACCAAGCTGGGCGGGAGTGTCGATCTGCTCGAGGGCAGGAGGGCTCTGCAGAGGGACCTGCACAGGCTGGATCAATGGGCCGAGGGCAGTTGTGTGAGGTTTAACAAGGCCCAGTGCCGGGTCCTGCCCTTGGGTCGCACCAACCCCAGGCAGCGCCCCAGGCCTGGGGCAGAGGGGCTGGGAAGTGCCCAGCGGAGAAGGCCCTGGGGGTGCTGGCTGACAGCCGGCTGGGCATGAGCCAGCAGTGCCCGGGTGGCCAAGGAGGCCACCAGCCCCCGGGCTTGTGTCAGCACTGGGGTGGCCAGCAGGAGCCGGGCAGGGATGGGGCCCCTGTGCTCGGCCCTGGGGAGGCCCCACCTCGAATGCTGGGCTCAGGTTTGGGCCCCTCGGGACAAGAAGGGCCTGGAGGGACTGGAGCGTGTCCAGAGAAGGGCAGCGGGGCTGGGGCAGGGTCTGGAGCACAAGTGTGCTGGGGGGCGGCTGAGGGGGCTGGGGGGGTTTAGCCTGGAGAAGGGGAGGCTGAGGGGAGCCCTTCTCGCTCTCTGCAGCTGCCCGAGAGGGGCTGGAGTGAGGGGGGGGCTGGTCTCTGCTCCCAAGTCACCAGGGACAGGACGAGAGGGAACGGCCTCAAGCTGCGTCAGGGCAGGTTTAGGTTGGAGATCAGGGAAAATGTCTTTACTGAAAGGGTTGTCAAGCATTGGCACAGGCTGCCCAGAGAGGTGGGGGAGTCACCGTCCCTGGGGGTATTTAAGAGACGTGCAGACATGGCACCTGGGTACAAGGTTTAGTGGTGGACTTGGCAGTGCTAGGTTAACAGTTGGACTTGATGATCTTAGGGGTCTCTTCCCACCTAAACCATTCTATGTTTCTATGCTGTTCCACATGTAGTGTATAATGACAGGGAAGTTCGTATTGCACAGTGATATGGGTGTTAGGCTGCAGCTAACCCCTAATCTGGCTCCCTTCAACACGCATGGCGCTAGACTGCGTTTGTGAACACACCTGCACAGCCTCATTAATTAATATCATGTTTTACATTTCATTTTAATAAAGCCTTTTCATTACAGAGCTTGTTCCCATGGTAGGAAAAATTGAAATTCTTTTCAAGAGCATTATAATTAAGCTGTAGGGCAATGGGGAGTAATGTGTCTTGCTTGGAAAGTGTGTCTGTCTAAGCTGTCTGGTTGTAAGGGCGATCCCAGCAGACTCGGGCAGTGCTCCTTTGGCTTGTGCTTTGCAGGATGTCCGTCCCAGAGATACCATCTGCCTGGAGCATTGCACCTTCGCTTGCCATAGGTCTCAGTCTCAGGTCGTATTTCACAGGCTGGAGAAATGGAAAACAACCTCTGTAAGCCAGTAGTTCCCAAATGTTTGGCGCTCAGATGTGCATGTGGCTGGACAGGGCAGCGACAGGGAGGGAGGTTTATTGCTGAGCTTGGTTCTGCAGGTTATTGCTTTACCGTAGGCTGCAGTCTGGGACCATTCCCAGCTGATGCTGTGGTGGGGGTGAAGGGGTGAGAGGTCTGCCCTATGGAGCTGTTTTGGGGTATTTCTTCAGTTTAGTATAAAATACCAGGAGTGGCAATATAGGAGGTAAACTGCTTGGCTATTTTAGGTCTGTTGTGAGTTGCTCTTGTAGTTTAAAAATCAATGTACCTAGTGTGTACACAGCTATTCATAACATGGAGATTCGTTTTGGTGAGTGTAAGGGAGCTGGGGTTCGCAGTGAGGTTAAAGCATCCCTGTCCAAGAAAGGCAACTCAGCAAGAGGAGTTAATTAAGTTGTTTCAGAATTACTTGTGAATTTGAAAACAGATATTTATTTTCTCTTTGACAAAAAGTGGGGTTTATAAAATTAGACAAAGCCTGCCCAGGAGGAGCCGTTCTGTTCCTGCCTGCTAGTGCAACTCTGACCTCAGGGATGCTTATATACGAGCTGTACAGCAAGAAGATTGAAATGCTTCATTAGCAAGCAACATTGCATGTTATCTGGAGAAGATCCTGATGGAGTAAATTAGGAGGGAAACATCTGTTGCTTTTTGTCTCGATTTTAGTGCTCTATCTGGTGCTAATTCTGGCCTTTCATGACCTTTTTATGTGTCCCTTCATCCTAAATATGAGACATGTTTTGTTCATCAACTGTGGATGTGTATTGCAACCTTTGAACTGAAATTCTTCAGAGTTCGTCTCTACCCTATAGGAGACATTTGTTCCTTTCTTATTTTCCTTCATTCCTGAGACCTTACAGGCAAAATGTTAGAGGTGGAGTTGAAAGGAAAGGAGGCTGAGAGGCAGTAAAATCCCAAGCCAGGCAGAGAAAGAGATGTGTGCATGTACACATGCATGCATATATAAGATGCAGAGTCCTGCCCTCTTCCCCCTTTTGTATAATGATTTTATCATAAAGAACAGCTGCAATTTATGACTTAAAATTAAAGTGTTGGTTTACACAAAATTCGTGGCACGTTTAGGAAAAAATATCTCACAGCTTTGCAACTAAATATCCAGGTTTGGTGCAAAGAGAGGTGGCTTGCAGAAATTCTCTTCCTAAATCATCCTTTTTCCACCGACCGACACAGCACCGGCAGGCCCAGAGCCACTCATCAGTTCTGCCCCATTCAGCACAAGGGGCTGCTGCTGCAGCTGGGCCTTTCCCGTCACGAAGGGGCTCCCCTCGTTTGCGAGGAAGATGAGCTCGAGTTGGTGGGTGCTCTCCATCCGACATGGGTGAGCGTCAACGCTGGAAGCACCAAGTTGCAGCCATCATCGCGATTGCAGGAGTTTTGTTCAAGGCTTAAAACACTTGCTTAAATTAATGACCAAAAATGTCAAATGTGTCCACAGCTAATTATTCATTAGATGCGTAATTAGAGTGAGATGATCATGACATTTTACTGTTATTAATTTTATACTCTAATAGGAATTAAATCAGTCTATGATCACAGAACACCAGTTTGAACTCTGCACCGGAGATGCCTGTTGCTGGGCTGGGGAGGATGCTCCTCCGGGCCCTTGCTGCCAAAGGCTGGGCGTTAAAGCCCAGAACAGCGTTATTCTGCCCCGTTCAATAGCAGGGATGCAAGATCCCCAGGGATCTGGGGAGAGGCCATGGGCCTCATGGCACATAGGGAGGGGCAAGGTTTGCTGGCAGCCTGCAAAAAGAAGATGAAATTACAGTGAAAGAGCTGGGATTTCATTTGGGTTCATTCTGAGGGGAGTGGAAAAAACTGGCTCCAGTGAAATCCTCCATTCACCTAGTCAGTCATTACTTTTAGGTCACTTAAGGAGGGGTATCCTTAAGCTTAACGGAAACAGTGGATAAAATATTTTACATTATAACACACCTTATCCCTAGGCACTGTATTCTAAACAAACACTTTCTGTCTCTTCTAATCAGATAAGACTTTCACTTGGCAGTGGTTTTTCTTATTGCATCTTCTTTCAGTTTTTGCTGGGAAACACCCTTTGCAAATTTTGTATTGTGATTAATTTATATGAAGGATGCAGTGTTGAGTTTCATGGTGTCTTTTCCCTTGCAAATATATTCATTCCTCAAAGGACATTTAGAGCTTTTACATCAGTAAGAAATTGTGATTCTCTAGCAAGTATGAAAATAAATAAACCTGAGATGGAGCCTTTCTGTTAAAAGTATTTGTTAGTACTATACTGTGCCACCAATCCGTGCTGAGACACTTCTAAGGAAACTTGATGATGGTTGTCCATATTCTGTCTCCCTCGTTTCCCATCAGAATAAAGTAGGAGATACCAGATCAGGAACCTGGGCACCTTCCTGTTCGGTCAACCCAGCACTCTTAGATGAGAGTGCATGGAGGCCAGCTGCTGTTAAGCAGGGACTGCTGGCAAGAAAACTTCCATCTCATACATGGACTCCACTTCTCATCTGCAGTGGGCGTCCTCCACTGCCTCTTACAGATGCCTCATCAAACCCATTCTGCAGGTCCCAATGAATCTTTCCAGCAAGCTTCGCCTGATGAGGAGAGCAGAGTTACACATGACTGTGACAATAAAAATATGATGATGAAGGGACAGGTGCCAAAAAAGAAATATTTGTGAAGGGGTCCTTAGCAGACAGAAATAAATTGCTGCAAAATTAGATATAAGCTTGAGAATGTAAGAATTTAAGAATATAAGCCCCCTAAAAATAAAATAGAGGATTTCCTAAGCATGTGGCTTTCTTCATAAGCTCGGCAAGTTCTACCACTAAAGAGTCGTGGTTCTGGGGAACTTATTAAAAGACTTATCTCTCCAAATTATAATTCCTCAGGCAACAGGCATTTCCTTGCCTGGATGTCTCCGTTGGTGGAGGAAGCGACCCAGACAAGTGAGCAGTGAGTGTGGCATTGCAAGTGTAGCTCAATGCATTAACTGCAAACGAGTAACTCTCTCTGCACGTGTTGATTTTTAAGGCATTTTGTTCTGAGAGAGTGTTGATGCTGAGGGTTTCCTGAGATCTGTTTTTAACTTCCTGCTGTGCCTCTGCTCTAAACAGAGGCTTGCAGGATGAGGATAGGCAGGCTGAGCCTCCGACATACCAGGCCTGGTTGTCTTCATTAAAGCAACGATAAACTGAAAAATGGTAAAGCCAAATGCATTGGGTTCCATTCATTAAGAGAGTGGTGGGTTTCTGGCTGGGTCGTCTTTTAATACACCAAGAACAGATGCAGGTTGACAAGTGGCATCAGCCAAGGGATATGGCTTTATAAGGTTGTGTTGAAGCAGGGCTTGGAAATAGCCAGCTGAAATGTAATTTGTAGCCAAGCAGAATAAATTGGAACTGATAGTTATTCAATTAATGGCATGGGCAGCAAGGTGAAGTCTCCTCTCAAAATAGCAAAATAAGATTTCTTGACAGTGAGGTTTGGGAAAATGGGGCACGGCACCAGGTTTTCAATCAAAACCAGCCATTAATCACCTAAGTAGCAGGAGGGAGATGTGATTATTACAGAGGCTCAGCAAAACGGTTTGAGTGAGCACTTCCCAAAATGTGATGGAATCTAAACCTGAGCCAGTGGACGTGCCCCGGAGCCTGCCTGGAGCCAAGGATTTCCTAGACATTGCTGAATAAACTGATAACCTCTGTCCCGCACGAAGCTGCAGTCAGGACCAAAGGCATGCAGTCCTCTTCTCCTGGGGTTCTTCATACGCACCAGTGGCATCCCTGGGCAGAGACTAGACCTCTTCTGCCCTTCACCTGCTAAACTAGAAGTTCCTTCTATATCTGAAAATGTCGTGTTTGCTTGCTGAGGAGTTCAGTAAGAATGGACAACTTTGGCGCCTTTTTAGTGCTTTTTGTGCATCCAGTGATGCAGAGTAGGTGGTTCGCTGATGTATTTGCCAGACTTCTTGCAAACTCCCGTGGTGCCGTGTTTCAGATCTTTGGATAATTTGCATAGTGATGAAACTGCCATAGTTTTCTCCACCACAAGCAGACCAAGAAATATAGAAAGGCTTGGGGTACTTTAATCAAAAGGAAAATTTCCTCCTATTCAAATGGCCTCCATAATAATATTATCAGTGTTGCCTCAGGCTTGCACAAGCTGAATGGAAGAGAAGCTAGGTTTATGGATTTCAGCAAAATGGTTTTACGCTTTATCAGTTCAGTATATAAGTAGGAAAGGAAGATTCGTTTTACCTGGAATAATGGGACTCTGGTTGCATTTAAGGGCAAGCCAAACAAATAATTTAACAGGGAAGTTCATGTTGGTGGCTGGAAGCCGACCAGGTCACCTCTGTGCTGCTGTTCTCAGGGCACCGAGAGCTTGGACAGCTATAGCTGGCAGTACAGCTTGCACCCTCCGGCACGCCATGCAGCTGAGCACTCCCCTCCCCGTGCACACCGTCTGCCGCGACCCGCACGCAGTGCTGAAGCCTGCTCACTTAGGTGTTAATGACGTTTTGGTACCGGCTGCAGTGGGGTCAGGTTTTGGCTTGCAGCGCAGAGAGCGTGACGCTTGTCGGCAGCAAAAGGCTGGTTTGCATTGTATGTACGAACCATGGGCATCTTGGTGGGTCTGTGGGACACGTGCTGGGCTCTGAGCAGCCTAAAGCAGCAGCAGGAAGCAAAAGCTTGTTCAAGAACATTGTTAATCCCCTCAGTCCGGGCTCTGCAGTCGCTGGACTACCGAAGCGTGAGAGCAGGACTTTACTCCTTTGGCACCTGGCAAATCCCCAGCAGCGCTGTGCACGAGCGTGCTGCAGTTACGCATCGTCTGATGTCCTGCTTTACAGTTGGGAACTGCAATGCACACTGGCACGTGCCAGAGATAGCAAAACAAAGGACGCCAAGGCTTTTTTCCAAAGCCTAAAAATTGTCCTAATGTGAGCTTTCGGTGATGTTGAGGCTGGGGTTTTGCGGTGGGTACCTGGTTTGGTTCGGTCTTGGTGCAGTGCAGCGCCCTGTGGCTCGGGCTCCCTTGGGCTGAGGGGCAGCACCCTGCAAGCTGTTCTTCACAGCAATGCAGGACACCAGGTCTGAGGCTTTCTGATTTATGCTGGCACTTTGTTTCCAGTTTTGGTTATTAAACAAGTCATGAAAAATGCTTTTGCAGTAAACAGCAGCGCTGCTGTGAGCTTTCCCTGAAGACAGTAGCTTCAGGTTTTGGCACAGAGACTGTCCTGGCCGCTGTGGATCAGTACAATTGAAAGTTTGTGCAGATTAGCTCAGATATTGAGGTCAGCGTAAATGAACCACATAGATGAAGTCTAAACTATTAAACATTTCTCAAGTTGTAATACAAATATAGTCCAACATCTGTGGTCTTTCATTAAAAGTGAAGTTATGAGAGTGAGATTTCACTCAGTGACTCTGATTTGGTGCCTGTGAAATTATTAACAATTTGATATTGTAGCTTTCTCATTATAAACTTCTGCGGGAAAGGGGAATTAATTTTTCGGTGCAGTCAAAAGTTGTCAGAGGAGATCCCTCCCTTCCTGCATAACCAGATCAGAAATTCCTCGCGTTCGTGCATTGACCCCTTCTCTCTGGGGAATACATTAGTTGAAGTCACACTTCTAATTAAACTTGTGCTGCAGAAGAGGGGTGTAAAATAATGTAGAATAACAGTGGCAGGACTAGAGGAGTTTGTAGGAGTATTAAGCAAGGCAGAGGGTGATATATCAGGTGGCTTTCAGATCAGAACTCCGCAGAGGAGGCTGTTCATGGCAAATCTTTTCCGTTAGTACGTAGGACATTTTTCTGTAAGCGAGAATATAAAGTCATAGATCATAGAATCACGAATGGTTTGGGTTGGAAGGGTCCTTAAAGATCATCTAGCTCCAACCCCCCTGCCATGGGCAGGGACACCTTCCACTAGACCAGGTGGCTCAAAGCCCCGTCCAGCCTGGCCTTGAGCACTGCCAGGGATGGGGCATCCACAGCTGCTCTGGGCAACCTGTGCCGGTGCCTCACCACCCTCACAGTGAAGAATTTCTTAATATATATCTAATCTAAATCTATCCTCTTCCAGTGCAAAGCCATTACCCCTTGTATTATCACTGCATGCCCTTGTAAAAAGTCCCTCTCCAGCTTTCTCATAGGCCCCCTTCAGGTACTGGAAGGCTGCTCTAAGGTCTTCCCAAAGCCTTCTCTTCCCCACGCTGAACAATCCCAACTCTTTCAGCCTGTCCTCATAGGAGAGGTGCTCCAGCCCTTGGATCATCTTCATGGCCCTCCTCTGGACTCGCTCCAACAGGTCCGTGTCCTCCTTAAGTTGGGGGCCCCAGAGCTGGATGCAGCACTGCAGGGGGGTCTCATGGGAGTGGAGCAGAGGGGGAGAATCACCTCCCTCACCCTGCTGGTCACGCTTCTTTTGATGAGGCCCAGGATACAGTTGGCTTTCTGGGCTGTGAGCGCATGTTGCTGGGTCACGTTTTGCTTCGCATCAACCAACACCCCCAAGTCCTTCTCCTCAGGGCTGCTCTCAATCCATTCTCCGCCCAGCCTGTATCTGTGCTTGGGATTGCCCCGACCTGTGTGCAGGACCTTGCCCTTGGCCTTGTTGAACTTCGTGAGGTTCTCATGGGCCCACCTCTCAAGGCTGTCAAGGTCCCTCTGGATGGCATCCCTTCCCTCCAGCATGTCGACCGCACCACACAGCTCGGTGTCGTCACCAAACTTGCTGAGGGTGCGCTCAGTCCTGCTGTCCAACAAAGATGTTAAACAGTGCCAGTCCCAATACCAACTCCTGAGGAACACCACTTGTCACTGGTCTCCACTTGGACCTCTAACCATTGACCACAAGTCTTTGAGTGTGACCATCCAGCCAATTCCTTATCCACCGAGTGTCCATCCATCAAATCCATGTCTCTCCAATTTAAGACAAGGATGACATGCGGGACAGTGTTAAATGCTTTGCAGGTCCAGGTGGAAGATGTCAGTTGCTCTTCCCTCATCCACCTACACTGTAATCCTGTTGTAGAAAGCCACCAAATTTGTCAGGCATGATTTGCCCTTAGTGAAGCCATGTTGGCTGTTACCAATCACCTCTTGATTTTCCATGTGCCTGTCATAGTTCCTAGTAGGATCTGGTCTGTGATCTTGCGGGGCACAGATCTTGGAGCTGGCCTGTAGTTCTCTGGGTCTTCCTTTTTTCCCTTTTTAATAATGGGAATTATGTTTCCCCTTTTCCAGTCAGTGGGAACTTCACTGGACTGCCACGACTTCTCAAAATTGATGGATATTGGGTTTGCAACTTCATTCGCCAGTTCCCTCAGGACCTACAGGTGCATCTCATCAGGTCCCATGCACTTGTGCACCTTCAGGTTGCTTAGGTGGTCTGAAACCTGATATTCTCATACAGCATGTGGTTCTTCATTGTCCCAGTCCCTGCCTTTGCCTTCTGCAAAGGGCGACATGCCTTGAGCACTTGCCAGTGAAGACTGAAACAAAAAAGTCATTGAGTTGTTGAGGATGTTCGTATTGCGGCAACAGCTCGAGCTGTCTATTGATGTGCAGGCACTTTATCATCTCGCTGGAAAGCAGAAGGCGAGATGAAAAGTGGTTCTCTCTCTGTCTTCGCACTTTCTGGCCCCTTTGGAGCCTATTACCATGGCGCATCTTCCCCTGCTCCCTCTTTTCACATAGCAGTACCAGAGATGAGCAGAACACAGACCTGCTCTTGTTTCCCCAGATCTATTATCTTTCTGACTTAGATTAATGTCTGCTAAGAGGGAAGTGTAAATTCGGCTTAACAGATCCATCTGACAAAACCTGCTGTGTTTTTGTCTGCTGGCTATTTTTGGTTTTGCTGATGAACGCTTCTCCCCCCCTTCCTTTACATCGCACCCAAAGCCAGTGACTCAAACGTAGCTCCTGGTAAAAACAAATGCCTCTGCTGTGCATTGGCAAGGGAAGAAGCAGGGAGTGCAGGGAGGGACCACAGTTTTGGCACTGATGGGCAAAGCTGTGTGCTCCATCTGGCTGGGAGCATGTTTCCCCACGCTCTTCCTACCCCATCATGAGCAGAGACAGAGCCAACTTGCTAGGGCCAGCCTGCACATCTTTTCCTCAAGACATTTGTCCTTAGTTTAGGATGCCCCATTAGTATTATCTATAAACAAAATATGCCCAGTTCTGTTGTGAAGAAAGCAACTTACATAAATGGGGAAAATAAGAAAAGGTGCAAGTAGTCTTATCTAGCATGGATATCAAATTTACAAGGTAGACAAGACCTGTATTCTCAACAGTGCTTTGTCTTACCAGGTTGAAGTAGGAATGATGAATATTCCTCTTTGGCAGTGTGATATTGACGGGGGGATTCACTTTGCTGTGGTTGTGCTCTCGTAAAAGCTCAGGAGAGCTCCAGGTGTTCTCTTTTTAATATTGCATTGATAGCCTGATGGCTTCTTGCTGACAAAACTTCCACAGTTCTTAATATCAGCCTGTCTGCATTCATCAGCTGCAAAGGTTTTCCCTCCTGTCGGATACTGGAATAGCATTAGACAGAAAATGGAGAAAGCGTAGGAAGCCTATATGATCATTTTTCAATCTAACCCCACTATACCACGGAGTTGGTTGTGCTGTGATGACTGGAAGTTGCGATGCAAAGTGGAGAAATACTGGATGCCTTTTAAGTGAAGCATGTGGAAACATATTTTTCAACATTCTGCATGTGTCCAGCTGCAGTACTAAAAAAAAATGCTCACAGCCTATGCACCACTCCTGTACAGGTCCTGTATGGATCCTGTGGGGAGTATGCTTTAGGAACATGGAGTGGTACCTGGAAGGAGCTACAATTCCCATTCATCAGTCTGTGTGGCTTCAAAGGTGGGCAATATCCATCCCCTGCTCTGGCATCCTGTAAGAGTTATTGTCTTCAAGAGCAACTGTTGCTGCTTTTATAGACCATCCTATAATTTATCAAGGCAATATTGTGCATTACTGTCAAAGTTCCAACTTGATATTCCTGTATTATACCCAGAGGTCTGGTCCTGCTGGGCTGCAGAGCGGTGCTCACAAAACTTCAAGGTGGGGAAGGATTAGGCATTTATCTTTCAACCATGCTTTTCTTGGGTATAAATGTTAACGCCACATGCAAGGATTGTCAAACTGGCACGTGCCCTGTAGACTGCAACAGCTCAGTGGTGGATCTCGCCGCTTCCTTGTTAAGGGGAAATTTACCCATTTGCCATGGCCCTTCTGGTAGCATCCCTTCGAGACCAGTTTTGAGCCCAGTAGTGTTCAATATTTTATCAACCATCTGAAAGAAATTATAAAATCATTACCTGCAAGTTTTATCACCACTTCCATTTGTGAAAATTTGCAGGGTAATAAATATTGATGAAGATTGGTCACAGAAATTAATCTGAACACGGTTATTAGGGATGGGTGGAGTTATCAACATGTGTTTGAAGGGAAAAGCAAGCTTTTGCATCAAAAAGAAGGGTGAGAGCAGTCTTACAGGGTACCAGCAACCAGCGGCATCTCTGAAAATGGGTTCCAATCTATAGATGTCCAAATCTATGGAAGTTAGGACTTTGTACGGTTGTGATGAGTAGTGCTAGCACGCACCCAGCCATGGTCCTTTCACTTGTAAAGGTGGAAAATTGCAGGGGTTTTCGTGAAGGGCTTATAGTGACAGAATAAAGCAGCTCAGAGGAGAGTGAGGAGTGATTTGATGACAGCCTATTAATTGTACTTGCATTTAGGCAGTTTTAACAGAGAAAATCTGAACGAGAGATACTGTACCACTGAGCTGAAGTCAGCAAAATTAAAACTTTAACTTCTGTTTACCGTTTGAATGGTAAACAGAATTATCAAGGGAGCAAGATATTAAGAGACTCCCCCTCTTGGATTTGGTGGTTTTTGAGAACCTGCCTGACCAACCTGATCTCCTTCTATGACTGGGTGACCCACCTGCTGGATGAGGGAAAGGCTGTGGATGTTGTCTGCCTGCACTTCAGCAAAGCCTTTGACACTGTCTCCCACTGCACCCTCCCAGAGAAGCTGGCGGCTCATGTACTCTTCGCTGGGTACAAAACCGGCTGGATGGTCGAGCCCAGAGAGTTCTGGTGAACAGAGCTAAATCCAGTTGGCGACTGGTCACGAGCAGTGTCCCCCAGGGCTCAGTGTTGGGAACCATTCTGTTTAATACCTTTATCAATGATCTGGATGAGGGCGTCAAGGGCACCCTCAGTGAGTTTGCAGATGACACCAAGCTGGGCGGGAGTGTCGATCTGCTCGAGGGCAGGAAGGCTCTGCAGAGGAACCTGCACAGGCTGGATCAATGGGCCGAGGGCAGTTGTGTGAGGTTTAACAAGGCCCAGTGCCGGGTCCTGCCCTTGGGTCACACCAACCCCAGGCAGCGCCCCAGGCCTGGGGCAGAGGGGCTGGGAAGTGCCCAGCGGAGAAGGCCCTGGGGGTGCTGGCTGACAGCCGGCTGGGCATGAGCCAGCAGTGCCCGGGTGGCCAAGGAGGCCACCAGCCCCCGGGCTTGTGTCAGCACTGGTGTGGCCAGCAGGAGCCGGGCAGGGATGGGGCCCCTGTGCTCGGCCCTGGGGAGGCCCCACCTCGAATGCTGGGCTCAGGTTTGGGCCCCTTGGGACAAGAAGGGCCTGGAGGGGCTGGAGCGTGTCCAGAGAAGGGCAGCGGGGCTGGGGCAGGGTCTGGAGCACAAGTGTGCTGGGGGGCGGCTGGGGGGGCTGGGGGGGTTTAGCCTGGAGAAGGGGGGGCTGAGGGGAGCCCTTCTCGCTCTCTGCAGCTGCCTGAGAGGGGCTGGAGTGAGCGGGGGGCTGGTCTCTGCTCCGACAGGACAAGAGGGAACAGCCTCAAGCTGCATCAGGGCAGGTTTAGGTTGGAGATCAGGGAAAATGTCTTTACTGAAAGGGTTGTCAAGCATTGGCACAGGCTGCCCAGAGAGGTGGGGGAGTCACCGTCCCTGGGGGTATTTAAGAGACGTGCAGACATGGCACTTGGGGACAAGGTTTAGGAGGCCTGGGGGTGTTGGGTTGGCGGTTGGACCTGATGATCCGAGAAGTCTTTTCTAATTTTAATGGTTCTATGATTCTATCTGTCTTTTGCTTGGCCAGGGGTCACTGGTGGGGACCAGCACCTGGAATACACCTGTCTGTGTTACTGTGTAGGGAGGCATGCTCGGTGTTAGCAGTGCCATTCTCTGGCCTTAAAAGCTAGAAAAACATGAAACGTGAAAAGTTTGCAGGATGAGTGTTGAGCTCTGCAAGACATTCATTGACAGAGCTTGGAACCTGCAGTCTGCGGGGTTTCTGCCCACATCTCTTGCACAGCAGCAAGGGCCTTTGCAAAAGAAGGGAAACTGTTGGAATTGCACATAAAGGATGCCGGTCGTGGAGTTTTTTGAGGCAGCGATGCCAGTGAGCCTGCCAGTCCTGGCAATCCTCATATGCCACCTCTCAGGCAACAGAGATGTTGATACTCTGACTACTTGGGGGGGGGGGGGAAGGCAAAACTCCCTGCCCGAGCCAGATCGAAGCCTCTCTTCAGAAGACGCTGCCAGGGCAAGGTCCTGCAGTGCCAGCGGCTGGCAGGGCACCAGCACCGGCATCGGCCCCTCTCCTGTGCCGTGCTGCCCGGCTGCCTGCCTGGAGCCAACGTGGGCTGCCTGAGGAGCAGGGAGAGGGCAGGGGAGGGGGGGAAGCAGGGCTGGGAGGATATTTATGCGTGAAAGACTGTCAGGGCTGGAAAGATGAAAATCTGTTGTGCTCTCCCAGGGCTCCTAACTTTCTCCCCTCCAGGCAGCTGGCAGGATTTCTCTAAATATTTGAGATGGTAAAGGGCTTAAACTGGATTACTCCTGGACATGAGCAATTATAATTGTAAATGCACTACTTTCTGAGTGCTCTCCTGATGCTGTTTTGGCACTGACACATGACACAGTGACAGGGAGGGTATGAGGGTCAAGTGCAATGTAAGGAGAGTCCTTCCCAGTACCTCACTGGCTGGTTTGCAGCAGACCTGACCTACTGGGTTGTCCCTTGCGAAGCATCCCCTTCCCTTCGTCCAAGAGCTGCAGAAAGGGCTTCCAGAGGTCTCAAGCTTCAATAATTTTATTGTGTTGCAACTGTATTTATTAAATGGAGAAACACCAATTAGGAACAAGTACAAACCCAGTGCAGTTTACTGTATATCAGTTTCAGTTGGAGTTTTCTGGACATGAATGTCCTTTTAAGAAGGCTTGGATGGTTTTTTTTGAACAAAGCATAGCCTTCTGTGGTTTTTTGAGGTACAGTATTTAGATATATTTACACATATTTAAAGCTATGCCGCTCAACTGATACTAATATAAAGGGGGAAAATCTGTATTCAGAAGCAAAAATAATGATGGCAGAAAGGATATAAAGCATTTCAATAGACATGTAAAACAGCCCTCTGGCAGCTCAGGTGGCAGCCCAGCAGCCCTGAGACTTACCCTGGTGTTTGCTGCTGCCAGGATGGACGGCGCTGGGGAAGGAAGATGGTTGTCCTGGCTAGAGGCTGGCTGGACTGCAAGCTCCATGTTTCAGCATGATATTGGTCTCTGCCTCTTTCCTGCCTCTCCATCTTGAAGTCCAGTCAGAAAGCTGTCAGCCTTCTGCAGCGGAGAGATGCTGCTGCAGCAGCCCAGCGACGCCCCAGCCTGAACTGGAAGAACACGCATCCCCACACCCTGGGACACCCGCGCGCCTGGAGCACGGGAATTGGGTATTTACAAGAGTCCAACAGAAGGATCTTGGAAACTCTGCGGATGCTGGTCCAAGCGCTGTTGCAAGTGGAAGAAAGCGCAGGGAGGAAGTGGCTGCACGGACAAGCCCATGCAGACGGGGTCACTGTGCAAAGAGCGGGGCATGTTGAACTGCAAATCGCCAGCAGGAAGAGCGTGTGAGCACCAGCGTGGGCTCCTCCTCTCCCTGCTGGGCAATGCACCGGCAGAGGAAGCAGCCCCCAGCAGGGCCAGAGGCCGCTGAGCAGCAGGAGCACGAGGTCTGGTGTGGGCAGCTGGTGTGCAGGCAGCGCCTGGGGCCAGGTCTGCCAGCGTGGGGCGGGTGATGGTGCCAGCATCTCACGAGAGCCCGGCATCAGCCGCAGGGGAAGGCTTGAGAAGCTGTACAGAGGGCATGTGCTTCAGGGCAGGTGCCCCAGCAGCACCTTCCCTTTATGGTTTCGTGTTTGAGGGACACATGGTGTAAAAGAACTGGATGTTCTTGAATCCGTTTGTGTTTTGGTGTTGAACTTAACCGATCCAAGTGATTGGCAGTGTGTTATTAAATAGGAAATCAGTCTATTGGGCACAAAGCGAGATCCTTGTTCCTGGCAGCAAAGGGTGTGTTGGGAGGAAACACGCCGCACAAAATGCAGCATTTTCTATAGCCTGAAATAATTCTCCTTCCCGGAGCCAAGAGGTCAGGAATTTACCTCCTGCCGGCTTTCCAGAGAGATCCCCATGTTTCTGTCACACAGAGGAGGACAGATCAGAGGACATTCAGCAGGAGCTCAGGAGACTGGTGATATATGAGCCTTTTAAGTGGAGAGTTTGCATATAGTAGCGTTGGAAACAGGTAGCCAGTAATTCTCACACACGCACACCCACGCGCTCAGCATCCTCAGCATCTCTCTAGCTTCTGGGAAAAAATGCTGCCTTCTGTTTCCAGCAGTACAAGCCATGCGACTTCAGTGTGTCCCCGCCCATGAAAAGGAAGGAAAAAGAAGATGCATGAACGTTCCGGCATGATCGGAGGGACCATGATGTCCCCCCACCTGTCTAGAAAGCTTGGCAAAGTCATCTGATATAATTTTAGTGATGAATTCTGTTGAGAAAACGAGGTAGGCCTTTAGCTTTTTGATGAAATAGCTTTCAGGACTCGACTGCAGCTCTTCAATTAGCTGTGCGGCCTGGCTCGTCCCTCTGCAAAAGGCTGGCCCTGGTGGAGATCTGCACACCATGAGAACAGCACCGCGGGGCAGCCAGTGTTTAGGCTAAAGCCTGGCATATGTGTAATGCAGAGTTTCCTTCATGGGAAGGGTTGATGGGAACAAAGAAAAGACACCTTCAGCATGTCCCTGAAATATCTGCTGATCTCTGGTCCATGGTGTTTGAAAATGTTTTGAAGTTGAGGCATCGATAAAAGGAAAGTTTCATAAAACAATGCCCCCCCAAAAAAATGAAATCCTTTTATGTGATTCCTCGCCAGTCCCCCGAGGTTCGTGAGACGTGGGGAGGGAGGACCACAAGGTCATCTGCAAAGAGTAGGCTGGAAAGGCTTTTTTTTATGTCTGCATGAGCAGTTAACTGGAGCATGCCATAGAGTGTTTACAGCAGGATTTTGGCTTCACAATGGATTAAAAGATTTGAAAATCCATCTGCAAAATATCTTGAACTTTAACATTGTTTTGTGCTCAAAATAACGTCAATCTTTTAATGTTTGATGCGCTGGGAGCCTTGAGGGGAATCAAAGGATTTTGAAACAGTGGGAGAAGGGGAGGGCAGCTCTTGGCATTAACGGGGTCCTTTTTGAATTGGTGACGCGGGACCCTCTGCCCGCTGACCAGCAGAAGCATTGCTGCAAGCTCAGAAACCATCCGTGCGGAGCCAGCGCAAGAGGACGGCTTAGGAGCTGTTAGGCTTAGCTCAAGCATCTGAGTCACTCTGTAGTGCAACCTGCCTGATATGGGCTGGGATTTGGGCTCAGAATCAGGACAGACCCCCTGTCCCTTTCCCACAGCTGCCACCAGCTTTGCTTCTGCCTCAGCTGAAGCTCTTAGTGACGTCATTTTATCCGGAGAAGCTGCTTTGTAAGGGAGGTGTTGAGGCAGGGTCTGCAGAACAAGGCAAGGCTTTCACGCTCTGTTTGAAAAGATGCCCTTGAACATCCCAGAGCGTGATCTCGTCCGGGAAGGCGTTTGCTGTGTTCAGAAGGGCTCTCCCTCTTGCTTTGTGTTACATTCAGGGATTATCTGGTGTCCAAAGCACCTTGGCGTGCAAGAGCCCCCTTCCTTTTGCTTTGTTGCCCCTCTCGCAGAAGACATCCTTTCCTGAGTTCGGTAGCGGGGGATCTGGAAACATGCAGAAAGCTTGTTGATTTGCAGTGTGGGCGCAGATATGGCTGAGTAGGTTGGGGAGATAGAGGAGACAAAGTCGGCTCTGTCACTGGATAGAGCTCTTGCTCCATCTTTTTGGGGGCTCATGTGAATTTGGGAAGCCTCCTTTTAAACCCACGCTTAAGCCAATTTTCACAATTATTCAGAAATAGCCTCAGAATTAGTTCCAAAGTCCCACAAACGTGTGGCTGTCTGGAAAAGTTACGCAGTCACTAAGGGTATGAGCTGGCAGCTTTCAAAGGCTCGGGGTCCTGCTGCCTTTGGCACATCTTGCTGCGGCGACTTGGGGTGTTGGGATGTGGATGTGCCTGGTGCTGTCGCCCAGGCCTGCTCCTGAGGCCCGGGGACAAGCTCCTGGTGCCCCAGGACAAGCCGGCTTCTGCCTCAGCTCCTGCTGCCCTTGGCTCTCACAGGTGGGGGAGAGCAGAGGAGTACCTGAGAATACAAAGCCATGCATCTTGGCCTGTGACAAATCACTTTTTAATTGCCTCAAGGAGGAAATCCATTAGTCTTCCCTTTACGTGAGAATCATAGCAAAATTCTGCTGAACATGAGCAGGTGATGCACTCCAAATCGTGCAGGCGCTGCTGCTGTTTTCAGTTTACATCACTGCCCAGTTTGGAGCATTTATTTTCAGTCCAACAAAACGTCTGAGCCCCCTCCTGCCTCCTCAAAGCAGATACTGAAGAAAACTCTACCACCGGAGGGAACGGCATTACGCTGATGCATCAGTTGCCAAAGAAATTTATCTTGTCTTAGTCCTCAGTTCCTTTTTGGGCAGGATTTAAGGCAAATGACAATTCTTTCCTTTCTTAGAAGTGCAACTAATAGGTCCTGGAAGGTTTTGACCCTCTGGCAGCAACATCCCTCAGCTTTCCCACATCTCACAGCTGCAGCAAACAGGCAGAAACCTCAGAGCATGTTGTTATGGCAAATGATTGCCCTGCCATCTTAATTTAAGCCTCATCACTACAAAGAAGGATTCAGAAGCACCTCTGAGCTGTTGACAGCTGTGGCAATCGCACGCTGCTTTTGCTGTGGCTGGTGGCCGTTTCAGGCGGGTCTGTCGCTATTTTTAGATATCTTTTATAGGAAGAAATGCAGCTAATGGCAGAACCTGAACCTTACCGGTCCGCATTGGTTTTTTCTCTCTGGGCTTTTCCCATTTTGTGAGGATTCAGTGCATCCTGGCACAAGTTTGGAGCAAGGCAGCACAAAGGAAAGCCAGGATGTGGGACCACCTATAAAACCAGCCTCTCTATCTGCTTTTCTAGCCATAGCTGGTGATTTAGCAACTGATGTTCCCTTCCATCGTGCTTCGTCTTTATGGCGTCTGTTGTGGGTGAGAGACCTGGCAGGCGCCAGGCGCAGGCATCCGACCTGCTGCTGATGCTTCCACCAGGATTGGAGCAGGAACCAGCCTGGTCTGGAGCCGAGCACAGCAACACGCTGCCGGCTCTCCCCGGGGTCCCTGCGGTGCAGGTTAAAAGGAATACCGTTGTTGGATGGTTCAGTGTAAAAAGCAAGACCAGAAAAGGTGACTCTCATTTAAATTTGCTGTGTGGAAAAGGGTTGGTGCTACAAGGAGGAATCTAGGGGCAGCACAGGCGGTTTGCTAACCCTCTGCAAACGTTCGTCTGTTGACTCTTACTTTATTTCTAAGTTATTCTGTAGAAACAAATCTCTTAATGCTCACACATTTGCTCTGCTCTTATAAGGAATATGTATCTTTAAAATTGCAGATTAACATTATGTTAAAATTCATTATTGTAATGTGCACAGGGAAATTATACTAATATAAACATTTATGATAGAGTGTAATTGTTCAAATTTCAGCAAGTAGTCCCAGTTTAGTACCCAACCTGTAACATGAAGCCCTTCTCTGGTCACAGCTCTTTCTTGCTTATGGGACCAATAAATTAATTCACATTTGCAAGTTAAATAAATCCTTTGAATGTATTATTGATGCAAACAAATGAGGACTGGGGCTCTAGACAATACCTAATGAAGCTGACTCGACACAGGCTGTTCCCGCTGAAGGGTGCCAGGTTTCGGTGCAGGAAGATGGATGCCTGTTTCATCCTGTAATTATCTGGCGGCTTACGCTCGCTTTATACGTTCCTTAGCTAGGCACAAAGCTAAGGGCACCACGATAAGTAATTAATTACTGGGGACCCACTGGCAGCTATTAAAGAAAGCTCATGCTCAGTTGATAGTTTGTGACTGTATCTGTGCTTTGATCTCCTTGTAGACTCAGGGTGTTGACTCTCTCAATTATTTTTTCTGGTAAATATTGCTAATCAGAAGATCTCGTAGAAGAGGTTTGTACCTTTTCTGAAGATGGTTGCTTTTTTCATCTGCAGACTCCAGCTGGTACTAGATAAACTTACTTTAAAAGCCCTACTCTATATATCTGAATTATAAATAAGGTGCGCAGCATTGAAATAAATGCCAGCTGAAAGGCAGCACACAGTGGAAAGTGCCTTTAACCTGCTGGAGAACTCAACCTTTCCCTTCCCTGAGAAGAGAACCACCTGAGAGGAAAAGGTAACTCTCCTCTTATGCCGTTAAGGAAGGCATTCCCCGCTTCAGGACTTAATCCAGAAGGCAAATCAGATGCTTTGCACGATAGGGTGGGGCAAGGCTGCTATCCATGCTTCAAAACGGCATCCACAGGCTGCAAGAGCCAATGGTTTCCACATTGAAGATGAGTGTTTGTGATACTGTAAAATGGATTCAGCCCAAGTTAAGAGGATCCTGTTTTCTCTCCAGGCATTTCTGGTCTCGGCTGAGCTCTCCAGGCTGCATATTCATGCGTGCAGACCCTGCAAGCCTTCTGCAGAGTGCGGAGCACCGCAGGCGTTCATCAGCCCCATCCCATCAGCGCTGTGCTGTGGGCAGGGGCTCCAGCTGCAGGGCACGGGTTTGTAACCTTGCTTGGATGGAGTCGCTTCCTCTCCCTTCCCCTCGGATCTCGAACTGCAAAAGATCGTAGTCTTTCCCTAAATTGTCTAGATGCAGCTCGGTATTTTGAGTCGGGTGGCACAGGCGTAGCAGCACCCTGTTTGAGAGGTGTATGTACCCGGTGAGTATCGAGAGCCTGGTGGGTACTGCAAAACGTTATTTCAGCCGATCGGAGACAAGTGCCATACCATGGAGATCTCCAAAAACAAGGAGGCCAGACAGCCACCCGCACACCTTTCAGAGTCGGTTTGTTTCTCCTCCAAAGGAGGGCGAGCACGATTCCGGTGGATAGTGCTTCTCCTTTCTCACATAGCGTAGAAACCAGTCTCCGTGCCTGCCAAGGCAGATCGGAGCCCTCTCTAAGATATGGAGGCGAAATTTGTACACCAACCTTTTTGACTTTTCCACTTTTAGCTATCCTTTTTCAGCGCCATCATTCAGGTGTCCTGGAGAGATGACATCCCACATAGCGTCCCTTGATGGGCCATGACAGTGGTGCTTCCAATTACAGGGTGTGCTGCCTGAAAGTTCATTAGCCGCAGTCAGCAGCGTTATAGGGCAGGGAGGGATGGCGCTGGGTTAACGAGACCCCAAATGCAGTGTGGCAGATGATGTTGGTCATTCTTGTGTTCCTCTGAATTTGAGGCTGCGCTGCTGGAAGTGGTACGTTTTAGAAAAATGGACATTTACTGGGTAACTGTGGGGAGCCTTGTCTCTCTGGACCTGTCGGCAGGAAGGTGTTCCCCTGGAAATAAATGCGGCGTAGGAGTCCAGGCAGCTCTCGGGGTGACCTCCAGAAATGCCACCAGGGAAGATGAGTTAAGTGGGGCTGAGCTGGACTCGGGTGTCACAGCACTAGGAGAGAAGAATACAGGTTTGCTTTGAACACCTTGATCTAGAAGTGGCAGCTGGAGTTTACCTGTTTTTCTGCTTTAATTCTAACTGGCAGCAACTCAGATTCATAGACCTAATTGCTGGTTCTCTCTCCTGTACAGGTGGCAACCAACTGGCTGGTTGGAAATGAGTAATGCATTGGGTTAAAGGCTTCAGAGGGATAGTTACGTGGTCAGAGAGGTCACAGAAACTATTGTCGAGGCCTAAGCACCAAACGGAGCTATAGCAACTTGATTAATTGGCTAAATTAGAGGGGCTTTGACCTACCTCACAGAAGTTTAATGAATTAGTTGATCAGTTACAGAAAGTTGTTTCACTGCAGCAAAGCAGGGAAGGTTGTTGGTCTCCAGAAAATGACCTCCACTGGAAGCGGCCAGAACGATGCTTTTGGGCAAACTTTTTTCTCACTCTGGTGGAGTGAATGAGGTTTCCAGACCCTGTGCAAAGCATGGCAGAAAGGAGGGTATTAAAACTCCACAAATTCTGCAAAGCACGGGATCTTGTGTTGGTTTTCAGCATCCCAACACTGGTCAGATTACCTTGCTTGCTCATCGCTTGTGCATTCCTATTTTCTACCCTTCTTCTTACCTCTTCATTTGCTGTGTTGACATGCTCGAAGAACTTGCTGCCCTCCCTCCTGTTTTGCACTATTTCTGCGTTATATTCAGTAGGAAAGGTAATTCTCCAGATGCTAAAAAATTACCTAAACAGTTAATTTTTGACCGTGAATTAAAATCTGATCGTATCTCCAAAAATACCTTTATCACTAGCAACCTATTTTTAAAAGAAAAATGTCATCTCTCTCATAGTCGTCGTTGCTGGGGAGGAATTTGCGAGTTGGGATGGGTAGAAGGGCGGTATTGTGGCCCTCAAACCTGATTTGATCAATAAAGCAAATGCTTTAAGTGAAAAGAGAATGGCAATTGCAACTGTATTAGACAAATAAAGTAATTGCAATCTGTTGTACATGAAATGAAAATGCCAGCTTCCTTATGAGTTACTAGAATAAGTTATTGATTACAAAAAAAGCACAGATTTTATTCATTTGTATTTTATTAATTTGTCATACGTTTAATGCCTTCTCTGTTGCGTATAAGAAAAGAGTCGGTCGAGATTTGGTAAGTATGCACTGGTGATGCATTTACAGTTTTTATTCAGAAATGCCCTGTAACGCTGTTCCTGCGTAGGTTTAAAAGCTTGGTACCAATACGCACTGCAGAATGGTGCTGCAGATCTGCTTTTGGCTTGGCGTTCTGCAGCGTGGTGGCAACAGTTTGAGGTTAATCGTGCTTATGATATAGCAGGTTTTTGTGGGGATGTTACAGCGTGACTTCGGGCTTCTGCCTGTGTCCATCATTTTGGGGAAAACGCCCAGGTAAAATTGGCTACAGAACATCTGCTGCAAATTCAAGGCACGTTGTTTCTCTGTGATTTGGGGGTAGATGATAGGACGGGAATGGAGCCGGAGGACGGTCCTGTTTTGGGCTGCTTTGCCCCCAGATTGCAAGGGTTTCCCTTGCCCTGACCTGCTCCATGGCAGAGCTGTAGGTGACACAGCAGCGCCATGTGCTCCTCAGGGCGTGGGTTTGGGGTTGCTTTGGTCGATCCCTCGCCTTTCTGGCAGATTTCAGACCATTTCTGGGATGCGATGGGACCCTTCCCGTAGCTGTCAAACGCTTTGGTATGGCAAAGCACAGGAAAACGTTTTCCCTTCGACACACCCAGGTACAGTTCATCATCAGGTGCTGAGTAAAAAGGATTAGCATTTTGGAGCTTGCTCATTACAAGTTGTTGCACTTTTAAAATGAGTTTCCATCTATGTTTTTTGCCAAAAGGCATCTGTGAAAAAGCCCTTGGACTAAACTCTCTCCTTAGGGGGTAAAGCAACCTCCAGTATATTTTAATGGATTCTTGTCAAATTACTGATCAGAATAAATCCAAGTGCTCTTGGAGACTGAATGTTTCTTGTTAAACTCTCAAAAAAAAAGAATAGGATTGATTTGGAAATGTCACTTGTGATTTAAAAGCTTAAAGGTGAGAACGTTGGGATGTAATTAGTAGCAGCTGATTTTTCTTTTATTTATTCCTTGTTTTCTGTGTGAAAATGCCATGCCCTGAGGGACTTTCTTGTCCAGCCCAAACTGGTGGGCGGCAAAGGTGGTCCCTGAGCTAGAGGTGGGTCTGAGATCTCAGTCGCCTCCCGTGGGTCAGGAAAACCAAGGAAATTTAAGCAATGGCAGTGTGACATGGACACCTCGCATTGCCTTCTTCTGTGCCAGTTTTTCATTAAATATTTTAAGTATTCAAGTTACCACACATTGCAGGGGATCTCCCAGGTCGTTCCCTGTGTTTCCAGCTGGAGACATCCCATGTCACTCTGGAGCAGTCTCTCATCCTTCACCTCTCAGCACCTCCTCGCCTGGCACATTCAAAACCTCTCCTCCCTTCGACGTCTTGCCTCGCAGCCCATGTGGAGCTACAATGACCTGTGGTCCCAGTGCGACCATCACCTCCCCGTCCCCAGGCTCCTTGTCTCCTCCCAACCCCCTCTGGACAGGGGGACCATCGCAGGAGCCCAAGCTGGACGTCTCTGCCAGGCTGGTTCAGGAATTGAAAGTGTGAGGAGAGTCGTGGGTCCCTGAGGGATCCCCACCGACGGGAGATGAGATGTGGAGCCGTAATGAACCGCAGAGGCACAGGGATGAGCTCAGCCCTCAAGATGCTGGGCTGCCCTTCTTCCAGCAGGAAACCCATTAGTGTCTATTTAGGGACACTTGTTTCTCAGCAGCTTGCCCACGCAGCGTTAACCCGGGCCTTGCTGAGGCGCTGCGGCTGTGAAGCCAGGCGAGAGGGGTCGTGCTCGTATTTACGGGGGCGGCTTCTGAGGCTCACGTCAGACCTGATCAGCGGCCGCCTCCCCAGGGGATGGAACACCTGCGGAGATAAGCAACGTCTTCTATTTTCCCTTTTAATGCAGGTAGTTCAAATCGGTATTTACCGCTTACTCTCATGTGATGAAACCAGCATCCCCTTGTGTCGCGCGTTAGCCCCACGCAGCCGCTCGCTCGCTCCCGCCACCCCAGTGGGATGGGGAGAGATCGCAAGGGGAAAAGTGAAAAGCCCGTGGGTGGAGATAAGAACAGTTTATTAACTGAAGTATAATAATAATAATGATATTGTAATGAAAAGGAAAACAGTGAGAGAGAGAGAGAGAAGGGAAACCCAGGGAAGAAACAAATGATGCAACCACCCACCACCCACCAACCGAACCCCCGCCAGTCCCCGAGCCACAGTCGCTGCCCCTCCCCGGCCAACTCCCCCAGTTCATGTACTGAGCATGATGCCATAGGGTGTAGAATATCCCTTTGTCCGGTGTTGATCAGCTGTCCCGGCTGTGCCCCCTCCCCTCCCGGCTTCTTGTGCGCCCGGCAGAGCACGGGGAGCTGGGAAAGCCCTTGACTAGTGTAAGTGCTGCTCTGCCACAACTAAAACATCAGTGTGTCATCAACATTATTCTCATACTAGATCCAAAACAGAGCAATATGTGAGAAGGAAAGTTAGCTCTATCCCAGCCAAAACCAGGACATCTTGCACATGGAAAGGTGGCAAAAAATAGTGATATTTAGAGTAATTTTAGTAGCCAAAGTCAATCTGATAAAAGGGAGAACCTTACTGGGTCCTCAGTTCTTAATTTAATGGGATTCTTTCTTAATTCAAGAAAAGAGGCAAGGTCCTGCAACGCTGTAATTTTTTGCAATATTAGGAAATATTAATGTGAAGTACTGCTCTCATAAGCACCCCAAAGCCAAGAGGACAGCACTTTCAAAAATGTGAGGAGCAAGGCGTCGTTGCTGGGGAAATGTAGAGAGGAGAGGAACACTGTTGTGTTTCCCTGCCTGATCAAGGCGAGCAGACGTTTGGAGGGGCGTGAGACGGTCCCTTTGCTCAGCTGGCTCCCTGGAACAGGAGACGACGGTTTGCGCAGGAGCTTATCGGTGTGGTGCGGTGTCCTCCCGCCTGGTTTTGCTTTCTCAGCCGTGCTTTGAGCGTTGACCTTCTGCCTTCACGGGCTCTTTCTGTGCCAGGGAGAGCGCACACGGTATCATTTCTTGCTATATTAGCATTTGCAAACGCTGTTGATACTTTCTGAAATTAGATGCGCTACAATGAAAAGTCCAGAGTTGTCGCCCTAATTTGAAGAGACTTTTTCAAGAGACCTTCTGCCGTTGGAAGCCAATTTTGCAGCAATTAATTGTAAGATTACATTTTGGGTGAACAGTGTACATCAGTTTAGAGATTAATTCTTCTGGAAATAGAGTCTTTCATCACTCTAGGTATTACTTTTGAAATAAACTCCTTTATTTCTCAGAAATAGAATGGGAGCCTATAAATGGAAATCATATTGTGAATTCAGATTTTTAACTGAAATCACTGAAATAAAGTATTCAAGATACAGTCTTTGAAAAAGTCTGATGGTGATCATCCCACAGCGTTAGAATTATACTGTGCCGCCAAAGGTATGAAAAGACCCGGTCTCTCTGTTTTTTCAAATACAGTAAGTGTAGCCATTGATCGGGATCACCCAGTCCTTTCTCCAGCCTAGCTTTGCCCTGATGATGTGCGCTGCTTCTGCTCGTATTATCTTTGTTGAATTTGAATAAGATTCAATTTCACGACATCTAAGGCTCTTTGCACCTTGCAAATTGTTACCCATAGTTATAAAAGAGGACGCATTTGTTCTGCCCTCCGATAACTGTGGGCAAAGAAACACGCCAAGGGTGCAACCCCGTTAGTAGCACAAGGCGGGTGCGGTGCACTCTGTGCTCTGCAGGTAACTTGCACGTGCCCAGCGGTAACTGCTCCTGGGGCAGTTTAAACACAGCGCCTGTAATGTCTGGATTTACTTGAGGGGGGCAAAGAAAATGTGTCAGGGCTTAAATTTGGAGTGTGCTGGAGGGGTTTGCTGAGGTCGTGGAGGGAGGAAGGGCATGCCTGAGCGTATGCCCAGCATGGCTCGGGTTTAACTTTGAGTGGTCTGAGAAACATCGCACTGGGAAATCCATCGAGGATTTCCATCGGCGTCAAGGAGAAGAGCAGAAACCATCCCTGGTGTCTGGAGTAAGAGGTCGTGGGCTTCCTATGCTTTACGTCAGTGATTTCCCCTAAATTTCTGTTTCCATTATGATACTGTAAATGTGTGTGAGTCCCACACTAAATGTTTATGGTAGCAGAGGTCAAGGAAGTATCGGATGCTGTGCCCAGAGCGGAAGGGAGAAACTCCCCTTCCTTGCTGCTGCTGCCAGGGCAAGCAAATCCCACTCCCAGCCATATGGGGACCCATCGCTCTGCAGCTGCCTGCGCACTCCAGAAGAACCGAAACGCCAGACAGGAAGAATTGTGAGTCAATAGCAGGTCTTTGCCGGCTGCTCACGCAGATGCAGTGGGTTACCCTCCGTGGCGCTGACTGTGTGCTCGTGCACGCAGCCAGAGACACGGGGCTGAAACCAGCCACCCTTCCCAGGTGCTGGTAGAAAATGAGCTTGCTTCCTACATGTGCCTTTTTACCTGGCGAACTTGTGCCGACAGAGTCAGGTACAGTGAGGCCAAGGAAAAATGGCAACGAAAGAGGCAACCCTGGGGCTGCCTGCTGCAGCGCAGCAGCCAGGGCATCGCTGGCGTCCGTAGCTGGGGCACCGTGGCATCACGCACGCTCCTGCTCACGTGAACCGTGGGCCCTTGGCATCAGCCCTTCAGGGAGCGTGCATCTTCCAGTGCCGAACTGGAGGGATTCCTAGAAATCACATCCCAGTTTGATTTTTTTTTTTAAGGGAAAACCCCATTTTTGAACAAGCAAGAATGACTGCGAGCAACAGGGGGAGAATGTTGATGTTTCTCTGATGGGAGTAATGCAGCATATGGATAGTGCGAGGCTCACAGCACCTGCGGGGAGCAGACAGCAATATTAATGCCTTTTACGTCTGCTGAGGCAATTGCTGGAAAAATCCTTCCACGAGTCCTTGCTTGCTGGCAGGGCGAGGAGGATTTTCAGAGCAGGAGGGTGCTGTGCTTGGCAGCGTGCCTGACCCGTGCGTCTGCAGGTGCTGCCATCGCTGGTCAGAAACGCCGTGCCTCATCTGTACGTGGCCGTCGGGATCGGCTTTGCAGCACTGAGGACAAAGGCGAGGACAGCATAACCCCGTACGACAGTGGGTGCGAGAGGCTGGGCTTCGCTGTGCTCCCCCCAGCCCCTGCGCACAGCCCTGCATCCCCTTTCCCTGCGGGGCCACGCAAGAGGGTCGAGGATCCGTCCGTATTGTAAGCGGCCGCTCTTTGTACTCGGCAAAGCTGCAGACCGCACAGCAGTCTCTGGGCCAGAGCGCGACCCGCGCAGTTCTGGTACGGCAGGTCCTTGCATCCCTCCATCCTCGTAGCACGTTACCCTGCTGTCTCCTCCCCAGGCCTGGCAGCATCGTATAAAGGCTCTGAAAGTGTCCTTGCAGAGTCCTTCATCCGTCAGTGTTTTTCTGGTGCTGCTCCGATGACATAATGAGCCTTTGTCAAGGAGTAAATGAGTTTAGAGGAGGCATGACCTGACCCAACGCTTTGCAAGTGATTAGCGGTGAGTGATGCTGCCTGGGATGGAGCAGGATGAGCCCGCAGGTGCCGAACAGAGCCAGCTTTTCCAGAATCATAACACCCTGGCCTTTCTCCGCAATGGCTGGGAAGCAAGCAGTCAGTGCCGGCAGAGGGTGGGAAGCTGGAAATTACCGCACTCCTTTCCTTGCTAAATACAGGTTGAAGTGATTAACAGGGAGAAGCATCTTTAGTCTCCCTGGTAAAAGCTAAGCTTTTCCGTGTCCCAGATGCTGATGTCTGGTTTCCCTTTAGTGTCCCTGCAGCCACCATGATCTCAGGAAAGAGGCTGCAGAGATAACGCTGGGGAGAGGGACTGGGTCCGCCCCTACTGTAGCTGCAGAGGATGTAAACTCTCGGTGCTCGCCTGCCTAGTTTCTGCTGCCTTGGCCATTTTTAAGAAAGAAATCTACATTAGGCAACTGTTACTCAGCATATTTTATGGTATTTTGCCCTGGTTGGAGTGTGTAAAGTTACTAAGCTGTTTAATTCAGCACTCTTGCTGCGTAGTTGGATGGCATAACTCAGTTTGAGTTCAGCTTCAGTAGTAGCAGTGTGGAAAAGGGACCTCAGTTTGGGGAAACTTGATCTTTAATTGCTACCCACAAAACTCCTGCCACAATGTTGGTGTCCCTCTAACACATTTGCTCAACCGTTTTGGCATGTCCTGCTGCGTCGAACCTGAGACTTTAAGAAAGGAGCCTTTTTCCAGCTCCTTTCTGGTACCCCACCTGTACTCACCTGAAGAACAGCATGAGGTTTGCTGGTTGTTTATTCCTCTGGTCTATCCTCTGGTGGTTCATTGGCTCTAACGTCTTTACTTTTTACATTCTCCCAATGAACAAGTGGTGTAGCCACAATGGTAGCCAGCGGGTTGTTAACATCACCTCCCAGTTTGTTCGCAAGTAGACTCTGAATGGATCTGACTGTGTTGCACCAACCTCATTGTGCCAATAATGATATTTAGCACACAGCAAAGGATTTCTTACACGCCTACCTCTGTATTCTCACGTATGTTTCCAGCCCTCAGGATAAGGGCACAAAGGCATACAAACGTATGCTGCTGCTCCAGCTTATTCGTGAGTGTCTCCCAGAGCCGATGCGTCACGACTGGGAAGGCATTGCTAGCAGTGCTGTTTCCTGGGCTGCGCAGAGGTGACCAAGTTTTGAGCTCCGGCCAAATCTGCCCTATTGGCAGCCCAGAGTTCAAGCTTAGAGCAAAAGCCCTTTGTCGTATTGCTCAAAGCAGAAAATCGTTTCCGTCGGTTCCTGTCAGACACCACGGGAAAGACTGCCTTTTGCATGCGATTCCCTGCGACAAAGGGGCAGCAGTTTGAAGCAGGAGGGTCAGAGTGACGCCAGTGCCGTATCTCACAGTAGCAGCCCGTCTCCTCCAGGTGCGGTGAGCAGGGTGACAACAGTGCGTGCTTTGGGAAGGGTCTTCCCAAGGCATTCCCTGCCTTGCCGGAGGCTCCCTGCCACAGCGTCTCCTCCCTCACAAAGTCTTGGTGTTTGAAGAGTGAGCACGAGGCTGCCCTGATTAAAATTTAATGAGGCTTGGTATTATTGAGGGCCCTTTAGTGTCAGTTCTGCAGTCATCAGCAAATAAATACATCAGCCGGTGGTGCGGGGGCGAGCCCCAACTCTGCCAGCGGAGCCCCGGGCGGCCGCGGGGTCAGCTTCTGCGGGAGAGGATCGGTGGGGAGGGAGCGGCTCGGGGCAAGGTGGGGAGCTGGGCGGCTGTTCATTTTCCCTCCGGCAGCTGCTGGAGCAGGGGTTCCCTTTTATTTGTTATTTGCATACTTTAGCCATTGGAATTGAATTTGTGCCCATTAAAACTAAATTAGCACTGCCTGGAATTTTAAATAGGCTCTGGCAGAGCAGCCCATTAACTCTATCGGAGCGGTTTCCGCAGATCCCTCCTCCTCAGGCGCATGGTACATGCTGGAAACCACTGCAAAATGTTGATTATTTGCACATTCCTGAGGATAACTGGAGTGCCAATATTAGAGACAATGCATTACGGTTTTGAAAGCCATCGGCATGGCTCAGAGCTGGGTTGAACTGCCTTTACTTCAAAAAAAGGTATGGTATAAAAGTCTCACCAAATCAGTTTGCAATTCCTTGGGTTTAATACCATATTAATGCCATGACCTCTGGGTCCCCCCCATCCCTCGCACGAGGCTCTGGCAAGCCCATCGCCGCCTCCAGTTGCCCTGCTTCATCCCTGGCAGGTCCACTGGCACCCCCTGACCGCAGCCGCTTCTCCCTCATCCCCCCAGCAGCCCTTCTGCTCTGCCGGGCCCCTGCCGATGGCGTGCCCAGGATGTCGGATGCTCTGACCTCGGGTGTGCAGCCCTGTGGGCTGGGACCCCAGGAGTGGCCCTGACCCCTTGCCGTCTGAGGGGATGCTTTGCGCCCTCCTCCCAGCCCTCGTCCCCGTCCCGGGCGTGGGAGCCCACGTCGGGTCATGCACAGCCCTTTCCGGGAAGGCGGTCGGGGCTCAGGTAGCCCTGCCAGGTCTGGCAGCGCGGCTTGCCCAGCAGCTCTGGGAGTAAATGGGCACTACGAGTTGGACTTGCTATTAATCTCTTTTGTTCGATAGTCTCTAATGAGAAAAGAGAAAATATATGTGAGCAAAATAGTGCGCCTTGTTTACAAAGAGTGCAATTTAATTTAAAGCTTATTCTTTGCTGAAAGAAAACAGGTTCAATCAGCCAGAGATACTACAGCAGAGTTGATGAGACAAGGCTTGGCCGCCTGTTCCTGGTACCGGCCAGGATCCTCAAATTCTGTTGGATTATGTATTGGATATCTTTCATGATTATGAAATAAGTGAATGGAGCATCACACTGGTGTTCTTCCAATGTTACGCACTTCTCAGCAGTCCCTGCTCCAGACATTTCCCAGGCACGCTTCCATCAGGCCCTTGTGTTGGCTTTATTTTGCTTGGCTACGCACATGTGTCTGTACACCCATAAAACAACCGAAGAACTTTCTCCTTTGAGCCCAGAGAAATGGGTCAGCACTGTATAGAGACAGACAGCTTTTTTTTTTCCCCCGTCCAGAGCCAGGTCTGTTCCTGGAGCGTCCAAAAACGCTTTGTGGCTTTCCAGGCCAAGGGAGATCACACAAATGCGGGGCACGTTGTCCCCGAGCACAGAATGAGAAGCTGCGCACCCCGGATTGCCGCTGTGGCTCCTCCGTCTTAGCGCAGGTGCTGCACAGAGAGGGGGACTGCCCGTTTATTGCCTGGGATACAAGTCTCCATCTCACAGTCCTTCTTCGTATAATAATAAAAAATACACTACAGGCATCAATCTACAGTCAATAAATTCAGCTCCTTTGCTTCTGCTAAGCCAAAGCGCAACCTGCCCTGTGCCTATGTCGGGTGCCCACCAGGCAGCCGGAGGGGAAAGGCTGGAGCCGGCACCGGGGCTCGGAGCAGCACAAAGCGAAATTTCTACTAGAATTTGATATAAAGTGGCCAACGTGATTCCTGTGTAATTGCTTTCAATCCAATTAATGCTGCCTGAGTAGATGTTAGGAATTATAAAGAGGAATACGAGTCTGAGCTCGTCACCTAAACTATGATAATATTCTTTCAAAGGAGACACATTTGCAAACATTATTAATTACCTGGGGAACAGCTCAGGGTTTAAACTGAATTAAGGGGGGAATATGTTTTTGTGATTTCGGGTTTGATTGAGACAGAGAGAGACAGAGACAGACAGAGACTACCGTATCCTCACACAACAGAGCATTTCTTTGTTACAGACCAGGGAGTTAGTCTGCACCAAGTCCTCCGCCCCCCAAAACCAATTTACCAGCAAGGGTGTTATGCCAGGAATTACCTGGGGCCAAAAGAGCTGTTAAACGTGTTTAGCACAGGCTCCTTTAATCAGAAAAACCCAAGAGCGCAAAGCTAAAATTTTACTATTTTGTTTTCCATGAAGGGTTGTTTGGCTTTAGGGTGCGTTGGAGCTTTTTGGGGTTTGGCTGTTCTCAGGGCGGGCTGTGGGTACCTTTGTGGGGTCCTGCAAAAAAAACCCCAAACACCACCGTCAGATGGCACTGGAGGTACCCGACCAATTTCCCCAACCGCTGCTGCAGGCAGGTGGCAGGAGGAGGGACGGCACGACCCTGGAGCAGCGGGCGGGAGGTGGGACAGGCTTGCGGCTGCGTGGGGCCAGCACACCCTGATGTGGGGCCAGCACACCCTGATGTGGGGCCAGCACACCCTGATGTGGTGCAGACAACAAAAACCAAAGGACCCAGTCAATCACCTGCAGCACGGGCTGCCAGGGAATCGAGTACCCGACTGGTGTGAGAGCAGGACTGCTCAGACTCTGTTGGCCAGGGATCTCTTCTTTTTTTCTCTCTCTTTTTTTTTTTTTTCCTGTTCTCAATATAAAGAAGTCATCAGCTTGTCCAAAATGGCCCCATCCTAAGCCAAAACTACCAGGCAGATCTCACCTTCCTCAGAGGTCTGCTTCTCTGAGAAGGCACCTGGAGCTCGTTTCAGCCCCCAGTTTTACCAGCATTGCTGCAGCTGTATGGAGTTAGAGCATTCATGAGATCTAATTACTGTAATACAGAGCATAGCTGTGGGAGTCCTTTATAAGCCCTGCTCTGGTCCAGTACCCAGGCAGCCCTGGGGGGCAGGTCTGGGAAGCATGGTGGTTTCTTTTGTCCAGATAGCTGTGACTATAGAGTCTCTATGTCGATATTGAGATGACTTTTCCTGCAAGCCACAGAAACCTTAATTGCAACATGCCAGCTGCACTTGAAAATACTCTCAGAAGGTGTTGCTGCTTGTCTCAGCTGTGAGCTGAGGATTTCAGGGAGTTTTGCATGGTAGTAGCATCTTCCTTTGGCCCTTGACTTGCTGCTGTCACCAGAAGGTAAGTTTTATTTTAATGCTATGGTGGTAAAAACCCTGGCACCTTCAGTAGCATCTCTGGCTGTGCATGAGGAGCCTGCAGTCCTGTCCTTTGAATTGCTAAGCAACTGGGGCCCATTTGCTCTGGTGGAGCAAATTGAAACATTGATTTATCTATTTGCTTTGCAACCAACACCAGGGCTTCATTTTGCCATTCCCTAGGGACATATTCTCATGTGCTTGGATTGGAAATTAACTCCTCTTACCAAAAAAGTGTGCATGGCTTTGTTTTTAATTTGTAAGAAAAGTCCAGAAGTGTTAATGCTTGGCTTGCTGTGTGTCTGTATGTGGCTGTGGGTTGTTTTAGGAAGAAAACATGGAGTCTTCCTTCCCTGGGCTGCTGGTTTCACATCCAGGTCTGATCCAGGATGTCGTTTGAGCCTCATATGCCATTTATAGGTCTGTGATGTATGCTGCTTGTAACTGTACTGCAGCTAGTTAATCGCAGAGATGTTAGTTAAAAGCAGAATTCAGCAGCAGTGCAGACTTTGATTTAAGATGCCCGTCCAGTACAAGTGATGAAGGGAAGCAGAATACCCCAAAACTGGCATGGAGCAGGTGAGAAGGGGAGCGCAGGTGCTGAAGCAGGGCAGGAATCTGTTTGAGAAGTGCCAGACTCTGTGCACAATCACCGGGAATGTTTTACAGCAATTATCCACCCACACAAATGTGCAAATTTGCATGTTGCATAGGCAAAATACAGCAGTCTTAGTTATATGGAAGTGCATAAAAGCTCGGTAGCAGCAGCCTGTGGTTTCCCGATGCTGTGCTTGGCAGGCACCCCTAAGCACAGCTTTGTGAAGCGGGACCGAGTTTTAGTTCGGCAAGCATGGTATGTGGCAGAACAACTCTTCTGAGCCTTTGCTGCATCTGCTGGTTATCTTGCAGCTTGCTGGAGAAGTAAAGGTCTGAGAGGTGGACTCTTGCTGCAGGTGGGAGCCAGCAAAGGTCCCTAGATGGGATCAGTGTTTAAGCTGTGGTGAGCAGAGATGCACCACCGCTGCCAGACCCACGCTTTGGCGGCACTCAGGCATCCCCTAACCCAGCCAGTAGTGTCTACTTAAACCTTGTTAGAGGACTGGGAAAATGGAAACATCTGCCTACAAAACTAGATGATCTGTTCCCTTGTGTTGAGCGTCAAAATCTGTAATAATGCGATGTAATGCTTAATTATGTGAGTGAATATTTTGTTACATGGTTGGATGTGTTCCCATATGGAGCATAAGTAAGGTTTGAATGTGGGACTTCAGGGTTTTCTTGAGCTAAAGAAATACCTGACAGGAAAACTGGGCCGCCTCTTTTGATGCGGACTGGAGCCTTTGGGGCGATACGCACGTGATTTTAGGCGCAGTGCGTGGTCTGGGAGTCGGCGGTCGGGAGCTGCAGGGCTCTGGAATGAGGTGCCGGTCCCGAGAGCAAGGGGCGGCACAGGGGTAGGAGCGGGCACGGCGCAGGCTGTCCTGCCCTGGGGTCTCACCAGTGGTGTCAGGATCGCCTCTTGCAGGCGTGTATGTACTGACTGGGCCGCTCTATCGCACCGTTTCACACACAGAGCACGTGTAGCGGACCCGCTCCATCTTCCTGTGCGTGCTTTGGGCGGCCGCAGCCGCCTCCCGCCCCGCGCATCCACCCACGTGCCTGTTCTGCTGGAGTATGCTGGATTTTGCGGGCAGGTACGGCACTTGCGGGTAGCTCTTGTCACCTTTGTGCCAACCGCCTGGGAGACCTCCTGCATCCATGGTGCTCTTTTCTCTTACAGCAACCTCTAGTGATCCAAATGGTCTGGCCCAAATGCGCTAGCCCAGTGCTGCTCACTTTTGATATGAACTATTTGGGTCATTTTCTCCCCAGTGTGTGAATGCTTCCGTTCTCGGTGGCTGACGTTTCCATAAGCAAACAGAAAATAGATTATAGCAAATCTATAATCAAGCAGTTTTAGCTTGATGAACTGAAGCAAACTGTACGGGTTGTGGCAGCTGCAGTATACCCTCCTCGTAGGAACCAAACACAGAGGCTGTCTCACAGCTGCTCCAAATGTCATCTCATCACACCAGGATATTTTTAATTGACACCTGGACTCAGATCTTAGCTCTAAAAAGATTTGGGGCAAACTAATTTACCCCCAGAAACATAATAGCTAAACTCTTCCCTGCACTGGTGGTGCTTCAGCCACCTCTCACAGTGAGACTGTGGCCCAGAGACCGCTCTAGGGGATCCTGGAGAAGGACTGGAAGAGAAATATGCACAAAGGTTTTGCTTAAGGATGGCTGTGAGACATCTGGGCTCATTCTGAGTGCTGTTGGGGATTAGGTCTGCACCTAAACTTGTCCATTTTGCTCCTAAAGCTCCTGGACCTCCTGAGAGCCTGCAGCGGAGCCAGGGAGTGTGTGGGGATGCGCTGCTCAGCCCTCCCCAAGCTCGCGGTGCAGAAGGAAACCTGTTCTGAGAGCGTGTGCCCTGTGCAGCCTGAAATCCTGCAATTGCAAGACCTAGGCTGAGCTCCTCTGTACTTTTTGGGGTAACTCTGCTCTTCAAAAGTTACCCTTCAGGTCCAAAGTAAATAGGAATATATGGAAAATAGGAAGAGAAGGAAGCTAAGCAGGTACATCACGTTCGAGGAGTCTGGCATCATAAATTAACAGCTAAACAGGCTATCGATTTGAGTGTCTAGAACCTGCCCCATGTCAATGAACACAAAGCATGTTTGCTCATTAAACCCAAGCCATGTTCACGATTATTTTTCAAAGCATTTTCAGGAAAGTAACAGTAATTAATAATCCTTAAAGTTTGTGCAAGTGCTGTTCATCCTGAGATTTCCTTGCGGGCTAGCTGTGCGTTCCAGGTCCCTGGCTGTGCTCTGGCTCGCCCTTCCTCACGTGCAAAAGGCATTTAAAATGCACTTAAGCAAAACACAGCAAATGGCTCTCCTTCTCGGATGGAGCAGAGCTGGCTGCCTCTGCTTGTACCAACAGCAGTTAGCTGCTCAAAGAAGAGAAATGATGAAGTATGAGGTTATTTAAGGCTCAGTCTGCCTTGGCAGAATGTGCTTAAAATGAAGATGTTGCCAATGAATAGAAGAAGAAAAGAGGAGCGGAAGGCCCTGGGCCAAGGGTCCTTGGCAGCGTGGAGGTATTACTTGGTATTATCTGAAGAACTTTATAGCCACTGACTAAATGGTGTCTGGCACCTCATTCAAAAGTCTCAGGGTCAGGGAGGGCAGGATGTAGTAACATAAGACTGAGGGGCTCCTATGCCATGAATCTCTTGACCGAGGCATCCAGCAACACCTGCAGAGAGTTACAGGTCACCATTTTGCTGTATGCAGTTAAAACATGCAGGAAATTACTGCTCAGGATTATTTAAGTAAAAATGGGGCTTTTCTCTGGGTTTGCTGACAGTCCTGTCATCACAAGAGGACATTTTGGCAAAAACATTGCTGTCTTGAGGGTACACTCCGTGTTCAGCTGGCAATCCTAAGGAATTTCCTAACGGTGAAAACAAGGCTTCAGCAATGCCTGTGTACGGCCTTGCACCCTGTAGGGAAGGTGAGCTTGCTTTTCTTTTTTCCCTTTCCCCCCCTGCTTCAAGTAACTCTAAAGAAACATCAGTTATTCCATAATGGAAATTAATAACCCATATTCTGTTGATGTTATGCTCTGTTAGTACACAAGTATTACAGGTGCTGCGTGTCCCAGGGCAGCTCTTATGAGCTGATAAATGGTGACATATCTGTGTATGCTTTCCTTTCCCACGGGGACGCTGCAGTGCTGGTGGAGGTGCTCTAATCCCATCGTGCTTCGGTCACAGCATCTGGGATCTCATCCGCCCCAAGGGCGCTTCTCTCGAGCCACGCGGCGAAGCACACGCCTCCCTGCGCAACATACGGAGCTGGCGGTTGCAGTGCACTCTCCCTTCTCCAGGAAAAGAAACAGAGAAGGCAGACAGACTGTTTTTCCTGCACTTGGAGACAGTTATCTGTTTCCATTCCAGCTGAGAAACCAGGGCAAGGAATGTACATGAACACTGTTCAGACACTTTCTAAATCACCACAATTGGGCTTAAATTCTTTTTATTCTTCACTGTAAACCTGTCCTGAAGTAGGTTAGTGGATCAGAGCAGATATGCTCTATATTATTTATAGGTTGTTTCCTTTTGGTTCTTGCTGCTTGGCTGGATGCTGCTAAAGAGGACTCCATGTTCCAGCAGTCTTTCTCTTTGCTGCAGTTTTAAAGCCTTCTATTTTTGTCCGTAGGAATCCCAGCTCCCCAGCTCCCTTCTCTGCTAAAATCAGCACATCGGCAATGCTGAAAGTCTTTCATCACGTGCCATGCCAAGGTCTGACTACGATGAAGAATGCTGCTCTGTTTCATTAGTGGGTGAGCACGGGCAGTGCCCAGCAGGAGTGTTTGCCCGCCATGCTCCCAGGGCCGGCCTTCTTTGGGGGTGCTTTCAGGGAAATCTGCTTTCCTCTACCAAAAGAGTGCTTTGGCTGGGATTTTGCCGCACAAGCGCTGTTAGTCCTTGGAGCCAGATAACTATCCAGGAGCATTTGCAGCAAATGCTATAGTCATCTTTGGCTGTGAGTAAGTTTGCCTTCGGCAGGCTCCAGCAGCCCAACGCAGGGCTGCCCTCTCAGCAGCATGAGGTGGGAGCCCTTATAATTTTCAAGGAGCCAAGGAACTCTTGTAATTTAAAAGTACTGTCAGGTGAAGAGACTCTACGCAGCAGCCGAATGTGATAGGCAGGGTAGGGCTGCATAATTTATGAAACTGCATTTCTTTTTTATGAGATTTTGAGTCTAAAAGCTCTGGGAAGGGTGTGCTATTTTTTTATTGCATCTCTGAACTCAAATTGTGTCAGATTCTGTGGGCACAGTCTGTGCTTGTTTAAAAAAAAAAAAAAACGCAGGCTCAGATCTCTCTGGCTGCATGAGCACTCCTGGTCCAGCTCAACGCAAAGTAAAACAGCTCCTTGCAAATCTCTGCCAGGTGCTCCCAAGGATTAGTCTCTCCGTACCCAGAGGGAGTGTGGGCTTCAGCAGTGTGCCAGGGATTATACTCGCGTCCCAGCAGTCGGGTGCTGGTCCTGCTCAGCCGCAGGACACGCGGGTGGCAGGGGGACGGCTTGTTCCCAGGTGCGCTCTGCTCTGTCCAGAATCACAAGGTCTGACTGTGTGTTCTTAAACTAATTGGCTTGGGTTACCCTTGTGTTCGGTATCTCTCTGTCCCAGGCCCCTTTTCTGTGTATTGCCTGATCTGGCTGGACCTCGGGTCCAGCGGTGGTCTGTAAAAGCTGCCTGAAGCAGCAGCCAGGATCTTCCTTCCAGGCGTTTCATGGCCCTGGTTTGTACAGCAGTGTGAAATGCTCACGGCACGTTAATTCCCAGTTGCGCCGTCACCTCCAAAAGGATGGAAACTCGGGGCCGCTGTCTGCTCTTCTCCCGCATGTTAAAGGTCACTGTGTGAAAGGTGAGTGGATGGTCATTGCTTCGAGTAAATACCAGCCCAGCAAATTCTGGTTTTCACTGCAAAGGCGGGTGCCTGATGTTTGGAGTGCGGGATGTAGACTGCTTTTGGTGCAAGGGTTCCCTTTTTGAGCTGATTATTCTGAGTAAATTATTGCAGTACTGTTCGAGGTCAGAGAGGCTGATATCACCAGCTGTACTAATGTGTAAGGATTTGGGAGACATATCGATATTTTCTGGAGATAAACCGCGAGAAATCAGGAAAATATTATAAAACAGCAGCCCAAGTTCCTGTTCCCTTATCTCTTGCCGACTGTTATCAAGAGCTTATAATATGTGTATGATAAAGCACTTCGCTGAGCAGTTGCAGTGATGATGTGTCCTGAAAAGCATCTCTGCCGTCCTCAGGGATGGAGGGCTGTGCTACCGGGATGGGAAACCACTTCTTTCAGTCAGATTGGTGTCGGATACTGGGCCATCAAGAATCCAGACTTCTTATAATGTGTATTTTTAATGGTGAGCTGGGAAAGAGGGAGAAAGCTGGAAGGCTGTTTTAGTCCTGTTGGTGCTTGGGGTTATTTTTTAAGATATCATTAGAGGCAGTCGTACTTTGTCAGTGTTTCTCTTAATGTGCAACTGATGTCAAGAAGCAAAAAAGATATTTGCATGAAAACAAAAAGTAGAGGGACTGAATAAAACCAAGTCTGTCGTAATGCTGTTACGTAGCTCGGTGGCGCAGCCTTGTCTGTGCTCCAGGTGATGCGGGAGCATTCGGCCCCATTCAGGAGGGTTGGACGTGGATCTGAGGGGGGCAGCAGAGATCACTCCCTGGAAAGGCCCTGTGTAAAGAGAATCAAAAAGATTTATTATTAACTAACTAGGAAAACAGAAAAGGTGTCTTACAAATACTGTGTAAGGTGAGGAATTGTTCCCAAAACTGTGAAGACACTTCTGTTATTTTATCTTAATACTGAATAATGGGACAATGAATCTTACTAAGCAGCAACAAAAGTCAGTCAAATCTAATTTAAGGAAAGGAAATACTGTGGAACTGCTACGAGATGTCGTTCAGTTCTTGAATGTGGTAAACTCAAAAATGGGATGAAAATATGAGAGGATCATCAGAGCAGCCAGAGAAATAACAAGCAACCTTGTTGGGGCGCTGCCAGAAGGCATGTCAAACCTTGGACCTTACTGGCACTGGCCATGCTTTTGGGGGCCACTCGGGGCTTTTTGTCAGTGACCCCTTATGTGACCTCCCGCCCTGCCATGCACGGCACTTTTCCAGCTCCGTGGATGAATCTGCTCCCCATCTCAGGTCTAGCCTGCTGCCATCCGTCACTTCTAGTCTGCATGAATTTCACCTGTCGGGGCCTTGATGCGGACACGGGCATGGGCTTGGGCGGGTGGAGGCGCATCCCTGCCGGGGCAGCACCGGAGCGCAGCCAAGCGTGGGCGCCGTGCTCCCCAAACGCAGCCTGCCAGCCCTTCCCGATTAGGGGTGGTGGCCCTCCCTGCGAGGCCAGGGCGGCCGCCGGAGACCTGCCTGGGTCCCTAACTTCGCGCTGCAGCGAGCTACGCAAAGGTAATTCGTCAGCACTGCCGGAAATCTTCTGGTGGAAGGACAATGCTGACACCGGTGCTGGGCTCGCGTACGGGCTGGGACCCCACCACACGCTCCTCCTCAGCGTCTCGGCAGCGCCGGCTCGCTTTGTGCCGGGAGGTGTCCTGGGGTGCCCTTGCTCCGCCAGGCACTCTTCAAATTCATCCTGTTGATGAATGGCATCCCTAATCATAAAAATGTTTTTCACAGGAGCTCTGGTGATTGCATGAGCAGTATCAGAGTCGTTAATTCTGAAATGTGGGCTCTAGGGGACGCTTACGGCAAGTTCAGCCAGCAAAAACCCCTTCCTTGTTAATGCTTCCCCTGTTAGGCAAGTGCTGGGCTGACAGTCACCCACGTACAGCCCTCCTCAAAAAGCGGCTGGAGCATCCTCTTCTGCACCATCCCTCCGAAGCAGAAAGGGCGGAAAACTCCTGCAGCCCTGGCAAAGCTCTGGTTTTTCCAGAGATAGATATTTCTCCAAAATAATATGGCAAGGTGGTTGTCACTCTGTTAAACCAAAATAGTATCACGTGATGTGTTGTGAGCTGTGATTTTATCTATTTTTATTTTGTTTGTGGCGATGCATCCTCTCCAGTCTTTCTCATGTAATTTGGGATGATTTGTGGCTTCCAGGGTGTGGGTTCAAACTGCCTAGTTGAGGCTGCCCATTACACTGAGCAGCAGTTGGAGGATAAGGGCTTTCCAATCTGATGGCTTTTGGTTATCAAGCGGGGAGGTAAAACCTAATACTCAATAAAAAGCCTAAATCTGGCCTATGAGAAGGAATAAGTTCTAAAGTGCTTCAGTGTTGAGATGCACGAAATCAAATTACTGGGTAAGGGGTGGGTTTCTGCCATGGGGCTAGCAGCTTCCCTTAAACGCTAACTGTGATGCCTGAGCTGAATACCCTTCAGAGCTGCTTAAGAGCTTCTCTTTTCCATTTTGGTGATATCTTTCTAAATTATACATTAAGCTTATCAGGCTGAGTAATGCATCACAGCTTCCCCATGTCAGACTTAATGTTACTTACTCAGCTGTAGCTTTGTGTTTGCCTTTCCCTTCCATTTATCTTCAGGTTCTGTGCTAGGACCGAGTAGACCCCGGGTCCTTCTTACCCAAAGCCGTCTGCCACAGAGATGCTCTGTAGGAAACCAGAATGCGACTTCTGGTCTGAGCGCTTCGGGGAGGAGGAGGGCTGGTGCCGAGGCAGTGGTTTCATGAGAGAGACGTAGCAGGTTGTAATTTCTGTGAAAGGTCCCTGGGAAATGCTGTATTTGATCAAGCCTGTCCTACTGTTCGGTGGGATGCAGGTGCTTTCTGTAGGTTGGTTTTGTGCTTGTGAGTAAATAAGCCAAACCATCCAAAGAACTTGAGCTGCTGCCAATGGTCACAGCAATTTATCAGCTCCATAAGCGTTGATTTTAGGTAACAAGGGACCACTAAGATAGCAGTTGTAATTTTAGGTGCTACAGGAAAAACAAGTAATTTGCTACTTTTCCTTGCCAATATGTCTGAAGACGGATAGCATTTGCTTAAGTGCAGCTTTAAAAATGAAACCCAAGCAATTTTCTTCCAGTGCCTTTTCAGAAGGTTGTGCGGCAAGATGCAGCTAAGAAGAAATGCGTGTCTCTGTTTTAAGTAATCTCTTTTGCAAAATTACTGGGCTTTGTTGCTGAAATTCTGTGCCCATTTGCCCCTCATACAAATTGTTATTTTGTCTTTAGGAGCTGAGGGCGAGCTTGTTTCTGGAGCTGCTACAACTTCTGAAACGTGGCTGTTGCACAAGGATGACAAAAGAGGAATTCCTAATTTCAGGTTTTTTCCTCTTGCAATCTCCTAGTGTCATGTTGCCTTTTACATTTCTTCCTCTAGCTGTTAAATAATTCACTCCTAGGAAGCCAGCCGGAGTTCCCTTTTTCTGTGCTGCTTCTCTCTTTAGCTCCCTCTGCCAAGACTCCCCTGTTTGATCGACCCATTTCTTTGGCCACATCGGGCACTTTAATATGCAGAGGGGCTGCAGGAGTGATGTTTCAAACAGTCCTTTTATAATGTTCCACTTCATTTTATTCTGATGTATATATAAATAATTGGATGCCTTTAGTACATTGCAATTATACTCCCGAGTCATACTTCCACCATCTTTCCTCTGGGTTTTTTTTTGCAGAAATCAGTAGGCATATGTGGGAATTGGCGCGGCTTTTTTAATAAATGCAGTCACTCAAATATCTTTAGCACCTGAGTGGTTTTTCTGAACAGCAGTCAGCTTTTGCTGTTTATCACCCTTTCACCTTACTATGTTTACATTTCTATAGCAAAACACTGTATGTTTTCAGCAAAATTAATCAGCATAATTATATGTGATTTTCAATGTCAAGTTCAGCCGAAACACTGATTTAGGGTGGTGATTAGCCCTATCAGAAGCAACGAGGCTGGAGAGCTAATCTGTGCCTGAAACTGTTATTTTGAAAGATGCCGTTTATACTCTATTCATAAATTGAATATTTCCTCTGAACCCCCCCAACAGATTTAAATAGAAAAACGTATTTATGCTGGATGGCAGGGGTCCTTGTTTGTTTTTGACTGCCGCTTCGCTGTTGTTTGCAGAGGCTGCCATTATTCAGACAGAAAGGGGTTGAGCTAGGTGTAGGTACATATTAACAGGACCTCTGCACCTTTGTGTTTGGCTGTAGTTATAACAAATGAAATCTTGAAATTATTTTAATCTGCATGGTCTTTATCTTCTCTGATCCATAAAAAAAGTCCTGTGGATATTGTTTATGAACAGTGCACCAAGAGTAGGCATGCCTTGAAACGCTGTTCCTCCCATGTAAAATGCCGGCATGTGGCTCACTGCCTGGGTGCATCCCCTGACACAGACAAGTTCTTGAACCCTCATAAGGCTCATGAGGAAGTTTGAGGTTCACTACAGACATGAACATGAGTGTGTCACAGAAGTGTGGATTTATTCTTTGTCAAATCACTTCAGCCAAGCAGCCTTCCAGAATAAGGAGCATTTTAAAGATTGCAAGCTCAGAGCGTGATTAATTTGCTATTTTAGTCCTTTAGAAAGTGCAATTATATAGAAAGAAAGTTCCTGTGTCGTAAAAAAGTTCAAATCAATTAAAACAATTTACTTTGTTGCTAATGATTTCAGACCGTTGTAATTTATTGGTAAATAGGTGACTTGAAAAGTGCGCTCGTTCAGTGAGTGCACAGAGGAAATGTTAACAAGTTCTTGGATAAATTGTCTTGAATTTGGTAAGAGACTCCTACTGCAAACCACTTTGCATCAGCTCACTGCACAGCTTGGAGGTTTCCAACTTTTGGGGAACAACTAAAGCTTCTGATGGGCTCTTGGTGTTCAGGGACCCGCAGATAACGAGGGAGCAGTCGCGGGCTGGCGCCTGGAGCAGCCACGGTGCCGGCAGCCTGCCGGGCCCCGCGGCGCAGGGGCGCGCTCTTCTCCTCCGCGGGCACCTCTTTGGGGTGCGCCCCGTCCCGCCGTGCTGCGCTCAGCCGTCGGGGAAGCGAAATGCAGATGTGCTACCCAAAGTCTGGGTGGGCTTCTCTCCTTCAGAGCTGTGGGCAGACCTGAGCCCCATCCCCTCAGTACCAGCAAAGGATGCGTGAGCGTCTGCCCTCCAGCCTCAGAAACAGTACAGGTCTTAACTTCCCACTGATGCCTGCAGCTTCAAAGCATCTCTCTTCCACACTATTTATTTTGAAAAGCTGTTTAGTTTGGCTTTCCCTGATTATTTCAGTTAAAAATAAAAATTCATGGTTTTGCCTGTATGTGGATAAACAGTATTAACACAAACAATGTTAACAAGGTGAGGTGCATCCCTTTACCAGCCATGAAAAATTACCAGTGTTAGAACAGGTGAGGTCCATGTTTTGATGCTCAGCAGAGGTGAGAAGTTAAACAGCAATTATTGAGCAGCTGTTATATCAGCCACAAATACATTCTGTGAAATCTTTTGAACGGTCTTCCAGAATTGACCTTTTTTTCAGTAGGACTTAACAGCATTAAAAAACTAGGAGTCGGTGCTGGTTTTGTCAGGGTCTCACTTATCCTGTGGACAAGTCTGCTGCAGCTTCAATTTGCCCGCTTGGTAAAATAGGCTGTCACATGCCAGGGACAGCCAGATCTGTCAAGCTCCACACAGTTTTCCTTTATTAGTTCTATTGGTTTTATTGCCTTTCTTATGCTCTGAGGGATGGTGGTTGTTTAGTGACAAGAACCTGGAAAATCATTCAAGTTGACAGTGCTTTTTAGATTTCAGTTTTTCCTTGTGTGTCTCTCTCTATAAAAAAAAGAACGACTTGACGACACAGTGAACTAGGGGGGTGCAGTACTGCTGAGAGCTTGCCTTCAAGTTCTGGGCTCTTGTTGCCACCCCACATCGCCAAACTGCAGAGATGTATGGACTTCTACCTCTGCTACTAGAAACGCTGGTACCTCACTGTCGGTTGTATGGCAGGAGTGTGCTTTGTTTTTCGGCAAACGGGGACGATCTGGCTTTAACTTCCTTGGGCGTGGTGGTTCTGGTCACTTCCACATTGCGCGTGCAGGTCAGGAGGGAAGATTTCTGTGATGTTTTCCAGGTTCTTGCAATACTGAGCCATTTGAAACGTTTCTGACATAATACCAAAACATCAGGAGACCTGGAGAAGACAAAATTCAAACTAGCTGTGATGGAGGATGTCCTCTGGCTGTGCACGGGTTTTCGTTATTAAACATTCTCTGCCTGAGAGAGGAATGCCGCGTTCCTCAGAGCGCTCTCCTAATGCAGAGCCAGAAGGAGACTCTGCAGGGAATCTGTGCATTCACCCACACTGGTTTTGCTGTGTGTAGTCTCATTAGGTATTCCTTCACAGGTTTCTTTAATACTCCCTGATGTGGCAGGCGGACAGCATGTATCACATGGAATATCTGCCCTTCAGGCTGGCAGCACAGGACGTGGCCTCCCTCGGGCTTTAGCATCACAGCATCTTCAGTGGCCCTGGGATGGGCAGTGCCACTTCTCCAGTCCCGGAGTTTAGGAATAACGTAATCAGTTTCTGCATATGTAATGAGAACAGAATCCCCTTTGCTTTTCTGCTGCTCTGTGTCTGTCGCTGCGAGCGCGTGGCGAGGCAGAAGGATGGCAGTGCCAGCGTAACTGCATCAGATGGACGGCGGGTACCGGCCGTGCTGGCGTTACGGTCCTAGTGCGCAGAGGTGAGAGCAGCCGCTCCTGCGTGGGGTCTTCGCAGCTTCACATGCCTGTTTTTCTGCGAACAAGTAGGCAATAACATGGGGAATCCCAGTGCCTTGAATTTCTGCTGTAGCTGATGTTTCTGTCAGTTCTTGTGCTCTGCGGCCATGGCAGGTGACAGAAACGCTCCTGACGGCGATAGAAATGTTCCTGATGAACAGGAGAAAGCAGCCACAGCTCCCGTGTCTCTGCCAAGATGAAAATGTTTCCCCTTGAGCTGTTTGCGAGGAGGCACGACTGCAGTCACCCCAAATCACGCTGTTGCTGTGTCAGCACAGAGTCTCCATTCTGGCAGTATTAGAGAGTAATGATCTGTGGCTGGATGAGTGAAGATGCTTGTATCTACAACAAATAGGAGGCATCTGGGCAGGGTCTCTGACTCAAAAAGGCAGTCTTTGCTGGTGAAAGAGATGTGTTCCCAGGCAGAAAACCTATGCAGGATAGGTACAAATGCTAAAACGCTAAATATTGGCATTTTCTGGCAAGGCACAGCACTGTGTATTTGCTCAAGGTAGATCATGCTCTGAAGATAACTTTGCAAAAGGTTTGATGAATTCCGTCCCTTAATGTAAGGGATGTACTTGTACCTTGAAACTGGAGTTGTAGTGGAGTTGAACTGGTACAAGGGGACTAGAATTCGTCCCAGCAAAAGGGAACAGGAGAGGGAGCAAAAGAGATGATGTGCTCTACCGTGAGCGTCCAGGAACAGCCGGGAGGGTGGGCGCAGAGCGACGTCAGTATTCCTCTCAGCAATAATCTTATCTGCAGCAATGTGTGGCACGCTTAATATTAGACTCTCAGATCAATTCTCTTGCTTTTATATTTTCTTGAAGTGCTGAGCGATGAAAAGTGACCTGTGTACGTGGTTGATGAATAGCCAGAAGCTCGCTGGAGCCACTTGCACCTGATGGTCTCCAGCAGTTACTGCTGGTGTGGTGCACACCCGTGGTCAGAGCCCTGAAGTGCTTGGGGGGCTTCACTGACCGGCCCCACGGCCACGCAGCCGCAGCGGTTAACGTCCTTTGCCGTACAGGTGGAAGCAGCAACTTTCCCTACTGGGGCACCAAATAAGGTTTTTTCATCTTTCTCTTCTGTCCCCCACATCTGCAGGGGTGGCATTTCTAGCTATTAACACTAATAATGCTGATAGAAGTATTCTATTCTAATACTTCTTAATACTATTGAAAGGGTTGTAACTGTGTGGGAGAAACACTGTCTGATGATGAAGTTCAAGATCTGAGATGTGCAAACTGAAGAAGAAAAACTGGTCTATCCTTTTTTTAAAAGGATGGTAAGACAAGGGACTCGGTTTCTCTTACATGTTCTGTGCAGCCAGGAAAAACAAAAGTAGTAAATGTGGAAAGTGTGGTTAGTGGAGAATATTGCTGTTTCTGGGATTTCAAGGGCTCTTTTCATAAGCTGTTCGTTCCTCGGAGTTACCTATTTCTTGGATGCTACTTTAGATGCACTGATGCCTAAACTTGAAAAAACCCCTTTGATCTGCACTCGCTTTCCCTAGCATTTACAAACTTAAAAGTAGTCATGTTAAACTTTAATTATTCCCATGTCTGGCACTGGATGTTCCGACTTCTGCTGCTTTTTTGGGATGTCTCAGAAGACACCAGTGTATGTAGCTGGGTCAAGTAGCTGATGGGTAAAATGAATAGCGACTTGCTGCGTGTAACAGTCTGTGTCTGTTACTGAAACTTAGCAGCCTCCCTGCCTTTTCATATTTTGCAAAGCGTACGGTGTTGTTGGCGTCGTGTTCTTTTCTCTTGCTAATGTGAGTGTGCACCACAGGCAGCAGCTCTCAATTTATAAAATATCTCCACTTCATAGAAACTTTTGATGAGTAAATTTAAAAAAAAAAAGAAAGGTTATTTTTGCATGTAATAGCAAATGCATTGCGATTTGTTACGTTCTTCAGAAGGCATTGCCAAAACTTCACTATTGTTCTTAGAGTGTACTAGAAAAGATCAGGGGAGATCTCCAAAGGAACGCTGGGACGCAGCCATGGAGTTACCAGAGAAGCTGGTAACTACCACGTGCCGGGTCTCCAAACGCTCACCTGATAAATTTGCTCTCGCTACTTAAAAATCTAATTAGTGGTAGCGTTGGCATCTGTCATCCGCTCAGCCTGAGCCCAAGGGCTAAACAAAGCTCACCTTCTGCTTAAATAACAGAGCTTTTGAGGTTATCGGTGCCCTGTCATCTGCTGGGAAATTACCAGGCTGCTTCCACGCAGTGGATTTGAGGCTGATGGATTAGGCTGAAGGGCAATTTACTTTGCTTTAGCCAGGTTGTAGCACCCCTTCTGCCCATTGCAAATAACAATGTCTCTAGGTAGCAGCCAGGCTGGTTGTTCTGCTTTGGGAGTTTGAGCCAGGACAGGGCTCACTATCCAGTTCAGCATTTTGCTTTGTCAATGCATGAGGGAGAGACAGCTGGGAGAGACCTGATTTGGGGCAAAAAGGAGCCGGGAAGGAATGTGTCGTCCTCCTTTGAACTGAGAGTTGTGTCAGTACTAACCAGAGCTGTTGGTCCACCCTGGGAGCAGTTCTGTGTTGCTCTCCTATGTGAAATAGAAAAGCAAACTCTGATAGTGAGATGGTGCAAGATTTCCCTAAAAGAAACCTGAACACCCGCACAGCTAGAAAGGACTCGGAGTCCTTGGAGGCGTCTGATAAGGAGATACCTCTGCTCTCGTCAGCAGGTCAGAGAAGCCCCTCTAAGCTGCACAGCAGCACTGGCAGGGTTCATGTTTCCTTTTAAGATTTCAAGGCACCCACTAGGGAGTCTGGACACATATATATATATTTATATATATACACAGGAGGCCTGGAGAGCTGGGTTCAGTTTAACACATCCTACAGCAGGAGCTCTTAGATGCTAATCTCTGTTAATCTCCTCTGTCTGGGGAAATGTGAGGCTTCTGAGTGATAGTGAAGAAGAAAGAAGGGTGTCTAATAATCTTTTTCTTGCAATTCAGAAGAAATTCAAGTCTGATACTTTTTTTTTTTGCCTTGGGATTCAATGTTTCCAGTCTAAAGTGCTGCATCGGTTCCCAGCTGGCTGCTGTGAGTCCTTTTTAGGATACCATGCCCAACAATTAAAAGCCAGCAACTGTAGTGAGAATGGAGGAGTCCTGCGTGTCCTTGGCAGGGTGGTTTGGCGTATCCCTGGTACCTGCCCATCTCTGCCTCAGGGGACAGCCCTGGTGTTTCTGGCCTCCCTGTGCACCTTTAATTTGGACCCTTGCATCTCTGCTTTGTGTTGGCTGTGAGGGCTCATACAGCTGGACTCCAGAATATGTACCACAGGAGTAGAACTTTGGATTCCCTGGCACTGGGGGTTACTCTTGGCTGGGAAGGTTATCCAGGCACAACACAGCCTTCAGTGAATAACCTATATGCCATATAGCAGTCATAAGGGTTACACCACAGGAACAAAAATGTTGCAAGACTATCAAAGCTGATGTTATGAAAGTGTTTTGAAGGTTATTGATGTTTTTCCTCCGGGAATTGTATTACCAGTCACTGATATCAAAAGTAACAAATTTAAAGAACCTATAAATGACAAAGCCCTCGGAGCAAGAGCAAAGAGTAAAAAGAAAAAGGACTTGTTGGCTTACCATGTAGCATATAGGCTACATGGAACATTAAATACCATTTATCTCCTATTCCTCGAGGCAGGCATCAAGGTCATGCTTGTATCCTTTCCAGGCACCTGGAGCCCCACGTCTCCGCGCTTGCTGTGCTTGTGGAGCTGTATGGGAAGGGCCGAGGGTTGGCGCGCAGCGGGTCCTGGCTGGGGGAGAGACATGCGCTGTGCAGGGGAGCACATCCCCGTCAGACACGCCAAAGCCATCCACCTGATCCCAGGGCCAGCCAGAAATAACAGGTAGTCACATACGAGCGGAACCGGCGGCAGAACCAGCCCTGCCGGCTGCTCGGCACAGCTCTGGCCCCAGGGACGCTGCAGAAAGCTCCTTCTCTGGTTGGCATGTGTGCCGGTGGGTTGCGTGGGGCTGCGAGTCCGCAGTACCCTGTGAAGTGCCGAGCTGATGGTCTTCTCCCTCTCACGCACCTGCAAACCCTCGGATGCATCCTTAGCTTTACGTCCTCTGCTCCCGTGTGCTGACGCTCGCATGCTGCTGCTTCAGGGGGTGTACATGGGTTTTGAGGGGGGCAATCAGCTTCCAAGTGACTTTAGGGCATTTGCATACATACGAAAATAGCTTAGAGCTTGACGAAGCTTTAGGAGCAGCACTGAGGGACAGCACGTCTCTGGAGGAAAGCTTATCACGAGCTCTGGGTACGTTCTCCTGGGGTTTTCTCGTTTGGTATTTGGAAATGTCAGCTTCCTATTACCTGGTCTGCCTACAACAATACCAATTAAAGAAAAAGTGAGGTATCTTCAGGTACACATTGAACTGTTCTTAACTCATAGAAATGCATTAATATTTAAAAGTTAATAGTGTTACTGAGGCAAACTAGGCCATCAGCACATGAGAGAAAAAACTTGCACCATCTGCATTCAAACCAGAATTTGAAGCAGTGCATTCTGTTGATACAAACTTTGAAAGGACTTGGTGAATGTCAGCAGAGCTTTGAAATTAAAATTACTTCGTATTTCAGGCCAGCTATTGTTGCCTTTCTGGCTTGGGTGAGTTGGGAAAGGATAGAAGCCACTTGGGGCACACTTTATAATGCTGGCATTTCTAGAAGGTGATGGGGATGGAAGTGTTTTGAGCTTAGCTCTGTCAGAGCCCCTTTGAAATGCAATGACAGAATTCCCATGTAAAGGTTGCGATAGAAACAGAAAGAGGGAGAGGAGATTCTGTACTTCAGGATGAAGAAAATAAGTCCTCACAAATGTCAGGGATCTCGGGCTCATCCTTGTTGGGGAAAAATATTCTGAATGCAGCAGCGAGTCTTAGAGTAACAGTCTGCAAAGAGGCCGGCACCGTTACATCATAGTTAATACCTCGATGTTTGTATGCACTCATTTGTTCGTGTTTGTGTGATGGTGTAACGTGGTTCTGAACTGTTAACGCAGCTGCAGGGCAGAACTCTGCGCTCACAGCTTTGGCCGTGAGGATCCTTACTGACACTTCGCTATCAAGCATTTGCTTTGTTTTACCCTAGAAAGAGCTGTGTTTTGCTATTAAAGTCCAACAGCAATCAAAAGGGATTTCAGAGCCTTGGGACGGATGGTTGAAGGATCAGGCGCTCAGGAAGTATTTTCTTTAATCCTTTCAGTAGCAGGAAAGAATATTGAATGGAGCAGGCAGACCCAGCTGATCGACACGTGGCTCTGAGGCTGGTGTCAATGGTGGAACTTTGAGTTTTTCAATCGTGGGATGGCCTGTTCATCACCAGGTCTACTGACATCCAACGGGATGCACCTTTCTCATAAGAGGAAAAGGGTTTTGCTCAGGAGCTAGCAGGGCTGAGTGATAGAGCTTTAAACTCGATTGGGAGGGGGAGATGGACAATACCAGGCTAGTCGGTGATGAGCAACAGGAGACACGCCAAAGCCTGAGGAGCTGCATGCTAGTGAGATTCTTCAGACTGCTGCACGTGGTGATGGGCCCGATGACCCGCACGTGAAGCGCTTCTACACAAATGTGCACAGCATGAGGAACAAGCAAGAGGAGCTGGAGGCCTTGGCCCAGCCCCAGAGATACGACATCATTGCCATAAGTGAAACGTGGTGGGCTGAGTCCTGTGACTGGTGTGCCGTGGCTGATGGTCACAGGCTCTTCAGGAGGGGTCGGCAGGGCAGGCGAGGCAGGGGGGTGGCGTTGTACGTTGCCGAGGAGCTGGGATGCATGGAGCTTGCAGTTGGTGATGGCACCGTTGACAGCCTCTGGGTAAGGGCTAAGGGACAGACAAATAAAGCAGATGATGTTTGGGAGCCTTCTGTAGGCCACCCAGCCAGGATGACGACTGAGTTATTCTTTAAGGAACTAAGGGATGCCTCTAAGTCATCTGCCTTTGTCCTTATGGAGGAATTCAGCTTGCCAGATGTCACCTGGGAATACCCCACAGCTGGTACAAACAGGTCCAGAAGGTTCCTAAACCATCTGGACAATAACTTCTTGGTACAGGTACTAAGGGAACTGACCAGGAAAGGTGCCTTCCTCGATTTGTTGCTTGTTAACAGAGAGGGTCTCATGGGTGAAGCGGCGATTGGTGGCTGCCTTGGCCACAGCGACCACGAAGCAGTCACGTTTAAATTCTACGGTAACAGGAGGAAAACTGCCAGCAAGACCTCAGCTCTGGACATGAGGAGAGCAGACTTCAGGTTTCTCAGGGAACTGCTTAGTAAGGTCCCCTGGGAAAAGCTTTTGAAGGCACTGGGGTCCATCGGTGCTGGTCACTTATGAAGCACCACCCCCTATGAGCACAGGAGCAGGCAGTTCCAAAATGTAGGAAGTCAAGCAGGCGAGGCAGAAGGCTGTCCTGGCTGAGCTGGGATCTTCTAGAAACAAGGAGAAAAAAGAAAGTATATGGTCAGTGGAAGCAAGGTCAGGTGACATGGGAGGACTACAGAGATGCTGATCGCCACTGCAGGGAGGCAATTCGTGCAGCCAAAGCTCAGCTAGAGTTGAAGCTGGCCAGTACTGTGAGGGTCAATAAAATGGGCTTTTTGTAAAATACGTTAATGGCAAAAGGCAGGCCAGAAATAACACTGGCCTGTTACCCGATAAGCATGGTCACCTCACAAACAGGGACATAGACAAAGCAGAGATGTTTAATGCTTTCTTTGCCTTGGTCTTCAACACCGATGATGGGCTCTGGGAGTTCTCGGCTAGAGAACCATGACTCTGGCAATGATAAACTCCCCATCAGCCCTGAACTTGTGCAGGGCTTGCTGCTCCAGCTGGATCCCTATAAATTGATGGGGCCTGATGAGATTCGTCCACGGGTACTTAAAGAGGTGGCTGATGTCATAGCGAGACCTCTCTCAGTGATATTTCAATGCTTTTGGGAATCTGGAGAGGTCCTAGTTGACTGGAAGCTGTCATGGTTATGTTTTTGTATGTGAGCAATGACATAGCTTTAGAAGGTTATTAAACTGACTCAAACAGCTGCCCAGCACCTCCCGTTCTACGGCTATTGAAGTCTCAGACTGGCTTCTCAAGAACCCAGATGTATAGTCATAAAGGATTTGAGTGGAAAACACTACAAACCATGGTTTTGAAAGAGGCAAGAGCAGCTTTTGCTCCTGCAGCTCCTCTGCCTTGCTCTGGTTTGAAGGGTGGAGCCCACCGCCACTCCCCGGGAAAAGGCTTTGGCAGGCTCTGCAGGCTGGAGCTGCTCGGTGCTGTGGGCAGGTGCTGCAGCAGAGGGGGATGCGCTGCTGTTCGGTGCCCCTCGGGTAGGGTATTGCCAACGCCGTGAGCATTTGGGTGCAGGAGACTTGGGTCTCCTCGGCCCTGCGCAGGCGAACGCTCTTGCGGTCTCCGCTGGGTTCGTTGCTCCGGAGCAATGAGCGGGTCAGGACACTTCCCTGCTGCGTTCTGTCCCTGGGCGCCAGGACATGGGGCTTCTGCGTCAGCACTGCCGGCTCCGCTGGCTGTTCCAGATAAACAAAAGCCGTCCCAGCTCATGGCAGAATTATCTTGTCCCTGTCAGCTGCCTGTGTATGTTAAAGCTTCCAGCTGGGAACGGTGACAGAGATGAAAAGAAATTTCCATCGTCCGGAAGAATAATACCTGCATGAGAAAGAGAAGTGCCTTTTGTCGTATTTTGCTGCAGGCTTCTAGTTGTGTGGTATAGTCCTTCTGTTATACCTTTTACTAGCACAAGAGGCATTGCTATGAAAGATAATAAGCAACTTGGAAATCGATTTCTTTTTGGAACTTTGGAGGCCAGAAATTTTTCTGTATCTTTCAAAGTGCATAATAAATAAATGCAATCCCCAGGAGTATTCAAAGGCAGCTCTTTATATATAAACTACCTTCAAATATATCACATTTGATGATGTATTAGTAAGTATTTGGTATTTGTTCTATATTAAGACTCTTGCTTTGCTGCTTGTGCTATTTGAATACTGCCTGATGGTGACCAGGCTGATCCATGAGCTGTTGGTAACCCCAAGGGAATAGTGCCAGGTGCAACTTGCAAAAAGAGCTTATTCAGAGATCTCCTGACTTTTCCCTGGTCAGGACTCTGCTTGCTTCTGGGGTTGTCTTGGGGCAATTCAAACCAAACCACCTGTATTGCTAAATCCTGAACACCACCCTGGCCCTTCCTTTTAAGGGGGAGAAGAGACTTCAGCACCGTTTCTGCTCCCTTACTGCCTTCTGAGACCGCCTGGCAGGATCCTCTGCGTTTGGCTTTGCTGGAGACCTGCCACGGGCAGTGCTTCTGCAGGGCTCGAGGAGAAGGTGCTCAGGACGGGGCTCTCGCTCCTGTTTGTATTCAGGTGTCACCACCAGCACATGGAGGGCAAATCGGCGGGACAGGACAGGCACAGTTTGTTACTGGGAAAAAGATACGGGTTATCGAGGGATGCCAGGAGCAGCTAGAGGAAGAAGAAAGGTAAAGAAGGATTTAAAAATGGAAATAACAAAAGAAAAACCTGTATTTTTTCTAATCCAAACCCTGTCCTGCAGTGGCTCTGTACCCCTTAGTTATTCATTTGAGACATGGCAGTGGGGTTGGAACTAGGTGATCCTTAAGGTCCCTTCCAACCCAAACTGTTTGTTTCTCTGAAATGTAGAACAGAGTACAACTACTTTCTTGAATACACTTTATCTTCCCTTACCAAGGTATTGAAGAGGAACTGGGGAACACATTATAAAGCATACAGCCCCATTAAATCTTGATTCCCTTTAAAACAATTGCAGGAAACCTCACTCTTATAATTACATGAAGGTCAGAACAATTTTTTAGCTTTGTAAGCCCTTCACGATTTGTCACTTCCTTGTTTGCTATGTGGAGCTGTATCAGCTTCTTCAACAGTCTCTCATCTCAAAAAGCTTTGGGACTGAAACAACTGGGAAAATGACTCTGTTGTGGAGTTGTGGGCTGACCGACCTTTGGAGACAGCTGTGGCATCCCGAAGGAGTCAATCCTGTGACGGCAGAAGTGGCCAGGATGATGCGATGGTGGAGGTGGAGGGGGTGGCCACCACCCACCACCCCAGTGGGGACCCGCTGCTCGTGTGCCCAGGCAAGGACAATGACGTTTGGCAACCGCTCCTGAGCCAGTGCATATCAGGATGCTGATTTAACCAGATTTCAAACCATGCATGCACTGATGTCTCTCTCTGCCTGGCTGACACCAGGCGTCCTCTCCTCCCGAGGAAGCTTCTGAAGGGGAATAAGTTCCTCCAGCTCTTTCACGCAGCTGCAGGGATAGGATGTAAGATTCGGTCAGAGGTCTGTTCAGGCTAAAACGGGTTTCCCAGCAAACGGGGCCCTGCTCTGCAGCACGAGTTCTGCTTCTGCGCCTGGCTCTGGCATCACCCTCTCTTCCAAGTGCTCCGGTGCTGCCGCTCTCGGGTGCCAGGGCTGTGCTGTGTGTGTTAATTGCCTTGTTCCCCCTAATTAAACATGCCCACCTCAAGATAACTTAAGGCACTGGGTTGTGTGTTTAAAGTCAACGTTAGATACTTTGGTTTTTGCTGTTACTCTGAAAGATTAATATATTCTAATGTATCAGCTGCCAGGTTGATTTCCGAGGCGTGACCTCAATTAGAAATTAGTTCAAGGATAAAGAAATAGCTGGGATTCAAACCAGTAATCTCATCCAGAGCTAGCATTTAGTCTCTGGAAAGGAAAAAAAACCCTACTACTTCTGTGTCTGTGTTGTGTAGCTGTGTTGTGCCTCATACTTCAGGTATCCCTGGCTCTGCTTTCAAACCATTAAAAATCCAGAGAAAACCCTCCGGATAGAAGCTGCTACAAATAACAGAATAATCTGTCTTCTGCACCTCAATATGTCTGAGAACGGTTTCATTCCTTGGCTTTTAGATAATATATAGATGATACATGGATGCTCCGAGTACCTGTTTCCAAGTTACCTGTGGGTACTGAAGCATCATGTAATAGCAGCCTCTCAAAACCGCAGAAACTGTTTTGTATTATCTTTTTCTGGGTGATAATCTGTTTAGGTATTAATCCAGTCACCCCACAGCGATGGATGTGAATTATGTTCCTAGAAAGCTGAGATTCCATTTCAACCTTTTTGATGGTTTGAGGAATATAAAGTAAATCTCATGGATGAATAGCTGTCAGAAAAGGAAAAAGTTGTATAATTTGGGGGGTGAAAGGGGAGGGAGGGGGGCACAGGAGCCACCTCTGCATCCCCCTGCCACGCTCCTCTGCTCCTTCTGCCTTTTTGCTTCATGGTTTAGCCATCAGGGCTGGAAAAAGGCTGGTTTCACCTGCCACGTTTTTAGTCACACATAGTACTTTGCAAGTTCAATGTAACAGAAATAACACAGGTATCCAGCAAAAGCCAGGGCAGAGCTAATGGCTGTTGCTCCAGGGGCCCAGGGCTGTATTTGGGGAGGTAATTTCCTTGAAGGGTGGCTGGGATTAAATTCACTGATGCTCGTCGTCCCTGAGGATGATTTATTTCCTTTCACCCTTCCAGCAGGGAGTACGAATGCAAAACTTTCCGCTCAGAGGTATTTCTCCAAATAAAATCTCTTCAGCTGTGGTCATCAGTGGTTTGGAAGCCTATGCCAGTGAGATTTAGCCTCGAGCTGATTGCCATTGCTGAGCAGCTGAAGAGCAGCTGAAAGCTGGCCAGAAATGGCTTTTGATTTTTTTTGCTTTAAAAAAAAAAAAGAAAAAGGAAAAAGAACCAAAAAAAACATGCTTTGGGATGGGGACAGCAAGAATGGAGAGGTTTTTTTGACTATTCTCCTCTGCCTGAGAAAGACTTCCCCATGTCCGGGGGACTGACTTTGGGTAGTAACGAGCAAGCAGAAAGCTGAAATGAGGAAGGTTTCCCTCGCGGCCCTCGGGCTTGGAGCACCGGTGGTACCTGCCATTCCCTCATCCGAGCATTAATCAGCCCTTCACAGGCTGCCCTCCCTGCCTGCCAGAACCAGGGAGCTGGAGCAGCCCGGCTTGTTTGAGCTTTGTGTTTCTGCTAATGTGAAAAATATAAACGTGGAGTGGGCTGGTGGAACAAACAATAGCTGATTTACTTGGTTAATTTGAAGAGCATGTAGTGGGTAGCGCGGGGAGGCTGCATCGCTGCTCCAGCAATCACGCTGGGAGGGAGGTCTGCAGCGCCATTACGTGCTATTATTACTTTCTGGATAATGTATACGTTTTCACTATCACATAGTTTTTCTCCTTCATTTTTCATGGGAACTGGCACTAGATTAATGGTTAAGCCATGGAAGAAACGTAACGCCATGCCAGTCTGATTTATTGACCACTTAGTGCTGATGAAGCTGCAAACAAGAGTCGGACAGATGTTGCAGCTGCATTTTTCTTTATCAAAACTAACAGCTTTTTGTGGTGTTTTTTTTTAACCACTTCTATGCACCATCTACTGCTTACCCTCCAGCACCAGGGGTATTGGAACAAATTCCTCTACCGCCGGCAGGAGACTCACTGAGGAAGCAGACTAGATGCCTCTGGCGCAACGTGCCAAGGAGACTTGCCCAGGTCACAGGGACAGAGGGTTCAGCTGTGACTCGGCCGCACGGGAAGCGGAGCAGCTCTGCAGAGGCTCTGGGCACTGAAATTACGGGCAGCTCTCCAACAGGCATGTTTCCAGAGCCGTCTGCAGCCCAGTCTGGGGCTCCTTTTAGGACCTCCCTGCCGCCCAGAGGAAGGGCTTCTGCCGTGGCATGTCCAGTCTCCTGGCATGTTTCCCGTGTGGAACTTGCGCTTGTAAATTTTGGTTTAGTCTTTCATTTCTGTCGTGTTCTGTTGGTAGGTCTCCACAAAGAAATAGCGATTCTCTGCTGATTTAGAGTTTTCCAAAACATACGTATTCTCTTATTTGTGTCAAAACTTTTCAGCTTAGAAGATGGATTGGCATTTGTGAGACTTGCCAATCTGAGGTCAACTTTTAGATATAGACATAAGGAACAAACCTGTTGGGTTTGTGTTTATTTTATATGCTTTTATATAGAAAAAGTGTAAATTCCAGTGCCAACCCACTGCTGGGGTCCACTTGCTTCTGCTGCAATGAAGCCAGGAAGCTTCATCGTCCTGACTTGCCTGGTGACAAACAGGTACTATCAGGCTGTGAAAAATCCAGTTTATCCAAAACGAAGGACGAAGCATCTGTAGGGCTGCCGAGTCACCCTACGCCACAGCGGCAGCATGTCCTTGTTCTCTTCTTTGAAACTTCTCTGAGAGTAAGAGGTGTCTTCACGTGAAATCTCCAAAGCATATTACTTTTTATTACTTCATCATCTAAATCACTAATTACGTTAAATTAGCTGATGGAGACTATTTGGGTGTACAGGCAATCATTTTTATTATCTGAATCTTTTCTGAATTATGCATGAGGACTGTACTGTTTCAGACCTTCCCTTCATCACTTCCCCCCAGTCCTGAGCAGTGCCACCCACTCGTGTTGGAAGCGGCTCAGCCGCCCCGTTAATTCCCCAGAAGCTCTGGCCGTCGCTTCCGTTGCCTTAAAGGGTGAAATGGGAATGCTGAAAGGATAACAAGGCTCTGTTTTGCATAGTGACCTGAGGATTTGCACTGCGGTGTAGCAAGAGGATGGGGTGTGTTAACATGTTCTCTTCTGGCTGTCTCGTCTGGAGCAGATGATGTACCCTGTGAAATGGAAGGTTCTGAATGCATAAAAACTGAACGTAAAAGCTCCAATTGTTCGTCTCCAGGAGAATCTCAGCAATAGAAAAGCCGGTGGTTTTCTTTGCTTTAGCGCTTTCCAAAACTGCTCTGAAATAAGTTGTTAGCGGTTCCTTACTAGGTTTCCTTGCCTCTTCCCTGTGCAATACAACTCTCTTTAACAGAGGCTGCGAGAACTTGATAGTGCAATCTAGCAGAATCTTCACTGAAAATCCCCTGCTAGCAGTTTTCATCAATAGAGGGAAAAAAATGCAAGTTCCTGCTTGCACATCTGCACACGGTCACCACATAAAGGGGTGGCCTTTCAGCTGCCAGCACCGTCTTGGCAAGCCTCGAGGAGCTGGGAGCTGCGACCAGCTGCCCCCTCATCTCGGGGACGTGCAGGATGCTCCCCGCACGCAGGGCACGCGAGGGAGGGAGTGCGTGGTCACCTCTGCAGCGGTGACCGCTGCCCCTGCTTCTGCCCCGGGCTGGCTCCGGGTGCAGCTGCCCGGCACGCCGTGCCTGGCCTCAGTGCTCTGTTTTGCCCATCAGAAGTTACCTTCCACTGGCCTTTCCTTGGTGCAGGTGTCCATTTACTGCTCCAGCTCTCTGCAGGCACGAGCGAGTGCTCCCAGTAGCACCCCCTTTGCAAACAAACAATGGTTTCTGTTCCCTCTCCCGTTCAGAACAGGGCTTTAACAGCATTAATGAAACATTAGAGTTTTAATTACACCGTTATCCTATTTATTTTCATAAGTAATTCCAAAGCAGCCGTTACAGTTTGTGATCTTAGGAATAACTGACTTAAGGGAAAGAAATCAGCTTCTCAGTCTTGTTATTATCTATTGTTCAATCTCCCTGGGATGCTGCTGGGTAACTAGCAGAGTTGTTTCTGTTGCTGCTGTTAAGATGATTCATTTACTCGCAGGGTGGTAGCAGGCTGCTCGGCTCCCTACTTGAAACGCCTGTGTCAGTGGGACGGCGCTGCAGTGCGTCAAAGCGGTGTTGCATCCCCTCTCTCAGCCCCTGTAAGGTGGCGTATGGGGAGAGGGGAGCATTAAACAGCCCTGTGGGAGCAAGCGCCTTGCAGTTGTTCTGCAGCAGTTCTGCAAAGGACACGGTCTCTTCCAGTCCTGAGCTTCTGCAGCTCGCTATTCTCATCACAGAGCTGCAAGATCTTCAAAAGACAAGAAATTTCGGGCTTGTCTGAAAAGAGCCTGTCCTTGGGGCACTCTGTAACACTGTTTGTGAGCCTCCTCAGCTCTTCCCTCCCTCTTTCTGCTGCCGTGTGGAAAGCGTGGCTATTACTGATGTTCTCAGATGAATTTCTGAGTATTCAAAATAGCCTGATGCAGACCAGAACTGATGAAAGCATTGGATCAAACAGACCACACATCCCTTACACCAGAGCAAATTACCTGGCGTTTGTTGTGAGTGGTGTTTGCGGGACTCTTGCAAGTACTTGGTGTTGTTTGGGTCGGAAAAAAGGTTCACCCTGAGCACACAAGGGGAGCAGGGCAGCTGCAAGCAAAGGGCACTCAGGCGGGGGGGGAAGCTGTGTGCAAACTCCGGCATGCCTCATCTTTAGGCACATCTTTTAAAGAACAGTTCTGATCTCAGGGAAATCTAGTACGTACTGGGATTTGATTATGATGCTTTCTGTCCTAGTTTTAATTAGGAATGTAAATGCAGAGAGCCCTGAGCAGAGGAAAGCGGCCCAGTGATGTAACTTCTGCTCTGCTCTCCCCACAGAACCCAGACATCGTGTTGGTGCACTACCTGAACGTCCCTGCCATTGAGGACTGCGGGAAACCGTGCGGCCCCATCTTGTGCTCGATAAACACAGACAAGAAGGAATGGGCAAAGTGGACAAAAGAGGAGCTCATTGGACAGCTCAAACCGATGTGTGAGTATCTGGAGGCGGTTTTGCTCTTTTGCTTTACAAAGGGCTAATTCAGAATACCATGTCTCTCAGTGCCACCAACCTTCCCTGCGAAGGAGTTATTTGTCCCCGTCAATCTCAACTTACATCTGCAAGCACGTTCTTCCCAATATTCGACACTTCTGGGATGCATAGTATGAGAGCAGTCCAGACTTGTCACCAAAACGGTCATATGCCAAAAAAGGTCCCCTCCACACACTGGGAAAAAATTGTAGTAGGGTCTTTCATTTCCAAGCGTTGTTGGTAGGCAGCTACTTGGTTGCAAAGAGCCTTTGCAGTATTGACAGGTAGGCTTCCCCCAAGACACTCCATGTTTCTGTGGTTCAGTGTCAGATCGGAATGGGTTGCTGTTGTTTACAGATCACAGAATCATTAAGGTTGGAAAAGACCCCTAACATCATCAAGTCCAACTATCAACCCAAAACCCCCAGGCCTCCTAAACCTTGTCCCCAAGTGCCATGTCTGCATGTCTCTTAAATACCCCCAGGGACGGTGACTCCCCCACCTCTCTGGGCAGCCTGTGCCAGGGCCTGACTGCTCTTGCAGTGAAGACATTTTCCCTCATATCCCAACCTAAACCTGCCCTGACAAAGCCTGAGGCCGTTCCCTCTCGTCCTGTCACTGGTGACGTGGGAGCAGAGACCAGCCCCCCTCTCAGGCAGCTGCAGAGAGCGAGAAGGGCTCCCCTCAGCCCCCTCTTCTCCAGGCTAAACCCCCCCAGCCCCCTCAGCCGCCCCCCAGCACACTTGTGCTCCAGACCCTGCCCCAGCCCCGCTGCCCTGCTCTGGACACGCTCCAGCCCCTCAAGGCCCTTCTTGTCCCGAGGGGCCCAAACCTGAGCCCAGCATTCGAGGTGGGGCCTCCCCAGGGCCGAGCACAGGGGCCCCATCCCTGCCCGGCCCCTGCTGGCCACACCAGTGCTGACACAAGCCCGGGGGCTGGTGGCCTCCTTGGCCACCCGGGCACTGCTGGCTCATGCCCAGCCGGCTGTCAGCCAGCACCCCCAGGGCCTTCTCCGCCGGGCACTTCCCAGCCCCTCTGCCCCAGGCCTGGGGCGCTGCCTGGGGTTGGTGTGACCCAAGGGCAGGACCCGGCACTGGGCCTTGTTAAACCTCACACAACTGCCCTCGGCCCATCGATCCAGCCTGTGCAGGTTCCTCTGCAGAGCCTTCCTGCCCTCGAGCAGATCGACACTCCCGCCCAGCTTGGTGTCATCTGCAAACTCACTGAGGGTGCCCTCGATGCCCTCCAGATTATTGATAAAGGTATTAAACAGAACTGGCCCCAAAACTGTTCCCAAAAAGGAATGCTACTTGTGACCAGTCGCCAACTGGATTTAGCTCCGTTCACCAGAACTCTCTGGGCTCGACTATCCAGCCGGTTTTGTACCCAGCGAGAGTACACCTGCCTAAGCCATGAGCCGCCAGCAGCTCTGGGAGGGTGCAGTGGGAGACAGTGTCAAAGGCTTTGCTAAAGTGCAGGTAGACACGTCCGCAGCCTTTCCCTCAACATCCACAGCTCCATGGAGCTGAATGTTTCGGGCGGGTATCTTTTACTGCTGTTGCAAAATTTGTAGTCTAAAGAGAAGGCTGCTTATATGTGTCGAGTGATTGGGAAGTTTGCTCTGCAAACAGGCAGCTCTGTGAAGTTCTCTGCATCCACCCTGGACTATGTTTTCTTTCCCGTTGCAGTTATATGTCTTCCTCTGGAGATTATGTCCTAATGTGCAGACAAACATCTTTTTGCAATGAAAGCAAGTTTAGGCATAATATGGGTCTGCAAGCAACAGAAAATTAACTCTAGGAGCTACAATACCAAATTTAGGTGCTTACACCCGAGTCAAATACCAGGCCTGCTTTTCTCCCTCAACCCTGCACCCAGTCAGACGCTGGTGTCGTGCCCAGCTTTCCGTAGTGAGAGGTCACAGCTACAAAGTGCACTCCGATATGTCTCAACCATTAGTGAAACATTGGTCTCACACTGACCATAGCATTAGTAATAGAAGTTTGCAGTGCGCCTTTGTTGCATGCCGAGCTCTGCAGGCCCATGTATTCCTTTTCGTGCAGTTGGAGGGCAGAAGACAAGCAGAGAGAGAAAATGATGCATTTGCTAAACAGAATATGGCCTCTGGGACTGATAACCTTAGACAGAAATCCAAGATGTTGGAGGTGTAGCTGAGACTGGACAAGTACCTTAATATTAAACAGAAGAGGAAGTGGTAGCCTCTTAAAGAATCTGCAGTGCATCAAGAAAATTATGTGCAAACTACAACAAACTTGCCATAAATTTAATAACACTTGGCTCTTTTATGTCTCAGGAGGGAAGAGTGAAATTCTGCACAATTATTCAGAGTATATGTGCATGTACACATCTCTTTATGGGTACATATCCTGGGAAATGCATCCTTCGGAATATAGCTAAAAGAAAAGCTTTAGGTTCTGATCAGACCTAGAAAACAAAGAGGACACAGATAACCGTGTTTTGGGAACACAGAGGGGCACTGCTTGCCAAGAAGCCATTAGATTTGGTTCCAGTATTGGGTGTGCCATGAAATTCTGAAGCCAAGCACATTAGTTTCATCACATTTTTGCATTAATCACATTCTTTCACAGACTTCACAGTTTGATTGTCTGATGTTTCCAAATTTCTCTGCTCGAAGCAGATTTGTCAAATGACTTCATGTTGCGCGTGGTGTCACTGGGGAAGTGACAGTCTCACCCTTTTACCTGTTCCATGTTGTAGTTCATCTAGTTTGATTCCTCTGGACTTGGAAGCTGTGAGAGGTTTTTGTCGATTCTTCTGGTTTCTTGGTTGCCATTTTTCATAAGAATTGCACATTTAAGACGAGTTAGTGATGATACAGCCAGGGTGTACGTGGAGGCCCAAGGCCAAATGCAGGACCTGCAGGCAGGTTTTTGCATCCTGTTTCAGACCACTTATGTTATTCAGAATTAGGAGGAGAAGCTGATACCTTCTGGTATCAGAAGGCTGATGCCTTCTGGTCAGAGGCTAGTTCTGGTTCTTGACTTGCTGAGAACAAGTGCTGTTTGGCCAAGTCCTACTCAGCCTGGACCAGAGTCGGGTATTAAAGCTCTTGACCTCTGCCACGTATTAAAGCTTTTATATCAGAATCTGGAGTCAGTGGTGTGGCAGCCAAAGGCTGGGAGCATGTTCCCTTGGCTGTGTGTGCCTGGAGAACTAAAAGTGATGTGGCAGATGGCTGGCAGGGAGAGCAGCGTTGGTCTGAGAGTCCAAGCCAGACAAATACATCAAACTGTTTTTCCTGAAATGCAGAGAGACCCTGACTGGGAGGAGCAGGGAGATTGTTTACGTTTCTTGCATCCATAATTCACTCTGCTCCCTCTTCCTTCCCTGCTGCACCATCCCAAAGCCAGTTCAGGCTTCAGCAAGTGTTCGGCAGGCATCTGGGACAGGCGCAGGCTCGTGGTACCAGCCTGCGTCACTGCTGTGAGCAGAGCAGCGCGCTGAGGTCTGGGCTGCTGAGCGGGGGCTCCTCCTGCCCTGGTCCTGAAGATGACCTCGGCCAACCCAGAGCTTCTTGACTGGCTTCAGAGGTGGTTTTTCCTAATGTTTGCGCTGGTTGTTATGGATGAAAAAATACCTTTTCAAGGTGGTCATACAGCTCTGAGAGCTTCATGGAAACACCATTAACTTGTTCTAACGTAGCTGGTCTGTGAACTAATTAAGAGACTGAAATTAACCCATCGGAAGATGCATGAAAGGTAAATACTGCAGATGCTGAGAATTGGGGTTTTTTTCCACATCTCCGAGTTGAAACCGTAAATAATTAATTATCAGCCTGACTTCAGTTTTCATGGCTCTGGATTTTTGGCTTAGTTCTGTTTGTCACCTGCTTTCACATCAGGGCATCTGTGACCTCCTGATTACCCTGTCCGGACTGTTGCTGTTGGCTTGTCAGACCTCAGTTTGGCAGTCCTTGAGACTGAAGCAGGCAAGCCTGGAAGGGCTGGATACACTATTCGTGACCTCCAGCAGGATGATTCCTCCCTCCTTCCAGGCTAGGAGATGGGGCACCTTGTCTTAGAGGTGTAAGCATGTTCAGGGAGTGCAGCGAGGGCTGTAAAGCCTCCACTGCAACATCCTGCTGCTGATGGCAGACCTGTGATAATCTGTCGGCAGCATCCTAACTGGTTGTCTGAATCAAAAGGGTTGTCATGTGCATTGCTTCTGTACAAATGCAACCTTTCTCAGGACATTTGTGCAAAACGAATAGCGATAATACATGAAAACTCTGTGGGAACGTTGTCTGAAACACCTGTAAGTCATTTCAGGATGCCTGGTACAAAGAACGGGCCTCAATTTGGCGTTGCTTTCAGTTTTTTCCCCCCTCTTGTGCCCGGTTATAGCCTTGCTTTGAGATTTCTCTGAACAGATTAGCAGATGTCCTTAGAGGCATCTGGTGGTAAAAGCAAAAATGCAGTGGCAGAATCCAGCACAGCAGAATTCTGTATATAAACTCCATATGATCAGCAGATTACGGGCCAGCTCATGTTGGGGGTTTCTCCAAATCATCCCCTTTTGGCTTTCTCATCCCTCAGCTGGCAAAGTATGAGTTACAAGCTCACAGCTGGTGCCACGTTGCAATCCTTGTTTCAGGTCCACTATAATTAAGAGCTATCTTTCTCTTGGAAAAAAGCTTTTTTAATTCCTCTGCTGCTTGGAAACTGATTGCTCCCGCTCGTGCCGCCCGCTTGCAGCCACAGCTGGGGAAACTGGAGGTTTCACGTGGCATCCATCAGGCTTAATGCCTTTGGGCACAGGCAGCCCTGGCCTCTCACTGGAGTCACCGATTCTCTCTGTTCTGCCTGTGTAAATGGAGTGATCTGGGGCTCTTGGAGGTGACCTGAAACTGCTTCCCTGTGTTGTCGCAACTGGAGAGGGCATTAAACGCTTGTGGCCTGGAATGAAGTTTAAATAGCAGTAATAGGCGTTAATATGGTATGAGGAATTGAGTCGTTGGGTATTCTTATCTTGACTTAAACTTATATTCCATTTTGGTAATTGCGTTTAAGGGTTTTTTTTATATTTACTCTTAAAAGATCAGTTGTACAAAAATGCTGTGTGGGATGATTTTTACCATTCCGCAGCTGGTTTGTCAGAGCTGCAGGGTGACCCTCAATGGCAACTGAAGCTTGCCAGCTTAGTTCCAACGGAACTCCAGGTAAAAAGTGACTTAGATTTTTTTAAGATTTTAGTTTTCATAATGCAGATGTCCAGTTCTGCCTGAATAGTACTTACATGTTACTGTCATTGACTGTGGTTTTTTATTGAAAAGAGAATACAATAGTAGGTGCTCAAAGTTCCCACATCCCACTGGCCCCACAGACTTTGCGTCCCTCCCATTCCCGTCAGCTGCACAGCCAGTACCCGCCACCTGCTCCATTTCCCATCTCCTCTGCAAGATGCATCTCCTAAGCCTTTCATTTCCGCAAGTGCGGTACTCTACATGAGGGTCACATGCAAGAATTGCACCTTTCCTCTCCCTCTTAGATCTGTAGTGACCTTTATGTCCCCCGGGAGCTCCTTCTGTGCCGATACGGGCCACTCCTGAGGAAATGTGGTTTCCCTCGTGGCTGAGTTTTACCTACTGTAGAAAGTTGCACTTTGCCAAAAGCACAAGATTAGCAACCCTCTTCCACCTGCTGCTTTGGGCAGTCTTTCAACTGCATCTGGAGATGCCACAGCGAAATGATCCCGCTAGCTGATGCTGCGCGGTGACAGTAATCCAGCGTGAACCGGCCTGGTGGCAGTAATGGATATTCACCTGAGGAAAGCTAAACCAAAGAGTTTCCTGTCCCCCCGAAAGCTGGATATGAAGCCAGATGCAGCAATACAGAACCTCGCAGAGGACGCCATGGCCAGCCTTTATTTTCTGTTCTGCCTTCGGATTTTACCTCCCCGCGCGGCATTCAGCTGTCCTGTCAGACTCGATGCCGGCGCACCGACTCCGCTGGCAGTCCCCTCGCCCCGGCCTTCCCCGCGAGGTGTTCCCAAGCAGCAAGGGCCGCGCCGCCTCGCTCTGCCGTGCTCGTGAAGGGTCTGTTCGCCCAAACCGCCCGGCGAGACTTTTGCTGAGAAAAGTTAAAACCGGGGAAAGGGGCGGCGCGGGGCGCGCGGGGCTGCCCCCCCCTCCCCGCCCGCGCCGGGCGCGCGCCGCCGCCGTTCCTTATCCGCTGGCGCCACCTGGCGGCGCGGCGCGGGCCCCCTCCCGGCGGGACGGTGGCGGGAGCCGCTGAGGGAGCGGGAGTTGGGCGGCGGCGGGCCGGGAGCAGGGGCGGCCGGGAATTGGAGGCTGCCCGAAGGGAGCAGCCCGTGGCGGCTTTGGCCCGATCAACGTTGGCAAAGGCAAGAAGTCCTGGCGCGATCAGCTTTTTATCACAGGTGAGTACTGTGTACGCGGCTTAGGAGAACAGTTTGAGGGAGTTGAGTTCGGTGCTGTTCTTTCACGTGCGAGCAGCCTTGAACGTCAGGTGGCCGTAAGTCAAAATTGCTTTAACTGTAGAGAAAGTTGCAGAAGCCTCCCTCCAAGCAGCTTCAGCAGAGTCGTGTCCCGACGGGCCTCTCTCGAAGAGGTCCTCTTCAGTTACTTCTCTGAGGGTGACTGAACCACAGGCACTTCCCACTTGCTATTAAGCATCCAGCTGCATCCAAGCAAACCTTCAACAAAAGGCATCATCTTGGAAGAAAGACTTCCCTTTAACGAATGGCTAAGAGCGAAATGTTTATAGTAGTCCTCACAAAGACATTTACATTGGAAAAACAGCAAATGTGTGAGGTGATCTTCCCCGCCTTGTCCCCAGCAGTGAGGCTCAGGAAATCTTTCCTTCATAACCAATAACAAGTGGAAGTGAAGGGCTGGAAAATCAAAGCTGAATTGTGTGGGGGTGTCTGGATACGAGAGGATAAATCTAATGAAAGTCTTCTCCAGCCAAACTGAGAAATCAGAGCAAGGCCTTTACTTCTGTCAACACCAACGCAGCGAAGATTGAAGGGACGAGGCTGCCATTTCCAATTGACCATTGCCATGGAAACAGCCTCCCAGTGTCAACAGTTGGTGGAGCGGGATGTAGGAAGCAAGGCGGGCTCTCGTTCCCAGCAGCGGGGCGGTAGGACAAAGGACCCACTCACACTACGGTCAGCTTGTAGGGTTGTAAAAGCGTGTTTTGTCGGTCGGGAGGCCGAGGGCAGGACTCAAGGGTTTGCAGTGGGCGTCCGAGATACGTCAAGAGGGAGAGGTAAGCAGAAGCCTGACCTTGAGTATTCCAAACGTTCCAGCTCTGTCACTTTATCCAACTTAATCTGTTTCACATGGGAGATGTCATCATTGTTACTCAAAGACAAAAGATGGGCCCTTACCTGTCAAAATGGGGCAAAGGAACGGCACAAAAGGTGTAGAGAATGGCTTCGTTATGTAGCATACAGTGTAGTGTTCAGCTTCAGTATATAGTGCAGAGAGCTTTGGAATAGAAACGGGAAGCGTAAACTGGATGAAGTGGCAAAGAGGAACATCTGAGAGCATTCAGAACAGGTGAAATGATCAGATTTAAATGTGGGAAGGTATTTCAGGGACAAGTTTTCCTTAGGGTGGAGGAAACCACAAAGAGGAAAAGAGGGTTTTAGCCGTTTATGGTGTTCGTTCTAGAGTGAAGGTGAGAAAACAAAGTAGGCTTGAGGTGATGGGGAGGAAGAAGATACCTGCAAGACTGGAGGACTGCAGACCTGGTAATTGTGGAAGACTGAGTACCGCCAGCAGTGGGAGAAGGCAGAAATAGCCAGGGTGCTGTAAGAAGACTGGGCAAACATATTTTTCTGTGCACAAGCTTCCTTTGGCTTCTGACCTTTTTGCTGGTAATCTAGATAATTTTTCATTCCTTTTCTCATGATGGTCAGACAAAGTCCTGACAGGGCTAATGAAAGGGGATACTGGAAAGTTATTTTTATTGTCTCTTCTTCAAAAGGGAAGAAAGAGAAGAAAGGTGTGAGCCTGTGCTCACAAAAAGAGGTTGGAGGCATTTCTGCTAGGAGCAGCATTAGCACTCTGAATTGTGGACCTTCCTCCAGCCTCACTTCTCCCCTCCAAGCACCCAGTGAAATACCAGGAATTCTCCCTGGCTCTGCTGCCTCAATGCTACAGGTGCTGTGCAAGAGGGTGCATGATAAGGAATGTGTTGCTGCTGTAATGCAGCAGCTTTTAGACATGTTCACAGTATCACTGGAAAGGAAACTGTTGGAGCAGTTCACAGCTTTTATCTTAAATTATAAGGAAATGCAGGAAGAGTCTGAACAGAAATCCAGATTAAAATACTTCCCAGAATTTCTGTTAAGCTTCAATCTTTTTCTTTTTTTTTTTTGTGTTCCTACTTTATGACTCTATTTAATCAAATTTAGTTCTACAGTGGTTTCACTTTTTGAAGCACTAAGAAACAGGAAGAGAGTGTGTGTGTGTGTATGCTTTTTATTAACCTTCCTTTCATAATGCACTTTCTTCCCTATAGAAATCTCCTTTCCCGCTGATTCATTATGTGTCAGGAAGCCAAGCGTGACATGTTAAAAGCCATCTTGATAGTATTTGGTATTCAGTACTAACAACTCACTAGCTCACAGGAGTTTATCTTTAAAAGGGGGAGGGAGAAAATCTGCATATTGGATGTGCCGAGATAGTGGATAATTTGCATTAAGCATCCAGACATTCTTTTTTTGTGCAATCTGTCACCCTGCACTGGCTTTTTATTTTATAACCTTCATAACATACAGGGAGCACAAGTACTAAAAAAAGTCACACTGCGTGGACAGAAGCTGGAGCTGGTGCCCATTAGGATCAGCTGGAGCAAGGCTAGAGAAGAACTTTCCCTCAGCAGCAACAGATCCATGGTGGGACTTTGTTATGCTGGAAGGACCTGAAAATAATAGGCATGGTCCTATAAGCATCCAGCTATAAAGCTGTCCGTTATTTCTTAGCTTCCAGCTCACAGCTGGATTTAGATTTAAGAACCATCATCACAAATACACAAACTCCGAGACACGATTCACTTACCAGACTTGCCCCCTGTAATACACTGCTCATCAAGGGATTTAGCCGCAGCAGGGAGCAAACTCTGACATCTTGTTGTAAAATAGGCTTTCTATACCTGGCAACACATATGTGAGCTCACTTCTTTAGCAAAGCATTTCTGAAGTAACCAGAAATAACGTAATGCAAAGTTTCTCACTAATAATTACATTTTGGTAACTTTATATAGAATAGTCGAACCTATGCCAAATACATTACTGCATTTTAATCTTACTGCCAGTGTATTTTTTTGCAAAACTGCTATTCGAACATCACTTACGAGGCATGACATCACATGTGATGGAATAATGTACCTAGAATAATGAAGCGAATGTAAGTGGAGGTGCTGAAGCGGTAAGTGCATATAGACTTAAACTTAACACTCAGTACCTGTTATTATGTCTAAGAGGAAATTCAAAATTGTGAACGTACTAGAAAGCAAAATCTGTTTGGTACAATAACAATAAATGCGGTTGTCAAGCAAGCGTAGAGGGACTCATCACTAAACTAACTGCAGCACTTTAAATAGTGATATGAGGAAGAATACTTGTAAATCTCATTTACAATATTTCTGCAAGTTATCCGGCCTGGCCAATAAAAATATGAATTCTGTAACATAAAACTAGACCAATATGAGACACTGCTAGGCAAAGTAACATCAGTGGGCAATGAGGCAACTCAGCAACAGGTGATTAAAAAAAAAAGTAATAAAACTGCTTCACAGAGCAGATTCAGGAACTCTGGTCCACCCGCTGCTTATGGCATACTAAGTAAGCAGCATCAAAACGGAGGAGATTCATGCACATCCTGCCTCTTTGACAACAGCCATTAGCTGTCATAGATGTACCCTCCTTTGTTTCTGATGTTCTTGCATGAAGCAGCTTACAGCTCGTTGCTCCAGAGTCTGCAGATACTTCTGGCTGTACAGCGATTATCAGCCTGATGTGCTGTTGCCAGCGTTTCATGACCTCACATCAAAGACCTTCACCACACAGGGATCTGTGTATTTAGAGCTTAATCCTACAAAGTTGAAGTCCATAGGACTTTTAATTTTGATTTGGTATATTATGGTGAGGGATTTTAGAATACAGCATGCAAGGAACATGCTTTGCTAGAGTACAACAAAGACACTCCTGAAAAGAAGCAGCTCCTCAGGCCTGAGCTGCCAGGCACAGGAACATCTTAGAAATTATATTGCCACCAGCCAGTACTTTCCAAAATCCATAAGTGAGCTATAGTGCACGCAAACAACAAATAATATGCACATATAAATTGCTTAGAGAGACAGTAAAAGAAACAGAAGATGCTTTGAGTCAGTTATGGAGAAAATATTTTATCAAATGCTATTTCTGTTGTAAGTCAGGTTGAGAATATCAGTTATGTGAAATTCTCCATCTAAAAAATTCTGAGAGAGTGCCTTTGTTCAAATAACGCATGTGCATGCAGCTTAGCATTCTTATTTAAATAGCTAGCCGGGCACAAGAGTCCCCAAGAAAAGAGACATTATGTTTGCAACAGTGTCTGCAACGTCACCCTCCTGACCGTTTTCCCAAATGACTAAAAAGTCCAAGTCTGAGGAGAAACTCACAGAGTGTCTGCTAGTGACTTGCAAAAAATGAGTCAGTCTTCACTGCTGCCAAACAGGATCTGGCAGCGGAGACCTGGCCAAAGGTTTGTATTTGCTGTTATACTGGCATATTTTTGGCTGCTGATTTTATTACTAATTTTGTTTTCATATTAGGCAGAAAAAGATTCCAAAATGCTCCTTGGAATTGTGCTGTTTTACTTCAATGAAACACAAGTATTTTGTTGCTTTCAGGTTTTTAATGAAGGTTACATGCACTGTTCAGATAGTCCTTAAAATTTTTCAGCTTGCTTAGAGAGCTGCCGTTAACAGCAAACTGAAATAGAGAAAGATATTGTACTGAGGGTTTTTTTCCTTTGTACATACCTAATCCAGCAAGCCTATGGATATCAGGGAGCAGAGAATAGTAAAACAATAACCATTATTGTTGCTTTTTATAGGTCTCCTTCAGTTCTGACAAAAAGCAGCAGGAATGGGTTTCTGCTGTTCTTTTGGAGTGGCTTTTGATAGTTTCTGGTGTGGTTTTGAAGTTTCTGATGGAAGTTTTACTGTTCTCTTCACAGTTCATGGCATTAAGTGGACATGCAGCAATGGAAACAGCAGTTCAGGGTTCTCAGTGGAGCAGCTTGTGCAGCAAATCCTCGATAGTCACCAGACGAAACCGCAGCCTCGGACACACAACTGTCTCTGCACTGGTACCTTGGGTGAGTACCTTGGGAGGGCACAAAATTGATCACAGCTTAATCCAGACTTGGAGTACCGTTTGTAGTGCTGAAAATGCTGTATCATGAAGTGTTGAGACACAGTGAACTCAGAGGTGACAGAAGAAGTCTTGAGCATAAAAAGATGCAGCTGAAACTTCTGGAAAAAAAATGTTGATACTTGTAATGTGCAAGTTCTAATAAATGCTCTATATGTGACCTGCTCAAAAAAGCATATTCTCTTCTACGTGCTCAAGGTTACCGAAGCCTCAAAATTTGATGCTCTTCCAACTTCACTCTCTGAACATCTTGGCCCGCAGCCCAGTTTGCTGAAGAAAACAGACTCAGGTGGTTAATTACAAGACATCACTGGGATAAGACAGGTTTTCTTTAGGTATCATGAAAATACAGGAGATTTCTTTCCTGTTGAAGAAGATGGCTGTGTTTTGAGTGAGACTACGACAGCAAGAAACAGCACCCTTAGTATTAGCGTTTTACAGAGAGAGTGGGAAGCTGATTCACTTTTCCAAATCATCTGCTTTATAGCCGCCACTTCCTAGTACTTCAGTCAAGTAAAATATATGACACATTAATTAGTCCTTAGCAAAATTTATAAAGGAAAGCCGCCAGTGCTTCAAAGGGTTTATTTTTGCTTCTTTTTTTGCCTTATACAACCAAGGTTTAAGTAATAACGATGACCTCTGAAATACCTGGGTTTGGATTAAAATTCAACCCTTATGGCTCAGCATTTGATCCAGGCTTGCAGATCTGAACATGAATCCTTTTATTCTTCCCTTTGATGTTTTGTCTTGTGCTAAGTCTACTGCATGCTTTTTAACATTACAGTATGGCTTTGTTTTGTAACAGCTTGCACATTGACACATACATTCCCAATTCCTTACTGTCATCTGCAAAGACAGCAGCGTGAAAGCCTCTCCCTTGTTCCTGTTCATCTCTGTACCTAGGAGAATAGAGAGATTTAATATTGCATTTAGTCTCAAAAGCACTGTCCTGAACTACTTTAAATGACCTGATTCAAATCCTGAGCACATAATAGAGAAGTTCCCCTTCAAGGGCAAGGAACAAAAGATTTAGCGAACTGCAGCAGCTACACAGATGCCTTATGTTACCCAGAAGATGGCATTTGTCATTGTAGCCATTAGCTATAAGGAGGAGGTTTCTTCCTCCCCTTAGTCATTATATGTTACCATAATTAATGTTCTTACCTCATCCTAAGGAAAAGTAATCAATTAAGGAGAAACATCAAAAATTCAGGGGCTGTTCTTCTCTAAACAACAAAAGCAGTCCCTGCACCAGAGTTTGTGGCTAAGATGTCTTTGCAGACAGAATTGTTTACTTCATCCTACCTGATTGTGAAGCTCCCAGGAACTCAGGTGATGTTCATCTTCTGTCAGGCCAGTAAAGGTGCCAGCTGAACTCTGTGGAGGGTTATCTTCTGGTGACCTTTGCTTGAGCACTCTTCAGCTGCTCCGATACTAATCAAGCACTCTGCATGCGACCTCTGAAAGTACAAAATGTTTATCTGTCAGCATACAAACGGCTTAGAACAAGAGAAAACCCATCACCTTCCTATGGGAGGGAAAGCTTTCTTTGTGCTGGCTAATGTACTACTTCTTTAATAATTTGATTGGCAGCTGTGATAGACACAATGATGAGAAGAAGATGAGGGTTGCAGTCTAGGCAGCAGGGTGATGCCAGGGACAGGAGTGTGATATGGCGCCTGTCACCTCCAGATTACCAGTCAGCATCCAGCCCACGAGAGCAGTTGTCAAACCACCCGACATCAGCCAGTGTGAAGAGCCGAGCATCTGTGTTGCAGGAGGCTGAGGTCCTGTCCGCGGTGCAGATGAAGCAGGGCCTGTGAGGTGGAAACCCTCTGCCATAGCTGGCAGCAACAGCCCTCACCTTGCAGACTTTGCACTGAGATCGGACATGTTTAACTCCAAAACTTGCCATTGATATCGATTCCTCCCCTCCTAATGTGTTGTCTGCTGGGGTAGGGAGGAAGGGAGTAGCTGCTAAGTGGGGTGAGGGGAAGGGTGCACATGTGCCTGTTTAGAGGTTGCTGTCGTTGCCTGCAATGGATCTATGCATCACATGGAAAGACCTGTAAATCTGGCACTGGCGAGAAAGTAATTTTATTTCCAAGGTCTCTCTTGCTCTCTCTTATGTGTGCTTGCTCTCTCTGACGCGCATGTGTGCATAAACACAGCCCTCCTTTGCTACAGCCATCAGATATACAACTAGCATTGTCTTAATTTTGTATTTACTTACCGGTAAATGTTGTTTTCTGGCACAGGGGCAGGAAGCAGCGTGCATCACAAGTGTAACAGTGCCAAACATCGCATCATATCACCAAAGGTCGAACCAAGGACAGGTGGGTACAGCGCTCATTCAGAGGTGCAAAATAATGATGTCTCGGAAGGCAAGAACGAGCACAGTCATGGCAAGGCCTCCAGCCGAGAGAAGAGGAATGGCAAAGTGGCGAAACCGGTGCTGCTCCATCAAAACAGCACTGAGGTTTCTTCCACCAACCAGGTGGAGGTCCCTGACACGACCCAGAATTCTCCTGTGTCCATCAGCAGTGGATTAAATAGTGACCCAGATATGGCAGATAGCCCGGCTGTCACTGGTGTGTCCAGTATGGCTGTAGCATCAGTTATGGGAAGCTTGTCACAAAGTGCCACCGTATTTATGTCAGAAGTCACCAGTGAAGCTGTGTATACCATGTCACCCACCTCCGGCCCAAATCAACACCTTCTGTCCTCAGATGCAGCTGCACAAGGACTGGTACTTGCTGTGAGTTCAGATGGACACAAATTTGCTTTTCCAACAACTGGCAGTTCAGAGAGCTTGTCGATGCTACCCAGCACTGTCTCTGAGGAACTTGTGCTCTCCACAACTTTAGATGGAAATAGAAAAATTCCAGAAACCACCATGAATTTTGACCCAGACTGTTTTCTTAACAATCCCAAGCAAGGGCAGACTTATGGTGGAGGAGGTATGAAAAGTGACAGCATCAGTACCAACATAAGGCAGTCACCCACAACAGAACGTAGCTTCAACTTCAATACAACCCTCACAAAAGAAATCAAAACTGAGGACACATCTTTCGAACAACAGATGTCCAAAGAAGCATTTTCCTCCACTTCTGCATCTAACACACTCACCCTCACTACTGGTTCAGGTTTGCTTCCATCTGGAGGAGGTCTGAGCCCAAGTACCACCCTGGAGCAGATGGACTTCAGTGCCATTGACTCCAACAAGGACTATTCTTCTAGCTTCAATCAGACCGTCCAGAGCCCTCATGTTCATCAGACCCCTTCCCCCAGCTTCTTTCTGCAGGATGCCAGCAAACCTCTTCCCCTTGAGCAAAACACTCACAACAATTTGAATGACTCAAGTAGCTCATTTGTGAACACGTTAGGAATCCCCAGTGTGAAAACAGAGTCCTCGTCCCAAACCACTTCCAACTGTAACGGCACAGTGGAAACCAGAATAGAGTCCACCTCTTCTCTCCAGCTCATGCAGTTCCAAGCAAACTTCCAGGCTATGACTGCGGAAGCTGAAGTTCCCATGGAGACCTCCCAGCAGGCAGAAGGGAACGAAAATCTACTTAAATCAGGGGATCTTCAAGCCTGCAGCACAGAACATTACTTGCAGCCTGAGGCCAACGGGGGTATCAGGAATGGGAACAATCTCCCTATTCTCCAAGGAAACATGGTACAAGGACTCTATCCTGTGGCCCATCCCAGCTTAAATAACTCCTCCAACATGGAGCTTAACTTGGACCACTTTGACATCTCCTTCAGCAACCAGTTTTCTGATCTAATTAATGATTTCATATCGGTAGAAGGTGGGAGCAATGCTCTCTATGGACACCAGCTGGTGTCAGGTGACAGTGCTGGACTGTCTCAGCCTGAAGACGGTAACAGAGCAACCTACAACCAGGCTGAAATGTGCATTCCCTGCTGCAGTCCTCAGCAAGCCAACATGCAGCTCAGCAGCACAGAGAATGGAGCCAGCACGATGGCGTACATGCATGTGGCTGAGGTGGTCTCAGCAGCTGCGGCACAAGGCACTTTGGGATTGCTACAGCAGAGTGGGCGCTTGTTCATGGTGACAGATTATTCACCAGAATGGTCTTACCCTGAGGTAAGTCTAGGGCTTTTACTCGTTAATGTTTACTGCTCTGTCTTTCATTGCTTTGTTAGCAAGGGCTCCCAAGGACTGTTTTGTTACAGGTTTGGCAAGGTGTTTAAAATACTTCTATTAGAAGTCAGAGTATCCAAGTCCATTTGCATGCCTGAGTGTACTTTTAATTAAGCACTTCATTACCCTGACAGGGGCCTTTCTTCACTTAGGAAGCATCCGGAACAGAAATATTTTGTTTCATTGAAAAGCTAACTATTTCCCACCTGATGGCTTCACGGTGCTACCTAGCCACCTTAGAGCAATGGAGTTTGCAAACTGGAGCTGATCCTTAAATCTGGCTCTGATGTTCTCAGTAGAATAATTCCTGACCTGCACTGCCTCAATGAGCTCAGCATTCACCTCCATCCCACAGACTATCCAAAATCAGTCGCATGCACCACAAGTTAAAAATGTCAGCAGCAGAGACTTCTCTGACTTGAAGGAATGCTGGAGGAAAGAGGCTGTTTGGAGCCAGTAATGGAGAGGCAGGTTGTTTTGAATTTAAAAAATGGTCTGTTGATGTAAGCCCAGCCTTGGAGCACTGTTGTACCTGTTGCTTACAGAGGTGTATAATAACTCTCGGGAAAAGATCTCTCTGTTCACAATGATTTTCAGTCTTGTGATACCACCCCCAGTAAGCATACATCTGACACCACTGGATGGTGAGTTTGCTGGTGGATGAGGTGGAAATATGCAATAACAAGCAAATGAGGTGGCTTAACCTTCAGCTGTGATCCTGTGGCAGCTCCAGGATCACGCTGTTACAGGCGCAGGTGATGAGTTGGTGTTCGGTGGCTCCAAGAGTTCATGTGCTCAGCAATATGGGACTCGGGGTGAAAATGTGTGTTCACTCTGCGGATGGAAAGGCACTGAGGTTGCCAGCATGCAGGACTGGACAGTGGGCACTGATGAAGAGCCTCCTTCAGGAGTTTCTGCCCTCTGTTTAGTTGCTCTCTCTCCAGACAAGTCCATTGTGGCCAGCGAGGTGGCGGTGCAGGCTCAGGCACGGTGGGCAGCTGAAGGCATCCCGCTGCTCCTTAGCAGTTTGCGCGGTCTGTAGCTGACAGGGAAATCTGGGGCTGTTGAGGGCAGGAGATGCGCAGGGGCCTCCCTTCTGCCAGCTGCCAAATCCAGAGTCCTCTCCAAGAGACAGGGTGGTCGCTGGTCATCAAGTACTCACCACCAGCCGGAGCTTACCTTCTCTTGGTCTTGGTGCAAAACTAGGTCTGAATGCCAGCCTTCTGCTTCTCTGGAGTGTAACACCAGCTGAAGTGTCAGCGCTGTGGGAGTCAGTGCTACTGTCCTCTGACTGACTGCTTAACTCGGAACAGCGGTGCGATGATGGGCTGTTAGCAACGGAACTCAGTCAGGCTTCGTCCGCAAGAGGCGCAGTATTTCAGGGGCATTTGGCTACGTTGGGCTACAGACACTGCTTCTGCCATACCTGTTGCCCGGGCAGTCAGTGTGACGCTTTCTTGCTTGTGTAGAAGGTCCCAAAATCAACAACAAAAACTCTTACAGCAAACCTTCAGCCTTCTGGTGCAAATCTTTCTCTTTTGCTGCTTCCATGGAAACCTTTTTTTGTTATCCATTGCTACACTAACTACTTGTTCGACTCCTGCTGGCAGAGCTTGTTTTACATCTGTTTATACAGACCACAAGGCCTAATCCTTCTGCACAGAACGTTTTTCAAAACCCGCACAGGTCCAGGATTGCTTTCTGGTCACGTTGGTTCGTACCCGGAGCTTCAGGTTTTGATTTAAGCAGCTCAGAGCAATATCCCAGCTATTCATTTTCTTTATTTGCTGAGCGGAATTTGCTGCTCCCGTTGCGAGCCCCAGGGGGATCAGACAAGCTCTAGCAGGAGCGCTCTCATCTCCGGACGGATTCCGCCGCGGGCGGGCGGGGTTGTGGGGAGGCAGCGCTGCTGGGGTGAGCCCGGCTTCCCGGGGCGCGGCCGCTGGCACCGGGCCGGCGTTTGCGGCCGTGTCCCGCAGCGGCAGCGGGCCCGGCTCCGGCGGCGCCGCCCCCCAGGGGCGGGCAGGCCGCGCTCCCGCCGGCGGCCGCCCGAGGGCAGCACGGCCGCGGGGAAGGGACGGGACGGGGAGGGCGGTCCAGCGGCTGCGGCGGTCGGAGGCCCCGCCGCCGCCAGCTGCGGAGGGGCCGGGGCGACCCCGCTCCCAGCCGGGCCTCGGCTGGCGCGGAGGCGGCGTGGGGAAGCCTGGCCGCGGCCGGCGCCGGTGCGGAGGGGCGGGCGCTAAGGGCTTCCCTGGGGTCGTTGTCGCCTACAACAGCCGAGCCTGACGGAGCCGGGGCAGGGGAAGCAAGGGGCGAGGCCTGGGGCAGGCTCGGCCCAGGGCGCCGGAGCTGTGGCCGAGGGACCGCTGCAAACGCAGCCCCGGTGGGTCACCGCGCTGCCGTCGTTGCGCTTCACGATTTAACCCAAGTTCCTAGTACCTGAAAAGCACAGGTTGCACGATTGCTGGTTTAGCTGAGATCTTCCTACACCACGGTCTGCTGGATTCATGGGCCGCCTCCTCTCGTGCTTCCAGTTGTGACTTTGGAGGCGATGTATCGTCCTTTGTGTCCTACACGCAGTCTTCCATCCATATCGGTGGGGTCAGGGCGGTGATGGCGAACATGCAGCACGCGTGCTGTGATTGACCTGTGGCACTTCTCAATGGCATGGAGACAAGCCTGGAGCCTGCGCAGGTGGCAGTGGGGAGCTGATGGTGGGCACGAGGCTCAGGCACACCCAGACATTACCAGGAGCTGCCTGGTGGAGGGATGTCTGGCTTGCCGCATTGATAAGGTTTGCATTACTGGTCTTGGAGCTGGCAAGTGACCCAAAGAAAGGCAGGCGGTCTGCGATGATGGTCACGCTGGTAAAGCATGGGACCTGAGAGTATGGGCAGGAGCGGGGAAGAGAGCGAGCGGAGAAACAAAGCTGCTCTACCATGGAATATTATTTGCATTTCTCCCACAGCAGTGGGAAGCTGGGGCTGCGGTGTTGAATTGTGCCAAGGATCTGTGTTAGCTGGGCACTTCTGTTGTCCTTCGTGATGCTGTTTGCCATTCAGCTGTTTCAGTGCAGGGTCCTCTCTGGGGATGGTGTCTTCTGTAATGCTTTTTTTCCTCCCTCTTCCTCACAGGGAGGAGTAAAAGTCCTAATTACTGGTCCATGGCAGGAAGCCAGCAATAATTACAGCTGTCTGTTTGATCAGATCTCAGTGCCTGCATCTTTAATTCAGCCAGGGGTACTGCGCTGCTACTGCCCAGGTAAGGATCACCTCTCCTATAACTGGTGGTTTCAGAGCAAGTTCTTAGCCTAATAGTGTCATGTATATGTCTTGACTAAACTCATGGACCCATTGTGAAAGGTAGTGCATAAACATCAAGAAGCTTTTCTTTTTGCTTTGACCTATTTAGTGTGAGAACAGCAATTTAGGATCTTGATACATCACAACAGATCACAACAAATATTATTTAAAAGCTCTGAATTAGCCTTAAAATAAATATTTGAAATAATTTAAAATCATTCTAAGCATTTCTTCAGTTATGAAATGCCAATTAATGAGCAACTGTTATTCAGAGGTGTACTCACTGCTCTGATGACTCCTAATTTGCCTATATTCTGCACCTTGTCCTTGGTACTTACAAGAGGAGAACACCTCCAACCCCCCCCACAGAGATTTTCATCAGTGCTGGCCCTCAGTTTATGAGTTTAAGTGCATGCAGAATAACTGAGCTTCATTGTTAGGCCCCAGCTTCCCACTGGAAATGCAGTGAGGCAGGTTAATCTTTAGGAACACATGTGATTCTGCCTCTTGCCAAAACAACCCGTTATATGACTCTTAGGCTTACAGCCTTAGTGTTTGAAAATACAGATTGGCATTTTAGACTCGTCAGTTGTCTAGTCACAAAAATATTGTCAAACGCCCCCTCTCCTCTCATTGCATCTGCTCTTGGCCTGCTGCTTAGCACATGGGGAGATCGATAGGATAATACCTCACCATGTATTTCTGCGGGGACGTCTCTTGTCTTACAGTATGCTCTTTTCTTTTAGCTCATGACACTGGGCTCGTGACTTTGCAAGTTGCCTTCAACAATCAGATCATCTCCAATTCTGTGGTGTTTGAATATAAAGCCAGAGCTCTGCCAACCCTGCCTTCCTCCCAGCATGACTGGCTGTCCTTGGATGGTAAGCAGCACGCAATATTCTTTACTAAAGCTCACTGAATGGTAGGACTGTGAATGAAAGGAGTGGCTCCTGGCGTGGGGGAGGGATGCAGAGGGGCAAGCTTCTGCTGCAGGGCAGGTCTGTTGCACAATTAATCAAAGACCTTGTGCTGAAATGTCTTATTAGTTCTTTTGATGTGCACAAAATGTGGCTGCATTTGATGGGAAGGACACAAAGGGGTGTTTTCTATGTCTGAATAGAAAGCTGATTGTTTCCCCAAAACTGGGACCACCCAGGCCCTAGCGGGAGAGGAGCATCTACCCTGCAGTTGTCTTCCCTGAGGACTCTGAAACTTGAGCTTGTCCAGAAAGATGTGTATTTACATAAGCAGAAAGTGGGAAGATGGTGAGACAATTTAAGGAATGAGGGGACTTCAGTCAGTGACTGCTATGATGTCCACATCCCACCTCATCACCTAGGAGTTACCAAACAGTGCAGATAGATTTTGTCAAACCCTTCAGAGTCTTAGTGCCAGAGCAGTCTGTGCTAATGGCAAGCCAGGTGTGCTCTGGCACGTAACAGCTACAGCCTTTCTAGACTCGTAGGAGCATCCCTTCTGCCTTGCAGGAATGAGATGGACACACTAATAGCGTTAGCTCTTAGCCAGGCACTTGGCAGAAAGAACAATCCATGACTGATCAGAGCAGATCTCTGGTACCTAAATGTCAAACCAAGGGATGGCAACTCTGCGTGGGTGTGTTTTAGGTTCAGGTTTACCTGGTAACGCTATGCCCCCAAAATGCATTTTATAAAGGAGCAAGATGAGAAGGATAGCAGGGCAACTTAGGAGCCTGAAACATTCATTTCCCTTCCTGAGTTGCTAGAGAGATGCAGCTTCCAGCTCAGACCAAGGAGATGCAAGGAAAGAGCTGGTTTGTATGACACGCTGGGAAAAGACCAGTAATACTGCTTTCATCTTTCTCCATCGGAGTCAGCTGCTGGGGCACCTCATTTTGTGCTATCTTAGCAAAGTCCCAACACTCCTGCTTGGTGGCCCGTTTGCTAAGTGTCTGTTTTCTCTGCTAAATACAGGAGGCAAATATGGTAAGGTCAGAGCCTTAGTCTTCAGCAATTTCATAGCTGAGACACTAATATTAACATTGCAAAGCATTACACAAAAGAAGTCACAGGAATAGTTTGCACAGGGCCATACTGAAGGCAAGAGAAGTAATGAGCTGATATACTGATGCAGTTTGTACCTTAGCCAATTAACCTCATCCTATTTTGTTTGTCGGCTGCAAACATGGTAACTGTAATACAACACATGTTTTGGGAAATCTGCCATGGATATTACTTTTGATACCAGTTTAATGCCTTTAAAATGTTGCTATCGTTACAAAGATTTGAAGCATGTGTTACTGTGTTGTTATTTTTTATCGTTGATGGACACGGCAAATACTTAAGACTGTTTAACTGGAGAAATACTGAACAGTTTGGAGCTTAATTCAGGCCAGCTACATGTCAGTGTAGGCCAGTTGTGTTTGAATGGTTTTTTGGTGGGCTCTCTCATTCTGTCTGGGAACCCCTGACCGGAAAAGCTTTCTTCATTAAGTCATTTATTAGAAGCTTTCTCCATACCATTAGCAGCTGTGAGCCTAGGGACTAGTCATGTGGGTTAAACCTGAGCACCCTGACACTGCTGACGAGAGCATCCGCAGTTCATCTGTAAAACGTGAGCACCAGGGGCAGGTGAGGAGGAGCCAGTTCTAGCTGGATTCTGGCAGAGCAGTGTGTGTGTGTGCGCAGAGTCTGAGCTGATGCTTTTGGAGATGGGGGGAACCTGTGTCTTCAGCTGTTCAAGGTTATCTGTTAATATTAGCAGCAGACTGACGCATCCTTCCCTGGCTCTCCCCCTCCCTGTAGCATCACAGAACACAAATGATGCATTCTTCTCTGCTTTCTGACCTGTAGCTGCTGTGTTTCTCATGCCACATACAAGAGAGGCATTTCAAGGAAGTCGGGGGGGTAGGGCTGGGGGGGACACACGAGAATCACTTCCAACCTGTGTAGACACGAGCGGAACAGAGACAGATCACTGTGGTTATTGCAGGAGCAAAGAGAGGCTTGTGACTTGGCTGTAGAGGCATACTTGTAAACAGCAGAGGAAATAGCTCGTAAAGAGAAAGTGTACATAGTGTTTTGCTCAGCATCAAAAATGAGTTTGCTTGGCTTCTAAGTATTGGAAGAGTCTCCAGGTGCTTTTCATTTGCTATTGAGGCTGCAGGTTGCATGTGAAGTACAGCCAATACTGATGTGATGGAGATTGATACTCAGCTGTTAGCAATCTCTCTGGTGTGGCGTGTGAAGTGGATAGGTTTTAAAACCCTTGTTTGACAATTCCCTTAGCACTGGTGAATTTGGAGGAGCTCTGGAAGGTGCTGTAAGTGTCTCTGGTGTTCCTGCAGTTTGTCTGGTTGCTGCTGGTTAGCGGGCGAGCTCTCAATTAGAGATTGTTATGATGTGGTGAGGGTGGAAGGGAGGGGGACTGCAGCAGTGAACAAACTAGGGCATTGCTAACAGGGAGGGGAAAAAAAAAAAGTAAAAGGACCGCTGCATTGCAGAGGCCCTTCAGGGAAAAAGACTGAATAATTATACTAACCGTGACTTATCAGAAGCCTCTGCCTTGATGCACAGTGCACCAAAGGGAGCAAATTACGCTCTTGTTTGAAGGACCAACACCACCTTCCCATTTATTCTTAGAGAACAAATGTTAGCTTAGCTAGCTAAGGTATAAGCTAATGCGAGTTGATTCTATCGATAGAATAAATAACCAAATCCCTGTCTTCTCTGTTTACTTTAATTGCCCTGCTTCAAATCCTTGCCCTACTGCCTGTTACATAGTCTTGAGGGAAGGATTTCAAGGAACATTTGTAGTCCCAAAATATTGACTAGAAGTTGAAAATTCCTTTTAATTAACTCAGTGGAACACTTTGAGTTCTTTGCACAACACAGTTAATGATTCCAGGTGGTATGACCACTGCAAGAGAGGCAGGGTTAACAGTCAACCATACCCCAAGAACAGCATAGTAAAAGGATAAGCAATTTCCATCCTACATAAGTTTAGATAAACAATTGTCTTCCACAAATCTCTTTAGAATAAAGATGAAGACGTCCTATATGCAAACTGTATATTTTCACTTATATTAAGACAAAAATTAATACACCCTCTTTGTTCGGTTCTGCGGATACATGAAAACCTTTAGCCTCTGTTTCTTTCTTAAGGAGACGTGTCTTTAGCTGCCTGCCCATGCCCAGCTCAGAGCATAGTGGCTTCAATTTCTCTGCAGGCTCCTCTTGAGACTTGTGTAGTTGTTGCAAGATAGTTGCAGTGATGGGCAGACAGTAGTAGCTCAGTCATGAGAGGATATGGTGTAAACAAAGCCAATAAATAAAATAGATACTGTTTTCAGGTATGGGTGGCTCCCAATTAATGCTAGGATAGTAGGCACACTTGGAATCAAACCTCTGTAGAAGTTTCCAGATTTCAAAAAAGATGGGTTAGCAGAGAAGCATCTGAAACAAAGCATGAGAAACCAGAGTTCCACGGTGACCCGCAGGAAAAAGTGAGCACAAACTTTCTTGCATGCCAAGCAGTGCTCGGTGCAGAGCAGAGGTGCTGCTTCCTGGGGGACATGGCTGTACCTTCTGTCACAGAGGAGTGCCATGAGATCCACGCACATGCCTGTGTAGTGTTGCAGCAGGATCTGCTTCCACCTGGCTCCTGTGCTAGCAGAGAGCAGCAGCGGTATGACGTATCGCGCTTCCTTCTTATAAGCACTTACAGCAGCTTTGGGTTTAATTTCTTTTTAAAGGCAGGTAATTCTTCTGATTATTCAGGGAACATTTAACCACTGCCTCTAGGGCTTGGCGTCTGGGAGAGATACGATAAGCAGGAAGGTATTCTGAGTGAAGTAATAGGACTTGTGTTTCCCAGAGAAAAACATTTCGTAAATAATTTCCCTGTTTATAGTAATTGCTACTCGTGGAAGTAGTGAGTGTGGAGCAGGAATAAAATCCCATCTTTCTGATGAATATGGAGCAAGTATTGGCCGTTGCGATCAGGGAGCAGTACTGCAAACAACTGGGAAGCATTGTGAGACCATCTCCCTCTGTGCCTCCTGTTCATAGGACCGTATCAAGTCAAGCAAACGAATGTGCAGAGGAGTTTTAAGGGCAGTGTGTTGGGTGGCCGTCCTCTGAAGGGCCTTTTTTCAGTGCCTGTGCTGGACTTTAAAGGACAGTGCACCTTTTTCTAACTATTACACGGCCACCCTTGTTTTATTCTGCATTTTCCTTATTTTACCCCTTAGATGAGTTAGATCGTTTACAAGTGGACAGTGGACACCAGCTGCTTTCAAAAAGTGGCTGTAGCGATGACGTTTCCTTGGCATGGGACATGACCAGAAATTCCAGGGAGACTGGTGTGAGTGCTTCTTGGCATTATGCTTATGCGTCTGCAGGAAAGAGGTTGGGGAGGAGTAAGTGCTGCCATAGGGAGCCCAAACAGAACTTAAAAATGTGGGCAGGCAATGTCTGAACTGATGAGTCAAGCGTGTATGGCGTGGACAAGGGCGTGACTGGTACTGAATGTAAATGGTACTGGCGCGAGAGAGCGTAACAGGCTCCCTTTCAGCTACTCATGGATTCTCCGGGTAAGGTTTGGCTATCCTTCTCAGCTGGAAAACATAAAAAGGACCGGGGGGTTTGGTGGCTCACTCGTGTTAGCATGATGTGCCGACCTTGTGGCACCCAAACTCTCATTTTGGCACGTGGGAGGTGGATGGGATCCCATACGTCCAGGTTGTCTGTGACCGTCCAGCATGTGCGTGGTGTCTGTGGCGTTTGACAGGTACGTGGTCTCTGAAATGCATCGGTAAGCGTGCAGGGTGGTACATGTTCATCACCAAAATCCACCAAGCGCTGTTTACTGAGACTGCGTGCCCTTCCTAGCATGCAGATGTGATGAGATGCAGACAGCGCGGTTCTGTAGGAGAGACGTGTTCAGTATCAGTGAGGCCCTCAGAAATGTTGTTTTACAGCCATAAGAGACTTTTGGTAGAAAAAAGTCTGTGTCCCTGAACAGTAGCACTGTTTATCACTCCTCCCTCTGTCAGGGTAGAGGTGACTGTGTGTTTAACTTTACATAATGGATTTTACCGTAAAAGATTAAACATTTGGATTCTCTTCAGGCATGAATTCAGAGCAATGAATGTTTTGTACCGGGTTACAGGGCTGTGGGTGTGGCACATGGATGTGTGAGTGTTAGTATGGGACATGGATGGCTTGTTCCTCCCTTGAACTACACTGTGAACTTCAGATACTTCTGCTCTCCCTCCTGTTCTTTACTGACTCCAGGTCAATGCGGAGGCTTTGTCTGTTCAGTTTCTGTTCCTGCTTAGATGTGTTCAGTTTTGGTTTTTTTTCCCCTTTCACACATGACGGGTAAGGACAGGCTGCTCTGCTACAGTCATTTCGGGAAGCTTGTCTTCATTGCCTTGACTGTGCTTCCCAGGCTACCCTTTTATATTTTGTCTATAACGCAGTTGAACTGAGGTGAGGAACATTTCGTTTGCTGTTTTGGCTGCTGTCTTTTGAGCCAGCCTGACTTGGTGATCAGCCGTCGGGTTCCTCTGGAAAGCCGGTGTTCATTATTCTCAGGCTGATGACTAAACGTGCTCCACTGCTGCTTAGGTGAGCCTGGAGTCTGCAGTTCCTTTGGATCGAGTAGCTGCGCAGACATCCTCTGGAGTGTTATGCCGGGTTTTAATGCTCTGCAAGCTTGCCTTATTAGGGCAATTAGTAAAAGCGTAATTATTTCGCGTGAGCGGGATGAGGAGAACTGCACCTAAGAGCCCGGTGGCTGGAGGTGACGCGGGTAATTCTCGCTGAGCGGAGCGCGCCCTGCCACAGCCCGCGCACCGGCGGCGCCCGGGAGCGGCGGGGGGAGCCCGGGCCGCGGGGGGGCTGCGAGCCGCCGCCGGCCCGCTCGGGAGAGGCCGGGGCCACCGCCGGGCACGGGGCGCGCGCTGTAAACACGGCGGCGGCCAATGGGGGGCGGTGACGTCACCGGCGGGGCGGGGCGTGGTGGCCGCTGGCGGCGGGGCGCGGGGCAGGGCCGGGTCGGGCCGCCCGGCCGCGCCGACACAGACAATGGCAGGCGGCGGCCGCCGCCTCCCGCCGCCCGCGGCCGTACCAGGCTGTCGCTGAGCTCGGCGAGGCCGTCGGACGGGGCCGGTATCCCCTATGGCGGCGCCGGGCGGCCCCGGCGTGGGCTGAGGGCGGCGGCGGGACCCAGCGCCCCGCCGAGGCAGCCTGAGCCGAAGCGCCCGGCTCCAGGCGCCCCGAGCCCCGGCGAAGTGCCTGCGCCCCGGGGCGGGCACCGGCGCCTCCGGGTGCGAGAAGGCGGCGGGCGCGGCCATGGGCACTTGGGCGCGCGCGCGGTAACGGGCTCCCGCCGCCGCGGAACACCGGGGCCTTCGCCGGCCGCCCGCTCCAGCCCGCGCGGCTCTTGCCACGGGCCCGTCTGCAGCTCCGACGTGCCGGCGGCGCCGGCCGCGGCCGCCGAGCCGTCCGTGAGCCGCTGCGAGGCGGCGCTCGCCCCGGTGCGGGCGCGCTACGGCAGCGGTCGCCCGCGGCCCAGCTCCGCGCAGCGGGAGCCGCGCGTCTCCCAGATGCCGGTCCGGTCCGGCCGGCAGCCCCGCAGCCAGCTGCCGAGCAGAGCCCTCCGGTGCCGCGGCGCTGCCCCGCGGCTCCAGCGTCCCGGCGGTTGGGTGCGAGGCCATGGCCTCGGCCCCTGAGCATCGCCCAGCGTCGGCTTGCACCGCGCACGGCAGGACTCTCCCGTCTCCGAAATATGCCGCCAGCGTGTGCTAGCCCGTGCGCCGCGGTCACGGAGGTGGGGAGAGGGCACAGCCGAGACCCGCCCGCGCTGCAGTGAGCCGGAGGAGCTCCAGCTGGCTGCGAGAATGCGAAAGCCGACATCCAGGTCTGTGCGGGAGCCTGCTCGGTCCGCCCCTGCTGCAGGGTCCGCACCAGATGCTGGCTGGAGCCTCCACTGATGCCTTTGTAGTCTCCCAGGTCAGTCCGCTGGGGGCAGATGTCGGTTTATTTACCTGGAAGCGGGTAGAGGTACTACACAGGGGTCCCGGACCCCCACCCTTTGCAGGTGGATGTGCAGCTGTGACAAAGTACTGCTTCTAGTAAGTATTGCAGGATGATGTGTCGGGCAGTATTGGGGTTTAAATATGCATGCTTCTGTGTTGTCCCTCACTTTGCTGTACTTACCCTGTGAACGCACGTCTCATGAAGCTCGCTGTTCATCCCCCTTCCTCTCCTCGTGCCCCCGGCTGCGGGACGCGGTCGTGTTTCTATCTGCTCGCCCTCTTGTTGGCCCTTCCAGGGGGGATGTTATGATGCAGGCTCAGAGTTGTGGCAGCACTTTTATTGTAGCATCACGCATGCAGAAGTGTGGATATGAACATATGAACACCTCTAGATAACAAGTCCCATACTCTAGGGTTGGTATGGTGTAGGATGCAGTCAGGAGCCCAGACCTTCCCTGGGGAGTTTAGGGATGCTTGAAGCACACACCTGCTCCATGCCAAACTTGTTTTGTAGGGCACTTCATCAAAAAGAGTACGGCTAGGAAGGGGAATTCAGAAGAGGGTGTAGGCCACTCCCAGTTTAGAGATGGGGTAAATGTGACAGATGTCTGACTTCTTGAAAGCTTCCTGAAGGAGATCTCGGTCTCTTCTGCTGACCTATTCTAGTGTTTCAAGGTTTTGTAGCTTGCAGCAGTTCCTATTTATCTAATTTTGCAGCAAATAGAGGCCATTTTGTATCATTCGGCTCATCAGTGTGGTGATTTCTGGGTGAATGTTTTGTTTCTGGAGTTTACAGTTTTTATGAGGGAAGACTTGGGTTAGAATTTTTACCATGCTTACAGTACCACTGCACAGATACTGCATAGTGCCCTGTGAGGTGCCTTTTTACTGTTTATAGCTCCTTTAGCCTGTAACCCTTGAAGGAAGGAGTCCCTGTGAGCAGTGGGTGGCACTGTGCAGGTGAGCAGCAGCACAGCACGTCCTCCTAGGCTCTTGCTCTATTGCTTTTTGTATCTGTCCAAAAGCACAACATATTTCATAGTGTTGGCACCAATGGGAACGCAGAGCCAATTTCTGACCTGAGATGCAGAGAGTGACCTTAGGCAGCCAACGGCTTATATACAAATTTCTAATAGCAGAAGAAGTGACATCATTAGTGGTCTGCCCTACCTCTGAAATACATCAGGTCTACATGGCGTCTCTAAAACCTTCCCTGGTTTGCTGAAGTAGCTGTTCATGGATAGTGTGAAAATGTTAGCATCCCAAAGCTCTGGGGAAGAGAAGCCTGGAAAAAAAGGCAGCAAGTGCTTTATCGCTGTTGGTACAGAGACTGCTGCTTGGGGAAAAAGTCAGCCTAAGCCACCCCCCTTCTTCTCTTCTCTAGTAATGACAGGATAAAGAAAAGCAGGGGGAAGTACTATTTTTTGAGGGAGCACTAGCTGCTGGGGACGATAGAGAGGAACAGAGTAGTCCCAGATGGCACAGGAGTAATAGCTACAGTTCCACAGCATTGGAAGAAGTATGAGGAAAGTGTTCCCAGTAAGAAGTCTCGTCCTGGTAGGTGGATGAATGGCTTAAAATCAGTGACAATGCCTGTATGTGCAGGTCTTGATTACTTCATTGCTCCTGCCCATACCCAGTAGTGTTTGTTTTTTCTGTGAAAGCACGGACTTTCTTCAGCTGTAGCTTCGGTTCAGAGTGTAAATACGGTGTTTTCCTCATCTTGTGCCTCAGTAGCTGTGGCATTTCTCACTAATCAAAAGGCCCAGAAGTGACTTACCTCACTTGCACAGATAGGTGTTTGTCTTAGAATATTAAGTAAAAAATTTAAGTGCTTTCATTTGCTGGTAGAGACCAGGACCTGCAATAGCTTACTGCTAAACAGAGCTTTTTGTAAGGTGCATTGAGTATGCTACTGCAGCATCATTTCAGAAATAGGTGTTCCTGCAATGATGACACCTCAAATTAGTACTAAACATGATCAAATTGATACTGCAACATGGAAGGTGTTCAGGATTTTTACTATATAGAAGAATTGAGCAAGATTTTATAGGCAAGTGACAGATGATTTGTAAAACAGGAAGAGAGCAATGGCACTCAGAAGTAATGTGTCCTTAGACAGCTTCCAACCCCACCCACAGCTTGCCCTGGATGAGAATATGGTGTGTCTGACCTGCTCTGCAAAACAGAAAAATGTCTGTGCAGTGCATGGTTTGGGTTTTTTACAGTGCTCAGCTGTCGCACTTGTTAAATTTGGTCTGCGTGTGTTCGTACACTGCATGTCGTAACACAGAAACTGCTGTTAAAGAAACTGCACGTGCTGAGAAGCCAGTGCCCTCGGAGTGGCTTACCACCTCCTGAGTATTTAAGCACAGTACTTGAGAACACGTGCAGATGCAGATCTTGCACAGCAGTATTTTCTGTGGGGAAATAATGGTATCCTGGGCAGATACTGCCCCAGTGGAACGTGCAGGAGATCATGCACCCTCATCCTCTAGTCCTTCCTGTCAAATACTGTTTGTCATTTAGGGTGTGCAGCGTGGCCAAAAAAAAAAAAAAAAAGCCAGACCTCCAGGTGAGAGTGTGAAAAAGAGCAAGTGATATAGACACTGCTCTCCACTAAGAACTGCTGATTTATTTTTCATCAGCGCAAAGCAGTTATTTCCTCTGTAATAGTTCTGGCTGCACTACCGTGTCACAAGGGGTACAGTTTCTTGCTGGTTGAAGCTTGCTTGGCAAAAGGGAGAAAGAGGAGATCCTTTTGGATCTTTGCAGATTCAGTAAAGCAGTGTGCAGTGATCAGAAAAGCAGCGCTCTCTGCTAATTTCTGAAATTTGGCTTGTCAAGCAAAGGAGGTCTTGTCACTTGCTGCTGTATGTTGATGTCCTCTTAGCTCCATACCTGCACCATAGCAGTGGTGTAGGTACCACAAAGAGCAAGATCTGCTAACGTATGGCTTTACTACATATTGTAATAAAGCATGAGCAGGAGGCAGTGGTTTGAGCCAATGCCCACCCATCGGGAATGCTGCTTGCATACCTCAAAAAGAGAAATAAGAGTGTCTTTGGAAGAGGTCTTCAGGTCAGAAGATGGGGAGGGCCATGCAGAGGTGGTCTATTGCAGAGGGGCAGCTGAAGCATTGCACCTGTAACTAAGCTCTGCAGCACAGGCACTTCACCCAGATTTGGTCCTTGTTTTTCTATAACATTTAGGGTGGGGACTCCGCCCTTATTAAAGTCGTGAGTGTCCTGTCTCCTGCTGGCCGGACAGGCAGCTGAATGAGGGAGTGGTAGAGTGTCTGTTGGTAGTTCTGCAGGACCTGTCTCACTCGATGTATAATCACAAAGGTTTCTGGTAGCAACCCTGTTGCCTCTTTGCATGGGAAAAATGTGTAGTGCTGTTTTAGCTACCCTTTTATTATAGGGTACACGCAGTCAGGAGCTGTCACAAACTGCGAGCAGGCTTCACAAGGCAGGTGCTTCTGCAGGCTCAGGTGGAAGCTTGTGTACTGGGTGTAACTGTGAAGTATGCAGGCTGTAGCTCTGTAGGATGCTATCTGATGTAAATAACCACGCATCTTTAAAAGACCTGTATCATAGTGGTGGTGTATCTCTAGAAATGTTTTGTCCATAACTTGCTATCACTACTGTAGTCAGCAGTAGGCTCCCTCTGAGTACAAATGGGAAAAAAAGAAGCTCGTTCTGCACTCAAATGTTGGTTCATGTTTTGGGGAAATGAGTATGAGATTCGAACCAATTTCTTAGTACAGGTCAAAACGTTACCACACGGCTCTTTCCATCCCCTCCCTGCTGGAACAGCCAGGCTCCCCTCAGGCTGCCGGTGCTGTGGAGCAGCCCAGCCCTGACATGACACTGGAACAACTGGTTTTCTCAGGACTGGACCCTGCAAATCAATACCACCAGGAATAGTTTTGCTGTGTTCTGAAGCTTGGTTTTGAATCCATGGGAGAGCTGCTCACTCCCCTGTGAAGGGCTGAGGACAACAGAAGTGAAAATGGCTTTGTGTGTGATGGAACAGAACCCTAAATTAACACATGACCCAGGGGTGCGCTTGGGGCTTGCAGGGCAGGAGGGGCAAAGCACGAGTGGGTGGCTGTGTGTAGCTCCATCAGATCCCAAAAACTTCAGAGTTCCCAGCAGATGAAAGCAGCTGCTGGTGGAAAAGCTCTGTAAGACCAGTCTGTCGTGGCTTGGTCTAAAGCCAACACCTCTTCCTGTTATGCTGAGGAATAATGGTGAGATGTTATTTTGATGTTACATTAAATTTGAAGAATAATAATTTCCAGGAAAGATGTAACATCCAGGGTGTTTTCTGTGAATTTATAAGGTGTCTCAGAGATGTAGAAATGCTGTCATTTTCATCACCTTCATGGAGGCAGCCTTGAGGAACAGCTTCAGAAACCTTCTTTGTGGTTTCTTAAAGGATATTGTAACATTTCTTCAGATTGATATGTAATGGAAAAACTCGAGAAATGGAAAAATTTGCAAGTCTAATTTTTTGGCTCAAAAAAAAAATCTGAAATTTGATCATCAAAAGCAGAGTCCCTGGGTAAAACCTTAAATATGTGGATATGTTCATATCCACATGCATCTTTGCTGCCTTTGGAAAGAGTTAGGGTGCTTCCAGTGTAAGACATCTACCTGTGCTGGGCTGGAGCTGTTTAGATGTACTGTATAATGTAGCAGGAGAAAAGCTTATTTTGACAACGTGATTTATATGCTGTTGAGCTCTTCTTGCCTTTGGTGCACTGCGAGATAGATACTTGCTGTGAGAGCCTCTGTTGAATATAAAAGACAAGCATGTGGAACCTGTGTTCCTGTAACTTCGTTGCCTGCTGAGCAGGTGGCTCTACACAGACCCCTGAAGTGAGCAAGACAGAAAGAGAGTGTGATGAGCAAAATAAGAAATAAGGGATAAAGGGTCTTGAACTTCTCAGAGTGATACCTGTAACATTCAGCCCTATGGCTCTTATACCCATCTCTTCATTACTGCAAAGTAAACGCATAACTTCAGGTAGCATTTTGGGTTTTTTTTCATTTCTGCTTCATTTTCATCCTCTTCATGGTGTTTGGGTCTTGCTGACAGTGCTTTTTTTGTCAGTAAGGGTTTTCACAGGAAAATGTCTCAGAGCAGGACTGGGTCAGGTTTTGTCATGTTTTCTTTACCAGAAAACATGGTTTTCTTTTGCGATGAAGCATAGTACTTTGCTTAAGGAATACGTTTTGGTGCTGTCTGGTACATCACACGCACGCACGCATGTGCGCATGCAACCCTTTGCTTCACAAAATTTGAGAGGTTTTCTTTCTGTCCAATTCCTGTAAGTTTTACACAGCTGTGGCAGGCATCCTTCTATGTAGGCTGCTAACATGGGTACAGATACATCCGTTTTAAGGATACGCTGTGTGTATCGCATACAATTCCTGTGGTATGTAAAGCTGACTTGGGTTTTGACCCTGTTGAACCTGGGACTGTGTAAAGGAAAGATGATGTTTTCATGCCAGCTTCTGTGGCATAAGTTGTAGTACTTGTCTTTTCAACATTATGCTGTTGTCCTTAGGGATGAAACTGGTCAAGTCCCGTTACTGAGAATACAGAAGTGATAACGTTTTGATACAAACCAGCAAACTTAGGACTTGGAGAATTGTCCTGGTTTCAGCTGGGATAGAGTTAATTTTCTACCTAGTAGCTGGTATAGTGCCATGTGTTAGATTTAGCATGAAAATAATGTTGATAACACACTGATGTCATAATTGTTGCTGAACAGTGCTTACACTAAGACAAGGACTTTTCAGCTTCCCATGCTCTGCCAGGCACACAAGAAGCTGGAAGGGGACATAGCCAGGGTAGGCTAGGAGGTCACTTAGACTTACCCTTTAATTAGGTCCTTGCATAATCTAAGTTTGCAAGGTACAAGATCATCTTTATTCTTTGTAACTTAATTTTACCAAGGTAGGACCACTGCATCCTGGTAAAAATAGTTGGGAAGTTAACCTGCCTGCGGACAGTTGACTTTTAAAACGATCCTGAGAGATATTGCAAGGGTGCACCACGAGGAGAGTGTGTAGAAATTGGTATTTGTATGTGGTTTACTTTTGGGAGCCTGACTGAAAGCAGGCAGGTTCCCTGGCCCTGCCCCAAGCAAGGGAGGAAGGAAACTTGCTGTTGAGGGGGTTGAATGACCCAGGGATCTTCCACTCAGTGACGTGTGGTGCTCTCGCTGCAGCCCGGGCAAGGCGTCTGTTGGCTTGTTAGCAGTGTATGGACTGTGCTGACTGTGGTCGAAATGCCATTAATCCGGGGCCTCCTGTGGATGAAGAGGAGCCTTTCATCTCATTGTTTAGTCCAGGGGGAACCTCAGGGGATCAGGGGAAGGTGCCCTTCCCTTTGGCTGCTCCTCCGTGCTTAGGTGTCCTTGTTTTGTTTCGTTAAGACTGTACCAACTCTTGCAGCATGGCTAGCTGCTGTCTTTCCTTTCCTGTTCTCGCTCTCCCCCCCCTTTGAGTTTTCTTTTTTTTTTCTTGTGCACTAGTGCAGTGCACGCGCTTCAAGTGACCAGTCCCTTTTGAAGGGGACACCTTGGTGTGCTTGATACCGCGGAGTTTATTATGGAAATGCTATACGTAAATACCTTTGAAATTGCTGTCAGTTGTGGCTTTGTTCTAGCTGTTTAGGTAGCAAGTTTAATCACCTGGAAAATGCAGCATGAAGATACTTTCCATGCACTGCTGCCCCACTGACCTTATTTGCTGCCTGGAGCTTTCTAATCCAAGGGTGCGCCCTGCTGCTGGGTAAATGCCGGCAGTCTCTGCTAGCCCTGGAAAGTGCTTCCTTCGCTCTGTGCTGGCACTCTAGAATGTTTGTTTCCACTTCCCATTTTACTAATAGCAGCATATTTCTGATCTGCCTGTAGACTGAGCAGGGATTTACAACCCTCTATGGAAAACACAGTTGTCTTGGTAAGATGCTGAATGTTCCAGGTTTAAGACTCTGATGAGTTTGTAGTGTCTGTCCTTCTGACTCCTGTTAGGTCAAACAGATACCCTCTGCTACCAAAAAACAGGTACTCCTGCCCTAAATACTTCCCAGGAGCACTGTCCAGGTGTCTGAATAGGAATACATAGGAGCATTAGATGCTGTTTCAAATTCTGTTTCCTAAGAAAAGTTCTTTTAGTGATCCCATCAGGGGACAGTGGTGGTGACAGACATCCCTTTAGTAACTTCAGTCCTCCAACAAAAAGTGCCAGGAGGCCCTCAGTGTCATTAGCTTGGTATCAGGAAAGGTGGAGGCTTCACCTGTTAGAGGTCAGAGCCTAGGGAGAAGGGCCTGGAAAATGGACACAAACATGGGACCCTCCTTTTGTGTTCCACAATGGTTTCAGCTTGGGAAAAAAAAGGGGGGGAAGTAGTAATACAAATAACATATGCTGTTATTTAAATATAGAGTAATATTAAAAAATGAGACATACAGTATGTATATAAATATATAGTTATATAAATATTTGTTTAAATAACAGCATACTTCTGCATCTCACTGGAATAATTTTCCCCTGCTGTTTCTGGCTGAACCGAATATATATTGACAGCTAAACGGAAGGAGCAAATCCCCAGTCTTGCAGCCCTGGGCTTGTTCTATAACACCGGTTCAAACCAAATTTCTTCTTCTTTTAAAAAGATGCTGCTTTTGCCTATATGAGGTTGAAGGCTCAGATACAATATGCAGTGTATGTTGCTGCTCTTCGCTCTAATAAAATGCCACCCATCTGGGGAGAGCAGCATTAGATGTGCAGAACGGAGCTGTTAACCTGCACGGCAAACATGGCCCCTCTTCCCGGTGCCTGAGCTGTAGTAGCCGCTTGGCAGAGCGGTGCCAGGTTCTGTCAGTCTCTGCAGCGTACGTGCTCCGCCTGGCAATGGGGAAGGAGGAGACAGCGACACGGACTGCACTGCAGCACACTGCAGCACTCCCGGAACAAAGACTTGCTGGGAAAACACGCCTTGCATTGCTGCTGTGTGCGGACCGCAGTTGAGAGGCAGGGCCCTGACACCGCACCATGTTACGAGTTTTTCCTCAGGTAGCTGTCAGTCACTTTCCCAGAGGCTTTGCAATTAGTGGGATAACCGAATTATTAATAAGGCACAAATAATAAGTAATAGTGTTTTGGACTAGGCAAGAACAGACTGTAGTGAGCTCACCTCTGAAGTGAGGTTAGAGGGGAGGTGCTGGCCATGCTGCTTTATCCCAGGCTCTTGAGCAACCAGGGATGCTGCATTACAACCCGCTGGAGCTGGCCAGAAGGGAGCGGAGCTCTTGTCTATTGTCAGACCGTGGCAGCTTCTTAGGGAGAGCAAGATGTCTTTAGCCAGTAGACTTGAGCTGTCTCTTACCAATGGTCTGCAATACGGCCTTCAGTGCAGTAGAGCAGAGATCCGTATCTCTATAATACCCTCTAGTGAGACTTGTGCCTTGCAGGGTATAGCATACAAGTACTCCTGCAACCTTCCAGGGAGGTATCTGCATGTAACCAGGTCACTCGGAGAAGACTTTCTCCTTTAAAACCTGATCAGAGCTCGTTCATTTTCATGGAGATGCCTATTACTGTCAGTGGGCTTTTTCTGGAGTTATCAGTGCTCTGCTCTGCCACATCATCACTATGGGTGCATGAAACCAAACAGGATGAGGGTTGTCTCTTCCCCACAGTTTATTATATATGTTGTTAGCATGATAGCAAGGTTCATTAAATGTTCCCTATCCACAAAATTATCCTGCCCAGCTCACATGAGCTGCATGAAGCTTCTCGCTTACGGGTCACAAGACAGAAGGTGCCTTCTGTGTTTGCAGCCACTCGAGCTGCACTGACTGGCCCTAAACACAAAAAGACTGCTTGAGTTGATCTCTACAGCATCTGGTTTTGCAGTGTCCTATTAACCTATCCAAATCTCCCTGCACCACTGGTCAAGCATTAGTAGCTGTACCATAGCGCTAGGTTACGATGCAAGGAGGAGAAAATAACTAATACAGGCTTTAGGCTTCTGCAGAGACCAAAGGGCACAAGAGTTGTACGGCTTTTCAGGATGATGTTACTGGATTTTCAGTGCCCGTACTCTGATTTCTGGTAGTTCTGGCACATGGCTGAAGCTGTTGGCAAGAAAGGGAGCCCGTCAGGGAAGGAGTAAGTGCCTGTTTAAAGGCTTCTTTTTCTAAGCACAGAAGGAAGCAGAGGAGTCTTTTTTTCCCTCCAGGTACCATTATTGCATGTTTCAGGAGGCAAGCCAAGCTGAATTCAGGGCTCTTGTAAAGTAGGGGGATTTACTTTAAAATGGAGAGTATTTTGACAGATACAATCCTGCTGGAATGCTGTCTGAATGGTTATATTTGCTTAGGGTTTACTTGTGTTTTGAAAGAAGTTGTGTTACCCCTATCCTTTATTGTGTGGATACAGCTAGAATCACACGGAAGGGGATCCATCTTCTGCCTGCATTTTTCATTTTCCTGGCTGTTTTCTTTAAGGAATTTCTCTGGAATTGCAGTTAAAGGGATGCTGCAGGAGCTTGAAGAGCTAGGATGCTGCAGGGCAAGTGTCTCTGTGCACTGCCAAGCAGAGCAAATCTGTGTGATGTCCAGGATAGTTGGTTGTTATTTCCTGCAGTAGCCTGCCAAAACCTGAGCTTGCTATCCATGGAAATATTCTTATTCTGGCTTTCTCCAACCTAGATAACCAATTCAGGATGTCAATATTGGAGCGACTTGAGCAGATGGAGAGGAGAATGGCTGAAATGACAGGCTCCCAGCAGCACAAACAAGGAGTAGGAGGAGGGAGCAATGGGAGTGGGAACGGAGGAACGCAGGTGCAGGTATGAACCTTGCTGTGTCCAAACATGGCAGCTTTGTTTTCTTACCAGAGTTGGGTTGGGGGGGTTGGAAAGGATTACAGTTTTTCCTAAACAACAGGCCTGGTTTGTGGGTATGTTTAACTGCAGTTGGCTTTCGCTCACATTTGCCACTCTCAGTGCTTGTAGAAGCGGAAGGCTGCCTGCTCAGGGCAGGTTGCAGCTCCCCTCAGTGGTTAAACTGGGATGTGTGTGGTGTTTCAGTGCGTTTCCGGGACTGGAACTCTGGGCAGCTGCTTTGAGAGCCGCGTGGTGGTGGTGTGCGAGAAGATGATGAGTCGTGCTTGCTGGGCAAAGTCCAAACACTTGATCCATTCAAAGACTTTCCGAGGAATGACACTGCTCCACCTAGCCGCTGCCCAGGGCTATGCTACACTGATCCAGACCCTCATCAAATGGCGGTAAGACCCAGCCCGTTGGACTCTTGGGTGTCAGTACAGGCATGAGAAGCATATGTAACCTCTGCTTGGTCCAGATTTCTGGTTGTCCCTTACAACCAGCCATGTCCCTGAACTTGTTCCTGTCCCCTGATCTCATGGGACCTGTCTCTTGAGAGAGCAAGTCCCATCACTGGATGTATCATGCCCTTAAAGTCTCTGGTGGTGGCACCATCTGTAGTAAATATGTGTGTCATATTGAAATAAATATGCATGGCCATTTGTTTGTGTTACAGTGCATTAGGTAAAGCTGTACATGTAGGCAGAGATCCTAACGTGGCTACAGAGCATCATTTGTTCTAATGTTTCCTCTGCAGCACCAAACATGCGGACAGTATTGATCTGGAGCTGGAAGTTGACCCTTTGAATGTGGATCATTTCTCCTGCACGCCTCTGGTAAGAGCAGAAACTGAAACTTCTGAGAGAGTCTGAGGATCCCCTGGAGTTCTTCCTGATGTGTTATTTTCCTAATTTGCTTCATACTCTGAAGAGTAGGTGTTTCTTGTGTGTCCTTGCTGTGTAAATGGTAAGACATGGCACTGTCAGCTTCCTGGCGTTTTGTTGAGAGAGACCACACAGAAAAACCCTTGTCATCGAGTAAGATGAGGAAAGGGGACAGACAGGTGGTTCTGGTTTGTGTTTTACCTAAAATCTAGTCTCCACTATCATGCTGGGAAGAGGGCTTTACTCACCTTCTTTCACGTGGTTCTCTTTGACTGACTGTAGAGTTTGTAAAGTCATTACACTATCTTGGTCATTGGAGTCGTGAAATTGTGACTGAGAACTTAGACAAGCAAAAAGGCAAAGCAGGTGGAACCAGAAGCGCCAGTTTGCAACAGCAGAGCGTTGTTTTTTTTGTTTCCAATCTTCAGTCCTGTCTGCGAGTTTCTCATCTCAGAGGTTCCTTTGCATATGAGGCTGCTCTGTCTCTGCAGTGATGCCAGTGTGTCATGTCATGTGTGTGTGTCCCCCAAAAAGCCAAACCCAAAAACATTTAAGAAACTCTCAATCTGTCTGCTTCATTTAGCAGATGAAGGTTTCTCCGTCACAGGAAAGAATAGCATGCACCTAATCCTCTGTGATAGCCTTTTGTCAGGATAGGACATCTATAAAAGCTAGTTGCTGGGGTTCATGTTGTGGTTTTGCTTATCAGAATCATTTTTCTGTGAGCTGGGGAAGGAGAAGGCAGGTCACCCAGTGGGTCAATTGTCTTTTCTTTTTTAGATGTGGGCATGCGCCCTGGGCCACATGGATGCAGCCGTTGTGCTGTACAAGTGGGACCGCCGAGCCATCTCTATTCCTGACTCCCTTGGGAGACTGCCACTGGCCATTGCCCGGTCTCGGGGCCACGTGAAGTTGGCGGAGTGCTTGGAGCAGCTACAGCGAGATGAGCAAACTCAGCTTGGGCCAAGCCCCAGGATTCAGTGCCCCTCGAGCACAGACTCCAACACAGAGAACTGGGTGTCCCAGTGGCACAGTGAGCTTATTGCCTCTCAGGAGCCTCAGAAGGGAGTCACTGTGATTTCCAGTACAAATACAGGTGAAACAACCCTGAGGGCATGCGCTGCTTTGCTGGTATTTGACATGTGGAAACCTGGGGGCAAGGAGCTCACCTGGGCGGCAGATGCCACCTCTAGCCCTGTTGCCTATGCTTAATTCTTTTCTTGTGGGCTCTCTGTCGTGTGCTCCAAGTATTGGGAAGAGGAGCGAATGCCTGCTTTTGAAAGACGTGTGTATCTTAAGAGTGGTTGAAGTAGTAGCCTCCCTGGGTTATAGGTACTCCTTTTGCACATCTTGTCAGGTGATCTAGAGCATGGTACAAACTTCTGCTTGCGGCTCTGCAGCAGAAGCTGGTGTGCTTCCTACAGCAGTCATGGGTTGCATGTTTTGTTTTGACCATTGATCTGTTTGTTTCCAGAGCTGAGACGACCAAGATCAGAACCTTCCAGTTACTACAGTAGTGAGAGTCAGAAAGATTACCCTGCACCCAAAAAACATAAGCTGAGCCCTGAATATTTTCAAGCCCGGCAAGAGAAGCTGCTTTCCACTGCGCTGAGCCTGGAACAGCCAAGTGTCAGGAAGCAGAACTCCAGCTCCAAGCAATCTGTCACTGAGACAATCAGCCCCAGTGAAGGGATAAGGGACTATGGCCGGGAACTCTCCCAGCACATCCCAGAAGTTACTGGGTACCGGGGCTCTGGCAGCCAAGCAGGCATCAAATGGAACCCAAAAGACATTTATATTGGTGTGTCAGCAGTGCAGGTGGCAGGGAGCCAGAAGGGGGCTGCACTGGGGAAGGACACTGTAGCCCATCGGCTACGCCAGCGAGAGCAGATGAATGTGCTGATGATGGCTGACAGGGAGATGGTGGATGCAGAGCTCTTATCCTATAGGGACAACGCAGGGGATGAGGACTGCTTACACCACATGGATGACTTGCAGGTAAACATACCCGTAGGGTCTCCTTTCAACCCCAAGGCAAACGCTAATGATTAGCACTTAGGGTTGTGCACTGGCTTACACTTCAACAGCATACAGGATGCACAAAAGGGTTAGCAGTTTTGCAAGGAAAAAGGAGTAAAGCAGGGCCCTTTGGTCATGTCAGTAAATGAGACTAGGGTGGCCCCGTAGTCCTTTGGGAACTGGTAAATAGCCCCTATGAAGACAAGGTGGCCTGAGAGAGGCAGTGGTGTGGTCGCAGACCAAGCCGCTGCACTTTAAAGTGCAAGGAGGTAAGAGTGGGTAACGGGAGACAGTGGGTTTGGGGAGGATAAAATCCCACTAGGTATGGAATAGAGGAAATAAAACCACAACAAAAGCAGGACAGACAGATGAGAAGTAGTCACTGGAGAAAAGATAGCGTTTGGTCTTCTGAGCAAAGAGAGTAATGGGAGCACAGCCTACATGTACTGTGTTGGCATCTCTATATATTCTCATCCTGCTTGTGTACCACAGATGAAGCAGATCTTTGCAAAGCAAGAACTGGTTTCTGTTCTCTGTATTAAAAAAATCCTGTGAACCTTGGTGGGATGGGGTGATACGGTTCAGAAGGATTCCTGAAAAAGTTGTGGGCCCAAGGGTTTTGACTTCTCTTGATGTGCCTTTATTGGCCTGTCATGGTCTGCTGCATGTCCTAGCAAAAGAGTGGCAAGGTCGCTTTTCCGTTGGAAACAACATAGTAGTGACAGCTGTCAGTAGCGCACAGTAAAGGTCCAACGACATAAGCCTTTTGCCAAATCTCATAGGCTCCCTGTACACTCAATGAAAAAGAGGTCTGGGGAATACGAAACCCTGCAGCGCTTTGTCAGAAGAGGCAGAAAAGCAAATGAGCTTTGGCTAATGAATTTCTGTCTAAAACTGGGCTGTAACACGCAAGTACAAGGCTCCTGCTACCAGGCATTAAAAGTTTGCTCTCCCCCTTCCCAGGTGAACATGATGACACTTGCGGAGCACATTATTGAAGCTACGCCTGACAGGATCAAGCGGGAGAATTTTGTGCCGATGGAGTCACCACTGCTGGAGAGAACGGACAGTGCTGCCATGAGCACCACAATGAGCTGGCTGGCCAGTTACCTTGCTGATGTCGATCATCTGCCGAGTGCTGCACAGATGAGGTCAGTAAGAGCTGTGAAGTTGCTCTAGGTTTCTGAGTGGTCTGGATGCTGGGCAGCATGCGCCAATTCTCTGGCCTGCAGATGCTTTTTCTCAGTGGGACTCAGTGCTGGTGTTTCAAGCCCAGCCACACTCTCATGGTCAAATGAATCATTGCCAGCACAGCTACAAATTCATGGAAGAATGGGAGTGCGTGCAGCAGCAGGCAGGTGGGGAAAGTGGCCGCAAGGTCTGACTTGTGACTTCTCTTCCGGCACCAAGTTTGTGCGATGCAGTACAGGCAGGCTCAGGAATATGGGATGTTGGTAGGAGAATGGGAGGGGAGCATGAGCTTCTGCCTTGAACTGAGAAATGTTGTAGCCCTTATCTGTGATGCCAGCTCAGGTGCATTGTGAGCCAATAATTCCTACTGTGATTGGTATTTCAGAAGTCTGTATAGTGAACCCCTGACCCCTTCTTCGAACACCAGCTTGAGCCCTGCAGGCTCACCAATCAGTGAAATAGCTTTTGAGAAACCCAGCCTTCCCTCGGCAGCAGACTGGTCTGAATTTCTGAGTGCATCCACCAGCGAGAAGGTAGAAAATGAGTTTGCACAGTTAACTCTGTCTGATCATGAGCAGAGAGAACTCTATGAAGCTGCCAAACTCGTCCAGACTGTGTTCAGGAAATACAAGGTACGTGCCCGAAATGTCTGACGTCTTCCTCGTTAGGCGTGAGAGAGTATAATTTGTTACAGACAAGATGCGGGTAATACCCACTGCTGGGACAAAAATACAGTTTGTCATAACCTTTTCAATGCTTCTAGCTTTCGCTTGTTGTTTACCAGCACCTACTCTACTGGAGAGGCCAGGCGATGCCATAGCATGCCTTCTGTGCTGGAGCAGCACTCATATCCTCAGAATACACCTCAGAGGTTCTGGTTGGTTGCCTGCTTGGTGTAAAGATCAATTTTGAGGATTTGTCCCCTACATGAATTGACAGTAGAAGTATCTCCACGGAATGCCTAGACCTGAATCAGACCAGATAGCACTGATAGGAGAGATTTAGGAGGTGCCCTGCAAGCTGCTGTGAGACACTTATCATCTGTCCTGTTTTTTTGTGTACTCTGACTACTTGCTGCTTCTTTCCTTCGCCACATAGGGTCGTCCTCTCCGGGAACAGCAGGAGGTGGCTGCTGCTGTTATTCAGCGTTGCTACCGAAAATACAAACAGGTAATAAAGGAAGGGAAATTTTATGAAACATGTGTAAGTGCCGTGAACACAGCCCTTTGTAATGGGAATTATCCCACTGTTCCTCTTGTATGCTTTTCAGCATGCAGCAGTGAAATGCCTTGCTCAGGCAAAACTGAAAAGGATCCTGAGTCTTAATTTTGGAGGGAATCCTTGAGAGGATTTAATTTGTGATGATAACCTGCATTTTTGCTATGAGAATGAGGGCAATGATATATTCCATATTGGCCTTTATGCATGCTATAGCCTGGTGAGACTATTCTCTGACTAGTTGCTTGCCAAATTTCATTGTGAAATTGAAGTTGGTTTCGCCTTTATCAAAGGCAAAGATGAAAAATAGGTTGTTTTATTTTGCACATACTAAACTTTTAAACTATGGGAGGTCACATGTTTTAGCTTGGTACAAGTTGTTCCAGGACTGAGACTGTTCTCCAGACTCTAGTCGGAGACATGCTTTTAGGCTGAGTTCTCAACCCCAGAAAAAGAAGATACTTTTTTCCTTTTTGGGTTTTTTTTTTTTGGGGGGGGGGGGGGGAGGGGGGGGGAGGGTGCGGGTTCGGGGTTTGGGGAGGGGATAGAGCCCATGCCCCTCTTTCACTGTACCCTGCTAGACTCAAGCTGCCTGGTGCCTGGCGGTATGTTACATGAAGTGAAAGGCAAGATGCCTGTGCTCTTTTACAACCTTCAAAAGCATTGATTTGGGAAGCCTTTCTAATGTTAGGTGACTGCACCATGATTCACACTCAACCTGTCACATGGCTGTCATTCTGGAGTGATGCTTCCTGTAACAGGGAAGCTTAATTCCTTTCAAAAACTGCTTGACAAACTGCTTTGTCTTGGATCCTGGAATCGCTTTTTTTTTTTTTTGAAAGAAGATGGTTTGGTTTTTTATTTTTCATTCTTTATTTGCAGAACTAACATTAACTATGTATTTTTCTGTTTCTCCCTAAGCTTACTTGGATAGCCTTGAAGGTAATACAAATACAAACACTATTTTGGAAACAATTCCCCATGGGTCACTAACTTTTGCATTCCGTATAAACCAGGAGAACCTGGCATTTAGAGAAATGTTTTCATAGTATCCACTAATAAATACCTGTGGTTGAGAAAGCAGTGACAAACCAAACCTTATGGGAGATACGTAGGGGCTGCTGTGTCACAGCATATCAACGTAGTAGTACAACTGGAAAAAAAAGTCTCCTGCTTCTACAGGTACTCATATTAGCAGTGATGGGCTGAGGTGCGGGGACGGTTTTGAAGCCGGTTTCCAGAGGAACAAGCTTTCCTTTGTTGCTGCTGATGAGGCGTCACTTGGCGACCTCTGCCTTGGCATTCGGGGAGCACAGGAGAACATTTATCCTACCCATGTAGCCAACGTCCTCTGCATTGTGCCTGCCAGCCAAAGTGTTTTGAACATTCGTCTTTGAAATACCTGTGCCCTCAATCTTAAGACCACCATCTCGTGTGCGTTGCTGCTCATACTGGAGCACGGCTGTTGATGTCAGTCTTAAATTGTTCATCGCCAGTAGTTTTCTGCTGTAAAGAGAGATTTCCCAGCTGTGCAACATCTTGCTGTCATCAGGTACTAGAACCAGCTGAGCTTCTCTCAGAGCTACCCAGGAGGCCAGTTGTGCTCTTCCTGGAGAGAACATGTCCTCAGGGTAATCTTCCATCCACAGCTTCCTCCTGCGCCGTGGTGTTGTATCAGTCCAAGAACTGTTCTATCAGCACAAGTGAGCTGAGCTTTCTGGGGCTGCTGTGCTAGCTGAGGCTTACCACCTCACAGCAGTTAGGTGACTTTTCCGTTTATCCTCTTCCCAGCTAGAGGTAAAAAGAGGATGAGAGGGAGCAGCTAATGAGCTACGTGGGTCTTAGTGTTGAATGCAAACATATTGGGGTCTAGTCTATCAAGTGACTGCGATTTTCTCTTTCACATGCCTTATTCCTCTGTTATGTTGCTGTATTGCTGAGATCAGCACAGGCTCATGACTAGATTTGAACAGTCATAGCTCACATCAGTTTTGTATTTGAACCCTTCTGTTCAGGGGTTTGTAACTCAGCCACAGAAGTCCCATCTGGGCTAAAAATTGGAAGGAAAACCACAACCAGCCTGTGTGTGGACTTACTTAAAACAGCTAATTTAAAACCACAATCTGATCCATTTAATGAAAAATGTTAAAAAGAAAAGAAAACAAAACAAGATGGAAAAGAATAATGGCAAAATATAACTGCACCTAATGACTGCTTCAATTCCAAAAAGTGAAATTTGGTAAATGGTCGTCTGTGATGATATTGGAGGGATTTTTGCTTTGGGGTGTTGTTGGGGTAGGGGGCATTGTGTCTTTGCTTTTGGGTTGGTTTTTTTTCCACCCCCCAATAGATGGGAAAACTCCACTGAGGTGTATTAGGACATTACACTATACAGGGCAGCAGCTGCTATTTCTGTATCTTGCCTGTCTGATAAAGTGAGCGGAAGTCATAGCTGATAAAATGTTGAGGAACACCAGTCACAAGTTTTGAAAGCATTAAAACTTTCAAAATAAGATCAGTAAACACTGAAAGCCTCTGTCATAGTGTTAGTTCAGAGGTATGAGTGCAACTTCTACACATTATTCTACATCTCTTAAAAAGTACTTCTAAAAATATGCATGAATGCATATGGTTTCTGTTAAGCAGCCATCCACTTGCGTGCTTTAAAAGCAAAAAGGATGTAGAATAAAGAAGATTTTCTTTTTAAGTGTTTGTGCCTGCTTTATTTGAAATCATGGGGCTAGAAATAATACAGTGCTAGGGGGAATTTTGGATGCGTCTGACTGCTCATGCAAATCTGCAAGTTCAGTGGATGCTTGTTACAGACTTCTATGGAGATTCAGTTTTGCCTATGACTTAGGCTCAATATTAAACTTGCTTAATTAACTGTTGTGGGTTTGGGGTTTTGTTTGGTTTTGGGGTTTTTTTTTAAGTTAGAATCATATGTTATTGTATTTGAAATGCTTGGATTTAAATGGCTATACTTGAGCAATCAAAACTTGCAGTATTGGGCTATGGCATAGAAAAAATAAATGAGCTGTTACAAGTTAATTGGCGTAGGAAAGTGGAATACACTTGTGAACAGTGAATTCTGTTCTTAAAGCAGTTTGTTTAAAAGATACTTTTAAAGGAAGACACAAAAAAGTGTATTTTGGTTTTAGTTATTTTGCTAGCATCTTGGAATAGTCAGTCACAGTGCTTTATCCTTATAGTCACTTAGGCATATTTTGCTGCTGTTGTTACAAGCCTTTACAAGCAATGGCTACGTAAGTGAGCATCCTGTACTTTTTAATGGTATTTCTCTGTGCAAGGGAAGCAAACAGTTCCTCTAAGGGTAGTCAGTCGGTCTAACGCAGACCCACTGCAGTACGAATACAAAGCAGTGTAAACATGACTCAGGATCCGCTCCAGCTCTTCCAAAGTTGTTCACAAGCATAGTACAGCTGGATCTCGTCATCAGCGCGTACGTGTAGGGCCCCTGCTAGCTAGGTATTAAATAAAAGCCATCCTGTCAAACTGTTACGGGGGCAGCAAAACAGGCAGTTGCTTTCTTGACGCAGACTAGGTTCTGCACCTAGTCTCACAGTTGTTCCAGTTTGCTGTCACCCTTTCTTCATCCAGTTCCCAATCAGCGAGTAGATACTCCTTTGCTTCTCATCATGTCTTAGTGGTACAAGAGTCTTGCACCGTAGGAACCTGCTTCTCGCTGGTTTTATTGGAATGCCTCAGCTCCTGTTTGTTTCTCTTGTAGTATGCACTTTATAAAAAGATGACGCAAGCTGCCATTCTTATCCAGAGCAAATTCCGAAGTTATTATGAGCAGAAAAAATTCCAGCAGAGCCGACGAGCCGCGATGCTGATCCAGCAGTACTATCGTAGCTACAAAGAATGTGGGAAGAGGAGACAGAACCGTCGGGCAGCCACCATTGTACAACAGAAGCTCAGGTGAGCTGTCTGGATGTTAGATGCTACCAGGATCTTTGTACGTTGTTTTTACACTCATTGGGGCTGTGCTGTAATTTACTGACAATGGCCAGTGGGGAAAGGACAGTGGTTCGTAGGGTAATTATTCTTGAATTTAGTATTATTCGCCCCAGTTTTGCCTGCGCTTCAGTGTTGGGTTTTTTTTGTGTTTAGAAGCAGTCTGCTTACCAAGAAGCAGGATCAAGCTGCTCGCAAGATTATGCGGTTTTTACGACGCTGCCGCCACAGGTACGACACTATCTTTTGGTATCTGCCCTTTGTTAGAGCAATGCAACAATATTCAAGGGTGTTTGCAATGAGTGCAGTGTAAAGGATAATAGAATCAGCTCCCTACAGATATTTTAATCAAATAATGAAGCCCAGCTGCTCCCACGGTATTCTGACAAAAATTGAAATTTCAAACTTGACTCTTGCTGAAAGAGAATCATGTTCAGCTCTATTGCTGATGTGGCACATCAGCCCAAGTTGTGCTGGGCAGACACAGAATTAGAAAATTTTGAGCAAAGCAAGGCATGTGACTTTAAAAGTTGGATTGGAGGAAGTCTGGAAAAAAAACTTACAGAATCGTAGCTACAGCTTGTAAGTGCTGCACAAAGCATTCCTGGTATGTGGGAAAGTGCAAAATGCGACCACATCTGGTGTACGCTGGAAATGCCTTTAGTTTGATCACAGGATCTTCTGGTAAACTCTCATCAAATACGGGTTCTTTTTAATGTGGATGGGTGGAACGTGCCAACAGAGCAGCAGACAAGTTAGTTCACGTCAGCCACTCCACACATACCTTAGTAAACAGGGAGTACAGACACAGACATGCAGATGAATCATCTGCCAGCGTGGGAGCCTGCACGGGCGTGCCAAAGTGCTCGCATGTGGCAGCTAGCGCTACCATGACAGTACTCTGCTACACGCAGGGTGTTTGTTTTTATTTTTCATTGAAAGGATCCCATATATGATCAGGTTGCAAACTGGAACTTTGCCTAGGCAAAAGTGAATTCAGATGTTTCTGACTCTGCTCCCTCCATTCTCACCACACATGCATTTCATCCACTCAGGAGCTGGTCAGACCTGATGCATTTTGAAGCATGTCTAGTTCAGCCCGGTGATGTTTGAACAAGGAGAGCTCTGAGAGGCAGAGGGGCATGTGATAAACTTGATTTTAGAAACAGACGCAGTCCTTTTTGTAGGATTTCAGAGCTGCAGTTTGTAGGAGGTCGGTGTGGCTCATGTTGTGGAAGGACATCTTACCTGCAGGTCCAGTGGGAAGTACCATGTGTGGACAAGAAAGAGGGCTTTATGGTTTCCAGGCCAGTTCCAAATGCACTTGAAATAGCCACAGTTGTTCACGAAGAAGCACGAGTGGCTTCTTGCTATCAGCAGGGCATGTGGAAGAGACCAGCAGGTTTGTTCTGTTGTGCTTGTTGGGCAGTATGTACAACTGAAGCAGGCAGAGGCTCGGAATTTCTGTATCCTCTCGGATCTGCTTGAGATCCAGGCAGCCCCTGGGGAAGCCACATGCCTGTTCCCATCCGTGGAGGCCCTGGGGTCAACCTGCCAGAGGCTCTTGCAGCTGACTCTCACACACAAGCCCCGAGAATACCTCACAACTAGCTGTTATCACTGTGTTTCCCAGCAATGTCCAGGATGCGCCATGCACTTCAACCACGCTCAGTTAAGTTTCCAGCTCTCAAGTAACCTAGACTGTCCACGGCTTTAATTGCCCATGAATCCAGCAGTTTTTCTTGCCTTCAACTCATTGCCTTCCTCTTTCTCAGCGCCTTCTGTTTCCTTTGTAGAGCAAAACCCTGCTGAAGTTTGCAGGCAAGACACTTACCTTTGCCTGTAGTCAACCTCCTCTCTCTTCAGCAGCATGGTCCCTGCTGCCGTGCATCTCTGGGAGACAGGTTTAGGTCTTGGGTGTTTATAGGCAGGAAATAAAAAGCAGCGAGGGGCGGGGATCTGCTGTCAGTAGGCTCTCTCTGGCTTCTGTCACGCTGCGCAGTACTTGAATTTCTGCAACAGGGCAGTCCTGTCTATGTCCACAGGCGCTTTGTTCATGGTTGTGGTTACTTGGGAATTCATCCATGGTTCTTGGCTAGGATGCAACAAAAGCAAAAAGTAACTTATCCCCACTGAAAACGTTAACTGTGTTTCACAACTGCCTTGTTTTTCCTTCTGAAATATAAACAATCACATATTCGTGGTCATGTACTTTCTCCAAGCAATCAGAAGGGTTTACAACTGTGTTAGTGTAAGTAATACTAATAATTGACACAAACTTTAACCAGGAGCATTCTGGCATTGGCAAATGCTAAAAATAAAAGCAAGGCTTAGCAAAATTACAAAACCAGCATTTAGAATCTGCTTGAAAAAGGCATAAATTTACCAGCCTCCTAGATTTACAGAACTGTTTAGAAATATGGCAAGTTTGGGCCTCTTTCCCCATATTCCTCGTGCTTGCCAGAAGAGCTCTAGCAAGCAGCTGTGAAGAAAGACATTTTCCGAAACACTTTGTGCGCTGTCTGCTTAGGCTGCATCTGTGATCCTGGGATCACACTGCGGGAGTATCTCACAGACCCTCGGACTCTCCTGGCTGCCAGTACCGTACGCAAAGATCTGGTCCCATGCTTGTTTGCGCTCAGCGAAGAACAACACACAAATCATGTTCTTAGAACTTATTACCACACAGGATTTTGGAGACAGATAGATTGAAGTCTTTTGCTTGTGTAAACAACTGCATAGGAAAAGTATAATACTGGAAATGATACAGATCTACTTACTAAAACAGAGCTTCACCTGCTTCAGCATCTTAGCTGACTCAGACTGACCCATTTGCTTCCTTGCCCCCTGCCCTGTGGGGAAGATCCACATGCTTTCCCCAGCACAGCCATGTCCTGGTTGAGCCCACCCACATTTGTTCCTTCCCAAGCTTGGCTCTGCACCCCCACTTCTGAGCTGCCCTGTTTGTGGTGCATGTAATACTGGGGTGCCAGCTGGAATGTGAGGGAATTGCTTCCTCATCTGTTCTTCTTCAAGCTTTCTGGATTTTCTTTTCTGCGTCATAATAATTACATTTAATCCTCACAGCTTGACTTTTCTTGCTTACCTCTTTCTAAGGATAGAGTAATAAAACTTAGGATGTTAATTAAGTTTAAAACCACCACTCTTTATAAGCCTCCTAATTATATCCATTCAGTCTACTGTGCATCCTGTGTAACGTTCATGCGGGATTCAGCTGCAGATGATGTGAGTGGCGCTTAGGCTAACAGCCCCACATGCTGTTTCAGGAGTACTGCTTGGTAGAATCCCATCACGGACCCCTCTTGAAATCCTCAAAATTAGCACACTACTGCTGTAAACAAGAAATTAAGAAAGCCCAAAGCTCGGTAAAGAAATATTTCAGCCATCCAAACTCCTGAACATCCAGGGGCAAGCCATACCAACTAACAGCTAATGTTATTTAATGCTTGGTAGCGTAAAAATGGCAGTCTGGAGCCACTTGTTAAACCACAATGCCTTGTCAGTACAAGGGATGGAAACAGAAATGAGATATTTTTGGAGAATCTGAGCGAGCGAGAGAAAAGAGAGCATGCACAGGAACGTCAAAGAAATGGGATCTTGTAGCTGATTTTTGTCAGCTGATAGACTGGGGTGGGGGAGGAGGCTGTAAAAGCCACTTGCAGTCTGTCGTAAGGGTAGTAAGCTAAGTAAAAAGGCAGTAAATTCTTCAAGTTCAATTCTTCAAATTCAACCTTAGAATGAAACTGTTTAACCTGGGTTTTTGTCCTAGCAGCAGATGATACTGTTGCTGGGCCAATAAATGACTCCTTATTAAGAGTGTATTCTGTAGCCTTTAGGCAAGATTTACTCAGGCTTTCCCCTGGCAACCACGTGGTTGGTGGGGTTTTTTTCCTACTATAAATTTATCAAAGTCTAAGCCAGTTTTGAGAACTCTTTCTCTGCTAGCATTCAGAACAGCTTAAATGGTCGTCTTGTCCTATTTTGCATATTAGCTTTTTGGTGCAAAGGCTCAGTAGTGCAAACGTGATCCCTATCAGCTTGACAATCCGGGGTGCATAGGCATGTTGGTCGTGTATTTTCTGATCTCCTGAACTGACGTTTGTTGCTTGATCAGACAGTATTTCTGATGTTTTGGGAGAGTTAATGAGAGAGGTTCTGCGGCTGGAGGTCTCTCAGTAATGGATGCATAGACGTTAATGAAAATCAGAAAAGAAATGGAAGTTTTGGTTGAATCTATTCGTAGAGAAGACTGGAGCTCTAGTAGTTGCATTGTTATCAGGTGTCATGGAGACAAAAGCAGTCATTCATCAGCAGCAGTCATTCTGATGGTCGGACATGAATCGTTTCCTTTTGACTTTCAAAAAAAAACCAAAACCATATTTATCCATCTATTGTCATGTTCTCAAAAATCTGGTGAATAACATGCATCAGCCATAACATGGTATCAACATGACTCGTCACAGAAGTGTTGTTTGTTGAGAATGAGAAACAAACTTCCTGGCCTCCCAGGAGAGCTTCGCTCCATCTTCCCATGGTGCCCAGAGCTGTTGGCTGGCACTCGACTAACTTCCAACCTAAAACTTGCTGTTACACCTACTGTGAGTTGAGCCGCCTCCTGGCACGCTGCCCTGCGTGAGGCAGAACCAAGGGTTTGCATATTTAATGGTTTTGGAAGGACTCCACCTACTTAGTGATCCCCAGATGTGACACATCCAGAGCTGCAAGGAAGTCAGCTCCAAAGTGGGTTTGGGTTTGCTGAGCTGAATCGATATATGGTCCATAGAGTCAGCTTTCACAGGGAAGGTAACCTCCTCTTTGCTATTCTTTCTCTGAGTCTCAGGAAAATTTTACTCTTTTGAGGAGTACCTATACCGTTGCTAGGCTGAGATTATGATCTGCAGTGGGGTTTTTTTATGGAGTAGCATTGGGAATGAGGTAGAAAACAGACGATGCTGCAAGGGAAGGCGGGACACAGCTAGAAATGCCACGGGGGTGACAGTATTGAGTTTATTTTACTTGCTTATTAACTTCCTGCCCTAAAACACCTAGACATAGGACTGCTCTTCCCTGGTAAAGAGGGGGAGTCCAGTAGGCAGGCGTGGGGAGGGTTCTTTTTCTCCAGGCAAGCAGAAGTGTTGTCTCCTCCTCCTCCCTGAAGTGAAGCTCTTGGTAAGGTATGGTTATTGCCATGTGTGTGCTAATAGCTCTTTGGTATTGTTTTGCAATCTGAAGCCCACTGGTGGACCATAGGCTGTACAAAAGGGTGAGTGTAGCTGCCTGCTAGCCAGTTCCTCTCTTCCATTTTAAATCTTTTTGCTTTCTGCTTGCTTGCATGGGGCTGCAGCCGAGATATGCCAGTAAGTTTCACCTCCATTAATTATATAAAACAGAATCCTGTATAAACTAACCCTACTGCAATGACTAACACTGCTGCTTTTATAACAGGACAGAGCTCCGCAGTAGATGTTACCAATGCATGAATGTGTGAAAAAGGACATGTATATTCATCATGGGCATGCTTAGGCGGCGTTGTTGGTGGGATATTTTCTCGGTATCCAAAATGGCTGTCAGTAGACTTTGGAACTTGACGGGGTCTGCACTCACACAGACTCAATGAATAACGATGCCCTTTGTCATGGGACTGCAGCAGTGTTCAGGCTAGCTCCCAGGAAGCTGCAGTACAGATGCAGCCTATTCTGGATGGGTGTTTGTTTCTGCCTGAGCCAGGGAGAAACAGAAGAGCTCTTCACACTGCTTTTTGCTCCCTGAGGTGGCTAAGCACCAATGCTCAATGCTTACCTTCTAGAAGTTGGTCTTGGTAAGTCACACATCTGGTTACCCTACCTTACTTTATGGCCAGCTTTTTGACAACTGCTTCTCTCAGCTGTTAATCTACCTAGAGGGAAGGAAAACAAACAGAAAAAACTGAAATGAAGATGCTGTAACTGTATTTATAGTGCTGAGGGAGCTCCGGGGGGAGTCCCATTCTCGCTGCGAAGGGAGTCCAGTTGCCTTTGTGCTCGGTCACATTAGCGGGTGGGTTCGCTACCCGACGTCAGGGTGGGAATACACCGAAGCATTCCCACGGCAGGTCACAGTCCCTGTAGGAGCAGGGAGTGATGCAGCCTTCAAGGCCCATGCCCGAGTTGCCAGCCAGAATGCCCAATACCGTCTCACATTTGAGAGGCTGTAGGACAGCAGGGCTGTCATTTGTGTGCTTGTTACTACTCCTGTTGTTCAACGAGGGAGGAGAGGCAGAGGGAGGGAATGACCTGGGCTCCTGCTTCCACGTAACATTCAGAAAAGAAAACTGAATTGTTGATCATGGAGTTTTACTGATTTTGAATTGCAGAGATGACTTTTATGACTTAAGAGTGAGAGGATGAATCGGGCTTAAGCCTGCTGGAGGCATCATGATTTGTTTACTGTTGAGCCTAACAAAGAGGCAATAACTAATGATGTTTCTTTCTGACCTGTGACTTTTGTGCTACTGTTCTTTGTGGCATATCCTCAGGTTTTTTTACAAGTTATAATTTGGGTTCTTTACTAATGACAAATGAAGTCAGAATTGGATGAAATGGGGACAAAGGCCCAGATGTGCCTTAACTGTTTAAGTGCTGCTTTCATGGATCTTGCCCTAATGGAGGAAGAGATTCGTTACTCCTGACTGCAGACACACCAGTGCTGTGAAGTTGTTAGCTGGAGAACTATAGCTCCAGGTCTCAGCACATATGGGAATGTGCTTTATAACTAATGCAGGTTAATTCAGGAACTGTGTAAAAATAGCTCGTATTCTTGTAATGGTGACTTGTTTTTACTAATCCGATGCTTTGTGTGTAACTAGGGCTGGTAATTTTTGGTCTACAGTTGGGTGTCTTATTTCAAAAGCCTCTTGAAGAAAAAGCGTAATTTGTTTTTGAAAAATAAAACTTACTGTAAGTAACTTTTTAAAAAAAAGTCATTCTGAGGACATAGGTCGACCTTCCTCTGTTGTAAGGACATACATAAGCATCTACTTTTGTTCGAAAAAACATTAACAAGTCTAACCATCTTTAATCTTGGGGACAGTTGCCGTACCCACGGGACAGTAATGGATGCTGCAGACACACGATGACGTTTTATTGAGCAGCTGGTAGAGCAGTACGCTGCAGGGCAGAGCTGCCCGGGGCTGGGGCTGGCCCCACAGCACACCTTTCCTCCCCAACAGGCCGCGTCCTGACTCCCTTCCTCCTGCCCCAGGATGAGCCTGAGCAAGGAGGTGCAGCTCCTCAGCCCCCGCAACGCAGCCGGCGCCTGTTGCAGGAGAACCCTTGAGCTCTGGTGTGCGAGGGCTGAGCCAGCCTTGCAGCCGCCCAGTGCGCTTGGGTCCCGGGATGGAGAAGGCTGAGCCGGAGGGCACACGCCAGCCACAACGGTGCACACGCTCGCTCTGTCTTTTCTCTGGGCAAAATCCAAACGCTCCAGTTCTGTTGAGGGTGTGAAGCCCTTTCAAAAGCAGCAGAATAGGAAGAAATTGGTGCAAAATGGGAGTTGCAGGAAGAGAAGAGACAGAGCAAATGTTTTTCTTCCTGTACTGCCTGAGGCTCATTCTGCAGCAGGTGAGACCTGTTCTCTAAGGCTACCTGGAGATAACTGGGGGGTTTCCCAGTCTTTACTGGTTTTGTCTGGCTAGCCATGGACCGTGTCCCACAGTCTGTAAGAAGAGGGACCAGTGTGGATGTCTGCAGCTAGATGCTGATATGCACAAAATATATTCCGGTCCCCACCTACTCCTGTTTTTGCAGTTTTGGTGCTCTCTTCTTAAGTCTTCCTTCTCACCAGAAAATTCCTGCTTAACTGATGGGCTGGCTGCACGCAGGCATGCCTGCACAGTTCCTGCCATGCCCCCATGTTCGGTGTGCGTGGGCTGCCCGGTGCGCTCTGCAGCCCTGGCACTGGCTGGAAGCTGTGCTGCGTGTAACCTTTGCATGTCAGACAGGAGGGCACGTGTTTTAAGACCTTTGTTCTATGAACAGCAAAAATAATTTAAACTTGTGCATACCAAAGTGGGCTAGTTGGATTCAAAACTGAAAAGAATGTGCAACATACAACTTGAGCACAGAAGAGTAAAGCAATTGTGCTGTTGTGCTTTTCCATTCGAGGGTAGCGGATGCATGCTGCAGTGTCAAGGTACAGTAAAACTGACCTGTGCTGCCTGGTCAGTGTGTTTTCCCAAAAAGCAGGTTCGTTCACCCAGTGTGCAAAACACCAAACTACACGCAGAGCAGAGGTATTTTATTCCTTTCATTTTTGCGCAAAGGTGGGTGCTGGGTGGGAACTCCACAAAGCTAGCACCCCGCACGGAGAAACTACAAGGTATTTACACAGGTTAAAGTGCCAGTAACAGCTAATATTCAGACCCCCCAGTTGATCATTTAGTGTCTTTCTCACCTCATCTAAAAGGTACAGCTCCCTTTAAATTCATCATGAGTGCTCAGAGAGTGAGGGGCTGATTTGAGTAGGAGGTTTCTGGCCTATGGGCATGATTTTTAGTATTATAATGAGGATAGTTTGCCTAAAGGACACTTGAGTTTTAGTTCTTATCAACTTCCCAGTTAGTTGTCCTCCTTGACTCTACACGTTATCACCCAGCTTTCAGCATCTTCTGAGGTGGGATGTTCCCTTTTATCGGTCTCTCAGTTCTTCAAGGATATAGTCATAAAACAAATGCTTCCCTATCTCCCAGCTCCCTTCTGGCTGCTAACTTCTGTTTTGCCAGGCTCACATGGTTCATTGTTACTACTTAGAAGAAAATTCCATTTCCTTTGGGATATCAAGTGCACTAACGGGACCGTAGGGAGGAGCAAGTGCCCGGTGCAGGCCCGCAGCCAGCGCACGGCTCCCTGGACTTGAGCGAAGCTGGGGCAGCCGCCCCTGAGGTCACGCTCCGTAGATGCTCTGCGGTGGTTATGCTCTAGGTGCAGCTGACAGGCTGGTCGTCAGTGCTGGAGGAGAAATAGTTGTTGCATGTTAAGGCTTTGTGTATGTAACGGCATATGAGAAATTGGCAGGAAGCAGATTCTGGAAGGTCAGTAGCATTTGCAGGTTTTGTCCTGAATGGCAAGTGGTGTGGGATTGATTGGGAAATGGGGGAGTTCTCTTCTTACCTGGAAAAGGCAAGCTATGAACTACCACAAAATGCGTTGGCCGCTGTTCTGCCAAAATGCGTCTGTTACAGAAAATGATTCTTTGCTGCTTTGCATTCTGATAGCAACCTACATGCATACGCTGCTGGTGTGCATACACATAAGAAAAGTATTTCTGGGCCTTCTGGTGTGCACAAGCTGACATGTCCATGTATGCTGAAGGAATGCATGCAAACGTGTGCCTGTCACGTACAAATCTGATGTAGTCCGCACACTGGCCTACGTAGTCTGCGTGTGCAGATAAATGACCGCAGCATTTGCTGTGTTCAGTTTGAAAAGCTCTTTTCAAATTGATCTCATTAACTTTTCTGGATTTATTTGGGTTACATTACACCAGGATCAGTAAAGAGGGAGAGCCGGGAGATTTTATTGACTGACTTATGTGAACGACAAAACTTGTTAGCTTTCTGCAGGAGAAATGAAAATACTTTCTAGGGTAGATGGGGGGGAAAAAAACCACAAACCCAAACCAGTTACTATGGCCTTTAAGTAATAGTTTTCATCTCGGGAACACGCTGCAGTGGATAGATTTCAGCTAATCACAGTGCCTGCTACACAGGTGTTTCCCAGCTCATCAGTTAAACCGTCTGCTGTAGCCTCCTGTGAAGGAGAGCTTTGCCCAAAGTCCAGAGATAGGACATGAACAAAAATACACGGCTGCTTGCCCTGTGGCCCCCTCTGCCCAGCCCTTGGAGGCAGGTGATCTGGAGCAGATCACAAGGAGCAAATCTTTTCGTATCGTTAGGCTAGCCCATCACTTTCTGCCCACAGCAAAACTTCTGTCCTTTCTGGGGCAAAACAAGTGCACTTGTTACCTGTGCTCATGAGTGATAAAGAATGTATTCATTCATGGCACCTTTCATTTAAAAACGGATCCCCTTACCCCCACCCTGTTTCTTACGGTTTGATGAAATGCTGCTCTCCAATTTGGGGAGCGTGCATGTAACACCTGAAGTCAGTTCTTCTGGTAAGTACAACTTTATTTCATACCTGAATAAACAACCTCTACTATATTTTGTTGTTCTTTGCATACCCTTCTCCCTCTTGGCATTTCAGCAACAACCCCTTTCCTACTCCTGTGCACCCAGGACCTGTATTTTTTGTGTGTTTTTAATATGTGCTATGCAGCCACCATTGCATTTAAGTACCCGGTCTCTTACCTCTCTTAGATTGAGAATGGGGGAAAATTTGAAGGGATTGAGAGGTCCCGTTTGTTAGAGTTCAGGACGATGTGAGAAAATGTCATACTGGGATATGCATCACTGTACCTGCAACAAAAGTTTTCAAAGTAATTTCTTTTTTTCATTTACCTCTTGCAGGGGCTGAATGTATTTGGAGCTCAAATGCGTACGTTAAATCACAGACCGCGTGCTCTGAGGTGTAATTCTTATTGGGCCTTTCTGTCTTTTTTGTTTTGCTGCCCAAATGAGATATCTGGAAAAAGGCAAGAGCTCCCTTTTATTAAATGTCCCACAGGCCATTTCAGCTCTCAGAGCAACAGGTAACTCACCAGACAGCCTTCTCTGGCTCCTGCACCCTGTCCTTTATACTGATCTTCAGCATTCAGATTCATTAAACATTTCCCTGGCTGGGCATTATGGAGTAAATTTTATGAAGCAGCTTTGTGTTACGCTTTACCCATGAAGCCATCGTTTGCTGTGACTTTTTCTAAGAAGGCCTAATTCATTTGCTGGCGCACTCCCATACCAGACTGGGGAGGGCGTGTGGGGAGAGGAGCTGCTGCTCGCTTCTGGGGCTGTTGCTTTCTACATCGCTTCAGCATGTAATGATGCAGCCTGTACGGTGTCCAAGTCAGTCACACAGTTCAAAGGGCAGAAGCTTTGTCTGGCTGGATCAGTCTGGGAACCAGGATGTAGCTCCCAAGTGTCAGGGTTCAGAGCTCGTACCTGAAATCATCATCTTTTTCCTTTTCGGTGTGTCAGCACCACGGCCATGATTCAGACACCTTATCAGTGGTCATCTCTATTGCACGCACTTTTTCCGCCCATATGCTCTTCAGCAATTGCTGAGGGGATGACTTCGTACCTTAGAGGCGCTTACCCTCTAGAGGAAACGTTACCTGAGGAGGTTTCTGCTGGAGCCTTCATCACGGCAAAACGAAACCTCCTGTCCTTGCAGTTCTGTGCCTGGTTTCAGTAGCTGCTGATGTAGAATGGCATTTCTTGTTTGGAGTCTTGCAGCGGCCAGAGCCTGTCACCCTCTCTGGTGCGCTCTGGCTTGCAGCCACACATCACCTGAACTGTCCTTGCCCTGGTCCCCGTGCAGCTGGAGGCGCTCCCAGAAGTGATCCAAACCAGCGTACCCATGCCTGTAGACCTCTGGGGAGGCAGGCACCATCCATCAGCACGTGGCCTGCTGCTATTACTTGCCGTGAGTGCTTTCATTTTTTATTAAAAAAAAAAAAAAGGACTAAGTCTAGCAAACTGGATTGAAACATCTTCTCTAAGAACATACTTCCTGCTGTTCCATTCTTTAAATTCCAGTGGTGTTCTTTTTTTAGAGCAGTTCATTAATGCTTGTAACTGCAAATGCTACGCTTTGGCCCTCTTCTCCTGCCTGAACTCAAGAGCGGGAAGATAGGAACCAAAGAAGATTGCCTTCTAGCATGAAGGCAATGCTGTATTGTCCAGTTAAAAGCTCTCCTAGCAGCACTTGCTCAGTGGATTTCTATTTTCAAGGGTCCTAATTTGTCCAAAATTCTTTCCTGGTCAAACTGTATTTTTAACTGCATTCTGAAAATTCAGAGGGTTTGTTACACCGAGCGTTAGCGAAGAGGAAATAGCAGCCCCACGCTCACGTTGACACTTCATATTGTTGTAACAAAATCAAATCAAAATACAGAGTAAGGAACTTCCTTAAAAAGAAAAAGTGTTAAATGAGGACTGAAAGGACTTTTAAGGCACAGGAAGGGCTGCAGTACAGACTAACCAATAAAGAACTAATCCGTTGAAAACGATTAGTTTTAGGTTCTGTTGATGAAGCAACTCAGAGGCTTGTTTAAGAACAGTTATTTTAAATGATAAAATAAATGGATTACCTTGGTCCGGTATCTAGCTCGACGTGTGCTCTGGTTCTGGCACTCCACGTTTAGCCCTGGTTTGGGGAAGAAGCGGGATAGTCACATCAGCGCTTCAGTGCTTCCCCAGTCTCAGCGTAGCTGTGGATTTGCGTGATTACTGGTCACAGTTAGAAGTACTTCAGTCCCACTCTGTGCTGTGCTACAGATCCCCCAGCTGAGCGGGACTGCCTCAAGCCTGCTGCTAGGAGGGGCGAGAACTTCTCCGGCCTCTCAGTGCCAGCTCTTCTGAGCAAGGAGGGGAGAGCGTCAGCCACAGCCTGCAGGTCTTTATACTTACCAGGCAGTGTATTCTACAAGTAAAGGACTTGTAGCACCTACCTGCGCTTCCATTTTTAATGTAACACGCGCACAATTATGCATACTGAACGCAGATTAGTTTAATTTAAAAAATGCGGTAGCTTAATAAATTTGGATGGTCATCTTCTTGAAGCTTAAGTTTATAAGTTTATGCTGTGGAACACAGGGTTTGCTTTAAGCCATTGCATACTAAACAGCATTTTTCAGTAAAGTACCCTTGACAAATTTCAAAGTCTGTAACTTTGCCGTAGGGGAATTCTGTACTAGTATGTGCTCATGTTTTTAAGCAGTATTTATCATTGCAGTTGCAACATTTTTATGAGCCTGAAAAAATCTGTAAACCAATGTAAAGTAAACTTGACCAAGGACAAGTGTTGCATATTTCTGAATAGGATCTGTACTAGCGCAAATGTTGAGTGCTGTAGTAATTAACTTCCATTGGCATGTGTATTCCAGTTAAACAGATTCAGTAGGTCTGCACCAGTACAGATATTGCATGCTGTAGGTTGAAGTTTGCAGCAAAGCATGTCTTGCATTCTTCAGCAAAAGTGCTTTCTTAGTGTAGTCCTTGCATGTTGAAGTGCTAAACTAAGGTATAGCATGTGTCAGTGAAAGAGCCACCAGCTTATCTAATGTGCATGTTCTCAGTAAGAGATCTATCATAACAGGTTAATTTTACATTCCAGTACTGAAGTGCAACAGAAACACTTGGAAGTTGCACTGCTATTCATGCATTAATAGATGGTTTCTTGAACATAGTTAATCTAAGCCTTAAAAATTGCCTAGTGCACAGAAGCACACCACAGTGTGATCTTGGCTCACCTTCTGTGTCTAAGTGGTGCAGACGTAGAAATACTAGTAATAATTTCAAGGGAGAGGCTGCTTTTCTGCTGCAATAGAAGAAAGAAAATTAAATAACCTGAAGATGGTCTGTTTGTCACTTATGAGCATTTTCGGTTCGCTGTACCAGTCCTCCTGTGTTTCCAGTAACGAAAAGATCCCGTAATGATCTGGACTTGCCCGGCAGGTAGCACCGTAAGGAGTCCTCATCTGCTGGGGGCAAGCAGAGGCTTGCTGCTGCCTTCTGTGCTCCTGCTCCCCTGATGTCAGCAGGGTGTTTTAGACACCAGCTTGTGTAGAGCCAAACTTTCCCTGCAGAAAGCATCTCTGTAGAGCCGTAGCAGGCATTTAGGCTGGGCACAGCGCTACCCAGCTAGGAATGCAGAGCCAGTGGTGCTGCCTTGTCCCTTCAGCCTGGGGATCAGAGCACTTCTTGGCATCTGGCAGAGCTGTACTGAGGGACCCCTTTGCCAGACTCTGATTTCGGAGGAGTGCTGTGGCTCCTTGGATGTAGGTCTTCGGGCTCTGAAAATGGCACGTGCATTTGGACTAGGAGAGCCCTCTTCTCTTTCCATACATGATATTCTCAAATTGCTTGGTGGAATTAAGGTAATTAGCAATGGTCTGACCTGCATATCAGTTAGCGTGATTTATTTGACTCCCGTTTCCCCGTTTCACAGAGGGAATGCCTTTGAGTGCTAGAGCTTTGAGTCAGCTAGAACAAAGCATTAAAAGCAGCCAGCTCCCTTTTGCTTGTGATTCCGAGTAAGAGTATGTGCAGAAAAATTAATCGATAAAACAGTGACATGGAGGTATATTTATCAAAGTCAGTTTATAACCTTCATCGTAGCCTTCTGTTAGGAGGCTGGTGCAAGAGCCAAAAGAGGATGTGTGAGTGGAAGTCTGCGTACAGAAGCTACAAACTGGCATTGCTGCTGCTTAGCTCTCCTGACATCTTTTACTATCTGTGTTTACTTAGGCTTTGTTAAATCCATTCACTCTTAGTTGGATGCTGTTACACAGACTCGCAGCTCTGACACAATTCTATGTACCACAGCTTCGTTATTTGTCCTTTCCGGTTTTTGCTGCATCAGTTGGGCACATACGTGCTTTGCTAAATCACCTTAGTTTAGGCCGTGCTCTGCTCCTTTTGGAGCAGAGGAAAGACACGCGGAGGCAGGTGGCAAAGGGATCGCACTGCGGAAAGGAGCTCCCTGCAAAAGGAGTCAGAGCCAAGCTGCTGCAAGCTCAGCTGGGCGCCTGCTGTTGGGTTCAGGGGCAGCGCAGGAGGTCCCCGTGGGTTTGTATTGGCTCCTTTGCAGGGAGCCTCTGCTGACACACAGCCAGTTTGTCGGCCTGAGCAGAGGACTGCTGCTACTCTAGCACCATTGCAGAATTCTGCTTTACGTGATGGGATTGAAATGCTTCCCTTCTCTTCATCCTTTTAATTCAATTTCTAATTATTTCAGCTTTCAGTGATGATTTAGTTCTTATGCTGACAAGAGCTAGATGAGGTAATGTATTGCATGCATTTCACAGAGTTGAGAACTGAAGCGTCAGGCCGTGTCTAGCAAGAGTGACTCTCCCATGTTGTAGGTTCATCTCCCTTGGCACGCAGTGTCCTCCACTGCTGGCTGGAAGAACATGAACCTGCTACCAGCAATGTGCTAGAAAATGCAGCCGCTAGCAGCCGGAATAAGTGTGAATCAAATTCTTTCTTCACACCCATGCCGGTTCCTTCCAGTCACATACGAACCCTTTCTTATGCGAGAGTCTGTATCGACATCGAGCTTCCCTTCTAAGTATGACTGATTTTTTCCCCTGCTGTGCTGGGCGCGACACGGAATGGTTGCCACTTCAGCGATGTATGGAGAAGAGAGGTTGATGCAGAAAAGCCCCTTTGCCGTAGCAGCTGGAAGAGCAGGCAGTTGCAAAACTGGTTAATGAACAGCAGTCTGGAAACGCCCAAGCGATTAAATAGGCTGCCTGTAGTTACAAATATCAGGAAGAACACAGTAGCTGGAATGAGCTTATCTTTCCAAATGTGTTTGTCTCTGATTTCTCACGGGCCATCCTTGCGCTTCCAACTGTTTATGGTGTCAGGAACGTCTTACCCTCCCGTCATTTCTCTGGGAGCTGGCTCTTTTGCACGGGAGGCTAGAGTGAGGAATCGTTTTGATTATTCTGTCTGGAAAGAGATTTGCAATAGAAGTGTTATATAGCTCCTCTTTGTTTTTTCAGAGTGAAAGAATTGAAAAAGGCCAAGGAACTTGAAGATACGCAGCAGCATCCCGTAGCAATGTGACATTGCTTTTCAGACTGTTTTCATTTTCTGTTTTAAGCAGAGACATGCAACAACAACAACAACAACAACAAAAATACCCACTGCAGTTCTGGAAACACCAGCTGCAGGATTTTAACAGTAATGTTTTGGTCATTGCATTTGCACTTTCATGGACAACTTTTAATTTGTTCAGCAAGACATCTTGGAACTCAATCTTCTGTTGGATCGTGGGGAAAACAAAAGACACCAGGAGGAAATTGTGAGTTGCTTCATTCTCCGAGAAGGAAGAAGCGATTAATTATCCTTTTCATATAGGGCTGTATTAAACAACATGTGGAACTGTACAAATATTATACCAAAAATATTGTTAAGAAAAGGTGGGAATGCACAAGCAACACAAGAATGCTGTTCCTGCACCTGTCGGTCATCTCCAAGAAACTGAAGCTTTGAGAGTCTCAGTGGAGGGGCTTAGATCAGTACATCTTTATTGGGTCCATGCATCCTCATTTCCTTCGCACTTCTGTCCTTCATGTTTTATTTAAATCTCTACAGCACACTTAATGCAACTTTTTAAATCTGCAGGTTTTTAATACATCCCGCGGGAGCTTACAGGAGGGGTTGGTGTACGAGATAAACGGGTAACGCACGAGGAAGGGAGAGAGCAGCTTAAGCAAGTTTTAAACAGTTCTTTTGGTATTTTTACTAGAACCTGCAAACGCACCAATTTTCACGTACTTTCTCTCATATTCAGCACTTTATTTTCTAGCCTTACCGTCATGTACTGTTGATTTCGTTAAGTTCTTAAAATAATTTGTAAGACATAGCTTTTTATCTTATGTACTTGTCAAACCTCTTGTCATTTTGCAGAGTCACATACATATGTTGCCTGGACATTTTATACCACCTAAAGATCAGAGTGGTGCTGCATTCTGGCCAGTAAATTTCTTATTTTGGCTACTTCATCAAAATCTGGGCAGTTTCTGTATATATAGAAGGTAGAAATGGAAAATGAGAAAAAATATTTGAAAGGGAATATATTGATTAATTACTAAATATTTTATTCACAAAGGGTCAATAACTTGGCAAGATAAAATTATTATTTGTATAGTTTTGTCTGAATGAACGAGAAGAGTGTGGATGTATTGTTTGTACATATTGTATATATTAAAACAAAGAGATATGTGCATGAACTCAAGAAAAAGAAATGAACAAAGCAAAGCATTAGTGGCTATGGTCTGTAAAATGAAACAAAAACTTTATTTCACTATAAGAAACTTTATTTTAAATGTTCTTTAGAAGAACATTTTTGCTAAAGCATGACTAAATGGCAAAAAAAGAGCTACTGTATTTAGACTTAGGAAAAAAAGGCAGAGCAACATTACTTTAAAAAAATAAAAAAAAAAAAAAGAAAAAAAAAAAGGATATGTTTACATTTGATTTGGCTACCAGGAGTTTGGTTTGGTCAGATTTAATTTATTTATTCCTTCCTTCTTTTTTCTTCCCCCGTCTTTTTGTTTTTTGGGTTTTTTGGGTTTTTTCTGTTGTTCTGTTTTGGTTTTTTTTTTTTTTGCCAATGGTGCCAAGTAACGTGAATGCTAATATTGCTTAAGAAAATTAAGTTACTTTTGCAAAGCAGATAATCATAAGAGTACAAAACCGTATCTAGCTTAACACCATACACTCACTCCAATAAAGAACACTTAGAATGAACATAAAATGAAAAAAAAAATAGTACGAAAGTAGAAAAATGTTTCACATTTTCATATCTCCTGCTGGAAGTCAGAAAATGTAATAAAAATTGCACAAAAAATTTAAAAAAATTAAGTAAAACTTAAAAAAAGATGCAAACTGATCTTGTAGGGGTGTCATGGTATATTGCTATTTCCACATAGTGAGGAGCCAAAGAAATTAGACTTTTTTAAATTGAGCTACTACTTTAAAACTGTCACAAATTCTCGCCAATGGGAACCAGGTTCTGATCTTTATTACACGGGAATGTAAGGGAAGAGACACCCGAAGTCCGTGTCGTTGCTGTGGGTTACGTATGCGTGTCTGAGATCAGAAACTGCTCCCGCCCCTCTGGTTTGCTTGTGGCAGTTCAAAATTTCCAAATGGACTGGTGTAAATTTGAGATTGTTAGTTTTGGAATAGTTGTTCTTGCTTGATCCCGGCCACCAACTGCAATGTTTAAACGCAAGGCTTGTTGTGAAGCCTAAAAATATTCACACATAAGAAGCTTTTAAACTGGTGTCTTTAAGAGAAGAGTAAAAACAAAGATTGTGGCAAAAAAAAAACTGGGGTCAGTGCTCTTGGTGCCTTTTCTATAATTGTACCTGTTTTTAATTACTTCTTTTCACTGCCAGCATTGAATTACAGTAGATGTGCTATAGCTCATTATCAGAATTCTCTTGTACATTTCTGAACTGCTGCTTTATGACCTGATTCAATTTCAAAAAAGGGAGAAAAGAAAAACGAACGGCCTGGCGCTCACACTGTGCCTGTGGGCAGCCTCACAGCCTCCATTCACTGTATGGAATTGGGACTGTAGCCGTTAAATTTTCCTCTCACGCAAAACCGGAACAGGAGACGCCGAAGAGTCTCCTTTGGAATGAATTGGAAATGCTCTGTATGAATACTGGAAGAACTCTGACATTTTGAAACGGAAATGTTGCTCCCATTAACCAATACGTGACAATATAGAATCGACCTTTTCCTAACAAGAGTAGTGACCTCAGTGGAAATGTTTTAACTCCCTGTCTTTTCAGAAAATGATTCAGTAATATACAGAGCTATTTCAAATTACTCTTCCAGATCCATGGGCCTGGTGGTGTATCGACTAATCTAGATCCTGCTTCAGCCAAACGTTTAAGCGTGTACTTGCTGTCAAACATGCAGGCAATTCCGCAGGCGCAACAGAACTACTTGCATGCTTTACGCTAAGTACAGCTTCCCAGTGCTTTGTTGTGTCGGGCCATAACCCTTCAGTGTATCACTGGGGAGTTGGAAAGACTCCCCCCGCAGTGAAGTGATTCTGCTCACCCTTTTCTTGGTTGTGGAACTTACATTTTCACGGAAGATGAGTAAGTGCAGCTTTCTGGGAAAATTTGAATTCCCAAGTGCCAGGAGCCAGATCTTCTGTCTTCTGATAATGGAATTGCTCCTTTGTGAAACACATTCGAAGCAGTAATACTGTGTGAAAGAAATACAGAATATAACATGAACCCCCTCTCTGGTTGCACGCTTACGGCAGTTCCACACACTAGTTGGTGCCCAATGGGGGGTCCCCAAGACTTGCATGTAAAACTAGTATAGATGTCTTCTCTTTTGTAAGTTTTATTTTTGTAACCGTGCATGTAAAGCATCACTGAATCAATGGATCTGTTGAAGAACTCAGCTGCTGGAACCATGCAAAATGTTTTGAATTGCCCTTAAAATATGGAAAATGTTTTCTGAATGCTTTATATTCTTTCTGCTGTAAATTAAAAACGAAGAAAATTTCCCCATACAAAGCCTGCGCCTTTCTTTAAACATGGCTCTTCCGTCCTAGTTTGAAAGAGTGATGTAGTCCTCTAGTTGCTCTAAGTAACTGTGAAAAAAAGTATTTCTTCCCCTGCCTGACCTGTTTGTAAGTAGCATCTGGTTTCTTACGGGCTGTAGTCTGAACAGTCCGCAGGCTACCCGCAAGCAGGGGCGCAGCCCGCTAGAGGCAACAGCAACCCCTGGATCTGCTGCCATGTCCCAGTGTGTAGCCCTCGTCCAGTGAGTAAATCAGCGCAACGGGGGGGACCTTTATCCCTCAGGCAGCAAACGCTTCCGGGTCTCCTGCTGAAGAGTGCCACTGCCCGGGGGTGCTCTGCAGCTCCCCAGCACGGCCCTGGCAGCCCGGTTCTTCTCCGGTCCAGGGGCCAGCCCAGAGCTCCGTGATGCTGCTCTGCGCTGCTGGCGGCTCCCACGCTGGCAGCTGCTGGACAAAACCTCTGCACGCCGGCCACCTGCCCTGTTTCTTCCCCCGGGGCCCTGGCCCCAAGCAGAAACATTTGAGTGTCGTCCACGCTCCTAAAGCACAAATGAAAACCATTTGAAAACCACAGACACTGGGTACCCATCTACCCATAATATCCAAGCTCCAAAATAGAGGTTTTACCAAGATGACTATGACTATGCAAAAGCAGTAAAAAGATCCATTTGTCCTTAAAATACACATTCTGCCCAGCTGCAGTTAGCAACCTTGTTTGGTGGAAATGAGTTTTCAAGGCAATATGCTGTAGTTTATCAAATTTGGAAACAGTCAGTGAAATTACATAAGGTGATGTAACACTACATATTTGTAAAGATCTCGCCAGCCCTTAGATGGCCTCAATTCCGGTTAGGTTTTCTAACACAGCTTAAAGCCATTCTGTATGATCATATGTACGTGGCAGATCCACGCTTATCTATGGGCGAGTAGCTTTTCTGAAATCAAATTATTTTCAGGTCCCCTTCAGCAGACAATCTCCGTATGGGGAGGGTGTCTGGGCTTCTCACGAGAAACCGCACACACCTAGTAGCGGAATGTTAAATCCAATGTTGTGCACAAAGCAGAGGTGAATCTTAGTAGAGTTCGAGAGCCCTGCAGGTGCAGAAACCTAGCTTAATAACACAGTAATACCAATAACAGACTTAATAGATAACTATTGCACTGAACAGATGCGGAAGTTACACAAACCAGCCTTCCATAGTGCAAAGTTTGTACCCGACTACAAGCCTAGCCTAGCAAGGAAAACCAGCTCTAATTTAATCATCTGGCCTGTGAAAGACTGATAGTACTATTACGAGCAAGTTCTTCCAAAACCCAGGACCACAACAGAAGATGAGATTTCGTTAAGAGTTTCTTCTGGACTACAGAGAAGCAAGTTTAATTATGTTTCTCTTTTAGAATAAATCAGCATTTAACTCCCCAATTTGCTCACAGATGCTTCCCAGATTTTCTGTTTTACATGCCTATTAATTCCTGGGTTGTCCTTCAGCATTGTGCTGGGTTGACCTTTGCTAGAAGGAAAGCACTACCCAGCTGCTTGCTCACTCCCCCACCTCCCCCCTTCTCCCCAGCCACATGGAGGAAGAGAATTGGAAGAGCAGATGTGAGAAGGAACGCGTGGGGTAAGATAAAGGCAGTTTAGTAAGTGAAAGAAAAAAGGAAAAGAACAAAGATATGAACAAATGCTGCAAAGGCAGGGACTCACCACCTCCCACCAGCCTTCCGATACCCTGGAAAGACCACCCTCACCCCACCCAGCTTTATTGCTGAGGGTGACATTCTCTGGCGTGGGTTAGCCCTTGGGCCTGTTTGGCACAGCCCTCCTGGCGGTGTCCCTTCCAGCCTCCTGCCACCCGCCGCCTGCTCCCTGCGGGGCCGGCTGCGAAGCAGAGGCCGCACGATGGGCTCAGAATCGCCGCGTGGAGTGAACAGCAGTTCAGGCGCCGTGTTTGCTGGTAAGGCAATGTAACGTGCACCAAGCTGCATTAACACACCACAGATGGCCAGAGGAGCAGCCCACGTCGTGCCCAATCGTGGGTGTGCTGGGGGAGCGGGGTGGGGGGTGCGAGGACACCCAGGCAGCGCTGTCAGCTGCACCGGCCCGTCTCCCCCGCAAGGCCGGTGTCAGGGTCCCTGCAGAGCAGCAGCACGGCAGGCCCGCCCAGGGCCCGGCACCCCACCAACCGAGCCGACACAGCGACACCTCCGAAGCCCTGCAGCGGCGGGGAGCCGGGGGACGGTCCCCGCCACAAGTCGCCCCCTGCCTCCGGCTCTCGCCGGGTCCCAGCCCACGCACCACCCGCAGCCCCCACCGCGCGCCCGGCCCCGGCTCCCTCACGCATCGACCGTGGTCAACACCCCCAGGCCCGGGCACTGTGGGGCTGAAATGCGAGTGGGGGGCGAGGGGTGGCGAGAGACAGACTCCCCCGCGGGGCTGGCAGGGCGGTGACAGCCCCCCCCGACCCCCGCGGGGCTGGCAGGGCGGTGACAGCCCCCCCCCGACCCCCGCGGGGCTGGCAGGGCGGTGACAGCCCCCCCCCGACCCCCGCGGGGCTGGCAGGGCGGTGACAGCCCCCCCCGACCCCCGCGGGGCTGGCAGGGCGGTGACAGCCCCCCCCCCCCGACCCCCGCGGGGCTGGCAGGGCGGTGACAGCCCCCCCCCCGACCCCCGCGGGGCTGGCAGGGCGGTGACAGCCCCCCCCCGACCCCCGCGGGGCTGGCAGGGCGGTGACAGCCCCCCCCGACCCCCGCGGGGCTGGCAGGGCGGTGACAGCCCCCCCCCCGACCCCCGCGGGGCTGGCAGGGCGGTGACAGCCCCCCCCCGACCCCCGCGGGGCTGGCAGGGCGGTGACAGCCCCCCCCGACCCCCGCGGGGCTGGCAGGGCGGTGACAGCCCCCCCCCCCCGACCCCCGCGGGGCTGGCAGGGCGGTGACAGCCCCCCCCCCGACCCCCGCGGGGCTGGCAGGGCGGTGACAGCCCCCCCCCGACCCCCGCGGGGCTGGCAGGGCGGTGACAGCCCCCCCCGACCCCCGCGGGGCTGGCAGGGCGGTGACAGCCCCCCCCCCCGACCCCCGCGGGGCTGGCAGGGCGGTGACAGCCCCCCCCCCGACCCCCGCGGGGCTGGCAGGGCGGTGACAGCCCCCCCCCGACCCCCGCGGGGCTGGCAGGGCGGTGACAGCCCCCCCCGACCCCCGCGGGGCTGGCAGGGCGGTGACAGCCCCCCCCCCGACCCCCGCGGGGCTGGCAGGGCGGTGACAGCCCCCCCCCCCCGACCCCCGCGGGGCTGGCAGGGCGGTGACAGCCCCCCCCCCCGACCCCCGCGGGGCTGGCAGGGCGGTGACAGCCCCCCCCCCGACCCCCGCGGGGCTGGCAGGGCGGTGACAGCCCCCCCCCCCGACCCCCGCGGGGCTGGCAGGGCGGTGACAGCCCCCCCCCCCGACCCCCGCGGGGCTGGCAGGGCGGTGACAGCCCCCCCCCCCGACCCCCGCGGGGCTGGCAGGGCGGTGACAGCCCCCCCCCGACCCCCGCGGGGCTGGCAGGGCGGTGACAGCTCCCCCCGACCCCCGCGGGGCTGGCAGGGCGGGGCCTCCGGGCCCCGCCCTGCCGGAGGCGCGCTCCCCGTGCCCCGCCCAGGCCTGTCGTCACATCCCGGGCGCCGGCGGCGCTATGCGCACTTCCTGTTGGGAGCCGCCCGGGACGCTCTCGCCGTGCAGCGGCCCGACCCCACCGGCACGATGTGAGTGCGGGGCGCCGGGGGGGGACCCCGGCCGGCGGAGGGGGAAGGGGCAAAGGAGCGGCGGCAGGGGCAGGCCCGGGCCCTCGGGGCGGCCCGGCCAGGCCCGTGGGTGGCGGTTGGGCGCCCCTGGGCGGGCGCCGCCCGCGGGAGCGGCTGTGCGTGCGTGGAGTCGCGAGGTGTGGCGGGAGGCCGAGGCTGAGCTCCCCTGGGCCGCCGCCTTGTGCGCGGGCCCGCGGGGGTCCAGGCAGCGTCCTCCCGGCCCCGGGACCCCCTCTGAGAGCGCAGCCCGCGCAGCCAGAGCGCTGGGAAGGAGCTTTCTGGTGACTGGTCTGTTGTCGCGCCTGGAACCCTTGCCCTCGGGAAGAGGTTTCATTTCCAAGACTTCCGTCTGGGACCAGCAGTGAAATGGCGTAACAGGGCGACTTAAGCACCAAAATGCAGGAGCAGTTATATGGTGTTATACGTGGGCTGCTTTTGGGCCTTGTCACAGGCTTCCTTGTTTGCTTGTTGTGAGTGTACATATTCGTTCTAAATATAAATTAGAAGTCAATGTGCAAGCATGTAAATACAGCCAATGCTCAGATTCAGCTCTCTTGAGTATCAGGGTGCACTAAACAGTACACATTTCTGATGCAGAAGTAAATGAAAACATGAAAGAGCAAGTTGAGTACAGCTAGTTCTAGAGATGTGCAACAGAAACTTGGTAAAGGAATGAAAAGGGTGTGAGAGGCTCTCGCATCTGTTACAGAGATTCAGGGTGTTCGAGCTGGTAAGAACTCAACTGTCTGAGATTATGAACTCAAGGTTGAACAGAAGTAACTTGTTGTACATGCTGGATCCTTTTTCCTTCTTGTGCTTTCTCTTGCTCAGTGTCAGCTGTTTCAAAAGAATAGAGACAGAAGCAACCACTGGGAAGGCATGTGGTTAGGACAACCGTTAAGTGTCTGTACTTCAGGTTTTGTAAACTACTGTAGCTTGAAGCTTAGTATTTCTGTTGATAGTGGAAAACAAGAGCACCCCCGAGCCCAAACTGTAGAATGTTTGACTCCTGTGGCCCATCACAGGAGTTGTCGTATGCTTTATGGTAAGCTATAGTATCAGCGAGCCACTGTTGTCTTTGAGCATGTCAAGCAATTCATTGGCAAGGTGTCAGGACGCTGCATGACTTATGCCTATTGTCAGCTGTTAAAACATCGCTTTTCCAGTAGGAAACTGCCCCATATTTATTCCAAGGATAAAAGTTCCCTGTTTTCACGAATGTCAGGTAACTTGTGTGCTCTAAGCATATCCACTTAAAACCAAAAACACAATCTATCAAAAGTTGAACAGAATAACGATGAGTTTCTTTACTGCAGGTCAGCCAGCGCCCCTGGAAGCTCAAATGTGGCTGCTGGCAGTAATCGTCGTCTTCAGCAGACTCAGAACCAAGTGGATGAGGTAAAAAGTCTAGTCTCATACCCGTGTGATGGCTTTCCTTCAGGAAACCTATATAACTAGAGGGGATATTTTGGCCAAAGCACTTTCCCCTTCATTATATGAATGGGAAGCCTAGTATCATTCAGCTTACTTTTATACTTGTGTTGTCTTTACTCTTGCAAAGGTTAAAAACAAAAAAGAAAATTCAGTTGGAGTGGGGGAGTAGAGAGAAGTTACCAGTGTCTAAACATTAGCTGCAAACTAGGTGCTTGAGAATTTGGCATAAGATAAAAACCGCTGTTCCTGTAGAGAACAAGCTTTTTTCTCAGCAGTAGCACTGAAGGCTGACCACCAAATACAGCACACCTAGATTTCTGGGGACTCCAAAAGCCAGGCTGGCTACTGACAGTGTTTTTTTGACATATGGTTGACTCATGTTTATGTGCCTCAAGTCCTGCTGAAGCAAGTCAGGAATTATTCCCCAGGTTTAAGGGAATGCCAGTCCTACTGGGACTGCTGACATTTTAAAGTATTAAGGGCTTCAGCTGCAGGGGAGTTTCATGGTTTTGTTTAAGCTTATGACTGGATACACTAAAAGGCAATAGCTCCTACTCCTGAGAAGAGAGCATCAAGAATATTATGGGTTGCATCTGTTGCCTGCAATTAAGCTCCACAGTGGGTGATACAACTGATAACTTACAGTGAGCATTAAACTGATGCAGGTGGTTGACATCATGAGAGTGAATGTGGACAAGGTATTGGAGCGAGATCAGAAGCTGTCGGAGCTGGATGACCGTGCTGATGCGCTGCAAGCGGGAGCTTCCCAGTTTGAGACCAGTGCAGCCAAGCTGAAAAGAAAGTATTGGTGGAAGAACTGTAAGGTAACTGTGACTTGTATACTTACGCTGTGCACTATTGCTGTTAACACTATTACGATCTGCATCTCAAAAGGCAAAAGTAAAAGTGACTTTAACCAATGTTATATAAGTTATAGCACTTACTTTTAAAACACAGTACGGTTGTTAGGTGAGGTAGCTGAGAACTGCATTACCAGCTGTGCTGCTTGATGCAAGGCCTTGTCTAAGATGGTAACAGCCAGAGGGAATTGCCTTGGTAATCTGAGGCTTCAGGAAGAAAAACACCAAAAAGGAATAGGTTGAGTTAATGTACAGGGAGTATTGAAGGAGCTCGCTCAGGCTCCTGTACTTGCAGCTGTTGGCAAGGGTTGGAATCTGCTTTGGTGAGCAATGGAGACAGTGGAAGATGTGGTGTAGGCAAGAGTAGAAATGGTGTTTAATTGTCCTTTACTCCTGCTCGCGCAGTCACCTGAGACAGGCTTTGCATGGAGGCACAACGGGAAGGAGCCTGTTGGTCTGCTCTGCCCATGTACACAGCCTGCCATCGCTGAGTGGTAGCAGAGAATCAAGCTTGCTTACTGAAGGGAGGTCTACTTGCTGTGTTAGCTCTAGCATGTGGTGCAAAAGTACCTTGCAGGGGCTGTTTTACTGTACCCGAAGGGCCAGTTAATGCTGCTGCATGGTTTGTAGTGAGTGTTGTATGGCTTTTTTCACAGATGTGGGCAATATTGATAGCTGTTGTTCTCATTATCATCATCATCATCATCATTGTTGGTAAGTTTCACCAAAATGGGGATTTCTCATAGAGTTGGAATAGATGGTGTTAATTCACTGCCTGGTACAGTTTAACAAAGCCAGGATATTCAACCGAAAGTACATACAATGTTAATTGGAAATAGCAGTGTCTGCTTTAACAACTGCTGCCTGCTGTGAGTGGTAAACTGTGCCTGTGGTGGGAGCTCTGGTAGCTCAAACACCTGGGTGGAGCAAGAGGTGAAAGTGAAAACAGCTGGGACTTAAACCCAAGGTTGCTCCCAGTTTCTACAGCTGTGTTTTGCAGAAGTGTATGGAGAAATAACATATGCCTCCCTTACCTGAGAACTGTTTCTCTTCTGCCCCAGCTTCTTCCTAGAGGAATCCTCGCTGGTGTGGCAGTTCCAAGTGCACTGCTGTAGTAGGTAGGTGGCTTTCAAGTAGAGACTGCTGCTGGGTGAAATGGTGCTAATGTTGGGTCAAGATAGGCAAGTCAGGAAAATACAGTTCTGCCTGTAGTTTGAACTCTCATGTAATCCCCGCATATTTTGTGGGAGGACAAAGTGTCAGTTTGTGCTGTAGTACAGTACAAATGCTGCAGTAACTGTTGGCAACAGGGTGAGAAACACAGGTGTGCAAGAGGAAGGAGACCTACAAGTAGGAAAACCAACACAGGGAACTCCTAATTCCCTCTCTGTCTCTAGTCTCCTGAAGTCTTGAAATGTGGGATTGTTACAGGGAGGGGCTGCAAGAGACTGTCCTTTGTCTAACACTTTTGTTCTTTTTGCAGGCTGGAGTGTGTCATCATGAGTAATGGGAAGAAACTCAACAGAAGATGCCTGTCTCCAGCCTCTCCACTTCAAACCTGCTGTATTTTCAGCCCAGTTACTGCTGTTTAAAGCAAGCCTGTTTTGATTACTGAAATGTTAGCTAGCTTTACCTGGTTGCCTTAAGACACTCCTGTCACAAATTACTAACAAGCACAGCCTGCCACTTCCACAGTGCCTTGAGAGGGGGACACAGAGCTGGTGAGGAGGACTGGGCCTCAGAATTCCCACGGTGGGTGCTGTAACGGGTCACTGTCTTGGTAGATGGTTTTGGGGTTTACCCTCCCTCCTCCTCACCTGCCTGCCCCTCCTCCTCGGTGCCGGGGGTGGGGGGCACCGACCCGTGCCTTGCTGGGAGTGCCCCCGCTCCGGGCTCTCCCCCGTCGGCCCTAAGGGAGCAGCGGGTTCCCCTCCCCCACGGCCCGCTCCACCCGCCGGGCGGGGGCGGCTCCGCACGTGGCGGCGGGGCGGGCGGGCGCGGGGACTGCGTGCGGTGGCGCGTGAGGGGCGGGGCGGTGGCTCCTCTCCCCGCCCCGCCGCGCGCCTTCTCTCCAATAAACCGTTTCCGATCTGGCCTCCGCCTCCTCCTCTCTGGGCGGGGCGGGGGCGCGGCGCACGTGGCCGCGGTGTGTGGGAGCGGGGCCGCCGCGTGCGGCCGCCCTTACGTAACGGGGCGGGGGCGGGGTCGCGGCGCCTCCGGGCGGCCTGTGGCGGGGCTGGCGCGTCCCTCCCGGCCCGGGGCGGTGGGGGGCGGGAAGGCGGGCGCGCTCCTGCCGCCTCCCCTTGAGGCGGCGTTCGTCTCCCTGAAGGAGACGCGTGGGGCCCCGTCTCCTGCACCGGAGGTCGAGGGTCCGGGCGTGCCGAGGAGCCGGGCCGTGACGGCCGGTGCCCCTGCGCTGCGGCCTTTCTGCAGGTCGGAGATGGACGTGGGCGAGCTCCGAGGCGGCAGCTCGGAACGCGGCGCGAGCGGGTCAGCGGCGGCTGGGACTGGGCGAGAGGAGGCACCGGGCCCCGCCGGGCGGGAGGGCGGGCGGCGGGGGCGCGCAGACTTGCCTGTCGCGGCGCGGACGGGAACCGGCGCCAACGGGAGCGAGTTTAACGGGCCGGAACTCGGCGGAAGAGATTTCTGCGGCCGTGAGTCGAGTGGCTGTTCGGCTGGAAGCTTCGTGAGGCAAACCAAAGTTAACAGGTAACTCCTGCCCGCACTGTGCCTGCCTGATCCGGAGCCCAGCTGTACGGGCAGCTCCTGACTGCAGCCTGTGGGACTGGTTGTCCCCGCGCGTGAGCTGATGTGCTTCGCTCTGGCCGGGTCCGGGCGGTGGGGCTGGGCGGCCGGTGCCGCCGCCCGCGGCTCCCCTCGGGGCCGGCTCCCCCCGGCGCTGCCCGGTGACGGACCGCGCCGTTCGCAGCGGCCTCGCGCGGGGATTCGCTGCTGCCGGTGCCGCGCGGCGCCACGCGCCCTGCGCCGCCGGGGATTGGCTCAGCCGGCCGCGTCACTGGCCCCCGGGGCCCCTGTGTGCGCCTAAGCTAAAGGCGCACTGAGCGGCCGCAAAGGGGAAATTGCCGAAACGGTGTTTTTCCCCCAGGTTCAGATTCTCAACGAGGTGCTAATTTATTTTTTTTTATGAAAATTATTAAATTTTAATTAAAAAAAAAATTCGAGAGTGATGTGTGCAGTGTTGCACTGGCACATAAAGTTAACATGCAATACTTATTTAGTGATTTATACAGTAAGAGTATGATGCTAATAAAAAGCGCCGAGTGGATAAAAGTTATTTAAAATGATGGTGTTCATACCTAGTTTGTAGGGTTAGGATCAATCTGTGTTTTGAGGGTATTGACTGCTTATTTTTCAGTCAGAAAAATAAGCAAAAGTAAGCAGAGGGAGATTTTGCTTGTTAATCGTGCAGCTGTTGAGGCCAACGACTCTGATTGAAAGTATAATGAAGACTCCTGAATCCCATGAGGAACGAAATTTTTGCATCAGGTGTATTTTGAGGACCTCGTGTTTCACCTGGAGTGTTTATAATCAGATGCCGACTTCAAGGCTAGAAAGACTTCTATACATAAAGTATCCGCATCTATTAATGATCTTAATATCAGTAAGATTTAGAAAATCTGGAGTAAACATCAGCCTATTTTTAGTTGCTAAGCGTCTTAGTAAGCAGGTTGGTTATGATGTGACTTTGCCATCCATGGTATGTTGGAGCTGGAAAAGAGGAAGGCAGAGGAGAAAAGATTAAGCAGCAAAAAAGTGAGAAAGATACAATGGGGAATATAGTGAATGAACAGTAGGACATTTCCAGATATTCTGTGACTCTATGGCCAAGCCCATAAAATGTTAATTTAGTGACTAATTTTAATTAGTTGAGAGAAAAGCTCCTATACCAGAAGCCTCCAGTAAACGTTAACCTCTATTTTACAGTGAGCAGCTGAACTGGAGCCAGTCTCACAGAGATCTGATGATGATGATCCAGGAAATGAAAAGGTGTTTGCCTGAAGAGAAAAGGAGTTCCAGCAAGCCCAGCACCATCACTGCTCTCAACTATGCCTTGCAGTGTGTCCAACAGATCCAAGGTATGTGTGGAAAAAAATCTGGAAGCGTAGAAGCTATACAGCAGCTTGGTTTGAATAGACATGTCTGGCAACAAATAACATTAAAACAAATGAAAAAGCATTCCACTTATTCTGCAAACAGTTGACTTTCTGAAGCACTGTGGATTCGTTGCTTTTTTTTTTTTTTTTAAATAAATGTGTTACCTTTTTTTATTGAAATGTCCACCTACGGCTTCTCTTTCCTTCAGAATCTTATAGCTAATAGGTGCCTACTAATTACTTTCTGCATATATTGAAAAAATAGCATTCCTGTCCCACTTAGAAAAATTATTGGACAGTCCATGTTTTCCAACAGAACTAAGTAGCTAAAATTGTTCTTTTGCCATCACGTTCTGTCCTTTCTACATCCTCATGCTCGTTTTCTGTAACATAAAGAGGTCACTTCAGTAGTATAATCAGTATTCCTTTTTCCTTTGTCACTACACAGACCTTCCTCATCTCACCTTGGACTTCACCAAAAAGATGACAAAATTACAAGGGCTGTAAGAAATTATTTCAAAGTAGTCTCCTTACTGACTTCCTTGTGTTTGTTTTGCTTTTCCTGTTTTTTTTTTTTTTTTTCTCCCCCAATTAGCAAACAATGACTTTTTCCAGGCTCTGAATGACCGAAGAGTGTTTCGGACAGATGTGATGACATACAGCATAGAAGAGTTGGTGGCAGTTGCATCTGAATACACTCCAAAAAACACTGTAAGGAATTCAGGCGCACTCAAGAAGTTTGCCGCTTGCCATTTCACTCTCTATTTAGTCTCTTTACATCGTTTTATGGAAATAGAATGTGTAAAATTGAAAAGCCTTCAAGTTTTAGCCAAATGGGACTTTGTGTTTTTAAAGGTAGAGCAAGGCTACTTCTTACCTGTGCTGACTCAGGGTACCCAACAGCAGTAAATGAAGAAATACCTTTTTTTATTTTTTGGCCAGAAGCAACAAAAATCTCTTTGAGAGTCTTACTTGAGAATTCATTTACAGCACAGTAATCTCTTGAGACAGATTTAGCAGAATGTTTTCAATATAGTTATGAGGGACTTTGGTTTCTGTTTGTATTCCTTGATTTAATTTTTTTTTGTCTTGATTTGCGGTCTGTGTCATGCTTTCTGGGTCTGCTTCAAAGAAAAGAGTTTTTCTTGAGATTCAGTACTGTTAGATGCCATATCAGAAATATTGCAAATGCTTTCTACTTGAAAAGTTCTCAGAATATGTTTGCATGTGGAATTGTGGTGAATACTCTGTAATCTGGGCACAAGTGTGTAGAGTAACAACCAGTTATTCTGGACAACGGCAAGCATCACTGTAATCTGTTTCAGTTTTGATATTGCAGTCTTATTAGCATTTGTAAATCACAAGTAAGCTACTATAGCTTGCACACAACTTTAATTGGACACTGACTTAAGACCACATTTTTGAACCTCTGTATTAGGTTGCTGTGTGTGGTGGTTTTGGGTTGGTTTGTTTGTTTTGGGGTTGTTTTTTGTTTTGTTTTTTTATCCTTATAGTAGTGATACTATGTGTTGGGGAGGATTGCCTTTAACAGAGTTTATTTTCCAGGACACATTTGTGGCTGTGTTTTCCTTGCTTTCTGGACGCATAGTGCATATTTCTGAGCAGGCAGCATCCATCTTAAACTGTAAGAAGAAAGTGTTGGACTCCTCCCGGTTTGTAGAGCTGCTTGTCCCTCAGGATGTGAGTGTGTTCTACACACACACCGATCAGTCCCACCTGCCGCTTTGGAACATGGAAAGTCAGACAGGTGGGACTCAGCAATACTCTTGAATGCTTTCTGTGTCTTTCTGCTTTTGCAGAATGAGGCTAGAATAGTTGTTCATTTTAAATGCTTATGCTAGCAATATACAAAGGCCACACTTGTTCCCTTTCCACTTTGAAAACTTGAGTAGCTATGCAGCTAGTCCTAGCTGGTCTCCTAGAGGCTTGACTCTCACGTGGGGTAAGTGAAAGGCAGATGCTTCATCGCTTTGTGTGCCATCTTACTCATTCCAATTACTGCTGCTTTTTAAAAAGAAACTAAAGGTCTACTTGTGAGTTTCAAGTTGTTTAATCTGCATCTTATTGTTGCTTAGATGCTTTGTCTTTATGGTCTGCTTGCAGCCTGCTCTGAACATAGCTCACTGAACCCAAGTTTTAAGCTGACTTGCTGTTTAGTGCTGGATGTACCTAAACGGTGACTTTTGAGTCCTGTGTTACTTGTGAGCAGTTCAAGTGTAGCTCACATGCCAAGGCCATGTCTTGTGCCCACCTAGCCATGGGGCTCTTTTGGCATCAGAGGCTGCTAATGCTAACGTGCCAGGGATTCTGCAACTTGGAAGCCAGTCATGTGCCTACCCACCAGAGCAGTGCCACCCCTGTGGAGTTGTTATTTTCTCACCGTGAACTGTTACTGAATTCTTGTCTCCTCATAACTCTTGACTGTGTATTGTTTTTGGTACATGGCTCATAAAATGAGGGATTTTCGCCTTTCCTTTCCATAATGACACAGTGGGGAAAGGAGTTTTTTAGATCATATGTGTTTCCTCTGAATTTAGTTCCAGGTCAGCCACTTCTTCAAGAGCGAGTGGGCTGGAGAAGAGAGATAACATTTGAGGTGGGAGCAGACTGTTGAACAGCTAATTCAGTAGCTAACAAAGAGCAGGTTGTGAGAATTCGGTCTCTCTCAGTTTGGAGAATGCAGAGTTTAAAATAGTTCTGATAGGTGGCATCTTTCTAAGGATATTAACTGATACTTTCTATGTGTGTTCTTCTTATCAGCTTCTCTGTATGAATATGCCCAGGTGAAATCCTTTTTCTGCAGGATCAGGCAAGTACATTATAGTTTTATGTTTGTGAAGGCTGAGCATAGGGTTCAGTACTGGGCAGAAAGAGTGTTCTTTTGTTACAGCTGACCAGTGTGAGCTCGTGGAACTCCATTACAAAATTGGCTTGTTGTGTTTAATACTGGCATCCAGCAGAATATTTTGGATATCTTTCCTATAGTGATGCTTAAACTTGTGTGGGGTTAGAAGGAGATCTGTTCACACATGTTTCTTTCGGCCTATCAATTTCCTTCAGGACTGTCATGCAGGAGAAGAAAGATCTTGTGAAAAATCGCTGCTCCCTCTTTTACAGCTTGAGAGTGGAGGCAAGGAGTGTTTTGCTTAAGATTGCGCAAGAGTTTGACAGAGGCAGTAATAGAAACTCAGTCACCTGAGTCCCAGTATGAGACCTGAATCATGAGATACTACTTGCTGTCACTATGGGTGCCATTTGTTGCTTTGTGCCTGACTCATCTTAGTGCTAAAAGAAGAAAAAAAAACCCTTGAGGTTGGCCTGTGATCTTCGGTGCAGTTCTGTGCCATACTAGGGTAGTCTCTTGATTTCAATAAGCACTGTTTGCTTCTGAGCAGATGTAATACTTATTCCGTCTTTCGATGGATCATTGATTTGTTCACCTGTGTTTCAAAACCCCAAGCTCTAAAATCACCTTTGCCTCTTGAATTGTGTAAGCGCACTTGCAATAAATATAGCAGGATAGGTACCAGTTTTCAGTTTGGGGAACTCTTTGTAGGATGCATAAATATTTTGCATTAGGTTTTTTTCAGATTTTCATACAACATCTCTCCTTCCTTTATCTAACAGATCCTTTTGATTATGTGGGCTTAGTGAGTAAAAGTATTTTTCACAAGCACACACTAGGCTTAAGTATGAAAATATTTTTTTGTGGGTTGAACTTCTGTTACATTCAATTTCCATTTGTATCTTTTGTTTGGTTTTTTTTTTTCCAAAAGGAGGAGCTGTCAGTTTTTATGACACTAACTTCTCTCCAGAAACATTTTATAAAACTAAGTGTGGAATAAAAATGTAACTTTTAGTGTAAGTGATAATGTCCAAAAATTTATCTCAATTCTTTCTGTCAGAGCTGGGTAAGATACTGCAATTATAACACGTGAAAAAGCGCTTGTGATAGAAACAGGCAATCGCTGATGCCGTTGCTACAAAGCCCTGGTTAAGATCTCTAGAATGTTCTGTACTGCTACTACTCACACATTGTCCAGAAAGACAAATTCTCATGGGAGGAAGACAGTCAAAGAACAACAGCTATTGTGAACCGAAGCTAGAGGAGTCTTACTTATGTAGGTCAATGAAACAAAACTTGAGACAGACAGTTTTTTTTCTCCCCTAAAAATGGTACAGAATAAACAACAAACAGAAAAAGAACTGTTTACCTTGAAGGAGAGCACAAGACCAAATAAGTGGTTCTCATGAATACAATTGGACTGAGAATTAGAAGGTGGGTTTTAACGGTTAGAATAATGGCATTTCTAGGACAGCCTCTGAATGCAAGCGTTGGAGGCATGTTGTGGTTTAACCCCAGCTGGCACCTAGGCCCCATAATGCTGCTTGCTCACTGGCCCCCCTCCTTGGTGGGATGGGGCAGAGAATTGGAAGGGTAAAAGTGAGAAAAGTCATGGGTTGAGATAAAGACAGTTTAATGGGTAAAGCAAAAGACCCACACACAAGAAAAGCAAAACGAGGAATTCATTCGCTTCTTCCCATCATCAGGCAGGTGTTCAGCCATCTCCAGGAAAGCAGGGTTCCACGACAGGTAACGGTTACTTGTGAAGACAGACACCATCACTCCGAACGTCCCCCTCTTCCTTCTTCCTCCCCCAGCTTTATATGCTGAGCATGATGCCATATGGTATGGAATATCCCTTGGGTCAGCTGGGGTCAGCTGTCCCAGCCGTGTCCCCTCCCAACTCCTTGTGCACCCCCAACCCACTCGCTGGTGGGGTGAGAAGCCGAAAAGGCCTTTACTCTGTGTAAGCCCTGCTCAGCAGGAATGAGAATATCCCTGTGTTATCAACACTCTTTTCAGCAGAAGTCCAAAACATAGCCCCATACTAGCTTCTGTGAAAAAAATTAACCCTGTTCCAGCCAAAACCAGCACAAGATAAAACATCCATTTGGTTTTAAGGGGAGCAAGTGTGTTGGCCTTGGATCACAAGGGAGTGTGCATAGGACCTCGGGAGATTCTGATTACCTGGGGCTGTGTGCTCAGCATAACTTCTCTGTGCAGGGCTCCCAGTCCTTGAAACCAGTGCGTTAAGCCATTTTACTTTTCCTCAGAGGTGGTAAAGATCAAGAACAAGAAGCACGTTGTTATCCCTTCCGAATCACGCCGTACTTGGTTCAAGTGTGTACTTCTGTCCACGTGGATGCAGAATCCTGCTGCTTAGCTTTGGCTGAGAAAATTCACTCTGGATATGAAGGCAAGTCAGGAGACTCCACTGAAAAAAACCAAGCCAATAGGAGAATGCAGTATAGGAAAGTCTGCTTCCTTTGTTTAAAACTTGTGCTTGGGTAGGCTTACCCATTAACTTCCAGTTTGTGTGTGTGTGCATGCATGTGAATCCAGAGCATCTGTGCCTTCTTTGCAAGGCCCCAAAACATTTGACCTCTTCTCACTATTTTTATTTTGAAGAAAAGTCTGTAGCACCTAAAAATTTGTAATGTTTTATGAGTTACTGCTCAGAAGGCAGTGACCAATTAAAAAGTTCTGGAGCCAATAACTCTCTATCATGATCAAAAGTAACAGTTAGGTTTTCTGTCTTAGTGTATATTTTATTTCAGTAAATATTTCTTTTTCTATTAGCTCCTCGAATTCCTATGGATAAAAGAATCTTTACCACCACTCACACCCCTGGATGTGTTTTTCTTGAGATAGATGACAGGTGAGATTTGAATCTTAAGATCTGTGAGGTGTTTTGGAGAGGTACCAAAAAACCCTTTGGTGATGCAGCTGGAGACCCAAGTAAAGTAGTTGAACTGTGTAGTTGGCAATAGTTAATTAAACAAAGCAGTTTTGTGTTAGTCCACTCATGGAAACACATTTAGAACTCTGTGGACATACGTCCTTTGCTGACGAGGAATGCGCATTAAACAGAATTGCAGTCAGTTTTCGTTATCCAGGGCAATGGGGACCTGTGGTAACACAGACAGGAAAAACCCGCATAATGCAAAGCTCTGGGAATCGCAGCATGGAGGTGCAACTCCACTGAGCTGGGTCAGATAGATTTGGCTTGACTAAAGCTGTCTCCTGGAAAGCCACAAGAGTGTTTTTACCATACACTTCGCAGCATCCGTGTCAGATTTCTTACTGATGTTTTGCCTGTGACCTGTTTCTTCAAGATAATTTTTTTTCATATAGACAAGCACAAAACTATCTGCAAATGTGAAAATCTGTTAGATCTCCAGGCACAGAAATGCTTGTCGTTGGTATTTACATGTCTGTGTTGCACTGGAGGATTATTAGATGGGCTGGAAAATGTTCTGTAGCCTTAGTTCATGCCATTGTAGATCATGCCTGCCTGGGGACATCACTGACAAGCAAAGGGTTAAGGATGTAAATACTCAAAACTATATTATAATCAGTGATAATGTGTTCGGGTTTCAGAGCAGTGCCTTTGTTGGGTTACTTACCCCAAGATTTAATTGGAACATCCATACTGATGTATTTGCACCCAGAAGATCGTCCTTTGATGATTGCTATTCACCGGAAAAGTAAGTACAGTTGCTCTAAGAGGAATTTCTACTGGTTTTCAAAATCTTTCACTATCATATTGCTTGGCATGTGACTGATCTACAGACTAGAAAAAAGTAAATTAACTAAAGCAACCAGTTTGAGATAAAAGCAAATTCAAACCTAAAGCTTTAAAGGACCCAGTCATTTCTGTTTGTGCTTGTGCTACTGTGTCATAATATAAACTAAGCCTTGTTTCTTGATTGTTTCTTTCTTTTTTTCAGTCCTGAAATTTGCTGGTCAACCCCCTTTTGAACATTTACCTATTAGATTTTGTACTCAAAATGGGGATTATGTCATACTGGATACCAGCTGGTCCAGTTTTGTGAATCCTTGGAGCAGGAAAGTAGTGTTCATCATTGGCCGACACAAAGTCCGGACGTAAGTCAGTTGTAGAATTGATTTGTTGAAGTGCTTTTTCACTGAACACCCTGCAAAATAAAACAGTCTCAGTACTGAACTAGAGACATAATGTTGCTCCTGCAGTCTGTGACAGCTACCTAGCATCTGTCTTGCAGCCCATTCCTTCAGACCAGCATTAGTCTTGTTTATAAAGTGTGAAAATAAGTAAATTACTTTGAAGTAAAAGGCAAAGCCAACTTTTTTTTTTAGCATATGTTTTTGCACATGGTTGATGTCCAAATACTGTTACAATGGACGTGTCTAAATCAAAATACCAGTTTTAGGCAAGCCGAGTAAACTAAAAAGGAACATAAAAAAGTATATCGCTTTAACAAATAATAAGTTGACATTCATTCATGACTGGCTTACCAAAAAAACCCATTAATTGACAGACATGCAGCTAAAATCATCTTCTGGCTTGTTTTCTTCTGAACATTCACTTGATACAGAATCTAAATATTTACCAAGGTAACCTCTTTTAAAAATGTAATTTATATTGAATGTGCAAGTTAACTTTTCAGGTATTTTTTACTTAGTTTCCAAGATATTTGGAAATATGACTGTCTGCCTTCCTCTTATCTGCTTTCTTTTCTAGGAAATGGCTTTTTGGGATGGCCTTTTGACTTTTCAAAGTGATCTTTCACTCGAGATTTTATGGGGTGTGAGTTTGTCTTCTGAGTGAAGGAGGCGGAGGGGTAGATGCTTGTCAGCCTTAACTCCTGTCACTGTGCTGATGTACTGACTTCCCTGGGGCTTCACATGAAGCACTGCTCTCGTAGCACTGCCCCGCTACCCCAGCAGAGCTGCTAGTGGAACAGATGACATCCTGTTGTGTTGATTCAGCGAAACAGTCGAAATAAAATAATGATGATAAAAAAAAGGAATCTATTCTAACTCTCTGTTTATAGCTACCTTTTTCTTCATCAAATTAAAATTAATAGTGAAATTTCATTGGCTCTCTCCAGAAGCCCTCTGAATGAAGATGTCTTTGCTGCAAGAAGTAAAGAAATGAGCAGTGTTGAGAAGGAGATAAGAGAATTGCAAGGACAAATTTACAAGCTGCTTCTGCAGGTAAAAACAATGAAAGAATTTCAAAACACTGGCTGGCCTTGTGAACGAGAGGATAAAGGAACCTGGGTCTGTTTAGCAGGCTGCTTTGGGGATGATCTTTTAAAAGGCCTGAAAGGAAAGTTCTAAGTGGAGACAGGCTTGTGTAAGCATTAAAAATATGGCTCTGCATAGCCCACCCGATTAGAAAAAAAAAAAAATATTTTGTTTGACATATTTGCCAAGTCTTCATGTTGAAAGATAAATCTGCATCCTGAACCAGCTTTAAGCATGATAGAGAATTTTGCTCAAGCAAGCGGTGGAGCCCAGAGCAATATTGACTTTTCACTTTATTTGTTTTGTGTGTTGCAAAGTATGTTGTTCCCTTCTTTTTGTTCTCCAAGGGGATGACTTTTTTAATCACTTTTTTTTTTCCTTTAATCACTTTTTTCCTTCCCCCCTCATACAGCCAGTTCACAGCAACGTTTCCAGTGGTTATGGAAGCCTTGGAAGCAATGGCTCTTATGAGCACTATATCAGTATAGCATCTTCAAGTGACTCAAATGGGAATTGTACAGAGGACATACAGGAACCAGTAAGTCTATAAATGTGGGACTGCCTGCAGAATAGCAAAAATACAGTTTCAAAAATAGAAACTTTTACTGTGTACATATGCACTACTCATCGTGAATTTTACTGAAGTGGGAAGATACAGCTATGTTCAAGCTAAATGTACTTAAAGTGGTCAGTTGCAGAATGCTGGCTTTTGGTTTTTGCTCTTAATTTTGCTGGGTAAAATGAGCAGATAACTACTACGGTAGTTCACTGAAGTAAATTGAAGACTTGCTTAAGATCAGCCTTCTCAAAGAACCAGTGGACTCGGAGGAAAAAGTGGAAGAATGATGCAACCAGAAAGAGGATTGATGCATATGGAGGGGTTTCTGTTGGCTTGGGATTTTCTGTTCTGTTTTAAAAAGGGCACTAGAGGTACAGTGTAGACCGCTATAGAAGAGAGCGGAAACAGTGCTGTCCTAAAACAAGCATTGCATTTACCTAATTTCCCTCTGAGGCTCCTGGGTAAGTCATCAGCTTATTCCCACTCTCAAGGCTTGCATCAGTATTAAAACATTCAAATGCTGAGGCTGTTTGAGCTTTATCATAGTTAATTATTTATTAATTGATGGATTTAGATTCATTACATTTACAAATACCAGTAGATACCAGGCTTAGGCTGACAGTCTACTCCCCTTCAGTTTGGAGAATACAAGAAACCAAGCCTATCTTAATGGTCTCCTATGGCTTCTTTTTATTCATTTTATCCTGACTTCACATTTTCACGTATCTCAAGATGACATGGCAACAAGTTTGTGTAGATGTCAACAGAATAAAGAATCTGGGGCAGCAGCTGTATATTGCATCAAGGAGCAAGGCACAGAATGGAAGTGAACAGGCTGTGAGCTCGGAAATGCTAGGAGGTAAGTTAAGGTAATTATGATCCCTAAGGTAACATGAACGCCTGTACATCTATAGCCCTCAGTTGTGTTATGCTGAAGAACTTAAGAGAGCATTTTAGCATGACTTAAATGTGTGAAGTGTTTTGGTTTGTTTTTCTTTTAAACAATCAAAAAACAACCAAAGAAAAAACCTAAAACCCACCCAAAAAAAACCCCTCAGCAGATACAATAACTTTTTGACTGCTCCCTGAGACATGGAGAAACATATCTGTCTCTTTCCAGGTTAATAGACTTTTACCTTTTTTGATTTTAACATTTTCTAGTGAAAATGCAGACTTGCTTGGAGCAAGTATAAGTCTACTATGGAAGTTTCCCTTAGTTACTTCACGTGGACTCTCAGAATCAATCCATAGGTTGGAAAACTCTGCCCCACTTCCCACTGAAGTAGTGGTTTAGTTACTGATTGCTTAATATGCACAAATACATGGAGAAAACTGGATGCTTCCTCAAACGTCATAGGAATCAGTACTAAAACATTTTGGTCTGTGATACTCTCTACAAAAATTGTATTTAACTCCTAGCCTTGCAGCTAAGAGGACTTGCACTGTCACTAGTACTCTGACCAGTGTATCTATGCTATAAAAAGCTGTAAACTACTGATAAATAACATGTTCAATTCTGTGATGTATAAATTGAGAGAAGAGTAATATTAATTGCAGCCTTGTTTACAATTTAAATACAAGATCTTTTGTCTGTGCTGTTTTCTGTGTGTTTACTAGTTTTTCTGAGTGGATGGTTACGGTGGTGTGTGTGGTTTTTTATTTTTAGGCATTCCTTCCCCTTCTCCCTCCCCTGCCTTGAAACGTGAATCGAGATGAAAATGCAGAATAACCAGAATAACGCAGTAATGAGAGCTGTGCTGTCATAGGCCATATAGCCCTGTATGATATATGTATCCCAGTCTATAAGAGTGTGTGTGTGTCTTGGTGGGGGTAGTGTTTAGATGCCTTTTTGAGTAGTCTTTGAGGATTTCTTCTTTTCTAGGGAAGAGGCACCCTGCTTCCTGTTTTCTTCAGACATTGAGAAGCGATAGCACAGAAGAACCAGGCAACGCATTTTATGATGAGTCAAAGAAGACTCCGCGTGTTCCTTCCTATCAGCAGATTAATTGTGTTCATAGTATTATCAGGTAATAAACTATGAAACGATTTCAGTGATGCAAGTTTAAGATTAATTAGTGGAAGGTAAATATCCAAGCAGCATGCATTGGTCTAAACTGTCTGGAGTTTGAGTTGAGATAAATCTGGGCAATCCATCCCAGTGCTCGGTCAATGTGAATTACATGGTAATGAAGAATTTAGGGCCCAAGATTCTGTTTGCAACTATTGAGGTTTGTCTACTGCTAGTTTTACCATTGGTTCAATAGGAGTTTTAAGAGAATGTTGACAGGCATAATACGTCAGTGTCTTCTCAATACATGCTTTGTCAACATCCATATAAAACAGAAAGTTGATATAATTTGTAAAAAGTCACTGTTTTTTAAGCCAGTGGGTAATGTCTTTTTTCTTTCTTTTTTTTCTTTTTTTTAAAGAGTAATTGATCCATTTTATTTAGAATACTCCTTGGAATACAGATATGTGATCAGAGCTTCCTGCAGTGAATTTAAAATACTAGTTAACGCCCCTGGATCTCCAGTTTGGATTGTTCAAATATTTGTCTCTCCAAATGGAGAAAAAAAAACGCAAAGTAGGGGGAGCTTCCTGTGATATGCTTTTATTTCAGATATCTAGAGAGCTGCAATATTCCAGCATTGAAAAGGAAGTGTAAATCTTCTGCAAATACATCATCGTCATCTTCAGAAGATGACAAGCAAGTCCAGCAAAGTCAGCAGGAAGTCGAGGCATTGCAAGGTAACACAAAGTATACTCATGATCATAATAGAACCACAACAACTGATTATTTTTTTACTGTTGTATGTTCCAAGGTTTATGTGCACTTTTTAAATTGTTATCACACTAACAGCACAATATTTCGGTTAGTTGGTAAATATTTACTTGCATTGTCTAGATCTCACAAGTAAGCATAAGCTACAATATTAAGTGATTTAATGTAGAATGCATCAAAAGAACTATCGTTTGTTGTTGCTAAATGAACATTCTGTTGCTTACTCATTTTATGCCATGTTTAGTACATGCTGACGTTGCACTGCCGTATGAATGTTACATTTATTTGTATATAAGACTGTCTTATTTGATAGTCTGCATAGTTACTGGTTGTTTCTGAACCAGTCAGACTCGATGAATTGGGAGCATAGTGCTTGGAATGAAATTCCACGTAGAAACTTTGTCACTTACCAATAGTTACTGCTATCCTTTCAGGACTTAATTCCCAAACTCCACTATCTGCTGATCGGGAAGAGACACTGATAGACCAGACAACTGCAGGCATGGTGGGAGCCCCTCTGGCAGACCTGACCCTGTCCAACAAGGCTCCAAGTGTGGTGTCTGTCACCAGCCAGTGCAGTTACAGCAGCACTATAGTGCATGTCCCACACCCTGAATCAGGTACTATTCATGCTCGCAAAACACTGTCTTGACTCACCAATTTTTAAATTTATACAAGGTTTCCAGACTGAAGTACACAGTGAGAACCTTTTGTCCATTTGCGATATGTTCTTGTGAATATGAGCTCTGAAATATATTTAAGGTATTTCTAGGGACACTGTGAAGAAAACTTGAGCCTGGAAATTTTTACAGTATTTTAATAAAACCTAGTTTTAACAGAGTGCACTATTTCCTTTCCACTCATCACATATATCTCAAACACAATGTGCTTTTGGGCATTGAGGATTAAAATAAAAATGACTAATGGGTCAGTGTTACTTCATTTTAATGCAGAAATAAGCATAAAAATTAGTATTTAACTGCTATCGTACTAAGAAAGTATGAAGAAAGAAGTGCCTCTGTAACTTCAAAGTGAATTTGACGTTTTCCAGACCATGCAAAGTTATTTGCTCAGTTGATGTTAATGTAACTATATTTGCGTGTAAAGGGTGTTTCCTCCCCCCGCCTCTGCAGCCTGTATCTGCTCGGTAGCTCAGACAAGATGGTTTTCTGTGTAAACCTCTGGGTGTTGTGGGAGCTCACACCAGAGGGCCAGAGCAAAGAGTGAGTGATTTGTTTTCTTCCCTCTTCAAAGAAGTGACTACAATGGAGGATGCTACTGTTGGAAGTGAACAAATCGAGCTGCCTCCTGTGAATGCTCAGAGTCTTGCTATGGTACCTGAGGACTTAAAGCCAGTTGGGCTAACAAAAGAGACATTGTCAGCCCACACTCAAAAGGAGGAGCAGAACTACGTTGACAAGTTCCGCCAGAGGATCTTGCTCTCTCCATTTAGGTCTTACCTTCAACAGGGGAGCAGAAGTAACAACGGACATTCCTGTGGCAAAGGTGAGAGATAAAGACTTGCTGGATGACTGTATTACAAAGACCAACCTATCAGTGGAGTCTGGTTTTCCTTTGTGTGATTTAGCGAGTATCTTCTTAAGGCTGTAAAGAGAGTACTTCCTTTGAGCTGCCAAGGCCTGACAACAGCATTGCCCACACAGAAGGTCCGCTCTATCTTGGATGTTGCAGTCTTAGACTTTTCACAAAGCAGATAATTATTGCAATAAACCCTGCAAATCCCAAGTATTTTATTGCCTCCCCTTGAAGAAACATAAAAGATCTGACTGGGATAAGCCAAAATGGTTGGTAAGAAAATTGATGACATGAAGGGAAATATCATAGATATGTCAGCAATATGTCACTGTAGTGTATGGAAGAATTATGGAGAGGAAAGTCAGCTCTGCAAATAAGCCACACTCAATTATCTGGATGTTTTTCTCTTTTTTTTCTTTTTCTTATTTTTTCTTTCCCCTAGATCTGTCATTTCAGTGAATGTGTCTATTTTTCTTCCTTCTTAGGAGATTCTCTTTCAAAGCAGATGAGCCCAGCCAGCTGTAAAAAAGGCAAACGTGGAAAATTCAAGCGCCAGAAACCTCAGAGACAGTCTTCAAATATCCACTCTTCTAGTAAAAATAGAAATGATCTTCCATGTGAGAAGAGAACAATTCAGAAACAGTCATTCTCTCCCTCAGAATTGTCCTGTCTGAGCTCCTCCAGTATGAATGTCCTTCCTCCTTTGGGACTTCCTGTCTATTCAGGTCCACCGTCATCTAGTTTTCCAGCCTCTCCTGTAGGAGAGGAGGTTGCCCTTCACTCGTTAAAACCTGGTTCCATGTCATCGTCACAACTATGCTGTGAAGTACCATCATGCCCAACACTTTATCCCCCAAACACAGGCGCATTTATGGCTGTATTTTTTCAGAGTTTCCCCATGTATGCTCAGATGCCTCAATGTGTCTTTTTTCCTAGCCCTCAGTATGTTTATCCCCCATCTTCATATCCGTGCGTTACACTACCTCCAGCCCCACCTTCTTCTGCTCCATCACCAGTAGCACTGCACTCTGTGGATCAGCCCTTTCCCACCTCTTCTGCCACATCCATGGAGGACCAGCAAGAGGGCCAGCATGACCAGGCCCTACTGCTGAGTAGCTCACGGAGCAGTTCCCCACTTCAGCTGAATTTGCTTCAAGAAGAGCTGCCAAAACCTATGGAGCTTTCCATTAGTACTGATGTTAAAGCACATGCAGAAGCTAAATGTGTAAGTAACACCAATTTTTAATGTAGAGGAGAAATTCTGACTTTTTGATGGTGTTCAGTTACCAAAACCAGCGATGATGATCTGTGTTTGAGGGTCACCAGCTTCTGTTAGCTGCTTTTTCCAGTGGCTCTGCTGTGTGGAGTGCAGGGCACAAAGAGCACAGGAGGCAGAGAAAGCTGTTTATACTGGCATCCAGGGGAAGTTGTAACAGCACAGTGTTGGCACTTAGCAAATGACAGAAATGTGAGACCTTCTGGTCTAGGCTGCCACAAGCTGCTTTTGCTCAGCATTTTGGCAGTAGCCTTTTCAGTTAAATTGTCGTCAGGAATTTGGGGTTTGGGGCTTTTTTATGCATGTGGAACTTGGCTAGTGCTGCGCAGTTCGCATCCTTTTCACCCAGTCCCACAGTCTCTGTGGAGAACCAAAACAAAGGGAAGATACGCTTCTAATTACTCCCTCTGTCTCCCAGGGATGCAGCTAATGAACGAAGAACAGGGATCCGTGTGGGTCGGTTTCCATACGTGGGCATAGAAAAGGCCTCTCCAACTTCCGCGGTAAACTCAGAGGCAGGAATCTGAGCTCTGCAGGCAAGGAAAAAAATGTTGGCTCCTGAATCCAGATTGGGCTGGAAAGGCTGGATCAGCTGAAACTGCAGGGTAGGGTCCTGAAAGGGGAGTTGGTGTACCTGTAGCTGCTGGAGCGGTGAGCTTGACATAGTGAATCAGGGGAAGACGCTCTCATTTTCCCTGTAGTGCACCATTGCTTGATGTGTGTGGCTGCTTTATGCCATCTAACAGGACGTGAAGGGAACTGACTCCCGCTCTCTTGTCAGCAGAAAATATTAACTTAATGCAACAGTACAATATCTTGACCCAGTGGGGAAGGATCTACAGCAGACACCAGTAGACTCTAGACGCTTGTTGATTTCACCCATGAAGAGCATTATCCTGACTTCTAGACTGCCATTCATTTTCAGAGCTAGAAACTCCAAACCTATTGAAATGAACTTAGTCGACATGTGACCAGTTCAGTAAATGCACGAGCCTCCTTTTTCAAACTTAAATGTAACTTCCATGGATGTGTTTGTTTTGATTTTTGTCTCCAGGACAATGATCCAGAAGATAGTGGTAACAGTGCCAGCCACTGTGCTTCTAGCGAACTTACTGGCCGCTTGCTTTACAAGGACTCCCAGTCAGGTACAGGTTCAGCAGCATCAGGCAGTGGATCAGCTTTATCTGGTTCTTTAGGCTCTGGCTCCAGTGGGACTTCTGGTTGTAGCACAGGTAGGGAAGTTGGAGATTTGGATGTTTGGTGCTTTGGTGCTAGATGGCTTGCTAACATGTTGGTAATTCATAACAAGATATTGTAATGGAAATGGGAAATCCCAGTAAGAGGATCTGTAGTCTTTACTTTTCACTGACTTTCAGCGTGTGAGGCCGTTTGTTTCAGTCACTGTAGCTGGAAATGGGAATCTGAGAAGCTGTTTCTTTAACCTGCAAGTCACACTTTCATCTTGCTCATTATCACTTTTCTCTGCATTAGATATACTGGCTTACGTCTTGTTTGAGTAAAGGTAAATCTGCCTAGAGCAGAACCTCTTGAAACAGAAGCAAAGAAGCTGAGCCAATTAATTTTGAGAAGAATAAACACAGCTTTGGAGATCTTGAGTAACTTAATAGAATGCACTTTATTTTCGAATTCTCAACGGGTAGTAATCACTTGCTAGAGCAGTCCTCTGGGAGCACCTGTGTTTGTATTGCAGAACTAGCTTGCAAGAATACACTGGTGTTCTTTAACTTTTTGTGCTGAATTGTTAGGATTTCTCAGGCATCTGCATTAATTTCTTTTTTTCCCTGGTAATTCTCAGCAGGTAGTGGCAAAAGCAGCAAGTATTTTGCCAGTAATGATTCTTCTGAAGCTTCCAAAGCAGAAGGAAAAGGGACAGCTCATAAATCCAAACATGAGTCAGCCTGGGTGATGATGGATCACACACCTGAGCGAGTTCTAATGACTTACCAAATGCCTAACAGGTTGGAAAACATCCACAATTTCTGCCGTGTGGTTTGGATTTGTGCATAGAACTGTAGAATTAAAAATGAGACCATGGAAACAGTGCACATACTAATGAAACTCCAAGCAGGTGTATTAATTTACTGGTTTTGCATTTTATGCCCTGGTTATTTCCTTTTGATTTTTTCCCCATTTTTCCCATCAGTTCAAATATGGTAACATGCAACCTTTTTGCTGAAGCGTTATGGGGATTGGTAATTGTCCTGTACTTCAAATGCATAAAGGGGTAAAAATACATGTTATCTGCAAGTTGCTTGCAATTAGCTTAGCCATAATTTGTAATGAGATTCCACATTTAAAAAAACCCACACAAATTAATAAAACCAAAAAACCCTACACCAAACTCCCAAAAACAACAACAACAAAAAAACCTGACAGACCAGGGTTGAAAGAAACCATACAAAACAAGTAAGTTATAACAAAGCACAGTTTCTTTTCAATGGCTGATGCTTTCCAGACTTCAGCCATAGATACTGGGGAAGAGACTCTCCCAATGTGATTAAAGTCAGTGCCTGCCTTGCTTCGTGTAGTACAGCTGTGTTCACAGGTGTCTGTTACCTGCAGAGTTAAAGAGGAAGTTCTAAAGGAGGATCTGGAGAAGCTGGCAGTCATGCAAAAGCAGCAGCCTTGGTTTACAGATGGACAAAAGAAGGAGCTTGCAGAGGTGCATACGTGGATCCGGACCCAGACTGTCCCACTGCAAATCAGCAGCCAGGTAAGGAGTTTTGAAAGGAATCAGCTGTTTATTCATGCCTTGGCTAGCTGGAGGCAGTGCCAGAGGTCACTGATGGTTATTACTTGTAAATATAAGAAGGAAATGAGCTTGAGCACACTAGCCAGATGAGAAATGCTGAAAAACAGGTCTTTCCATTGGTTTTGGGGATTTTGGGGGGGCATTTTGGGGTGGTTGGGTTTTTTTTTTTGGTTGGTTGTTTTTTTGTGTGTTCCCCCCCAAGATATACAAATTCTGTGTAGGAACCACCTGTAGCAAAGTTCCTTCAGTCACGCTGTTGGATGAATGGGAATAGTATCACGGTCTCACAGAAGAGTCCATACTTAGTGATGTTTTTTCTGTTGGCATTGGGTCTTTTGCTCTTTTTCTTATAAAGTTGATTGCTGCTATGATTGAATAGCATGTAACACTGGAATGTTAGTGAGGATTAGAGCAAGTGTGTTCAGCAAGCTGAAAAACGCTCATAATCTCAGAAGAGGCTCAGGCATATAGTAAGAAACACAAAATCAGCTGGCTTTTTGTAAGTAGATTAATTGTTTAACAATTTTGGTATCTTAGGCTTGATTATCTGGTGTAACTCTTGGGCACTCTGGCAAGCTACTTCTGATTCATATTAGTATGTGTAAGAGAATGTCCTGATCAGTATAAAGTGCTCCCAGGTGCTACGGAGAAGAAAAGAGCAAGGCAGAACTGGTCCCACAAAGATCTAGAGCTCCAGTGATGAGTTGTGCAGAAAACTTCAAAGCAGAATGGGCTGCATTCATGTACTCGTGCAGCAGAAAAATTTAATGTCTGTTACAGCACTGCATGGTCTATGTGCTAGTAGTTTCAAACGTGGCGTTCCAAGCTGTGATATTCATTCTTAGAGCAGAAAAACTGAGAAATATATGTCCTTGGCTCTGGAACAAGACCAGAAAAATAGTCTTTGTTTTCCTAATACCTTGCCGATAAAAATCGTGTATGTCCTGTTGTGGTTAGGACCACGTGTTTGATTCAGATAGCAAAATGATGTTCAGTGGTCTTGCAGAAAGTTTGGTTGAATGTTTGCATATTAAATGTTATTAGATGTATCAGTATGCAAGTACACATAATTGATATCTAAGCTGCTAAAACTGTCCCTAAGCAGCAGGCCACGTTTCCAACACAGATTGTCATTTAGCGAATGTGACCAGGCTTCTGACAGTAGAAAGAAACGCAGGATTTCTCTTTTAATATCTCATTTCAATATTGTGCTGTTTCTCAAGAACCAGAAAACTGTGGTCTGTCAACACGCTCGGGTGTTTCAGCCTCTTTTTGTTGGTTGGTATTGTTGCTGTTCGGCCTGCAGTCCAAATCCTTAACGAGCAGCTTGATAATAAAGCTGAAGGATAAGACCTTCAAATTCAAGGAAGTCACGTGCCTTTTTTCTTGAAGCTAAAACTCTATGTTCCACTAACCAAAGAATTCATTTCTGAGACAAGATAAGTTGGAGGTGCAAGGGCCTGCTTCTGAAAATAAGATATCTGTATAATCTCTGCTTTTAAAGAGATTTCAGCCCATTGGTGAGAGGTTTCAAGAGATTGCAACGTGTCATTCTGTCAGGATTTGACTCTTCGAAATATACTCATAGAAACAAGAATTTAAATTACTATGTTCTTGTTCCTTTTTAAAGGGCTGTGTTACATGTGACATCAGGGAAACGAGTTGTGAGGCTGTAATGCCTGATCACCATATGGAAAGCAAGGGGAAATCGCCTCCGCTCCCGCAACGCTGAAGACAGCAGCACTTGTGTCAGTAAAACCGCTTGGTGTAATTCCCATTCTCTTTTCCTCTGGCTTTGCTACATACTAGCGGTGAACCTATCCAGCTATCTCCTCGCAACATGAGCAGTCGCACATGTGAAACTAAATCTTCCTCCATTACCCCTCCGCTCCTAGCATGACTTTGAAGGCAATCTCTCACTGGGAGGCTGTTTCCCTTCCTGACCTCACAGACTTGACACAGAATGGGTTGTCCAACTTTTGCTCAATGATGAGCAAAATACAAAGGTGTTTTTTGTTTAGGAATTTTTTGTTTGTTTGAAGCTGGCAAGTAAGAGTCTGAAAAGATGTGGTGGTTAAGAACCTACACTGGGGAACCTAACAGATCAGGGCATGTTACTCTCCAAGTAAGGTAGATGTGTTGAAACCGGCATTGAAACCAAGGTACAATGGAGTGCTCTTCATTTTTGTTTGTTCAATATTTAAAGGCCTAAACTGAAGATCCTAATATTCGGAGGCTCTAAAATCACTGTAGCTGGTTCAAGAAGCCAGTAGGCTTTTTAATGAGCAGCTGAAAACTGGCCAAGTTACTCTGCATCAAAATGCTTTTCACCAGCTTGTGCCCATCAAAAAATAAACTGAAGTAGAAAGAAGCAAAGCTATTCCATATGGTTTTTTGTGTTTTGGAACCAAGTTGCTTTATAGCTTTTGATTTTAAAGCTGTGTTTCTCAAGATAGGTGTTTAAAATTAATTGAGGGTAATTGGTTTGCAAATCCATCGGAGACTAAATTATAAATAGCAATCCAAAAAAAGTAACGATTTAGGAGTTATTTTCTTATACAGGATCTGCTTTTTAGGAAAAGACGTGGTAAACCGCCTCTATCAAGGCGCTTTGGCCTAGTTATCAATTCAAGTAGCTACATGTGATCTTTTAGCTTATGTTGCTAGCACTCTGGAAGGCGGATTTGTCTTAATTTTTTTCTTGTTCTATTAGAGTAGTTAGCTATGTTGAATCCAGACATAACAAATAGGAAACTTTGAGCCATTTCCCTGTTTTGTTTTTGTTTTTGTTGTAGTGATGCCAAAAACAAAAAGAGATTGAGCTTCATTTCTTCTGCTTTCTTGAAAAGTCACATTGTAGAGCCAAACCTGAACATCAAATCAAATATTCATTATTTCTCAGCACTGTTGACTTCCTGTACAAGTTTTAACCTCTTTCTTTATAATGGAGCCTCTGGCTGTTGAAATCTGTGGATGAAAAATGAGTGTGTGCATAGTGCGAGTTTGTTGCTCAGAAAGTGGTAACCACTTTCTCTTTCAGTATGCACAAGGATTTGTTCTCATCTTAATACTTCTAGCTTAAAGCTGAATGTATCAAAGTGCTCTTCAAACAGGACACACTTCACTAAAACCTAGCAAATTTTGTCTGCCTTCCCCTTTGTTTATCAAAAGCTGGACGTAATCAGATTTTTCCTTGTGGTGTTATTAATCACCTCAGCCTTCTCAACACAGAGTTTTAGAATGTAACCTGTTATTCACCCTTTTGTTCTGTGTAACTCTTCCTTTTTCTGCTATGTGAAGGATTTTCACTTTTTCAGTTTCTTTGAATAGTAAGCTTCAAGTTGATGAGTAAGTTAAAAATACTGCTATCTGCAGGTCATTGAAGGAAAACTATATTTATCTAAAGGTTTTTGTTCCTTTTTAAAATCAATTCAGTGACAATCTTTGTCATTACGGCTTGTGTCAAGGAAAGTTTTCAAGGCTAATTTGACTCTGTGGGTTTTTTTATACGGTATGCTTGTCTGCTCTGTTTATAGCTATTGCTTTCTATTTATTCTTGAGTTGCATTTCTTTATTTGTCTTTCAGTCTTCTCAGCTTGAACTTGTTTTTTTCTTAAGTGTTGTAAATCAGCAGAGGTCCACACATCCTTGATACTTTTTGTGTTCGAACTTTAAATGCCTCTTATTTTAAGAGGCTTCAATAGGTGTTTACATGCATCGAGTTATGTACTCGAGTAGGAGAATGTGGGCAATACCTTATACCTGTCCTGGTCTTTTCCCAGCACTTTCCAAATACGGTATTCTGCTTTATAACCACACTGCCCAAAATATTTGCTCTAAAACATGTAATAAGATGCTTTGTGTATAGGTTCTTTTCTTAACTGGGAAGCTTCATAACTAACTAAACTGTTGATTAGACCGATGTGCTAGAATCTATTCTAGTTAGCTGTGCTTAAATTAAAATGACTGCGTTAGTGTATTTGAGACTTAGTGAAATAGATTAGTCCAAATACTCCAGGTAAGGACAGCTGTCTCCTTCAAAATCATGTAGAAGTGTAAGCCAGGAGGAAAGTTTAGATAATCGGCTCTTTTGTTGTATGTTATTTACACTGTTTATTTCCTGAGTAGGAAAATGAGATGGTTTTCCATGTCTTAGCAGGCATATGTGTCGTCCATTTTATAAAACAGTGGGACTTTGATTAGGAGAATGGTAACATGTACCTAATGATTGAATAATGCTTTTCATCCATAGGTCTGGAAACATGTCAAAAAGATGACTGTCATTATCCCAGTTGTATAAAAAGAGGCAGACATACAAAGGACTTGCACAGATGCATACCCCCCAGTTCATACCAAATCCAGGAGTACAGTTTGGGGATCTTCACTCACTCTGTCCTGTGCTGGTTTTGCTACAAGTGGTCAAGATTCTGACCTGTACGTAGAAACTTGATCATATCAAGTGTGTTTCTTGTTTGGAGAAGTTAACCTTTCTTGTACCACCACTCCTATGAATTTGTGCCCAGTAGGATCGTATAGTAACAGAAATCCTAGACAATTCTTGTAGTGCTGTCAACACCATACCCTAAGGCAGTATTATCATGAAGGTGTATGTGCCAAGGAGCTTGAATTCAAAGTTTGTAATCCTGGCTAAATCTTAGGTGCAAGATTTCTTGTTTGGGGCTACGCTAGTCCTGGGTTATGGACAAAAATACGGTATAGGAGAAGAACATAAGAGGAACGAAGGGAAGAATCAGTGCCATGTGTGACACTGAAACTAAATCGCCCAGAAACGTAAATGCTCTTGCCTGCAAAACCAAGTTTAGGACAAAAAGCTGTTTCCCAAGCTACTCTTTACCCCACTAGAACCACAATATCTCGCAATCAAATGCCTTATCAAGCCTTTTGGGGAGGACCTCGTTTCTGTAAGTTTTCAGGAAGTGGTAGTTTTTATTTTGGCTTATATTAATCTTTAAGTCTTTGTAGTTTGCTGGAGTAGTCGAAGTGAGATCCAGGTCTGATCTGAAAGACAAGTGGAGTAAATATTGCAGCCAGATTTGCACATGCTACTTTGTTTATGTGACTTTGTTTCACCTGGCATAATTAAAATGTTGTAGACAGTTTAGAGCTGCCTGGAATGTCACTTTTTTGGTTATCAAAGGGAAAACATGCAAGTACAGTAATCATACAGTTACTGCCCCCTGTGGGGGTGTTGGCAGTTTGTAAACCCTTGGTGGATTTCACTGGCAATTTTTTTTTTGTTGTATTCATAAATATGGAATTATGTTTCTAAAAATGAGCTGATGTGAGAATATTTTCATGGCATTGCTATGAACAGGAGGGACCGCAGTGTATTTTTACAGTGTGTGATAAATATTTGCGGAATGAGTAATGTATTGGTAAGTTTATCTTCCAGCTGAATCGAGTTTTAAATCACACGCAAATGAATTTTTACATCAGTTGATAGGACTATTTTATTGAAATAATATTCAGCTGTTGTTGAATTTACAGTTGTGATTTTAACTGTACACTTCAAAGGAGCTTCTGGTTTTATAAATAAAACTGAAAAATATGCTGCAAAGAACTGTTTCAAGTGTCTGTTTACTTGTGTTGTTTGATAATGTCTAGAACACAGACTTCTAAGAAAATACCCATTACATTTTTCGGATTGTACTTAGATGTTGAGGTTGTGGGTACAGTGAAAATGATGATGTAGTGGCTATTCATCCTGTTTGTGTGGGGGTTTTTTGTTTGGTGGTTTTGGTTTTTTTGGGGGGTTTTGTTTGTTTGTTTTGGGTTTGTTGTTTTTGAAATCTTGCTCTACCTTTCCCATTTCAGGACATGTTATTTCCTTCCTAATTGCATCCCACAAGAAAGGGCAATAGCCTTTTGAATGTGAGGGATTGTATTAGGGTGTGCAAGCTGTAGGGGTTTGGCATGCAGGATTTGAAGCTTCTGTCTCTGCTGATTTCATTAGGAAAGGTAGATAATAAACACTTTGACCCCACCATGCTAAAATTTGTGTTCTAGTGGAAGTATCAAAGAAACAATTCACAGGTTTAATTCACAGCCATGTCTCAGCGCAATAAAGTTATTAACTAATTGCAGAGGAACAATTTGTTAATCTTTTTGTGCTTTAAGGTGCTTTAGAGAGAAGCGTGGTCCACAGCCTTAAAGAAGCCTGCAGGAGAAAGGCAAAGTCACTGCAGGGATTACAAGGTACAGAAAAAACAATGTAGCATCTTATTAAAATTGGAAAATAAATAAGTAATCTAAGATAAGTATGTAACTGATGGTGCTTCTGGCAAGGTAAGCGATGCAGTTCTTTGAAATGTAGGCATCTCAAGTTCCTTGAAAGGCAGGTAACACAGAATCATTAAGGTTGGAAAAGACCTCTAGGATCATCAAGTTCAACCATCAACCCAACGCTACCATGTCTTCTAAACCGTGCCCTGAAGTGTCACATCTACATGTTTTTCTGAACCCCCCCAGGGATGGTGACTCCCCCACCTCTCTGGGCAGCCTGTGCCAATGCTTGACAACCTTTTGGTGAAGACACATTCCCTAACTTCCAATCTAAGCCTCCCCTGACACAGCTTGTTTCCTCTCGTCCCATCACTGGTGACTTGGGAGCAGAGACCAACCCACACCTCACTACAGCCTCCTTTTAGGCAGTTGCAGAGGGTAATAAGGTCTCCCCTCAACCTCCTCCAGGCTAAACAACCCCAGTTCCCTCAACCTCTCAACACACTGGATATGTTTTTCCTGATGGCTTATTAATTTTTGAAAGGGTGATTTGGTCATTCTAAACATACTTACAAATGTGAGCCAAATAATCTAGCTTAACTGTGGTCCAAAAATTATGAGGAGAAGTGAGTAGACTTGTGAAATGAAGATATTCAAGGTGATGCTATGTTTTTATTCAGAGATTTAGGCAATGTCAGTCCAGCCACATCACTGGTTTATCAGTAGCAGTCATCCTCCTGTCAGCTGAAGTTCTTGCTTGTAGTTAAAAACCTGTAGCTTTCACCTCTGGGTGGATGTCAAAGGTGGTGAGCTGAATGATGTACTTCTGTATTTTTGGCAGATGGTGAGAGATGAGTATTGGACCTTGATTCTTCCTCACCCCGATCTCAAAAGTAAGGGGTCTGTAGATTTTCTGTCGTAGGTTTGCTCCACAGTTGTATGAACTTTTAGGATACATATTATGTACTGCTCCTGTGCAGCTCAAAGAGGTGTCTGCCTGCTTGGCTCCCATTTGATGCTCCAGTTTGCTGCCGGAAACTTAGAGGCAGGCTCAGGCTGGCAAAGACGGGACTCTTGGAACTCGCTTCCCCAGCTACGGTTGCGCCTTTCTGCCTGCTCCCAGAGCTCTGCCGTACCTGGTGGGAAGATGATCAGCCTGGCCTCTGGAGCTCCTCGTACCATCTCGTTAGTTTCCTGTGACAGATCCAGCCTTCTTGTCTCTGGCCTGCAGAAGAGGAAAAACTCGGTGCTGAGAGCTGGCAGGAGCTATAGGTTATAGCAGGATGGGGGAGAAGTGGAGTTTGCCCTCCTCTGTCACAGACTGCCTGGGCTCTCAGCTCTTGGGCACTGGAACCGAGTTTATCTGGCATCTGCCATGAACATTTCCTTCAGGAAGGAGGCCGTTGGGTGTGCAAGAGTATCTCAAACAGTCGTCTTTTTGAGAACTACCGGTCATGTCCAAAGATGCAGTCTGAACTCCTTCCTACCAGAGGCAAGGACCGTGCATGACTGGAAGTTTCAGGCTCTGCTGAAATTCTGCTATATTAGAATTAGCTGAATTTCCACACATCCGCAGAGCCCTGCTGCTGTGCTCCGGCCTGGCTTGCACACAGTAAGTTGTCTGAGTATTGCTTCTTTAGATGCAATAACTGCTAGCAAGTGTTTCTGCGATATTGAAAGCTGAAGCAGTTTGAGGGTTTATAGCTTGCCTGCCTCATATTGACTCCATCCTCACCATCTGACATCTCTCTTCATTCCTTTGTTCTCTTACATAGATAGGTGGTGAACTTGTAATATTTTTTTATTATTATTCATAGTGGGTTTATTTATTGTGCTTTATGTTTGCAACTTTCGAAGTGGGATTGAACCGATTATTCCCACCCTCCCCCAAATCTTTGTAGGCTCTATACTTTTCCCTGTCTATGAAATGGATCTTTCTCAGATGGTTATTCATTTAGGTACATTTGAGGTCTTTTCTTACAATTTTTGTTGCCTGATGAGTTGGCAGTAAAGGAGTAATTTCCAGACGGGCACTAACTTGCTCCACTGTGTAAGAGAAGGACGAATGTTCAGAAGATTTCAGAGCTGCACAGTGCATCCAGCTGCTCTGTGTTTGTAAGGACACTTTTCTTTTTTATAGCTGGCTTTATCTGTCTTACAGCTTTGTTCACTTCACTTAAATTATCTTAAGCCTGTAGGCCTTGTTTAAACAGGACAGTCGGAGATTTGTGATGTATATTATTGAGATCAGTGTAGCATGTGTATCACTGTTAGGTGAAGTTTACCTCAAGCTTTCTGTGACCATGAGGTCTATGCGAAGTATGTATTGAACAAGGCAGGGCTTCACAGCTCAGTCTTTGTGTATGTTGTCAAGAGACAATTCCTGCTTCTCTATCTCTATTCATTGCAGATACTATCAGGAAGTACCCGAGGTTGAGAAAGTACGCTGGTACTCTGCACACAAAGGAGTCAGACTAGAAGCCTTTTGCAGCTGCTCTTTTGTCTTCTCTCTCATTTACTTTAGATGCCAGGATACAATGTTATGAGAACTGTGTGGTGGCTCAGGGGAGCAAATCTCACTGCCCTCGAGTGCCCAAGCAGGAGGTGGCTTGCCCTAGTAGCACTTGTGATCTACATCCGTCACCTTCCGCATCTGTGTGTGCAGCCACATAAGTGCAGTCACAGAATCTTTTAAGTCATGTCATCCCTGTCTGCCCCTGCTGACTATCCGCAATCCGGATGTCAAGCCTTGACGTTGACAACCATGTTTACCTTCCATGCTGTGCTTGATGATAATGACACACAATTCTTAAAGCCTGTGCTATGCACGGACAACCCTGTTGTCATGGGCAGCTGGGAGCTAGGCAAGGTGCTGCAAAGAAATAGATTTGTGGGTCTTTCTTTACAAGTGACCAAGAGAAACTGTGGTGTCTCTCCAGCGGTAGTGGGAGCAGATGCTTGATCCTGACGTATGCTTATTGTTTCTGTGGTGCATTGGGGGTGGCAGGAAGGGACTGGACACTGTTAAGCTGCTGTCTCTCACCGGCTCAGCACTATCAGGGAATGTAGCAATGAGCCTTTATTCCCGGCACCCCAATCTGCGTCAGGTGACAAAAGAGAAAGACGCAGTTGAGGCATCACTTTTCTGGGAGGGTTCACAGGACCCCATGGGAATCTTGCTTCCCCTGCCTGAATTTTCTTCATGTTGTGTATTTGTCTCTTTGTCCCATTACTTTCTTCCTGTTGTGCTGAACTCTAAGAAAATACTACACTGCTCACAGCATAATTGCAAAACATCAAGAATTTATTAATTTCCAAGTAACATAGAGTCTAAAGTTAGGATGTGTCTTTGTGTTTCTTCATTCTCGGTTTAAATCAAGCAAATCTATATACATGTTTTCAGACATCTGTATAAATTATGCAGCCAGAGTCAGGGAGAGGTGGTTCTCCTGTTCACACACAATATTTCCAGAAGCACTCAGAAAGATTCCCACGTTTCTTGTACTGTTTCCTGTCCTTGGTCAAGAAGCGGCCCAGCAAAGCAATTCGAGGATGATTTCCATAGGAAGTCTGAAGTCAAAGAGCATTAGAGAGGTTACTGTTGGGTGGTAAATGTTCCCAGCTGTAAGGTACACTCTTCGCTGCCGCAACTGGTCCCCAAGGCCTGTGTTCTGACTGGGGGAAGGAGAGGTGTCTGCCCAGCATGCCCAGTGATTTAGATGATGTGCTAAAACTAGTCCCTGTCTTCTGCCTTTACATTAATTCAGCAAAGAAGTGAACAGGAATTATGTTCTGCATTTGCCTAATGGTTCATAACAAACCTGATAATACTGTGTAGCCTATGTTGTAGTGGGGGAAAAAAAATGACATGCAGCTAATACTAGTTAATGTACTGGCCTGGCGAAGCTGGAAATTGGCCTTTATTTAGAAAGCTGTTTTTCTGGAGAAAAGATTGGGGGGGTTTAGAATGAAATGCTCTGCATTACTCGCTCCCTTTTTTTCTTTTCTTTTTTTCTTCCCCTCCTTATCTAACTGCTAAGCGATTCCAGCTTCAAGAACACTGTGGCATGCTTTAATCTATACTGTTTATGAAGTCTGTGGATCTTAAATGGTGTCCCAGTAACAATTCAATGTAGTTTAAAATGTGGAGTCTTGTTTTTCTTGTTTCAGTGACAGATGATCATTTACTTACCTCTTTGATATTCTCCCTTGCGTTGTAGCTGCTGGGGCTAAGACCTGGTAGAGGGGAGACATAATGAAAAGTCTTACTACTTACAAACTGCAAACCTACATGAGTCATTCTTGTGTGCTGTTATGCCATAGCCAGCAGAATTCTTGCACTGGAACATTCAGAGGACCCTTTTGCTGCAGCACAGACAGTTCTTGTAGCACACAGTTCCAGCAGCATCTGGGCCTCTGAAGATGCAAGCTGTGCTGTTACTCCTCAGCAGGCATCTGTGATGTCTGTTGCCCCCAGATCACCTATTGATGTTGATTCTGCACTTTCTGCAAGTACTGATGGTTTTTAAGAGACTGTGCTACTTGGTTTTTCCTGCTAGCTCCTCTAGGGCAACCTTTGCCTTGCCCCAGTTCTGCTATGTGGAGGTTTTGCTATACTAATTTGGAGACTTTGCCAGCTAGTATTGAGGCGCAAGCTTGGCTGCTCAGCAGGTTTCCCCAAAGACCCAGTTACCTAAAAGGCAGATGTGGCTGCAAATACATAATGTTGTATTTCAGTAAATACCCAGGAGTCAAGGCACGGTATCTGTGGAAGCTGGACATGCCAACCATGGGCACTCTCACATAAATCGCTGTGATAAATCCTCACCTGCTTTGGTGTCCTCGGTCAGTGTGCCCAAGAGCTCTGGCAGAAACTGAAGTAGGGAAGTGCTTCCTAGGCTGCCCAGCTGTGCCAGGTTTAATCTTGAATCTTCCTCAGCTGCAAATGGAAGATGATAGAAACAGGCATACAGTAAGTCTTTTCCCTGTTTCAATCTGTCTCTGATGATTTCTGATCAGGCCTGTTGGCCCCACCTGTTGAAGATTATCATGAAATCACCAATTATCCTCTTCATTTAATGAATATAATAGGGGATAGTTGGGGTTTTGTATGGGTTGTTTATTTTTTCTTTCCTTCCTTTAAGAAAAGATACCTTCCTGATGTTAATCTCAGGTTCTTATTTCTCTGGCAGATCTTCCTTTCAGAAAGCTTTTTGACCGACAGCAGTCTTTCCCATTGCCTGGGGAACTCGCAGCCTAATCCTTCTGGTACTCAGCTGTAGACAACGCAGGCTTGTATATTATTTATTTTAGTCTATTTCTTTATCAGCTAGTTCCTATGCAGGAGCTTTTCTATGAATAAAGACAAAACTTTCTGTTCAAGGCCTGTTAACCTGCTTGGTTTCCCATCTATTAAATGAACTAAAATGGGGGGGAATGGTAGGAATAAACGTAGGAAATCTTAAAACATATTTTGGCAGCTATGCTTCTCAGTGCATTTGAATCATCTCTCTCATTTGATGTGCATACCAGTACAGATATTATTACTTTTTCTGAAGCAACAGATTGCTGATACCTGATGGAGGTAATTTGTATGTGCATGGAGAATTTAGAACTCTGTAACTAGTGTGTGCCCCAAGGCAGGTTGCCAACAGGAGCCCTTGGCAGTGTTATACTTGAGGTAAACAAGGCTTCTGTAATCTAAGCAGTAAATTTAATCTTTGCTAATATAGAGCAGACATGCAAAATTGTGGGCAATGAGAAGGTGCTGTTATCAAACACTAGTTGTGTAGATGGATATCATTTTGTAGTTGCACTATTAGATGATACTGTGGAGTTTTAGTTGCTCTTACCTGCAGGGATGGGTGGGATTGTATAGCTCCTCAATAGGGAATATGCAAGGAAATAAACTACTGAAACTAGTCCCCCAACATTTCAGAAACTTGGACCAAGATCAAGAACTTGAAGACCTTGGACATCCACGTTGTTAGTTTGTTCACTCTACCAAAGGACAATTGCAAAGGACAGTGGGGATTTCAGTGTAAGGCTCTGAATAACAATAATGTAACTTCCCTGTGCTATGCAGAGACAATTCATACCTCTAGCCTTGTATTATTTTTTAAATTCAGAGCAGCATTAGCAGGTAAATTTGCTTTGAGATTAAAAAACAAAACAAACAAAGCACCACAACCCTTTTCAATAGAGTTCTACTCCTGTCTTGCCCAGCCTAGAGACTTTTTATATTAGCAAGGAAGATTTAATAAGCCTAATGGATGTCTTCAAGCAGATGCAATAATTGTTAGAGCCAGCTTGTTCATCCTATGATGTGATAGATGTTATCCATACTGAGTCATGGTTGCTGTAAATGCAAGTTACATAGTGGAAGGCTTGAGAAGATGCTGGCTTAGTGCATCCAATATTTACAAAGCAAACTAGCGACTACTGATACCTATAAACCAGCACAACAGCTGTTGCACCTGCAAAGCAGGTAAGAACAGCCACCTTTTAATAGTCAGCTTTATGCAACAACTTTGCGTTTGATTTGCCTGTTCTTTCAGAACTCATTTCAGAAAATGTTCCAGCATGGGTCAGGTCTGCTAACAGTAACTTTCCAGACTCTGTTGTACATTTTTACTGAGCCATTTTAGTCTTGACTTACAGTATAATTTCAAACTTTGAGGACAGCTTTTTTAAACAAAGATTTATTCTTTCTCGGGGCTGAATGGAATCTGCATTAGTGTGAACAAATAGCATGCTCAATACATTGCTATTTTTGTAGTGTAAGACAGACTTGCTTGTTCTTGATCTAAGTAGGACTGCATTAATCTTTGCAGTAGGCTTCCCTCTTTTTAAATACAACTTCAGTTAAACATAGTGCATTTTAAAATGGAAGAGGAGAAAGTGTACAGCCAAGATTCTTTAAATTATGCAATGCCTCCTAATGTTGCTTCAAAGACGGAGGCTGTATATGCCAGCTCACATTCAGTGCTAGAAGGCTCAGATACCTTTGTCTCCTGGGTCTCAAAGCAGCAGGAAGAAATATTTAGGGCACCCAACCTCTTCATTTTACAAGACTAGCACCCACCGATGATGTCACTCGTGCTGCCAGTCTTCTAAAGACATTCCAGCTTTTTCTACAGCCACTCAGTGCAGATAAAGGCCCCTCAGAAAGCATACCTGCTTCTCTTCTGGTTTTACTGCTCCAGCCCCTGCTTTATGATCATTAAAATCAAAAGACTCTTACCTGAGAGTCGATAAGGCATCTCACTGGCATTGGTGATAGGGAGAGATGAGAGAGGACAGGAGAAGCTGACAATAATGAGACAGCAGAATACCAGCTTATGCATCGTTGCTGTGTCAAATATATTTCGTCTTTGTCTACCCCTGTAACTCAGAACTCCTGTCTGACTGTTGCCTCTGCTCCCAGTTTCACCCGTTATATAGCCACTCATGACCTCATAAATACCATCATGTCCTCTCCCCCCCCTTCAAAAAAAATCCAATGAATTTATTGCCCATTGATTCTAAATGGAAACCACTTTGCATTGATGTAATTTTTCAAGGTAACAGTTCACAGACAATAAATTTACTGTCTTATAGCTTGGTGTACAAAATGGATATTATATCAAACCAAGCACAGTAAAGTTTATAAATCTGGAATTGAAAAAAAAAAAAGTAACTTCCAGTTATAAATCATGAGTTAACAAAAGGGTCAGACGTTGGTTGAAATGACCAGGGCAGTAAGACAGCTGATTTATGAGCCTTAGCAGGCTTGACGCAAAGCAACTGATATGAAATACACTTTTTTTTTATCCTTTTGTGAGATGGATGGATGTGTTGTGTTGTATTTGGGGTTCTTGTGCCAGAAAAAGTAAAAGAGGAAGGGAGTTAAAACATCTAGTTAATTTGCAAAGAGAATGTTAGGGGAGTTCTTTTTGGGTTTTTTTCCCTCCCTTGTAGCGTTTCACATCTATTTATTTGAGAAGACTTCATCCAGTGTTGCCCTAGAGAATTATCTTGGCAGAGAAAGTACAGCTTCCATCTGGAGACTTGCTTGGTACATATAAACTACTTTGGTTGATATTAAACGTGGTCCCTCACTAGACTGGGAGACCCTTTTCCATTTCACTTGTCTTCTCTTTCCCTCAGTTGGAACAACCTACTTAATTCTGTGTGTGCTAGCTAGCTTTTTTCCCCTGTTTGCCTTTTGCTTTTATTTAATGCTAACACAATAGTTTCTGTATGTAGTCTCATGTTAGCCTTTATTTCCCTTCATCTACTTACAACTTCATTTTTCCTATCAAAGAGTAAGGACTGGCTGGATTGGTCCCTCATCTGCGATATCCATGAAGCATGATATCCAAGTGTACAGAGCCTTGAAAATAAGAAAAGTAAATTTATGAGAATTTTCTTTCCTTTAAGTCGTGAGAAGATTGTGCCTGTTCAGGTTCATAATAAATTGAGGTTCTGTAATAGTCTTTCCTGCCTCTCTAACCAACAGTTTGTGCCTTCAAATGCTCTTCAAAATACTACGAAATCCAGCTAATGTTACTAACGTTCTTTCCCTATGCTGAAATTATGTGAAACTGCATGATATTTGTAAATTGCAAAAGGAGTGAACTTACCCATTTCCTTTTTCCTTTCTTAACATTTCTTGTTGAAGATTAGTGTTTACATTATAAATGCTGTGTCTCCTAGACCTAAGTTCAAGCTAGCTACATCGGTCATATAGAACAGATGTATTTCTGCTGCAGGTCTAATTCAAAGAGAGCGTGCCTCTCAGGTGCATGGTTAACAAGTTATCCAGAAAAGCTGTGGGCTCTGTGAATCACAGAGTGGTTGAGGTCAGAAGGCACCTGGAAATTGTCTAAACTAACCCCTTCCTGCTTAAAGCAGGGCCAGCCAGAGCAGTTTGTCCAGGAGTGTGTCCAGTCAGATTTGAATAGCTTTAAGGATGGAATAGGTCAGAACTTCAAAACTAGGCTTGATGAGGCCCTGAGCATCCTCATATAAGGCTAAATGCTGTGCTTTGAGTGCTGAGGTGGGGAGTGGAAGAGGTGAGAGAGGACCTTCAGAGGTCCTCCCAACCTAAACTTCTCTATTATCCTCTGTGTGTGTAAAGGTCTAGTATTGACTTACAGAACACATGCTCAGGTGTCTGAACTACAAATCCTGTTTCCCTGGACTTCTCTTTGATGTGAGTGGATATGACAAAAGAACTTCTCTACAGAATTAACCTAATACATTTTATATGCCTCTTTCCCTGTGCTTCCCTACAAGAGAAATAAGTAGCTGGAGAGGAATTCTCTCTCCTCATCTGAGTCATGCAACTCTCTGTTCCAAAACTGCAGACAGTAATTAGGTCTGATTTGATGCATGATCTCACTGTTGGTGCTGGATGCTCTGTACAAATGCTTCTCCTTCAGTGAACTATCAATGACAATGGCATTATCAATATTCGCTCTGAGCATCGCCAAGGAAAGCTAATGAAGCACTCTTCACAAGCAACTTGTGTCCTTTGCCTTCTCTCAAGGAACACTCAGCCTCCTAGAGCCATCATGAAGTGCGTCATGTGGAAGTTGGGCAACTTGCCTGCAGCTTATTGCCTTTACTCACATTTAAAGTTGTCGCTTAGACACTCTTTCCTCCACCAAAATGTCAAAGGCATTTTCCTCAGGGGACAGTGCAGACGTCATCATCATGCAAAGCAAAGAACCAGCTCATCCTAAGCAAAGGTGCAAAACCCTGAATACATGGGTGAGGGAAGTAAATGTGAATTGCACTTTGAAAACTTGGAAGCTGATTTGCAAGAAACTGCTTTAATTTTTCTCAAACCTACTATTTCATGGGAAAACTTTTTCAAGTTCTTACTTATGCTAACAGACTTTTTTTCAAGTGCTTCAGTTTGAAATAACAGGGCAGCAACAGCCCAGATAAATTTCTGAGCAAACTCTGAATAGTAAGTATACGTTACCCTGTTGTAAAATATTATCCTTAATTATCAGAAGCAGCGTATACTCTTGGTTCAAGATGATGGCTCGTGAAGAATAAGTTGCTAATAAAGTCAAGAAAACTTAAAAAGGCAAAACAAAACCAACCAAAAACACCCCCAAAAAAATTATCCACCTTCTGAGTAAAATAGTAAGGATTAATTTAATCTGTATCACAAGAGTTCTTTCCTCTGTTTTAAAGTTCTTTATGGTAAGTAAGCACAAGTTGTTATTTTGGTCAAATATAGTGACAGTTGGTAAAAGCAGGAATTTCAGAGATGTGATTTAGCAGTAGCATTTGTCTGAGGAGCTGTTTCCTAGGATATAACTTTTGGTGCAACTTTTTGGCTTGAATTGAGTGGGCACGGAGAGAGGTGTGCAGTAGGACGTTTTTGTGTTGACACTGTAATTGCAGATGAGCTTATTATTATATAAATGTTCAGCTCTTCCTTGAGTTTTACTAGAATTTTTAACTTAACATCTTGTTTCAATTAGTTATATATGTTGGCCGGTGTGAGAGAAAAAATATTTGTAGTGTTATTTACTTCCCTGCTAAGGTCTAGCATATCAGTTACGGGTTTGGGGGTTTTTGCTGTGCTGACACTGCTGGTCTAGCAGATATCCATCCTCATTAACACATAAGAAGTGAAAGTTAACTTAAAATTTCCCATATTAGCTAATTATTGAGCTTCATAACATGATTATTAGATCTACACTGCATACTGAAATGGCTGTCTTGTGAGATCATGTGTGCAATAAGGGGTTTTTTGTGCTACTAGCTTGCATTGCTTTACATCTATGCTGCATTTTAGAGTGGGCTGAGAATAGCCTGTTGAGAGACTCAGCAGATCAAAGGAAAAACCTAACTATAACTTGGGCAGTTGCTGTTAACTTAATTTTTTGACCATGCTTCTTCTGCCTGCTGTGTGCAGATCATAATGCAGTGCATGTGTAGTATGTTCTGTATAACTGAATAGTACTATGGGACGTATTTGTGTATGCAGAGTAGTATTTCTGTCTTCTGAATTTCTCTAAGTTACGTAAGATCTCAGGGAGGTTCTGACCTAGGTTTTCTTGTTCTGTGGTGGGCTGAAGTGAGTATGTGCACTTAACTGAACATATACCTCTGCATAAATGAAGATGGCAGGTCTGTAGGCCTTTCTGAAGATATTTTGCTACACAGATGGCAAGTGGTCTAAAAACTCTAGTGCAGAATCACAGCTGCCAAAACATTGCTCCTTCATAGTATAGTTTCCACCAGTTTGGGGGAGGGGGGGAAACCCTCTTGATTTTTTTGGCCCTGCTGGGCTGGCACACTGTAGTCTGGGTATATTCTCCAAGTGAAGCTTGACAAACTGGTCCTTAATTCCCCTGTCCTCTCAGGACTACAGAATTAGCAAAGGGAAGCTTCACACCATTTGATGTGAAGGAAAGTAAGTCTGGCATGACTGGAGCTTGGAAATATAGCACATCGATATCTTATGGGAATTGGGTTCTGGGTAATGCAGCCACAAACAGAGGAGCAGAAACCAGATCTTGAAATAAGTTTTCTTCCACAAAAAGTGTAATGGAACTAACTATGCAATTATGGTTTATTTTTAAAACTGAAATTATGAGAACAGACAGCATAAGGAGAGAGAGGAATGCTTCTGCAGCAAGAATGGATCTTTCTCTTTACCTTTCACTCTCTCTCCCAAGGTATCCCAAATAACCTGTTCAACCCTCATAAGAAATCATGATCTGGACAAAAGCAGAATAAAACCTGCTTTATCTCATTTTTTTGGTCAGCACACTGCACAGAAAGGAGTACAAAGCAGCCTTGCTGAAAGGCATAGGCTGTTAGTCAGTGACTGTCCGTACTTATGCTCTCATTTCATCAGTCACTGCTATAGTGCAAGCTGGAGACTTGGGCTCATTTTCTTTGGAGGTGCATGTCTGCTTCTGCAACACCGCTGCACTTGGAACCAGTAGATGTTTCCAATTTGGGCTGCTTTTCTGCAGAGAAGTCTGTTGTGAAGCATTTTCAAGGTGAAGTACTGGATTTTTAGAGACCTGCCAATAGTCCAGAGCAGCCCAGATCAGCTCTGATCCTAGACACAGTGCACCTTTCCTTTCCTTCCTGGTGTGGGGAGCGTGAAGGGAGAGACTGCTGAGAAAGACCTGGGATAGGTGAATACATTTTCCTGTTCTGTTTTCTAAATAGGCTTACATTAGCTTTTTGCTAATTTTTAATGGCTTTTGGCTGTATTTTTTAACGGCTAGCTGGTGTTGCCTTGACCAGTAACAGGTACCTCATTTTTTCAGGCTACGTTTCAAAGACAAGAAACCTTCTCTCTCTGCTCACACTGACTTTGTCCCCCAGTGGGTTTAAGGTTGCTGATAACAGAATTGCTGCCCTGGAAGGTGACACTGAGAAACTTCCTGAAAAAGGTTGGGGTGCCCAGGGAGCAGGCACTGGAGCTGAGTCCTCTGGAACAGGCTTAGGAACTATAAAAGATAGCTAAATTGGGGAAAAGGAAACATGTGGTGTTGGTCTGGGTTCGTGGTGGTTGTTTCATTTATCTCTTCTGGAAAAGGTTTTATTTCTCTTCCCTTCTTGCATACATATATGTTTCTCAGCTAAAGAACTCTCTTACCTTTCTTTGAAGAATGATTAAATAAGGTCAAAGGACTTTTACTCTGGAGGAAGTATCCATATAGTGTATTCCTTAGATATTAGTTTTTCTTGAGTAGCTTCACTGATAGGAGCCAGCACCACTGCTGGTATTGGAACTGCGTCGGAAGCTCGGTCTGCTAAAGAGCATCACAACAATTATGTGGATCACAATAAAGCAGACAATTGGGTCAGGACAGTCTCTTCACTCTTGAATGCTGCTTGCATGAAGAGTGGTATGATCTGCTTTGCTTTCTCATTTACTATGACCATCTTTTTCCTTCTCCTAATGCTTTTGCTGTCTTGGCATTTCTAGAAGCAGTCAAGGCTTCTTTTCTTGTCAAGAAGCTTGGAAGGCCTGCCCTTGTTATCTGGTTTAACTCTCTGAAACCACGGGTAAAGCATTTTGTGCAGGATTTTGACCTTCATGGGGCTTGTAAGTAGCAGCCCCAGTGTTAGTCCTTTCTTATGCCTTGTTCCATTCCACATACTAGTTTACCTTTCTTCTGCCTTCCTGCTCGTGCCCCTGTTACATTCTTGGCCCTGTTCCTTTGCCTGCAGTGCCCAGCCTTGTCTGTCCATTTGCTGTAGGTGGAAGTGTAGGGAGTGGAAAGGAAGAAGGAGCTGTTAAAGGGAGGGTTCGGGAGGGTCCGTGCCCGAGCCCGCCCCTGCCCGGCCTCAGCACAGGACCATGGACAGGGAGCGGGGGGCGGCCCTGGCCGCCGCCGGAGCCCTCGGAGGCACGAGGTAGTTGATCGCTGTATTGACGGTGTATGAATACACCGAATAAAGCTGATTTTTTTTATTTTTTTTTTTTTAACTAGCTGTCTTCTTGCTTGGTGCGAAAACAGATGTCCTCAGCAAATAGAACTATGGAGTTGAGCATTGCTTTCCATTCCCCTCTATCCTTGAGCACATCAGCTCCTTCACAGCTCTTCCTCCCTGCGGTTCTGGTCTCCAGAGATCTGAACTTCCAGTCAGCCCTGGTCCTGTCCCTGCTGGTCCATGTCCCCAGGTTGTCCCATAGCATCTGTAGGGATGAACTTAGCGGTGGGGAATAGTTGCCAAACTAAATATCCAGTAATGTTGCTGTATTTGTTCTCAGGATTGTTAGCTCGGATGATGCCTATCAGCTGTGGTCCTTTGTAACTGCAAATAGTGTGTATCATGTCAATAGCTTTTGTTTGTTTGTTTTCTGAAGATGTTTAAATAATTGGTAGAAACCAAATACTACTCTTTGTATGTTTTGTAATAACAATGTTATTCAGAAAAAAAAAATCTAGCAGTGTTATGAGAATGCCCTGCAATGACACGATATATATCAACCTATGCTATGGGTCTGTAGCAGTTTTTGCTACAAATGATGGGAATAGCCATGCTTGAATCTTCTGTCAGAGGCAATTGACTTGCTGCAGAACAAAGCTCACAAATGCACAAGCTTATGTTTGCTGTGGATGATTGGGTAGCGTGATCCTTTAGGAAAACAGCCAAACACAATGCAGGCTTAACAGTACCCTTCCATCTATCTATATATTACAGTACATACATACAGACCTTACTAAACATAATTGATTTATTACCGTTGGTTGGTTGGTTTTGTTTATAGTACTATATAATAACCTGCCTGCTTCCGCTTACTCATCGCGTGAACCTTGGATTCCTGTGTATTCACAGTAGTTTTTCTATGCTAGGGTATCTTTGGACTTTTCTGTAAGTACTGTTGTTTATATAGAGTATACATATATTCATTTTTATCAGCAGTAGATATTATAGTCTTCTTCCTAAAACAATATCACAGTCTTCCTGAGGTTTAATTTAGGTTGTAATAAGGAATTATCAAGCTAACCTTGCTGCAGAACTAGGTGACTGATGCATATTATGACACTTTCACTCTTGTTCCATTCTTAAACTTACACCATGTGTTGTTTTTTAAGTAGATTATTGAGGCTTTTTCCTACAAATTATTGCCCTGGAGTGTGCCCTGCACAGGCGTCTGTATAGCTGAGGATTTAAAGAAATGAACTTCAGCTTTAATGCTTCTGTCTCATAAGGCTTTGAATGCAACTTTTAAAAAGATGTTGCTACTAATGTCAAAAAGGGAAGCAGCAATACTCTGCTGATTCTTTTCTTCGTGGTTTGCATGGTGGGGTGGGCAGGTCAGGCTGTTGTCTTGCGCTTTTTCTGGCTCAAAGTGAAGATGAGCAAAAATACTAAAGCAGCAAATTGCAAGAGATAGATGAGGCTTAAGAGTAGTCTTCCAGATTTCACTGCCGAAGACTACTTCATGCTCTGTTAACTGCACAGTGCTCCACCTCATGAGTTTTTTGTTACAGACTATTTTATTGGAACCCTATTAAGATTTTGCTGTTTTTGAAGATGGTGCCCTGTTTCATTAGCTTAAAGAGCAGGAGGATAAGGGCTTGTACCTACGGTGGGGATGGAACAAAGGCAGTTCTGTCAGAGGTGTTCTTAAGCTTTTCTTTATTTTTTTCCTGTCCAGATTTTCACATTTAGTGTATACATGTTCTTCCTGTTTTCATCACAGAGCTTAGGATCACTTATCACTCTAATATCCACAACTGATGCTAGCGGACAAATTTCAGGTAGCTCTGTAGAAGTTCAGTGCGTGGGCAGGAGCCACTGGCTAATTTAAGAGGTATCCTAATAATCATTGTCATTTAACTGTCCTACTTAGTGTAGGCTCACAAAAGCAGACCTTAATTTTTTCACTTTGCTTTCCAAATGCATAATAGCTTTAATCCTTCACTACTTGGAGATTTTTTTGTTAATTAAATTGAACCTCTTCGAGCTCGGTGATTCACATTTCAGGACAAACGTGTACTTAACGGGCAATGTTGGCATAGGTCTCACTGGGCAACCTGAGGTTTAAAGGGGTTCTTTCAAGGTTATTTTGTAAATGAATGTGCATTTCTTGGCAGTCAGCCGCGTGGAATCTTCCCTTTGCTAAGAGGCAGAGTCCAGTTTATCAAATAGTTCCCTCTACAAGTGTTAACTGATTTTTCTTTGTGATGACTGCCTGACTTTCTGACTGATGTTAACCAGAGTGGAAAGCTGTCCCTGGAGATGGGAATGATCAACAGGAGCCAAAATTAACAAGGGTGAAGGAAGTAGACGCCAGATCTTTGTCTTCTGATTTGGCAAGTTGAGTATTTCTCCTACACTGGAACTAAGGAATGGGAGCAAAGTCCTTTTTTCTGCAAGAATTCCCAAGGCAGATTTATGATCTAAGAAAGTTCTGAAGAGCAGTCACTATTTAGCCTGTTACTCTTATTCCTTTGCTACGCACATATTTTTATGAGTAAGGCTTGTAACAGACAGGACCAGCTGGTTAATTCTGAGCAGAGTCTGCTGAAGAGATATGGAAATAAGAAAAATGCACCTGTGCTTGGAAGCATATGGCTTCCATGCTTGAAAGAGTGGGATTAGGACCTGTATCACAAGGAAAGGATGTCTATCTGATGTGCTTATTCAAGCACAGGCCTGCCTTTTCTCTTTATGGTCTTGCTGCCAGCTATGTACCTTCTTTATTCTAATGTGGAGAAGAATCACCTGGTTAAGGAGAACCCTCGTACATCAGGAAGTGAAGAACATGTCAGACCAGGAGAGGAAAGGCTGCAGATCTTTGCAAAGAACAACACTCAAACCAGCTTTTAGGTGGCCTTTATGTTTCTGCTCTCATTCCATCCATTTCTCTACCAGTCCTTGTGACAATCCTCCTTCCTGAAGCTGGAGAGGATGATGGGGAGGTATTTCTGGCTGTTTGTAACAGCTCAACTCTGTTCTTGGCCTTTTCAGCTGAGGAGGTGGGTTGCTTTACAAAACCTAGAGCAGGCCTATAGTATCCCATCCCAGCACCTGTGTAGCTTTTCTAAAAATCCTCTACAAGACAAGCAGGAGCTGTGCTTAGAAGGAAATAATCCATTGACAACCATCATCTGTGGGAACAGGGTAGTGCCGGAAGCCTCCAAAGCCGCCTTCATTCACCATTTGTTTCTGTCACCATACTGATGTTTTATTTACATGATGATCTCTTTCCATGTCATAAGGAATAACTGAAGAAGGTGCAGAAGCAGTTATATAAGGTGGGATAATTAGTACTGCCACAGCACAGTAAATCCTTTTCCTGTTCTGTAATTCCCCAAGGCATATTTAATCAGTCTTGAAAAGCACATAAATGCTACATGTTATAGACTCACTGTTTCATGTGAGAAGTATTCTGATCATAGCCTACCCTGTTGATAAGTGCAGACATAGTGAGATGCAATGACGAGACAATGTGTTACTGTCATACCCATTGGCTTCCTGAGCAGAGTGCCTGTTCAGATTTCTAAATCCTTTAACTCTCCAGTTAAAGAACAGCAGCTTCCTTTTCTCTTACTAGAACTCCTAAGTTTGAGGGAACCATCAGGCATTTTCTGTGGTTACACCTCTATGTCTATAAGGTAATACACTTACTGAGGCGTGCCACAGCAAGTCAAAAAGATGCGTTATTAAAGGTGGCTGTAACACCAATAATGTAAATCGGGGGAAAAAACGTCTTTGGCCTTCTGATGAGATTGTATCTTGATAAGACAACTGAGGAGCTGAATTGCAATGTTGCAGCTCCTCTGGAGTCAATCATGTTTCCTCCCACTGCTCCTTTCATATACCTGTTCACTGTATTTTCTGTCCTAGTTTAAGAAAAAATAACTTATGCTTTACATACTCTAATAAATGTTGCTTTAGGCATGTATGTGTGGTTTCTTTTGAATTGTGTTCTACTCTTCAAAAATTGCTCTAAAATTTGTGTAGAGGTTTACTGAGTAGAAGTAGTATGATCCCTTTTTTGGGGGTGGGGGGGGCGGGACAGGGACAAATTTGCCTTTTTAAAAGCCTGTATAGTGTTCTCTTCAGGTTAAATGGTTTATACTTGTTCTAGATGGAAAGTATTGAAATATCAATGCTGTGAATATTAGAAGAATGCTTCTCAAGTCTATAGTGTTGCAGCTAAAGGCAAATTTTCTCTTTTACCACTCCATCTGCTTTCCTCTTTTTTTCCAGAATTACGTTTGTTCTAAGCCTCTGAAATGCTTGTGTACAGGAAAAAAGTGAGCTAATATAACCTAAGATTTGCTTTAAAACTGACTTAAACAGGTAATTTGGACATTTTATTTCAGTTTTGAAAAGACTTGTTTCAGTTTGGATTATGTAAACTGAGAGTAGATTTAAGATATACCACAATAAGTTGTCCTTCAGTAGAAGTAGGTGTCTTTGTATGGGGTTTTGCTCTTGGTAAATCAAATAAAACCTGATTTATTTTCTTAATGCAAACAGGTTAGACAAACAGGAGAGACTTCCTGATTTCTGTGGGTGTTGGTTTGGGGTTTGTTTTTTTTCTTCCCACAAAAATATAATCCAGTTTGCTTCAGAGTATCACAGGAATCGTCTGCTGCTTTAACTGGCAGGCACCCAGAATCTAGAAGGTGAAAGGAAACATAGTAGGTGATATCATAACAAACTCTTGCCAAATTGAGGTTAGAGGGAATTTCCATTTTCTTTGTAGATGGTATTAAAAGTTCTTATTTACAGTGAGGGCAATGACGGTATCCACCAGCCTTTTTCGTGCCAGTTCTAGGGAGAGAAGGATGCTTAGCCATCTGCTCCTGATGCACAGCTAACACAGAACCTGTAGGATGGAGAACGGGTGATAGAATATGACTTTGTATAATTTTAATAGTGCAACTTACCTTGCCTTTTTATCACCTGTTTAAAATGCAGATGGAGTGGTACAAGTTGCCTGTGAATGCTGTTTTCTATGGGTTAAGTCTCTTCAGTGCAGACTGCCTCCTATGGAGGTTTTCACATGATCAGTGTTGGGACCAGAATGACTGTCAGGGAAGACTATGCTTCTATCCTGTGAAGGATCTGATAGAAAGCCTGAAAACAAGAAATCATATTCTGCTTTTAAAAAGATATGATGTTTAGCTGTTTGAGAGGAGCTATTACAGTTTCAGAGTCTCTATCACACATAAACATCAGGCACAGAAACGCACAAGCGTGCCTGTAGAAGACAGGGAGGTGAGAGACAGAAAGACCTCTTGCTGTGAACCTTTTGCTTTCCTGAGTCGCCCAATTCTTTCAAGAAATTACGAAGCCAAGACATGTGACAAACATGCTTTTAATTACCAATGCTAGTAACTGTGCCAGGAAATGGTGCTGGTTCTGGAAGCAATAAAAAAGCAGCAGGCTCCCCTGCTTAAACTCATCTTTAAAAAGAATTTGTCTCCTTTTTCCATGTCTTCAGAACTCTGCCTGACATCACCTGGGCCTCCGCACACAGTCTGGCGAAGAGGACACTTTCTGACTTCCAAGAAAAACAAATGGAAATGCAAAAAGCTTGCATCTGGCCTGTTACCTCATCCTTGGCCACCTGGGCTTGAGAGTCGTCAAGGCATTCCCTGTTCCTTTTTGCTTGCTACATAATAAATTAGAAAGGCTGTTGAGAAAAGAGACGCTCACAGAAAGCAGACAACACTTAAAGTTCAAAAAGTTAGGAGGACTTATCTGCATTATTTCTACATGAACTAGAAAGTTTTTCTTCAGGAATTAAAGAATCTGGATGTTCAATAAAAGCTCCGTGTGAAGCCAAGATGCAAATGACCTGTCAGTTATTTGTCATCACTAAAAAATATTACTTTTCCACAACCCTGGTTCTGAATTATGGACAGCCAGGCTTTACTCCTTCTGCCTTCATTACCAATAATCGAAGACGCATAGTGCAGTTTCTTCACCTTTGCTGAAGGATTTTACAGTGCTCAACACACATGCAGGAAGACTGTCATCCTTTGTGTTAAGAAACAGACAAAATTGGCTACAAATTCTGTTCAGGAAAGCTAGTAGAAGCTTAATTCTGACGACAGTGGGGTTTTTTTAATCTAGTCATTGATGATTCCTAAGTCTTACTGTGCAATGTTTTTACAAAACCCTGGGAGAACAAACCATGCAAAAAATTGCAGGTGGCATCCGGAATGGTCTAGGTCAGATGCCTACACCATTTCTGCTTCTGTGACTTGTATAGTAGCCACTTGTCAACTACCGATAGGCACATTATCTAGCTTTGACCAAAGTTTTATTAGCTGCCGTGGATTTTTTCAGAAGGCAAAAGAATAATTTTAAAAGGAAAAAGTGGAAGTTACAAATACGTGGCTTTTTGCAGGTGCAAACTTCCAAACAATCTTAATTGATGAGTCTGCCCATTGTGTTTCCATAACATACTGCCAGAAGTGGTTTCACAGCTGTGTCTGCTGTGTGCATAATGAAAAAGGAGGATCTAAGCAAGTTCTTTGCTACTTTTAAATCAAAATATCTGTTTATATGGGGTCTAGAACGGGAGTGAGCTCCACATAAATTTGTTCTATGTGGTCACAGTGAAGGCAAATTTCACAGCACACAATGACTTTATGTTCAAAGAAGTGCATGATTCTTTGGCTATAATTCAGGTTCTTTATAGAAAGCCACAGTTCACAGAACTTGAAGACTGTATACATCTGAAAACTGCTAAACACTCCAACTACCTCAGTGTTTACAGTGCTGCTTTTCTTATGAACTGTAATGTCCCAATCTGGTGCTTAGTGGCAAAACAGACTAATTCACCTGTATTTCTCTTCAGTTCTATGATGACCTCGTGAAATAAGGTGCTGCTGCCAAGGCATTTTGGTTGCAAGCAGGCACTGCAGTCTGTAAAGTGCCTCAGCCTTCCCTTTGCATTTGTACCATAAGTTATTTCACTTCTGAGAATAACCTTTCTTTCAGCCTTTGCTTTCAGGGCTTCTTGGTTCTTACTTATAAACTTACCTGCTCTGAAGATGTCATTGAAGTATTTCACAAACTTAGCCAGTCTCTTACTCTGCTTCTGTGGTCAGATGATGTGCGTTGTTGTGAAACGCGGGCATACCTGCATAGGTTTGACAACAGTTTCTTGTGCCAACAAAACCTGTTATGTCATTAATTCAGGCTTCTGCACTCTCAAATGACAGAAGTCAGGGTAGAATTATCCACTTAATCCTTTGATTGAAAGGAAGATTGCTCCAGACATTTTATTCAGAATGTATTTTCTTTCTGTGAATGACTATTCCTTGAAATAGTATAGGAAGCTAGTTGTGGTGTAAATGAGTCTTTTATCCTCAGACATTAATTTGCACTTATTTATGTTTTTTTTTTTTCCTCCTCCACAGGCTTTGTTTTGATTTAGGGGAATTTTATGCCGCTCCTGAAGCTTCAGTATAAAACAGCAAAACCGAACCACCTGGAAAAATTGTTGTAATGAGCACCTCGCTGTTCAGGAAGCAGATTGGCTTCTGCTTCAGGTATAGAAAAGGAAATTAAGGGTTTTGCACTCTTTGGAGCACTTCAAAATATATGCAGAATGCACTAACAAAATGTAAAATTCCAACTGGCTTTGGTCTTTCCAAGGAGAAACCACCAGGTGTTTTGAGTTTTTGCAGGACGGCTACATTAATTCTCATACTTTACATGTGGATTAGAAACTACTCACAAGCAGGATTTTCCTCTGTTCTATGTTGGCCCTAAATCAGAGTTCTTCACCCGATGTGCAAAATGCTGATCAACACGCAGACTCGGTGTTTGTCTTTAGCGCCAGTCTGCAGAGTCAGGTGCCGGGCATTTAACACCAGCCAGCACACTTTTTAGAAATACATGGGGTCTTTAATGCAAAATGATAACAAAGAAGAAATATCTGATTGGTTGTTGGCATAAAAGTTTATCTGCACATGTCCTAATTTTAGTTCAGCTCATTATATTAAGGTGGGCTTATATTTACATTTAAAGTCTCCTCCTAGGGACCTGCTTTTTAGTATTATAATTACCAAAGGTAACTAGAGGTCAGACCTTCATCCTACTGCTACCACTAAGTTACTGCTTAACTTTGCATCCTACTGTGGTTTCTGCTTGAACAATGGCTCACCCCAAGGCAGGTATTTACAGGTCCTCATTTTAGGGACTTTCTATTCTGGTTGTCTGGTTTCAGGACAGACCATCGTGGTTGTCTTAACCCTATTGTCCACTGGTGCAAAGGTCGCTCTATTATTTATAAATAGATGGGCAGCTTTTCATGTGTCCTGCCCATGTCTTTAAGTTTGTGAACCTGATGTAACAGGCACTTAACTTCTCATGGCTGAAAGTACGGAGAGAGGAGAGAACACTTAGGGTAGGCATAAAAAGAAAGATTTATTTAAATATACTTAACTTCACAGTTCAGGCTTCGGTATGACATTTATTTTCTCACATACTGCTTTACATTTACTTGTATACAAGTTTATCAAAATGTGTAAGTGCAGTTTGGTGAGAATCACCTGCTGTTGTAACCTTCTGGTAAATGGAGAGATGGGCTGTCATTCTTCAAACATATGAATTGCATCCTCTAAGTTGAAATCACACAGAGGGGAAAATCACCCCTTACGTGACCCATTGGTGGGTTTTCATTCTCTTTTTTGAGTAACATTTACTGAAGACATAAAACACTTGGGTTTGCAAAAGGTTAAAAATGATGCTGTGAGTGCCATGACTCAAACGTGCATTTTCTTCTCTTCAAGACCAAAGTAACAGTAATTGATCAAAGAGATAGATAGGGTGGCTGGTGTAAAGTCTTTCCAACCTCAGAGTTACAAAAATAGTACCAGAAATGTATCACATCTACACGTATCACACTTGCAACGTACATAATGTTTACATCGCCTAAAAGATCAAAGTTGAACGATGCATGACTGAAGGTGGTGCCGTCCAGCTGCACAGTAACATCTATTTCTAACATCAAGTCAACCACAGCTTTTCTGCGTTTCCACTGCCTCTCTCAAGCCAATCAGTGTAATACAACAGCACCCACAAGCTATTATGAAACACTTTGCAGCTCTAGATTTTTATGGCTTCCTCTCTCCTACATGAGGTGTGCAGTGGTCAGGCCAGGGATCTGTTTCTAGGACTGATGGGATCTAAAATAAAGTCTGTCTGTACTTGCACAGGAAACCCACGGCCATTGGCTTTGAGCCACACTTCAGAAGGAGCTGCAGCTCTAGACTCAAGAGGATGCCTGGTAATGGTAATAGAGACCATGAGCGTCTCGTGTGGCTCTACTTTGTGCTACAGATCTCCTTTTTACTGTCAAATGCTTTCAGACTGCATGTAAATTATGGCTCAGGCACCACTTATAAGAGGGACCCGAAAGCCATTCTGCCCTTCTATTACTGCTTCTAAGTGCAGTACTTCTTTCTGTATGTAGAGCAAGTACTGCTTCTTAGAAATAAAATTCCTAGTCCTAAAGGAAGAAAGTCAGCAAGCTAGATTGATGATTTATTTATTTATTTAAGAGATGGAAAAGAGGCACTTTTTCCATAGTGGCTGGGCTATTTAGCACTCTGAAATTCACAGATTCTGCTACCCTCTCTATTTATGTGAACAGGTTCTTGTTCTGCATACCAAAAGGAAATTCAGTTGCAGTTGACCTGGACAGTCCAATTCCTAGTTCATTAAAAGTTCTCTGAATTCTGTGGATTTGCCATGGTCTCGATATTCACCTTGTTCTTCCTCAGGAAAACGGCAGCTGCAGGCATCATCTTCTTGAATTGACTGTTCAGGTGTGGTACGCACTAAAGAAAAAGATCAAATGCTCACTTTCTGTTGTATTTATTCAGCCGTTCACAACTGACTGCAGGAAGTCAGCAAGAAATATTCTTCCAAATGATTCAGTAATCTGAAATTATTCCTCTACAGCATGTATATCCGATAAAACTAATATTTTGTACTTTGTTATCCCTAATGCAGCAGAGGCTGCTACTGTTCTATTTGCCGTGGAAATGAAAAGACGACCAACATGGAGTTAGATTTTTGGAGTAATGCTGTTGTCTCCTGTACTCACAATTACACTAGAAGATCAAGCCCTTATGTCTAGGAAAGACAAGGGGGAGGGGGAGAAAGAGAGAAAACACAAACAAAAAAAATCCCAACTATAAATTATGTTGGATGCAATTCCACCTCATCTTTGTGCTGAACTCTCGAGCTTCCCCAGGCCTTACTAGCCCTCAGAGGGCAGTGCTGATTCAGGCTGACTCTGTATCTGTGTAGCAGTGCATCCTGGCCCATATCCCCTCTTCAGCTGCAGCCAAAGTTCAAAGATGCTCATCCCAGGCCATGCGTACTGCTTCTGGGCAGACAGAACTGGAAAGTGCTGTTGCCACATGTGCCAGGGATGGTATCTGGAAGTAGTAAACAGAACTGACCCTTAACCGTATCAGCAAGGCTCAGCTGAGCTTTTTCACCCCTCATGCATACTTCACTCCTATGAATATGCATGCAGTTAACCTGCAATGTTGACAGAACACCCACAGATAACTGCTTTCTGCAATAAAAACTCCAAAACCACTTTCCTTTCAGTTGTTTCTGACTTAAAAGGCCAAAAACTGAAGCTATCTGCAACTACCTTTGAAAGATACTTCACAACCTGGATTCCTGATTTCTGCCTAGTTTCAAAAAGGAAAATTGACTTGAAGAGTGTATCTATCTTACTTTTCTTGAAGACAGCATGTAGTTTCTTTTTCTGCCAGACGCTGAAGCATATGCATGAAGGTAGCAGAAACACTACGCACAACAGCCCAGCTACAGCAAGCGCAATTCTGATAATGTCCATCTGAAGGTCCTCCCCTAGGAAGCAAACAACAACCTCTAAGAAGCATTATGGAGCAAAATTCTAGTGACCTTGAATTAGCTAACACCTTTGTCTCCAACTCTGCTTCTGGATAAGTCTGCAACACTGGAAATAATAGGTAGAAGAAAGAACTTTTGCTTTAAATGATAAGTGACTGAGCTGTAGTATGTTGCAAAGTAGGTCACAATTCTTCAGCTCTATAAGCAATATGATACGACTCACCTGCCACAGTGACAGAAAGTGGAATTGCAGGAGATGTGGTAGGTAGAGTAGTGACTAATGTGAGATTATCTGAAGCGTCTTTGCAAATGACGTCTTTTGCTGCAGTTCCAGGCTCCAGGACCTGGTTTGCAGAGCACCTGAAAGACATTTAAAGCAAAATGGGACAGGGGGAAATAACAGGGGGGAAAAAATCCAGTTAAGTGTAATAGCTGTAGCATTTATTTTTAGATTACTTACTTTGTCCAGTTTTTACAGGAGCCATTGGGTTGATCGTTAAAAGTTCCATAGCGGCATGTTTGGCAACCTTCAACAAACAAGGATAGGTAAAGGCGTAAAAAGTGAGCATTTAAAACAACACATGAAACATTATTTTTGCCTACTTGTACCATAAGTATGATCCAAATTCATAGAACAACTCTTTCATAAGTAGCTCTGAATATGCAAGTCAAGTCTTTCTCTGTGAGCTACAGACCAGTACAGTCTGTGGCTACAGCACCCGTTTGTTTGGCACCAGACACCACAAATCATGTCAAACTCCGGAGTTCCCAGCTCAGTTTCCCCCACGCTGGCGGCAAAAGAGCTGTCATGCAAAGGGAACTAGCCAGTGCACGCTTTGTGCTGCAGGGGGGCTCAGAATTCAGTGTGTTTTTCTGCTGCCGTGCTCGCTCCACGCAATCTGTTCAGCAGCAGTGGCAGCTTTCATCTTGCAAGGTCCTTACTCTAGCTGTCTCCCCGCTGCGCAAGAAGCAGCGGCGCGCCCGGTGCGGTGGGCGCGGGAGGCTTCGGCTGACAGGGAAAGGCGACCTTACCCCTCCCGGTGTTCTCCTGGCCCACGCCGCAGCTCCGGTCGCACCGGGAGCAGCCGTCGCCGCTGCAGCGATAGCCCTCCTTGCACGTGCATTCAGCATCGCTGTTTGATGAACACACTTTTAAATACCTGAATGTTCCTGGAGGGTGGAAACGAGCCTCAGGTTATGGGCGTGCTCAGCCCACCCAGCGCGGCGCAGCAGAAGCTCGGGCCCCTTGCTCTTGCAAAGGCGAGGCGGGGGGCTCCGGCCAGAAGCCCCCCCCCATCGCGTTATTGGGCTGGCGCCGTTTTCACTCGCCGCGTCGCGACAGACCAACGCGCGCAGTTGTACCCCGGGAGGCCGCAGAAGCGCCGCGCGGACCCCCCGCCGCCCCCCGGTACCTTCGCACTTCCGGCAGAGCGTGCAGCCGCGGAGCCCCGCCGCGCTGGAGAAGGTGTCGGGCGGACACTGCTTGCAGGCCGCGCCCGCGCCCCGCCTGCAGCTCCCGCTCGCCACGAAGGTACCTGCGGGCCGAGACAGAGGGTGGTTGCCGCGGGGCCGCGCCTGGCGCCCCCCGCCCCGCCGCGCCCCGCCCCGGCCCTCACCCGCCGGGCAGTCGGCGCCGCACGGCAGGGCGGTCGCGGGCCCCGGGCTCAGCGCCAGCGCCAGCAGCGCCGCCGGCAAGAGCGCCCGGCCCGCCCGCGCTGCCGCCGGTCCCATGGGGTCGGTGCTCGGCGGCGCGGCCCGCTGGAGTGCGCGCGGAGCGGCGGCCGCCGGCCCTTAGGGGCCGCCCCCGGAGGGACCGGCTGCGTCAGCCCGGGGGCGGCGGGGAAACCCCGGCCGGGCGGGGCTTTCCGCCCCCGCCCCCCCAGCGCGACCCCCGGCTCTGCCGGGCAGCGCCCGCAGCCCTCTCAGCGCTGCCGGGCAGCGCCCGCCGCCCCCCACGGGGGCTTCCCGGTGACTCCCGCGCGGAATCCCCGCCGTGGCTTGGCGGTCCTGCCCGGCCTGTCCGCGCCGCGGCAGCGGGCCTCTCCGGCCGCGCCCCCGAAAGGTGAGGGGGCAGAGTGTGGGTGGCGAGGCCGGTGCGCCCCGCGAGGGCACCGACAGGTCCGCGAACGCCTCGCCGGGCACGGAGGCACCGCGCCTGGGGACGAGGCGAATCCCGCAGCGCGGGGATAACGGAGCGCTGCAGCCTAGCAGCGGGTCCCGCTGGCGCTGAGCGCCTCCCCGCGCGGGTCAGGCCGGGCCGGCCACGGTGCGACCCACGCGAGCTGGGGGAGGGGCGGAAGGTCACGGCCCGTCACCGCCCGTCACCGCCCGCGGGCGGTGGCGCGCCCCCGGCGGTGTCCGGCCGCGCGGGCCTGCCCCTGCGGCTCGCGGCGGCCAATGCCCGCCGCCCTCGCGCGGGCGGGGGTGTGGCCGCGGGCGGTGCCGGCCCCGCCCCGTGTCCGGCTGCCGCGCGCGTGGGCTGGCGGCGGGAGGGGCAGCGTGGAAGGAGGTCTCCCCAGTGCCTTAGAACAGGCAGGCGAGTGCGCCCTTCAGCTGGCGCGTGCCCTGCGGGCAGGCAGTGGGTGCGAGGGCCGGCCTCGCGGGTTTTGAGTGAAGTGCCACGTGGGAGGTACGCGAGACTTCCCCGCGCCAGGGCCAGGGCAGCTCCCGGCGAAGTCCTCCCGTGCGGCTTGCTCCCTCGTTAGGTGGCCTGGGCTCGAGCTGCTCGGCCCGAGCTCTCGTGAGCCCATCGCCCGGGAGCCGGGCCGCGGCAGGGCTGTCCGCAGCCCGAGGGGCCCCTCCAACAGCTCTGTCTTGTCTTTCAGAATACTAAAACCTCTCCTTAAAACTAGGCAAAACTGCCCGTGAGCCACGGCTTTTTCTGCGTGCCGCGAGCCTCGGGGAACAGGGGTCCTGGTGGGACGTCTCGGGCAAAACGCTGACGCGGGTCGGCGCGCTCTGCAGGCGGGAGGGCTGCCGGAGGAACAGCTCGCTTCGGCGGCAGGCGCCTCGCGATTGCACTGCCGGCGGAGGGCGGCGTTGTGGCGCCGGGGGGCCCCGGGGCTCCCGCTCAAGCTGCTTTTTGGGTGAGCGTGAGCGAACCGGAGCGTTTAGCAAAGGGAGCGGGGGACGGGGCGGGTGTCAGCGGCGCGTCCGGCCGGGGAGCGCAGGCACTGCGCCGGGAGCGGGGGGGCGGCGGAGGGCGGGCCGCGGGGCGGGGCCGCCCAGAGCCGCCCGCGCCTCGGCTGAGGTGAGTCGCCGCCGGTCGCTGCCGCTCCTGCGGCCCGGCTCGGCGGCCCTGGCCGCCGCTTGCGGAGGGCGTGGGTCTTGCCGGGGGTGCGTGGGGCCCGCGGCCTGGTCGGGGTTGCGGCGGCTCCGCTCGGCGGCGGGCGGGGCGGGGAGGCCGCTTGCTTGTGTTCCGGGGGCCGAGTCTGGCCACGGCCGCGCTCCGCGCCACGCAGGCCCTGCGGCCTCGCCAGCCCCGCTGGTCGTGGCCTTGTGAGGCCCGTGCTGCGCCGAATGGCGCCGTGTCCTGACGCAGACCCGCGCCTTTCCTCCGGACGGGCCGAGCCGATGGCCTTTAAAACCTCCCTCGCCTCCGGTAGCAAGCTGTTTGGTCGGGGCTTTGAAGGCAGTGGTTTTCTTAAAGCCAGCCTTGAGAGTTTCTGATCCAGCCCCCTGCCGGGAGTCACCTTCTGGAGAAATGCGCAGGGACCCGCCTGGGGGAACGCGTTTAGCTGAAAGGCTGGAGGCCGCCTGTGCGGGTGCTGGCGCTGGGACGCGGCGGGAAGGCCTGTTCTTACTGCGCGTGGAGCGCTGAAGCGAAGGGGCTGTTCTGGCTGACTTGGTTCTGCCTTCTCGGAAACCGGTCTTGCCCTGGTAGCATTTACAGCGTGACAGCTCTTTACACGTGCACCCACAGGATTCCAATGCTCAAGAATTTGTCTGTGTTACAATAAATGTGTAAGGGCAGTAGGGAGAGGCTGCATTTTGCTAGATTAGGGGAAAGAGAAAAGCTTTTGGGATCAGGTGCCTCTTTGCATCTAAAGGCTAATGAGAGAGAGGCGTGCAAACTACGATTTAGAATATTTTTCTGCAACAAAAAGCAAATGCAGTGTTTCTGCATTGTGGCCATTCAGGTAGTCTGTTGCTGGTTAGGCAAATTCATACAAAAATTAATTTTGCAGAATCCATGTATACCATCAAGATTAATTATTAAGAAGCTCTGGGTTGTGCTGAAGTTATTGCTAATACTTATGGTTTGAGTGTACGTGTTCAGTTGGCCTCGTGTTTGACAATACATAAAGCTGCCCTAAAAGTGGGTTTTGACACACTGAGATAGCCGGGGCTGGTTCTGCATGGTGCAGGATGTTCTACTGTATATTACTGCATTCTAGAAACGGCATCTTTCTGATTGAGGCTAACAGCAGGGAGCGAACCTGACAATAGCAGAAGTTGCAGCAGGATGATGGGATGCTTTTCTTTTGCATAGACAACTAAAGGTGGATCTCATTGTAAGAAGAGCTCCCAGGTGCTGCGTGCATTTCTGAATGGGAAGTCCCTACGTAGGAAAAAAATCCCTGTCTCAAAGAGTGGATAACCTGTGAAATGCCTTTTCGCGTCACAGCTGCTTTCACAGACTTCTGTCAGACCAGTATGAGTTAGTGTGTATTTTACATGATGTAGCTAAGGTTACTTGGACTTAACCTTCAAATGGAAATTTGGCCATTCACCTCAACTTGAATTTAGGAGCTAAAAAAAAAGGTCTGAACCCTAGTTTGTTCCATTTGCTAAATTCTGTGGTCTGCTCCCCCATCACACATGTGCACACACGTTTCTCCCCCACAAAATTGTGAAATACCCAGAAAATCTATTGCTCAGGCTTTGCAGGGGCACTGGTCGAGTCATTATAAGTCACAGGAAACTCTTCATGAAGCGTGCTGTGTGGAAACTAAATACCAGACATGAGGTCAAAGCTCATGCAAGCCCTTTTATAAATGCTGACCTGGGTGGGAGTCACTAGTCTGGGTATGAGTGAGGGTGTGCGAATTGAAGTCGACTCTGCCACCCACCTTGAACTCTTCTCTCTGGCATACTCAAGTCATGTAAAGTCTTTATTAGGCCAAGCTGCTTCCTGTTCTGGTGCTGATGTGCTGTGCTTCCCACTGCACAAATGTCTCAATCCCTTATTATAATCAGGCATTTCTTGTAAGAAGCTCTTCAGCTAAATGGGATTGCTGTGAATGTTAATTAAAGTTAGTGAACCATTTTGACGTGGCTTAAATATTTTGACATGGCTTAAACGAAAGATAATGCAAAAATGCAAACTACTTACTGTTGCATTTAATTGTTAGGAAGGATCTATACTGGGGGCTTGTCTTCTAACCACCTTGTGTCTTTCTACCCCACTCAGCCCCTCCCTTCACAACCATCTCACCTGATAGCGACCTTTCCAGACATGGCCTCGAAAAGAGCGTTGGTGATTCTAGCAAAAGGGGCAGAGGAAATGGAAACTGTAATCCCCACTGATGTTATGAGAAGAGCTGGGGTGAGTATGCAGACAAAGAAAAATCTTCTTGTGAGTGCCTGGTCAAGGGAAAATCTTGGCCTCAGGTTGATATTTGTTGCTAGGAGTTCAAGGTGTAGCCTGTTGCATGAGGTGAAAATTTACCTGTGCCTTCTTACTGGGTAGCAAATATTTGTGCCATGCCCCAAATAAGCATGCGTGACAACGAACATTTGTGCAAAAGAGAAATTTTAAAAATATGAGCCTAATGTAGACTAGAGCAGATGTTTCAAGTAAATCTGACCCTGTCTGAAAACATGGCCTCTCCCGTGCATAGTAAGAGGAAGTGGTTTTTTTGGCAGGGGTCTGAACAGCTCAGTACATTACAGCTCATGGCATTACATAGCTTTTATTGAGCTGCTTTTAAAATTCTGCTATTAACTAGAATTCTGTCTGGTGGGATTCCTCATGCTGTTTGTTCCTTTTGCAGCTGTAGTGGTACGCAGTGTTACTACCTGATTAGGTAGGAAAATAAGATTTTAAATAAACATACCAACTTCACATGTATAGAAATGACTGAAATAAAGATTACATTCTCCCACCACCTTTGCCATTCCATTCATGTACTCCCGATTTTGGCTGCCATAAGAAGCACAAGCTTGTCTGTTTATTTAGTGAATGTGAGCTCTGTCATGCACATCTATGATATTGTGAGCAGGCATCTAAAAGTCAAGGGAGAAAAATGAATTCTCCATAAGTGTATTTGAGAATGGCCTGAGCCTGCAGACAGACTTTAATTCATTATCTGACCTATGTAGTCCAGCTTTCCTGGGTTGTATTGTTTTCTTTTGTTTAAAACCTGTGGGATCAGATGTTCTCTAAATGTCCTGTTCGAAAAGTTTAACTATTCGAGGTATTTGTGAATCTATAGGTGAATATCACTGCTTACCATGTGCGTTTGGACTTATTCATGGTTTGGGGAAGCTTAAGTGTTGTCCTGTTCTTGACAGCTTTCAATAGTGGTTCGCTCATTCCATGTACTACTTGAATTGTAAGGATACACATACTCTTCTGTTAGATCAAGGTGACTGTTGCAGGCCTGACGGGAAAAGAACCAGTGCAGTGCAGTCGAGATGTCTTCATTTGTCCTGATGCCAGTCTTGAAGATGCCAGAAAAGAGGTTGGTCATCATCCTAGTCTGATATAATGGCCACCATAGCCTTTCTCACAGTTCCAGCAGTGAATCTCGAAAGCTTATGCATTACCTTTAGAAATATGTTATGTGGTATGTTAGCTCTGCGCAGTAGTGAATCATAGAACTGCACGTCCTGCAGTCCCCCTCTTCAGTGTTGTCCTGCTTCATAGCATGCTAGGATCAGACAGATTTCTTAACTCTGCATGGGTATTTGTTTTTGCAAAGCATCAAACATAGAGCTTTATTTTGCATGTTAGTCAGCCCAACAAAACAGCGCGATTTGGAAAAACTGAAAAGTTCTGATGGGAAGCTAAGCAATGCTGTAGTTAGACCTGTACAGTAAGGTTGGAGCAAAACCACTTGTCTTTACAGTGCAAGAGCTGCCATTTGCTTGCTGAAGCTCTTAAATGCCATGGGTTAAAGTTAGTTCTGTGACAGACTTTATTGACAATAGGCTCTTCCTGGAATAGGAAACAGTATTTTGTTGCACAGGTGGAACTGGTTCTCTGGTCATACAGATCCCTTTGCTTCTCGCTTGACTCAGCTGTAGTGGCCTTAAAACATTGTAACATATCTACTGGCCTCTGTTCAACAGAACAGTTTCGGTTTTTGTTTGTTTAGGGGCCTTACGATGTCGTGGTCCTGCCTGGGGGTAACCTTGGAGCTCAAAACTTGTCAGAGGTAAAGTTCTGGTATCTTAAAGATTTATGGGCATCCTAATGTGTAATGGGTGGTCTGCACTTGCTTAGTAATCCTGCAAATCCAGTTCAGCACCTGAACATTCTCTTCTGAATCAGTCAGTAAATTAATTGTTAATTGTCTTATGCCTTCTTGTGAATATATAGGTGGGACAACTGGGTAAATTCTTGGACTTGAGTACCTAGTTAAGCAGAATAAAAATGGAAGGGTGCTCTGTATTGTGGGAAGATCTCTGTTCGTAATCATATGAAGATGGAACAGTCACAAATGAAGATTTACCTCCATGAAATATAAAACAGGCTGAACCCACTGGACTATGTTCCTTTGCTCAAGAATTCTGTCTCTGGTGCAAAACTGTTGTAGTGGTGCTATAAACACCTTGCAGAAGGCAGGCGGACAAAGAAGTCAATTTATCAGATAGGATTTAGATGGTATCACAGTTTGTAAGCCCTGGAATATGAGACAAATATCCCGTATAAATGTTCTTAAGAATGATAGAGGCTATCTGGAGGTATCTCATGAATACTCTTTCCTATTTGTCTCATGAAGTTTTCAAACAGCAACTTTCTATGGCCATGAATTAACCAGCTTTTTTGGGGGCCAAATACTTCCTTGCAGTTCCTTCTGATTTCCTTGCCCTGTCCTTATGGGCAAGTATTTATTGTTTTTGGTTTTTATTGCCTGCTGTCCTGAGGCAGGATGGAGACTTGTCAGCTGGTTTTCTTTGTAGAAGTTGTTTGTGAATTTGCAGTGGAAAATATTTCAGCTGTGCTTCAAATAATCAACCCCAAACAATGGCTTGTGATGTGGTTTCTTCATACAGTCTCCTGCTGTGAAAGACATTTTGAAGGACCAGGAAAGCAGAAAAGGCCTGATTGCTGCTATATGTGCAGGTGAGTTAACAAGACATCTTGCTTTGTAAAGCATTTGGATATTTTGAAGGGGCATGCAGAGAGTTTCCTGTCTTAGAAATCTGTATTCCTGTAATTTGGTAGCGGGGATTTCTACTATACACGCAACCATCAGCATTTGAACTTTTTTTAAATTTAATAGCAGAGGAATCTCTCAAATACTGTGAATACTTACCCTGCAAGTTCTGCTTGCTACCCTTTTTTTTTTTCAAATCAGTAGTGTTACTGTCTTTAAAATAAAAAGTGAAAGGTAATGTGCTAGGATTTTTTATAAGATATTTTCTTATCCTGGTGATCTTTCTGCGAGGACACAGCACTGGCAGGACATCGTTGCTATAAATTTATCTCACATCTCCTCTCGTGCCCTTTAGCTTCAGAAGGAAGGCTGTAAATATAGAATTACAGGCTCACCCTTCCTCATCTGAGTGGTAGCAAAAGATGGAATTGCTCTGAGGAGGGGGTTGTCTGCGTACGTATTCTGCACAGCTATGTATGCAGTTCATTCCTATGTAAGATTTATATGTAAAAAAGCAATATGAACAATTGCCGATACTCCCAACTGAACTGAGAGGCTGGCCTAGGTACCCGTAGCTGAGAATGAGGAGAGTGGCGATGAGCATGTAGAAGACAGTCTAACAGAGTGTGTTTGTGGAGCATATTTTCGCTTTTGTTTTCTGGTACATTGCTGGGGTTTTTTTTGCTTTCATTCTGCAGTTAGGTGATACGCATACAGAGTTGTGAACATTTTCGAACTTGGCAGTGGTAGTAGTCTACTCCTCTGTCTGTATTTCTTCCAGAACAGTTGCAAATTCACGGTTGCCCAATAAAGGCCTTTGCTTGTAATCAGGATGGTTCATTTTATTTAGGTATAAAGCTTCTTAGAGCTGATTCCAACTGAACACAAAGAAGGTTATTTCCTGGACTGTATCTGAAATGAATCAAATGTACAGAAATGAAACTCTCATTTGGCAAATTCTGCCTTCAGTTTCTTTTGGAGTTCCCGTAAGGATTTTCTATCAGATGACCTCAGGCTCCTTGACACAAGCTCCTTCCTCAATTCAGGCCAAGGAGGAAGTATGAAAAGAAAAGAGAAAGACTGTTAAAACCAAAAATTTAGCAGTTAGCCCATGATCTGTCCAAAATAATCCTTGGCACACAATTCCAACATGTAAAGGCTTGCTCAAATGAAATTGTGTCTGTTAAGTCTCCAAATTGAAGACTTAACAAGGTTGTAAAGTAATTGTACCTAGTTAATGTCCAGATTGAAGTGCAGACTTTTTGTCACATAGTTTCAAGCAGTTTTAAATAAAATACATTATCTGGAAGTAAAATCAGAAGCAGCACCAATCGTTGGTAGGACAGCCGTGTGAACTGGGTGTTCTCTAAACCTTCTCTTTTCTTCATCTGTTTCTCTGCACAGGGCATTTTGTGCAACAGAACGGGAGAGATTATACAGTTGTGTTCTTTTTGAGGCTTTTTGCTTCAGAGATGCCTAGCACCAGTTTTATAGAAGTAGTCTGTCCACAGTGAGCTTTGGCCCCTCGAGGACCTAGTGCCCAAATGCGTGTTCTTAAAAAGTTTTTGTAGCAGAAAACTGTTCCTCACTGGTGCAACTTTGTGTCCTTGCAGGTCCTACCGCCCTTCTGGCCCATGGGATAGGGTTTGGAAGCAAAGTCACAACACATCCTTTGGCCAAAGATAAAATGATGAATGGAGGTATGTAATGACTTACAAGTTTTGCTCTAAACCCTCCTCAGGTTTTGTGGTTTTTTTTAGCTGAACCCCTGATTTAAAGAAAGGAAAATAGCTTTTGTGTCATATTTTGTATCTCTGAATTTCCTTAATGCTTTCCTGAACGTAATCAATATTCAGCCGACTATGCTAAGACTGTATTTCTCAGTCTCTTTAACCTGAAAAATACAGGGCTGTATTAGCATTCACATCTTTGCGGAAAACAAGCTGCTGCTGTCATCCTAGGAGCACTTTTTTTCCTTAACCTCTTGAGGCTGAGCCATCTCTTGCCCTTCTGGTTCTTTGCCTCAGTGGTCCCAACTGCAAATCCCAGCAGCACCTTTTCTGCTCTGCCATGGGTAGTGCTTTGGTGGTGTGAACAGCTGATGAGGCCACACTTCTTTCTCATACCTGAAGGAAGTGGTGGTGAAGGGCTATTAAGAAGTCTTTCTCTGAACATTAATGAATATGAAGGTGAGCAGGAGGTGGCAGGGTTCCTCCGGTTCCCTCTGCATGCATTTGGAAAAAAGAAAGTTGTGAACAGCTACTCCAAAGCAGTCTGACTCCCAAAAGTAACCCCACAGGAACTGCCAGGCGCAGCGAGTGCTTCGTGATGAGCTTGTAGAAGCAGAAGTGCATTCCCGTACCATGCAAATAAGTTGCCAGAGCTCCAGATTGGCCCTTTTCCTCCCCAAGGACTGCAGGCAGGGATGAGCTGCTTGGTTCCAGAGGTGCAGGGGTTCAGATCCCGAGACAGGCAGGCTGGGCCCACACAGGGGGCCAAGGTGCCTTCTGCAGGGCATGGTGCTGGATGCTGTTGGCAGGGAGCCACCGCTCTTCAGCTGCGGTAGCCTACAGGTGGCAGTGCCCTGCAGCAGGCAGGTCTATGCTCTGTGGCAGCTGTGGGCAGTGTGCTGGAGACTGACCCTCTTTCTGTTGTGTGTCCTCCCTAAGCGCACTACTGCTACTCCGAGAGCCGCGTGGAGAAAGATGGGAACATCCTCACCAGCCGCGGCCCTGGTACCAGCTTTGAATTTGGGTTGGCCATTGTTGAAACGCTGATGGGGAAGGAAGTGGCGGAACAGGTGAAGGCACCCCTGATACTGAAAGAGTGAAATCCTAGCGTGGGACAGGGAGTAGGACAATTTTGGATGGAGAGCATTGTCCTTTGTAGAATAACTGCAGATGCACTGTTGTAAATATATTTAATTGTGGGTGAAATTAGCAACTGTACTTACCTAAACTGTACTCACCTTAACAAACCAATGGTCTTTATTTCTGGATAAAGATCCTGTTAGCAAAAAGCTTCATCATAAAAAAGCAGCCAGTAGCTAATAATCTTAGTTAGTTCTTGGGTTGCATTTAAAAATCACGTGGGAAAATGTTTGCTGAGTAAATAAAAATGAAGCAACCCTGCTTGTGTGTGTTGTTTCTTTGTGTGTTTTCTCCCAACCTAGACCTGTGAAACCTTTTTATTGCTATGGCTAGCAATGTACTATTCAAAACAACTTCTGTCTAGAATCTCACACAGTTCTTCTGAAGTATGAGCTGAAACGAGAAGGTGGTCAAGCACTGGAACAAGCTCCCCAGGCAGCAGTCATGGCCCCAAGCCTGCTGGTGTTCAAGAAGCATTTGGACAACGCTCTTAGGCACGTGGTTTAACTTTTAGGTTGCCCTGTGCAGAGCCAGGGGTTGGACTTGATGATCCTCATGGGTCTCTTCCAACTCAGGATATTCAGTGATTCTGTGCAACAGATTATTAAGTTGTAACTTAGAATTTGTTAAAACAACATTTATTTTCCTGTATACAAATAAAGCCAGTAACTAGTATTAATTTTAAGACAGCATAGAACTAAATCAAAAGCAGGAATATTCTTACCTTGGGAAGCACCCTAGGGTTCCTGTAGCTAGCAGGTTGTCCCTGATACTGTTGGGCTTTGACTTCTACTTGATTGCAGATCCATTGAGCTACTTAGGCAGCTAATAATCAGCATAAAGCAGGAAGTTTGGACTTAGTAGCTTACCACCAGTAGCAAGCAGTGCTGGTGTTGCTTACTATAAATTGGAACTTGCTACAAGCCTAGCTTAAGTGAGCGTATGTCAGTTTAGAGGAGTTGCTGGGCAGGTCTCTGGAGGAAGTAGTGGACCTGTATCCCCATGAGAATTAAGAATTTGGGATCGATTTTTGTCTTTGCTGCCTTTCTTTTACCAAATAACTCAGCTGTTACCTGGCTCGGTCAGCAGTGCGCTTAGAAGCTGGCACATCACTGGACTCTGAAGTTACCACAGCATCTGGAGATGTGGTTCCGCACACATCTGAAGTGTACAGTCTGAACTTTAGAAAATGACTGCATAGGTGCCTTTCTGATTGCTTATTTTAATGGGAAACATGTTCACTCTCAATTACTGCCTTTGGTAATGAAATACATAGGTACCTTTGCCAATTTAGAATTAAGAAATGTCTCTACATTGTTGGTATCTGCTGGAAGAACTGCTTCAGCTGTATGCTCTGCTTCTAATTTGTTTAGGAAATCTTTCATATGTTTCTCTAGCTTTGAAATATGCTCAAGATATGCAAAAACTTGTAATCTATGTAAGATTGGGCATGTTTGGTCATTAAATCTGCACGTCTAACTGGTATTGCCATGCAAATGTAAACCAAATGATGGAAAGATTGTTTGTCCTAGAATCTGGAATAATCACTTGGTTTGTAAGTGGGCATGATTCACAATACAGGAAAAGCTGTGCATTCCTGGGCTGTAGTGCTGCTTTATAGCGTTAGAAGGAAAATATTTCCATGCTTGTATTATATATAGACTTCCAGAAATCTTTTGATGCAAGGCGTTAATGAAGCAGCCAGAAATTTGATTATACATTTTTATTTTTTATTCTAAGGCTGAGAGAGTTCAGTTTACAGAAATGAGGTTTTCAATGTGTACATTTGGGCTTTCCCACTCCTATTAAAGTAGTAATAAGAAAAGCACTCAGTAAAATGAGCTGAGAGTTCATTAATGTATCTGGCTAACTTGCAGATTCTTCCACCGCCTTCAGCAAAAAAGGACGTGGTTAATGAAATGTGGTAATGCTGCTTGCATCACAATTTCCTTCATAAAGCTGACCCTGTTCTCAACCTTGTATGTTGCAGATGTCCAGCAAACCTGAATTTACCTGGGTTCTCTGTTTCTGCAAAGGTGTCATTAACTCAGTCTTTAAGTTGGGGGAGGTATATGAACTAAGATTAGGCTAATTTTCCTCTTAGGTGAAGTGTTACGAAGGAATTTGCTGATTTTAGGGAAAAAAAATTGCCTTCCAATTTGTGAAATGCTTTTTCTTCCTCTCGCTTTATCCATTTCACACAGAGGTTCCCTAGCTGCTACAGATCTATTTTCCTAAAATCCTTTATCTGCTGCTGAAAGGTGAGATGAGGTACTTTTCCGCTCAGTGTTTCATGAATGCTAAAAAATTTGTGCCTTTTTATTATTGGCAAGCCTTAGTTCAAAGCCTGTGGTAATTGGATATTTGCTGCCACAGAACTTGGCTTAAAATGAAGAGTCCATCCGCTCTAGCTAGCGTTTACCATTTTGGTCCCCGGCAGTTGGAAGATTTGGGGGACTGTTTGTTTTCCTGCTAAGAAGGTCAGCAGTTAGCATCTGCTCTGTGCCTCACGTCACCTCTCAGGAATAGTGTGGGTTTTTTCCCTCGATTCTGGTTGTTGTGTAGGCTCAAATGCATAATTGAGAGCGAGCTCTTTTATTGAATTGAGAAGTATTACAGGACTTAGGAACAGGAACGTATGCAAGATGGCGTAGGTGCTAGTGCCAGCAGGGAATACTTCTGATGCTGAAAAATATTTTCCTTCAGAATGAAGGATCTCTGAACCAGAAGAAACAAAGAACATGTGGAGAGCAAGCAGTCTGGTTTTGCTGCGGTTCTTTGGCAAGTTTCTTTCCAAAAAGGGAAAGCAAAGTACACAGGCGCAAATCCTAACCCAGGAATACATCCCTCCATGCAGCAGAGAAAGGATGCTCTTCTAGAAGGAGAAAGGCATTATTTTTAAAATAGGTGGAGACAAAGACAACCATAACGGATGCAAAACAGCCTGCACACTAGTGCTTACAGCTGTAAAAGGACACATTCTTCTTCTTGCTTCCAGTAATTACAAGCCTTGGACAGCTTGCTAGCCATATTGACTACGCATACTATTTGGAATGACCTAACTTCAATGCATGACACCCGCCAGTGGCTGTCAGAGCAAAGAATGGTTACTTAATCAGCTTATTCTGTTTGTTCTTTCAACAAAAAGATGCATTGTGATGCAAGATACAAGCAACGATCCCAAAATGATGAAAGACAGCTGTCTTCCAGCAGCCTGGGTGACGTGTGACTTGGTTGGAAAGATAAGCATGAAACAGAGAAGCAGAAGTAATCACGAGCACTGCATCCATACCATCAATCAGGTTCACATACTGTACCTCCAGAAAAAAGGATGAATTGGTGTTACATGGAGACTACGTTTTAACAGGACAGGGGATCCAGTGTTTGAAAAATAAGCAACAAAACACTGAGTGAATGAATAAACTGTTGTCCAAATTTTTAAATAATAGTTTAGCATGTTTAGAATGTGGGCTTGCATGTAGTATGTCTGTGTGAAATGCAGTATGGAAAGAAAGCAACATCTGTAAAATGAGAGCTGAGCAGGCCCTATCCCAGATGTGCCTGCCTGCTGCCCTGATCTGTCAGCTGGGCGGCTTGCTCTGCTGACATTTCCTAGCTCCAAACTTTCATGGAGATTCTGTAGTTCTTGTGGCAGGATCACATGGCAGGGAGTTAAAGGATTTCTGCGAAGAACAGCAAAAAGGGACAGGCTGCCCCTGCTGGAACAATTCACCTGGCCTTCAGCCTCTTCTGTGCCAGGAAGGGAGGGCAGGGCGCTAAGAGCAGGTTGTGTGAAGCTCTGTAGCCAGTGCCGCCTCAGACACTGGCCCAGCTCCTTCACTTCACGTGTTCAGTGGGGTAGGCGTCCCAAGGCAGACCTTACCCTCCCAGAACTGCCAGACCTGCTGTACATGACTTCTGTGTGCCTAGGAGCATCCGCCCTTCTGCATACGTTGACACACAGCAGGCTCGGTGCCTGCAGAGCGCACAGCCCGGAGGTGAGGGAACTGAATCCAGGTCTTCTGTATCCTGAGTACTCTCAACCAGTAGATTACTAGTTAAGAGACTAGGCAGCATTATTGGTTTGTCTGTTTCTGGCTGTACTTTGGGAAACAGGGCTGACATACGTGATAGGCCCCAGACGCAGGTTCAGACTTGTAAAACCTAGCATGCTATTTTTTTTAAGGTAACTTAATTCCGCTATACTGTCCAGGTGCATAGAGGACTCCACCCATGGCACAGCAGTTAGGTATTGCAGAGCTCTGTGTTGTGCTCAGTCTCACTAGTGGCTTCAGAGCATTTGTGCTTTCTACAAAACTGTTCTGTGTGCTAGAAGGCATCACTGAGTGAGAGGCAAGGTTTTATATTTGGGCTTGTTGTTCTTTTGCTTAACGTCAGTCAACAGTTTCTAATCATACCCTTTGTACAACCTTACGTAATTCCTCCCTACGTAGGGTTTACAACCCTTCAAGTCTTGTAGATACTGATCTACCTTTAACAATTTAATTCAAGGCCATTCCAGTAACAGTGGAGGGAGGAAGAAGTAAAGGTGTCCGAGGATCTCATGCAAGCGCTCATATTCTAAAGAGCAGACTTATGCCTACGGAGAGGTAACAATGGTGACGCTGCCAACATTTTTTTATCTCAGCTGCTGAAGTTTCCCAGCAGGATTAGGGCCATAATGATTTTCCGAGCAAATCTTTCTGATTTCTAAATATTGATGGTGTAACTATTTTTGCAATTTACGCTGGCAACAACTCCAAGCCGCAGCCAGAACTTGTCTGCAGTTCAGTAGCAGCGCTAAAGCCTGCAACCATCCTCTCCTCATTGACGCTTATGGTAAAATTTCCTTTGGGATTCTCAGTGTTCCTTGCAATTTTGTAGAGCTTCTGTTCTGAATCAAAGGAATCCTTTGAATGCAAATGGGTGTGTTTCTGCAGGTGCTTCTGTAATGAAAATTTTGTCTGCTGTGTGTTGAACTGAGGATTTCTGCCGCTATTAACTGTGTAGTTTGCCTCCGACTATAGCCTCAGATATTTAAAAGATCTATATTTTTCAGCAGAGGCTAAATTTAAAGTGTGATTTTGTGACTTAATCCTTCCAGTCTAGTAGCAAACTGGTTTTTCCTTAATTCTGCATTATTATTTGCTGGTGAAGACTTAGTGAAAGAGAAGTAATTCCATTCTAAAGCACCGGTGAGGCTCCCCACTGATAGGTGTCCAAATCAAGCCGTCTCCTGTATTCTGACCGGGAATGCCCAGAGTCAGTTTTCAGGTTTTTGATAAGAGCTTTTGAAGTTATATGCATCACTGCACCACAGGCTTGAGACAGACTGCTTTCTACTTCAGGACACCCAAAGTACAGTCCTAAATTCACTTCCAGTTCCTAAAAATATAGATTTTCTTGAGCAGTGACCATAATTCCTTCAAGCAGCTCAGAAACAGTTTTTTCCAGGGTGGAGCAGCAGCTGTGGGCACTGAGAGCCCATCATGGCCCTGACCAGCCTCACCTGGCCCCCCCCCCCCCCCCCCCCCAGCATCCTCTGCCAGCAGGCCAGGAGCTCCATATAAGCTGAGGCTTGGGCCCAGTCCTGGTCTTCGATGAGCCTGATTTGCTGAGGGAGCTGCTTAGTTTGACTTTGGACCTGCCTCTTGGTGTTAGAGCTGCTGGCTGATCGATTCCTGGACTGCTGGCTGAAGCTGTTGCTTCCACAGGACCTGCTCGGCTCTCCTTGCTCAGGTTCTGTGGGGTTGTGCTACCTTGTTGGTTTGGCTGACATTGCTGTTGCTTTTGGCTCTGTTTGCTGTTATGGAAAAGCTACTGCTGTTGCTCCCTGCCAGACAGTACTGCTGTGTTTGCTCTTTAAGAACACAGGGTTTGGTGCTGGGCAATACAGTACGCTCTGCTAGCTCTAAACCTGGCGACAAGGCTACTGTCTGCTCTGTAGTTTATTTGGAAGTACTTTAGAGCTTCCGACTTAAGACTCTGTTCATGGATTTTTCTTCTAGAATTCAGGAATTTCAGCGTTGCTGTACTCTTAAGAGGCACGTTTCTACCGAGGTTCTTTGCAGTTATAGCTCTTCCTTAAAGTAGGTGTTTGGTTTCTCCATGCTGTTAAGTTTCAATGACTTGTTTTGGGAGACTGTTCTCTGTAGTTCAAACCATTTTTTAAATTGCATGCATTGCACTGTAAATACTGTCTATTCTGGGAGCTGCCTACTTATGCACATTGGAACATTTCTGAGTTCTAATGAGTTCTCCTAAGAAAGCATTGCTTCCCCATACATGCAGCTCTAGCCTCAGGCTCCCACTTTCTCCTGTATTATTTTGTATGTAAACTGGAAAAAGCCCTCTCGCGCTGATGTCACCAGATAGGCAAAATACTGACTGGTAGATGGGAGACGAGTTGCCTTGAGCTGTGATGAAGCTGACCACTGACGGGCACTGCACTGTCATTTGCCTTTTTTAGGGGAAATCTGCTGTTGGGTAGGGAATTGCTGTCTCTAAGAGATCAGGTAACAGAAGATGCATTTATCTGCGCTAACTTCTCTCATTGCCACATCTGATGTGTTAATGGGTTGTTCTTCCCCTGTGTTTTGCAAAAGGGTACTTTCCCTTCCTTCTGGTTGCGCAGAAGGGAAATGAATGCTCGCACTAAGAAACTCTAGGAATAATGCAGCTTTAGGATCCTGCATGGGCTTACAAAGACATAGGCTTTGGCATCAGTTTTCAAATAAATCCTTTGGAGCAAAAATAAGAGGGGGTTGGGTTTTTTTTGTTCTCTCTCCTCCTTGGAGAACTACAGAGCATTAACACCCTTAATGTAATTTAAAAAAAAAAAATAATTACTGCCAAGCCCTGAGGGTGCCATACCCTGGCAGGTATCCTACATACCTACTAGGCTGCTACTGGGTAACAGTTCAGCTCCAATCACCTCCCCCCAGGCCTGGGCACAGCGGAGGCTGAGCTTGTGTGACAGGCATTTCCATAGGTCACTAAAATGAGTCGGCAGGCTTTGGCCTCTCTAGCTTTGGTGGAAGGTCTTGGCTGCTTGAGCATCACTTTGCACAGAACCCCTTTGGGGGGAATATTCAGCCTCGCTGAATTCTCCAGGGTTGTAGCCAGCCAGACTGCACCCTGTTGTGTTGCTTGAGAAAGCCAGGATTCTGTATTTGTGTTGGACTGGTCACTCCCTTGTGCATGACCAAATGTCCCAGTGTAAACCTCAGGTGTTAAATTGTAAACTGGACTGCTTGTAAAACAGCCACCTTACTCATTGTGCTGCTCCAGGGCACGCAAGAGCATCCTGTCTTATTGTGGAGACTGCTTTTGATCAAGTTGGTCTGATTAAGCTCAGATGACAGGAGAAGTGTGGCCCAGGAGAGGCAATATGTCCAGAGCACTCTGCAGTGGCCTGTCCGGTTGCTAGCAGCCTGAGAGGTGGAGCAGTCTTGAGCTAACTCCCATGCGCCGAAAGCTGGGATTGGAGTGGTGGTCTGCTCCTCCAGTGGAAAAGTTGATTGGGGAGTGATGGGGTCCTTGGGCACTCCAGTACTATTGTGTATTGCATCCAGCACAGGGCATCGTATGGCTGATAAAACCTATAGAAGAAAATGGCCTAACATGATCTCCTCACCCCTAAAAACATGTATGTTTGGATTGTCAGTCTTTAACAAAACACTTAAACCATGTAACTTGAAGGTAGGAGCCAAAGAGTTTGTCCTTCCTTCAGGCTAGTCCTTCACCTTCAGAGCCCCATGCCAGTCCTCCATCAGCTTCTGTATAAGGCAGGAGCTCACTGGCACTTACCTTGCTGCCATCCATTTTTAAAAGAATGTGTCTTGGACAGGGATGTCTGTCCCTGTGGCTTTTGATGAAGTGACTACTTCAGTTCATTGGGTTTTTTCAGTGTGATGAGAAGATACTCTGTGAGAAGACAGCCCTCCCTCCCCTGGCAAAAGCAGTGCAGGTTATTTTAATGCCACGAGCAACAGAATGCGTCAGGGTGTGCGCCGTAATCTCATCTCTGTCCTGAGTCGTTAGAGGCCTCTGCGTTGCCATGTGCCTATCACTGCGCTGGAGCAATATAGATTTTGCATCATAAGAACACAGTCCCAATTCAAATTGCTTAAGCTCTAAGTGCAGGGGCGTGCAACCAGGATGCAGGAAAACTTTTCTTGAACAACTTGTCAACATGATAGATGACAAATGAAGTCACCAAGTGCAACCTAATATGGTTGGAGTCTCAGGTTTCCTCTGGACCTTGCTTAATGACAGCCAGTAAATGACAACACAGGGATTGCAAAGCAATGAGTAACCTTTCAAAGGTCCACTTGCTGTTCATATATGCCTCCCTTGCACCTTGCCATGCAGCAGTTGGGCTCAACGTGGCATGAGCTGATGTGGTCCTTAGCGTGAACTTCCCAGAAGCTGATAAGTTCCCTGAGAGCTTTAGACCTAAATACTGCTAAGTGTTTAGGGCTGGTTGTATGTTCCAGTCACTTTCAGAAGGGCACTCAGTAGTGCGGACCCTGCCCTTGAGGTTGTGGGTTTAATAAACATATTAACAAAGGTAAAATAAATATTTTAGGCAACAGGAACTTGCATCTCTGTCACCTGAGTAGGTGGTGGGCAGGGGATCATTCTTCTAGGTCAGGCCTGATGACCATATGCTTGATCCAAGGACTTTGTGTATGGAGGGGCCTCTTAGTACCACAGTGGCTCAATGTGGAGTGGTTAGCACCCTCAAGCAGATTCAGGGTGGTGATGGTGGGGTAATCTGGCATGTTTTTTTTTCCTCTGGTGTTTCATGGCAGTATATTTGCACTCTTCTTCCTTTGCGGCTTTCACATGCTAACAATTTGTAGGCGACAGTCTTAATCTTCAGCAAGAAGATGCAGGTTTTAAACATAGAAGCATCTCTTCCTCTGAATCACTTTGTAAGGAAATGAATAGCAGTAATAGTTCCCATGTTCCAGTGGCATGCTGCTTAAAAGTTGGAATACCTAACGCCTTTTCCAAAATTAACCACAACTGGGATCAAGGTGCACACCAATATATAAATAATACAGCAACAGTCTATGAGCAATCACGGGTGTGGCTTCCACAGATGATTCAGAAAAAATAATGAGCTGTGTGGATGCAAATAGGCATTTGGGCGGGGATTATGCAAGGCCTGAATTACAATGCAGGATGGGTGGGGGTAACACCTTTTTCAGCTTACAAATGCTAATCAGAAGCTCAACAGCCAGAAATCTCTGCAGTGCTACTTAACAAATATTAATAACTCTAATTAAACTTTGTGTGCTAGATTTTCAGTGCGAAGGAGCTATCAGAAACAGAATTTGCTATATGTTTTCAGTTTTAAATGAATATAACCTGCTTTCGAAACAAGCTATCAGAAAATAAAAGATTGGGCTACTTATAAAAAAGTTTACCCCAGGAACACTGAACAGACACACAAATCAATAGGTTACCTAACTGCAGAGACCCTACAAGCAGGTAAAGTGATGTATCTTGTTACCTCCATCTCAAATTTCTTCCTGGACAGTAATCTAGAGTATGTATTTAACATACAGTTTGTAATACTATTAAAAGTGTTTATAAGGGCTGCAGTCTGTAATTTTGAGTTTGAAGGGTGGGAATTCCACCATGACTGATCTGGTCATCTTAACCCTGAATTCCTGACAAGACTCGGTTTGAACACCATCAGCAACTACTCCCTGCTGTAATAACTGCCCTTGCAAAATGGGTGTCTGTCTTGGACCAGATGGATGCTGTCCTGTATCGTGTCAAACCTACCATTTCACATGGACTGCTTAAAAACAAAACGAAGGCTGCAGCAGGAGGAACCATAATCTGCAGTTTCAGTACAGTAGCAATTGCCTATTGCAGCCTGGGAGCGAACGGAAAACTAATAGTGACAGCAACAACGACCAGTAATTTTAAATGACTGCAGAACTTAACTATGTTGCCAATCAGCATGCTTCCAAATCAGGTTTATTCTCTGTTTCAATTTCTTTTGTGATGAAAGAGAAACTGGTGATTGAGAGGTTTTTTAACTGACCTACCACTACAGCTGTGTGTTATTTCCTGACATTATCTGTTTAAGAGCAAGTTAATGTGGTGCAGAAGTTAAGCTAATGGGTCTTTTGAGTCACCAGGTACTTACACGACCTCTTCCCTTCAGGAAAAGGTATATTGAGGCAAACATCCTATCCTTGAGTTACCAGCTAGATTTGGTTCCTCTGGGTTGATTCGCTAGTCTGAAATGCACCACATGGGGGATGTTTCGCCAACATCGGAGCAGCCAGGCAGCTCTAGGTAACACTGACCCTTACACAGGGTAGGTATGACAGAGGCTTCTTGCTGCCATTGGTTACTTAGAGTGTGCTTTTGTTTGTGGTATTAACAGATTTGAGCCTGGCAGAGAAGACACACACCCCTTTTCACCAACTTTGCTGGTGGCCACATCTCACTGAGGTCTGCTCAATGATCGTGGCTTCACTGTAGGGCTGCTCTGGATCCAGCCCTCTGTAGTTCGTTGCAGCACAACTCCCTTTGCCCCAGCACAGCTGACTCCTGGGACCCATGGGTCCTCAGTAACATGGCCGGGTGGTCACAAGCACGCTGCTGAGGCAAGAAAGAGACTGCTGGGGGAGTTGAGCAGTATGTATAGCCCACTTCTTGAACCAGGAGGCTGGGGGAAGCATTGCCTTTCCTTAGATGCACATTTTTCACCTCTGCTTTAATACAAATTCCATGACTCTTCAGGCTTCAGTGTATCAAGTCATAACTGCTTTGAATTGTGGTTATTCCAGTCAAATCTGGCAAGGGACTTCCTCCTTGGAGACAGGCTGTCAGGCCTTGCCCAGGTGAGCCCAAGCTCTAAATAACCAAATGTGTGATCAGGCTGTTGCAAAAAACATGTTGTGTCCTGACAAGTCTTATCACGTGTCAGGGGATGAGCAGAGAATTGTCTTCTGGCCAGAACTTGCAAAGCTTCCCCCACAGCTCTACAGCCTTAATTACTCACTTGGAAAACTGAATAGAATTTTTTGATTGTGCAAACTTTGTCCCCCAAAGCACAGGAATTTGATGTCTAAGAATATAGAGGCGAGGCTCCCAGCCACCTTTGTCAGTGATCCCCTCCCTCACCATCACCCAGAGAGAACCACTGAACTGTGGACCAAGTCCTCAGTGAAACCTTACTACTTTCGATTTTCAAAGGGAAAATGGCCAAGATAATAAATACTGTAAGACTTGCCTATAGATGACTTTCCTTGTACTGAAGAGGCACGTGAGCTCTGTAACCTGCTTGAATGTCTTGCTCGTAGCCAAGCAGTTCCAGTCACTATTTTCATTTCAGGTTCAGTCTGGTTCACTTCAGTTACAGTTGCACTGAACTGGAGTTCATCATTTAACTTCTGGAATGAGACTTAATACTGCTGTTAGTCAGCTGACACACAATAGGAAAGATAGCATCACTACAGAGTAATTGGTTGGTTTTCTTTTTTCAAATACTCAGGACTGAGTAGACAATACCAGTACTTTCAGAAAAGAAGTGCGCAATTATAATTTTTTTTTTTCTAGGAGGAAAAACTCTAATGGAGGTTAGGTTAAAAGTGTCCATGCTTTTTTGGAATTTCAGAAAATGTATGTAAGACTATTCAGAAGCACAAGGTTTATAAGGTTTTTAAGCTTTTCAGCATCATAAATACAAAAATAGTTTGTACCTAGAAGTAGATCTTATTCTGAGGAAGTAAAAAGTGTCTTGCTACTACATTAGCAGAAAAGGTTTTAGCCCAATGGCTAGGGAACTTCCACTGCTAACAGAAGTGAAAATAAGTGCCAGGGTGCAGGGCTGGGGAAATTATAACAAATACCCCATTTTATACCAAAGACATGTTCACCTGTTAGTCACTTTAGAAGGCTCTTTGGCTTGCCTTGTGCAAATACTAAGCAATAGCATCGGGCTGGTGTGACGAGCAAGAAGTTAAGACAGAAAGCTTATCCCATCACTGTTTATAAAGAGAACAGTGAATGAGACCTGGCCGCAAGTGCGATAGCTCAGACTTGCAGTTTTACTTCATCCAAATGCTTGTATGTCCAGAAACACAGAATGCCTGGGCTGGCCTCCCTGTCAGGAGGGTTCAATTTCTCAGTGTGCACACTAGCTGTGTGGCTTTTCCCTGCATTCTTTAAGCCAAAACAATCCCACTGAAAGCAGGGAAGATGCTTGCTATGGGGTATCTTCCCTTTTTCCTGCCCGAGAGTGCCTTTGCTACTGATCTGAAAGTAAATGCTATTAAGGCAGAACTGAGACTCAAGGCCTTTGGGAGTTCAAGTGGTTCCAGGTAAGGGGCAAAGTCTGTTCAAGCACAGGAACCTTGGCTAAAAGGGGGGGTTCCAAATATCAGGAACAGAGTGGGACCCAGTGGCAAAATCTAGAAGAGATCTGCAAGGTGGTTGCTTTGCCTTAAACAAAGTTCTGAAATTACAACTACTGAGTCTGTGCCAAGTCTCACAACTGACAAGGAACGAGCTGCAGATTAGCAGCATTGATCTGTTTGCTGCAGCAGTGATTGTGTTACTGAGAAGGCGTTATTCTGGAGCCCTAGGGTTAAAGCTGCTCAGATTTAAGGGGAAGGTTTCAAGTACCAATTTGACTTTTTCCACCTCAGAAAAATCTAGGGGGTGGAGGTGAAGGAGAGCTTTCAGTAGGATGAACATTATAGTCAACAGCCTTGCACAGCGTTAGATAACCTGTTTATGTTCTGGAGGCCAATCTGCGTGGGTTCTTAGCAGTGTTATGGCACAGCAGTAGATTTTTAAACACTTACATAAATGAGGCTTAGCAATCTCCCCAGCTATAAAAGCCAAGTAATTAGGCATTACTATAAAACTACATCTGACATTTTTCCATTGAGTGTAATTCCAAGGATGGTAGCCGGCTTTATTCTGAAATAAGCTCATTGACAGAGAAGGTGATGACTTCAGACTGCCAGATCAAGGCAAGCATTTACCTGCATACACAGCTAAAAGATCAAAGTCGTGTGATGCTTTGTACCTTCAGTAACCTTATCCATGGCTCACATACTATGGTTAAATATACTTGCTATGTGATGGGTATATGTAATTTCTTGCTCCTCTTAAGCAAAAAAAAAAACCAAAACCCAAACCATGCTGTGCTGAAGCTTTTTTCATCCTCAGAATATGAGTAGCTCCTCTTCAGTCACCCTTAATGTACAATTTCGTTCTTTTTAGGAGTTGAGGAATTGAAGATGGGAACACTACTGCCCTCTGTCTCCTGTACGATGGTGCCTAATGTGTTAGGGGTGACTTTAGAAATAACAAAGGTTATTAATAATGATAGGCTGCATAACTTCACAGGATGTTTTATGACCAGCACAAAACTATAGACACCATACTACCAGGTAGTAAAGAGGAATTAAAATTAACGGTGTGCAATGTGAGTTATTTAACACGTCTGCAGAAATCTTAATCTTAATTAAATGCAAGCTGAATTCAACATGTTGCACATTTAACATCATTCACTTTGAATTTGCCAGTAAATGCAGAACTCAAATGCACAATTGTACATGCTATTCAATAAAGCAAAAACCAAAATGTATCATAAATATTTTATAACTTTATTAAACTTGAGACATGACAATACTCAAAATACAAAGTGAATTCTTTTTTATTCAATACTGTACACGATGCAGAAATATCAGTGCATTTCTATAGCGTGTATTTCACCTTCATTTAGTTTGTACTAAAACAAATAAAAAGTAAGCTTTAAAATAGCTCAAACATCTCATTCAGCAGTTTAAACTGTAAACAGCTTGTTTATTTCTCTTAGGAGGAACATGTTCATCTTCTGTACCTCCATTAATGAGCACCCTTTCTCTTGTGCTTATCTGTAAGAGGATAAACGTAATCAAAATGAGCATGAGAAACTGCTAATGCACAAATGTGGCACCTCAATGACCTTTAGCAGATCACTGAGGCACAATGAGGAAAAATTAAACAGCAGGAAGCAGCATCTGAAGCAGCGAGAGATGGGACTGACACTGTTCATAAATGGAATCATGTTCTTCCTCACACCCTCCTCCTCCCCTAAAATACTGAATAGAAATCAAAACACAAGACCAGCTTGTGCTGTGATTCTGCATTTAATACAGTCAGAACTTCAGACTCTAGGTGAGCACATAGTTGTTACTGCCTGCTTAGTAGCAACCATATAGCTGCTCATATGCTCTGCTGCTTTTGGGATGCTTTCACGTGTTTCTAGAATCCAGCAGGAAAAGAGCAGCAGCAGAGGCTTAGCAGTAGCTGATCCAAGTCTCTCCTAAGAAAAACTGCAAAATTGAGCCAAATACATCTAGCAACTGAAAGAATCCACAAAAACTAACTCCCTTTAAAAGTCTATTAGTGTCAAATTAGGTTGTAAAATAGATTCTTCTTTCGAAACGTGCTTTCAGTATGCTTGCCAAGTCTTGAAGTGGATGTCAGATCTTGCAGTTGCCTTCTTACCAGGTTGGCATATTCTACTCAAAGAGGACAGAGTCTGTTCTCAGAGTTACTGTGTGAAAGAAATTCTGGAAATGCCTGATATGAAAACTGTACTGCATTACCTGCTCTGTCAGCTTTATAAGTGACTTGTAAGCAAAGCTAGATTTTTTTTTTTTTAATAACATGACTACCAAATATGTTCATCTAGGTAGCATATAACTGGCCAACTGTGACTACTCTCCCTCCATATGTTTTTATGGAATCTGTAGGTTTTCAGCTATACATATCATGACAAAAAACCAGTCTTAAACATATCAGGTATGCAGCATAAGAGGACTTTACCATCCACTTTCCAGTTCTCGGAGGACAAACTGGTCCTACTTCATTATCCGAGAACCTTAAGAACTTTGTAACATGATAAAGTTCAGCTCCATCCTGAACAACTGAGCTGAGACTGTGCTCCCAGAGACTATGGGGAAACCACATAAGAGAGGTGTTTTCGTTTCAGATGACCAGCTATGTCCGTTCTAGGTTTTGAGTCCAGTTTTGTTGGGGATGAAGTGGCTGTGCAGTCACCAGACCAGGACTGAACCTCTGTGTTACAGCTACTTTCTTCTGCTTCTCTGAAGAATTTCTCATACTTGTCCAAATACGGAGGCCTTTCAGGCAGCAGATAGTAGTGCGTCGAACTGGCCTTCTTACCATTTTCAATAATTGGAAGAATGCAAGGGACCCTGTTTGAAGATCCTTCACTATTTTGTCTTTGTAGAGCTTTGCTACTGACATACTTTGGGTCAGGTGCAAAACTCTGAGTGGGGGGCATAACCCCATTGAGGTATGATGGCAGGCTTTTGGGACTTGGTGTACGGGAATTGCTGCGTGACAAAGGTTCTCTTGGGGGGACTTTTGGAGGCCTGTCTTCATCACTGTACGCACTAGAAGCGACTTCTGCTGACCACCTTCTGTAATCTGGCTTGAGAGCCCTTGGAGGTATGGGAACCCTTGGTGGAATCTCTGGTTTATCTTCATCAGAGTTTGGAGAAGACCTGTTCAAGTGTCCAGATAGTCTTACTACTGGTTTATTAAGAGATCCAGCTGGCCCGGAATGGGACCTTCGCAAACGTCGATGCAGCTGCTGTGGAGGAGGACAAACACTGGATATGTATCCATTTAGGCTTTGTGTAGGGTTGGCATCTTCTGGTTTTGGTCCTGTTGGAGTATCAAAGTATGCATAGTTGATTTGTCCACAGCCCCTAAAGCTCCGCCGGCTTGGAGCACTGGATTTAAAAGGAGGAAGTTCATAATCTTCTAACAAGAAGTCAGTATCTGAGCTAGTCAGGAATTCCACCTCTCTGTCAACCTCATCTGGAGTAAGGTCTTCAGAAATAGGCAGAGGGGGTAGTGGCTTGGAGCTACGGTCATTGGAAGATGCAGACAGAAATTGCATTGGCCCATTTTTTATTGGCATGTGAGGAGGTGTTTCATCAGAAACACAGCCCATGGTTAATGACAGCTTACTAAAGCCAGGAACGAGATGGTCTTCGTATCTTGAAATTGGCTGTTCTGTTTTGGGACTTACAGGAGGTGGACTGGATTTCTGAGATGGGACTTGGGTGCAACTTTCAGCAAAGCTGTGGTCACTCAAGGAAGCATGGTTGGAAGGGTGCCCTAAAAAGGTGAGAGAGTCTTAGAAACACTCTTCTAAGTAACACTCTAGCGCATGCCTTTGCCACTGCATATTTAACTATTTAATTCCTTCTAATGCAACAATAGGTATTGTCTGCTTAATGACTCTAGTAGCAAAACTTGGCTATTATAGATCTTTTCTGGTCATGGATTTGTATATTTAGCTGGTTACCTTATTGATTTAGGGCAGTGCTCCAGTTAAATGAGGTAGTTCAAGAGACCCCAAGCATAAGCAGCAGAACAGAGCTACAGCTGCAAAGATCCCAGCAGAGAACCACAACGGAACAAGTGCTATTTTACTAAATGGCCTTTCTGTCAGAAATGTAATGGTGACTCAGAGGCCTCTAAGTACAAGGAAAAGGCTTTTTTGTTTGCTTGTTTCAACTTGATCACATTATTTTAAATGGCTTTTTTTGTCGGGCTTGAATAGTAGTAGTTTCTTGAAATGTTTGCATTCTGTCACCAGAGGGCAGCCTTATATCCAGAATGAGAAAGCATTTAGTGGCTTCAGGAAGACTTAAGAACTTTTTTCCAAGACAAATAAATCCATGACACTACCTAAATACATATGTGTTAATCTTTATACTTACCAAGGGATGGTAAATGTTGGTCTGTTGATGGATGCAAATTATATGCCACTGCTATAGGGTCCACATTAAAGAAAGTACTAAGGAAAAAAAAAAAAAAGACTTTACTGTAAACAAACCATAGGTTGGTACTGGTACAAGTAGTCTTAGTGCTCATCTCATACTTTAAGATACAATAGATCCCCTTTTAGCCTCACTCACTTTTCAAATCCACTGTGGCTACCCCAGCAGGTTTTCAGACTCCCCATGCCTTGACTAGTGTGAATGAACCCGGTTTTCAATGGGACTCTCATTTCCTGAGCAGCAACTCCTGCAGTTGACATTGTGCGCTGCTCTCTGGTGATGTCTCACGACCCTAGAAATTCACAGTCCTTGACAAGTTTTCTGCAGTTTTCATTCCCTTCAAAAGAGAGAAGGACATGAATATCAGAAATGCAAACTTGATGAGTTCACCTCTCATATGAAATTTCAGTATTTCAAGGAAGTAAACAGCTCTGTAGGAAGGCCTTCTGCCCTAATACTTGCCAATAGGAAAACTTTACCGCACTTGCTATTTTGTGTCTGACTGCAAAACTAAAGTACGAAATAGGTAAATTGTCTTATGGAATCAAACTGTTATTAAAAAAAAGAAAATTATGTTCAGTAAAACTATATGGTAACTGTGCATCAGCAACTTCAGTTCTTGTACATAAACTGCCAGTTATTCAGGCAAAGTAAGTTTTCCAGAACAATCTCTTTAACTGTCTAGTAGCCATCCATCTTTAGTTGTATCTTTTTGCTAATGAGTTTATGGTTTCCAGCATGGCCAACATGTAACAGCCTAGTCTGTTTTTAGGTATTACCTTCAATAGCCTAACAAATGGCCTTTGCTCCAATAAACAGAATTACCAACTACTTAAATCAGAATTCCAGAACTTCTTTATATAAAGGAGTCACTATTATTAACAAACTTACACCTTAACATACTTTAAATCGACCTCAAGTCTTCCAGCTATTTCAAACAAATGGGAAATCTAGTGATTTGAAATAATTTCAGCTTAAACTGTCCTGCTATATTCAGATTTATTTTGAAGGTGAGAAAAATGCTTTATCTGGCCCATTTACAACAGAAAAAAAATGTGTTGGCAATTGCTTTATATTGAGTAAATAATCATAGTCTAAGGAACAAGTTGACTCACAGGGCTTTGTTTAGGAAATTCAGAATGGACAGTCGGGGGGGTGGGGGGACAGTGTAAAAGTAGTCAACATTCTGAAGGCAGGATAAATTCAGTCCAAGGGTACAAGGTCTGTGCTTCATCTACACAAATATCCTAAATGCAGCAAGTATAATATAGCTGTTTAAAAACAAACCAACCACTAAACAAACAAAAAACCCCACCCAAACCCATCCAAAACAGTTTAATTTGTATCTCTCTTGAGAATCAAGAATGTGACCAGTTTCTTAACATAAACTTCCTGCCCCTTCAGCACCCACCCACCCCACCCACCCTCCACCCCCCACCCCAAAAGAGAAAATTCCACCTAAAGAAAAAAGTCAACCAACAATTAAGGACCAGCTACATCTGTGCAGTATTCATGTCAAGAAAAAACCTTCAGTGTGGTGCCACAAGAAAACAGGGTGCAGAAATAAGTAATAGCTTACGCTTATGGCAAATCTGTTCAAAAACGGACCTTCTCTGGAGATATGTCCTCTTCCTTTATGAGGAAAGATCCATTATACTTATTTGCAACATGAGGGCTGGACAGACTCCTAAGCAGGACTGCAAACCAGGTGTCCCAGGATTAATTTGCAGTCTAACACCACTATGTGCCTTTTATAAACAATTACTTGAGAAAGACCAACTTTGCTATGCTTTTCCAGATTTGAACTGGGTCCAGTATTGGTCATCCAAGCAAACAGTATATGCTTGGATGATCAATAATATAGCTTCTGACTGTACGTATGTTTGTAATGTGCAAGACCTAATCACATTCTCCTTAAGAGTGTGATGGTTTTCTTGATCATGCCTACCAGTGATCACCCTTGTGTTAATGGAAGTGGAATTTTTTTTTTATTTGCTACCAAATACCCCGTGTATTTTAGGCAGGATTTAAGAATTCTAGACAGGAGGCTGTTAGCTTTAAGAGAAGCGAACAAGGCCAAACCAGTGTTCTGTCTGCTGCAGCAGAGCATTAGAGTCTTAGTCCTACTTTACTTCAGCCCTCCTGATTTTAGTAAAAACTATGTTCTTCCTTTTCAATCTCCTTCAAAGCTAGCTTTACCCTGGAAATTTTTACATTACACAGTCAAGCTGGACCCTTCCCAGTAATGGGAACTGTAGATTTTCATAGTAAAATTAAATATAAACATAGAGCCCCAGGAAGCAATGAAGTAGTTCTGATTGGCAAATGAGTTCAAAACCTCTAACAGTCCTCTAATAGCAGTTTTTCCTTCTAGTGCTGTAAGCGTGCATATAACCATTGTCTATGGTTATGCAGAAGTCTGGAGAAATCCATTGGTCAAGAAGACTTAAGCAGCACAGAGTAAGTACAGCACCAATTCTAAAATTAATTCCTATCCTGTTAACACAATTTGCAAATAAAACATCTGTCACATCAGCTCACGCTGTATTGAGCAGTGATTTTTTTCATGTATCACAGATCCTAGCCTATTAGCAATTAATCTGCAAAAGAAATGGAGGAGAATGAATTAGTAAACTTAAGGCTAATGCCGAGGAAGGAGTTTCCGCTTCCATTTCAGTATTTTTGGAAGTCAAATGCAAGGCACAAGTTGAAAAAATTCACTGATAGAGCACCAATTAGTCAGCAAATGCTAGCACTCCACCTCAGCACACATACAAGATCCGACAAGACCACGAGCGAGACATTGATTATGATATTAAAAAAATGAGACAGGAAGCGGGGGGTGGCATTGGTGTAGTTTGAGAGCACATGTAACGTGCTTGCTATGATAACATACAACCCTTGCAGGTCTTGTTAAGAAGCCCAACCTCCATCAGATCCCACGCCAAAACCACTGCTAGTAATTCCTGTGTCAGCTTTCTGAATGCCGTCTAAATCTCTGCTCTTAAGACTGATAGTTGCACAATTGCCTCTCTGAAATCCCTCCAGGATGCTAAGCTCAACTTCTGAAATAGACTTAAATATTTACATGCTCTAGGAAAAGGCAATTTTCACTTGTTTCAATCAACTCTTTTTTTTCCTTCAAATAAAGCACAGACAAATTTTGCAGCCGTAAGACTTGCTTGCTCCTAACAATAACCTCTTTGTGAATTCACAGAAGGTGACTTGCCTTGACATTTCAGTGGAGAGTTGTGAATGGACCGAGTTATGAAACTGCCCTCCATGCCTTAAGCTGGGAGTATCAAGAGAGGTGAGGTATGTGCTCTTTCACGACATCACCTACTTACATTCTCAGTGGAGTCTAGAGAGTTGGTGCTTGTATTTTAAAATGTGCATAAGCTTTTTTGAAGAAACGGTACTTAAGAGGGAGCCATGAGGCCATGTAATCGAGGAGTTCAAACTCTGTTTTATACAGCATGCTCTTACTAAAGCTGAGCAGTACATATTTCATGAGGCTACTGATTTCTAGTAATTGGCTTTAAAATAAATAAACTTTACAAAAGTCAGTCAAGAAGATATAAACACCAACAGTTTTCCACTGTAACTGTTTGCCCAATCCTGTGTCCTTAAAGACTTAAGGATCTAAAGTTAACCATAAATAAAATCAAACTACATTTGCTAAAGAAAATCGGCACCATGCAGTAACGAAGCACACTGGATCTCGTGTTTGTTTGCTGCTTGTTTGCACAGAATGGGTTTCTGGTTACTGTGCTTGTCTAGCCTAGTTACACATAGATTATGGCACTTAGAAAGATGGAAGCACTTTGAGCACTTTTGAATAGTGTTAGTCAAAAGAAACTGAGTGAGTTCAAACTAAAACTATAGCTAGTAATTACTACAGGGCAGACACAAGCCAAGGCAATTCAAAGGTTTGTCAGTGCACGAGGAAGCTATCTATCAACAGCATCCACTGTAAGGCTAACTGTGTAAAGGAGATTGTTTTTCGTCGCTCATGCCTGCTCACATTAACAAATATTAATTATTCTAAATATTGGAGATGAGATTGATATTTTTTTTAATAAGGCCAAATATACCTTCAGACTTGAACTAAGTGATGAATAATAGGATATGTGTAAGCTGAAAATGGTCAAATATATCCATAACCAGCAGGGTATCTACACAGTGAGGAATGCATATGGGAATATATCGGAAAAATTTTGCGAGATGAAGTTGACTTACATAAAACATCTCCCAAATATACAGTTTTCGTACTGATACATATCACTAAATACTTGTGTTATAGCAACAGTAATCCTCTACTTAGAAAATAGGAAGCATTTACATATATTTTAGCTCAACACCTATCACTGATCACACAGAGAATCTTTGTTACTCTGTTCCCGGCTCCCCCAGCCCCAGTGCAACCAAATATTTGAGGTGAGTCAGGTCCATAATAAAGCAAACCTTTCTGGTATTCACAGTGTAGAGCAAAGCGTACTCTAGTGTTTCACTTAATGGGTATGGTACAGCAATTTGCTGTATAGATTTTCTGAATGCACAGGTTCTATAAAGGCAACACTCTTGACAAGCAGCTTGGATACTTCTTGTAAGAAATGCGAAAAAGGGGGGGGGGGGGGAAAGTAAGACCTACTTAACAGTTTTGGGAGCAGAGAAAAGGTGGCTACATTAAATCCACAACCTATTTTTGCTCACCTTGCCACCACATATCTTTAACAAATCTCAGAAGCAATTCACAGGAGGAGGGGCACATTTTTGCACTACAAGTCATCCACTCCAACTAGCTGTTCCTTATTTGACAACGTGATGTAATTTCCTTTTTTTCCTTTGACTTTCTATTAATGTAAGTACGTGAGATAGGGCCAGCCCTTTAATGTTTTAATATTTAAGTATTTCAGGCTTCTAATTGGACTTTTAAAAGCCTAAAAGCTGTTAGTATACTCTCCGGAACTTCATATACTTCAGAAAAAAAAAAAATCCTGGTTCTGCAGTGGTTACAACATCCCTCAAGTGCTTTTGTCTTTTCAAGTAGATGAATGCTCAGTAACAGACCCCTAGTAGAAACAGCCTCACAAGAAGGTTAGTTTAAAACCTATTCATTTAATAAATAATTAGATCTAACTTACTATACACCAAACCTCCACAGCGCAGTTCAGTATTCCTCTGAGTCACTAGCCAAATCCTGCTCAGATACAGGCCTCAGGAGATTTTTCAATTTATCGGATTAATATTCTTTACAGTTATTACATAAATGAGGCATATTCTTAGCTCTGAAAGATTTTTCTACATGTTCTGCCAACCAGAAATGGACCTTCTCTGGTAGAAAATTTGACCCTATGATCACTTAGCAAAGAAGGATAAAAGTACCACTTGTACTATAGGAGGTTGCAAATAAAATTAATTCTACAGGTGTACCCCAGATGATGATGGGCCTAAGTTTGGAGAGACAAATCAACTGAACAGCAGACATACAAAATATTTAGATTATAATAGCTATTTTTTAATACATTCAAAGAACTGCAGTTCATAAAGGAGTTTAAGTTCAGTTAAAATTTGGCCTACCATTTCACAGTCCTACATAGCAACTGGGAGGAACTTGTAAATTGCCAGTAGAAAACTAATAATTAAATAGCAAGACAATTGCCTTTCCTCAGCTTGACAGATTTCAGATGCATGCTTAAGGTATGGTACTTCACCCTCCTGAAAATTTTAACGTGAATATAGCCAGCTTACATTCAGGAAATAAAAATTCCTTTATAGCTGACTCAGAGTCATAACCATAGCATTAGACATGCTGTGATAAGTTTTAATTCTGTTTTCTACTACAGAGAGGTGGAACTGTTTTCCTCTAAAATAATTCCTGTACTGCAGAGGATGGCAGACAAAGAGCTTCACCAAGAACATACACCCCCTCAAAAGATAGCCTTTTATTTAAGGAGAAAAAAAAAAAAAAACAAAAAAAACAACTAACTGTCCCATACAGGTAAATTCCAAAGGAAAGAAAACTAGGTTTGTGCATAAAGTATCATGGTTGAATTGAGCAGTTTGATTTCCTCTTGTCAAGTTTTACTAGCGTTTGTAAAATGTGTTTGTAAGGCAGAGGCATCACTCGCCTGTCATTCCAGTATGACAAAGATTCAAGTATCCCCAAACGGACCAGAGAGACCTTGCCCCAGAGCCCTTCCCATCCAGTTTATCAATATATAATTAAGGACTGTCATCTTTAGATCAAGCATAACAAGTTTTTTTTTTTGCTTACTGCTTCAGCAGTCCTGCACAGGGTCCTCGGTCTGTGCGCGAGTGACAGGACACCGAGGTCTCAGAGCCACTCGGGACACTGTGCTATGCATAACCCATGCAGTGTATGCCCACGGCAGGCATGTGAGCTCGAGAGATGCACTGTCAATACTTGACGGGTACAGTGGTGTCTCCGGATTTAAACACCACAGACAGGCTATTTTAGAAAATCGAGGATAAGCGTGTACTGGGGTATTAAATCATGAAGAAGCGTTTATTCTAAATTAAGCCATCCTAAATTAGGGCGCTAAGCACAGAGCCAGAGACCCCAGCAGTCTCTGTTTGTTCGCAGGAGCCAGAAGGGCAGCTCGGAGGTGAGGAACCGGCACTCTGTCGGGTCAGGAGAAGACGCACGCCACGCCACGCCGATGCCCAGGACCGGGCACCGCTGACCCCGGCGGGTCCCGTCCCGTCCGGCCCCCCCCAGCCCCCCCCCGCAGAGCCTCCGGCACCCGTGAAGGCGCGCTCCCCGCCACGGCGAGCAGGGCATCGTACCCGGGACGCCTCCCCGCCAGACCCCGCAGGTGAGCGGCGCAGCGCCGGGGCTGGGCCCCCCACTGCCAGTACAAGGGCAGAAAACGCGGTCCCGCGCCTCCCCGGCGCTGCTCCCGGGCCGCGGCCCGCCGCCTTACCCCCCCGCACCCCCCCCCCCCGCGCCGCTGGCGTGGGCCGCGCCGCGCCGGGATCGCGGCTCTGTGCCAGGGGCCCGGCCAGCCCTGGTGCCGCGGCCCGGGCGAGTCCCGGGTGCCGCCGGCGGCTGCCCGCTCCGACCCCCGCTCCTTTCCCCGGCGGCGGGGCCCCGCGCGGCAGGTACGGGGCGGCCCCGGGACCGCGGCCGAGCCCTGCCGGGAGCGGCTCAGGTGCGCGGCGGGAAGGAGCGGCCTCGGCGGGCCGCGACAGCGGGGGGAGCGCCCCGCCGCCATGGCAACGAGCGGCGCGGGGCGGCGGGAGGTGCCGCCGTGGGGACCGTCACTCACCCCGACAGCGTCGCGCCGCTCTGCATGTCCCCGCGCGGTCGCCGGCGCCACACGCATGCGCCAAGCCGCGACAGCGCCCGATCACTGCCGCGCCGCGCGGGGACGGCGGCTGTTATACTGGGGGGCGGAGCCGCCGGGGAGCCAGGCCACGCCCGGCCGCGCCCCTTCCTATGTTGCGCTCACGTCGGGAAAAGCCTTAAAGGGGCGATGTCCGCGCGTGGGCCGGTGAAGGTGCTGTGGCGGGTTCTAGGCGGGCGGGTGCCGCTGGGAGGGTGCGGGCCGCGGGGAGCGGGGGCTGCAGCGGGCCCCGGCGGAGGCCTGGGTGCCGGCAGCGCTGTTCGTTCATCTGGGCTTTTCTGCGGGAACGGCCGCCGGTGCTCCGCCGCGCTGCCCTCCTTCGTGTCCCCCCGCCCCCCCCCCGCTCTGCCCGGGCCTGCGGGGTCGGCCGGCTCCGGGCTGAGCGAGAGGCGCGTTTGCCGAGCGGGCTCCGGGCGGGGGCGACCGGGGCGCGGCGCCGGCCGGCCGGGGAGCTGCCGCCAGCGCAGAGGCGGCGCGGCCTCGCGGGAGCTCGCGCTCGGTCCCCTCAGCGCGGCGCGGGGAGCGGCGGGTGCCGAAGCGGCCGCGCGCCTCCAGCAGCGCGAGGCTGTGAGGCAGCGCTGGTGAAACCCTGTCGGCGCCCAGCGTTCCCTGCGGCGGCCGGCTCCCCGGCGCTCGGCGTCCTTCCCTGCCCCGGCTGTCTGCTCGGCGTTCCCGGGCCGGTGCACTAATCCTTCAGAGGAACCGCCCGCCGCCCCCGCTTCAGTGTCCTGTGCGTCACTGGGCCCCCGCTTCCCGGCGGATGGCGGCGGTTACTCGATCCGCTGCCCCTTGGCCTCTCCTGGTCCCATTTCCGATAGCGCCGGGGCCAGTCACCCCGCTCAACTGCCGCGCAGGACCCGCCCGCGGCTCTCCCGCTCCCCGGGGAGACCTGCGCGTCTTCCCCCGGCTCGGGAGCCTTCCCCGGGGACGCTCCTCCCGCCACCCGCGCGCGGCCGGCATAGCCGTCCCGCCGCCCCCGGGAAGCGCTCGCTGCCCCGCCCCGCCCGCCCGCGGCGGGCGGTCCCGGGGGCGCCGGCATCCCGCGCTGCCCCTCCGTTTCGGCCGGTGAGGAACGCGGCGCTTTTGACTCCGCGCGGTTCCCCCTGTTGAGGCGTGCTGTAGTTATTTCTGGGGTAACAGTGGCTTCGCCCGAACGGCGGGATGGAGCTAGTCCTTGCCCGCCGTGCGTTTGGTGTCCGAGTGTCTTGCAGTCGCAGGGGACGGCTGTGCTTCAGTACCGCCAGAGGAAAAAAACACACCAACGCTTTCACCGTTGTAGGAATTGCTCCTGTGAACATCTTCCTGAACTTTGTGTTGAAATAAATCAGTCTTCACGTGGAATGGTTTATTGGGTATCTTGAGTAATCATATGGGGGTTGTCAGAGATTTGACAGTGTATTTTGTGTCTAGACTTAGCATTTGCGATGGTAAAACACGGGTGAGTGGTAGGATTTTCAGCGAAAGCTGCTGTGTAAAAACTTTCTTGAGTATTTGCAGGTGATACCGTTTATTATAGCATAAACATTGTGAACCTGGTTTTTGATCTGTTTTGCTGTACAGTGCAATTATTTATTTGTTGGACAAATGTCAGTGTGGGACTCTGGAAGTCCCAGCACTGAGCGTCGCGAACAATAGGATTAACAAAACACGTCTGCTGTACTCTTTGAGCTGGAATACTTGTTAATATTGCTAAGAAGGAAGAATGCTTGATTTCATTGTAGGATGTGGTGCACATCTGTAGCTGACTTCTGCTTTCTTTTTTGGGGTGTCTATTGACCTCTAGTGAAAGTCCCCCACCTGCCCTTGTTCTTAGGGACAGTAAGCTCCCCTACTGTGTATTTGTATCATAAAAACTGCTGTATTGCTGTACAAATGAAGGCGATATGAGACGGAAGGGAAGGAGTATAAACAAAGAGATGTTTTCAGTGGGTTTGTGGTGGTTTTTTTTTTTTTTTCCCTCCGATGTGAGAAATGATGAAGAGGTCCCCTAAAGATGGCTGGACACGTTTTGCAGATGAGAGAAAGTTAAAAGAACATAAGGGTGGGGGTGGTGGAAGCTATTGAAAGAAAGGAGGAGAGCAGACAAATGAGGTTTTGTATTTTTGATGAGTTAGGGCACACTGTGTTAATGGTGAGACTGCACTATGTTGCGTTGTGGATGCATGCTTAGAGGGGGTAGCAACTAGTGGTGATGGCTTGTGCTGAACTGTATGTGCTCCAACAATTCTTTAAATGCTTTGCTGTACTTCTGTTGCTCAGGGCTTGAAGACTGCGACTAACTTTCTGCAGACGAACTGTGCATGCAACATGAGTTATCTTCAGTTTAAACTGTCCTGGTTGCTTTTTTGTTTGTTTTTAATTTTGATATGTTGATGTACATACTTACTGATGGTGCAGATAGCCCAAAGTATTATTATAAATGGATATAAAGGACAAACTTGGTTTTAAAATGCATTTCAGAGTGTTGATGTGACTTCAGTAGAAAAAACTCCTGCAGTGCCTCCATGGTGGAACATGAGGAATAATAAGTGTTTGGCTTTTTAACTTGTTTGTGCCTGCTATACGAGATAGGCTGGGAGAGCTGGGTTTGTTCAGCCTTGAGAAAAGGAGGCTCAGAGGGGATCTCATCCCCACGTACCAGCACTTAAGGGGTAGCTACAAAGAAGATGGAGACTCCCTTTTTACACGGAGTCCCATGGAGAGGACAAGGGAGAATGGACACAAGTTGCTTTTGGGGAGATTCCGATTGGACACCAGAAGGAAATTTTTCACAGTGAGGACAGTCACCGTTGGAATAATCTCCCCAGGGAAGGGGTTGGCTTGGCCACATTGGACACTTTCAGGAGTTGTCTGGGCAGGGTGCTGGGGCATCTTGGCTAGACGGGGCTCTTCCTAGAAAGGTTGGACTAGGTGATCCCTGAGGTCCCTTCCAACCTGTGATTCTGTGAGAATCTTTGGACCAGGAAGAGGTCATTCTGGCTTTCCCTGCAGATGTTACCCTGTGGCCTGCGTTCTTCCATCAGCAGGCCTGGTTTTACTCTGTTAGATAATTTAGGAGTTAGTTCATGTGCATGTAATGGTGTGGAATTTTTGTCTCTTACTGTTAAATGACGTTACCTATGGCCTTTGTTCACTAAAACCCCATTGCCTTGAATTTCTGATCGTTCTACTGAATAAAAACGTTTAGTAATGGTGTCACCTGTAATAGTTTCTGTGCCAACTTGTGCGCAGAGGAAATAGAATTCTGTACCAACAGTTACATTCTAGTTTCTCTCCCTTCTTTGCAATATGAAGTTATTTCAGGACTCTCAAACCACCTCACAGTTCTATAGGCATGTGTAAACCACTCTGCAATATACTAACTGCCCTGCGGACTAACTCCTAAGTAATCTTGGACATCCTGGTTGGTTAATGCCTGTTAATAACAAGTCTGCTAAAAAAACAGCTCAGGTAGTATTACAAGATGCTTTAAACCTCACTTGTACCCTGTTTTGGAGATGGATAGCAGATTTGTCTGTACTTAATAAATGAAATGTTTGAATTCTGTGAAAAAAAAGAATATAATGCATTTTCATGCACAATATTCCCTTTTTGTTCAAGGATTCAATCTGCGCGGGGAACCCCGTGATACCGGATGTCCTTTGGCCAGAGTTGTCCTGTTCCTAGCTTGTTTTGCAGCATGAGGCTTTTCAGTAATCTCAGTTCCCTTCATATTTCTTGTTTTCAATGCTTACAATTTTCAGTTACTCCTAGTGTTTATTTTGAGAGGAGAAAGGTAGAAATGTAAGCAGCAGCTGGAGAAGCAAAAGGCAAAATCTCTTTAGGAAGCTGGAAAATTACGAAAGTGAAATTTCATACTGAAAGGCTAACACAGGAAGCAATAGATACATACTTCTAACATCAGATGTCAGAGATAATGCCAGTATGGTCATTCTGTAGATTGTCATGGTTTTTTTTGGTGAGCCGACTTCTATAAACAATAACTATGCGTAACAGTAGCTGCTGCTGTATTGTTGCTTAACCCTACTTATTCATGGCAGCTGTTCTTGAGCAGGAAGCTTGGGGGTTTTTTTCCCACATTTTCTGGTAAGCATGCCTCTGGTCTGGTTACCTGAAAGGGGATTGAGTAGCTTGGACACTCTTCTGCCTTGTTAATGACTAGAAAAGGTAATTGTGGTAAGTCATCAGAGAGGAAAAGCTTTTCTGAAGAGAGGTAAACAAAGTGTAAGTTGGATGCTGTGGTGCTAGTTTTTGCATGACGTGTTATATGAATGAGGATGGTGTAGGTACACTTCTACAGCACCTCCAGAGGTGCTTCTGCAGAGCTGAGACCATCTGTCACTTTAGTTATTTCAGAGGTAGCTTTTATGAACCATTTAGTAAGGCATTGCTTGGGAAAAGCAAACCTAGCAAAAAGCAGTGTAGAAGGTGGCCTATGAATAAATCTTTCCCTCATGAGAAGTCCTGAATTTTATTGTTATTCAATAGATTAAAACCCAACACATTGGCCTTGGCTTGGATACTGACTTCCAAAATGAATGAGCTGTCACATCCATCTTATCCCTTTCTTAAAAATCACAGTTTTTACCTCAAGCAGAATCAGGATGTGCACAGTAGAAGTTAAACTGTGTGCAATCGTTAATAGTTTCATTTCACAGGTCTTATTCAGGTCCTTATCTTCTGCTCTGTTTTGTGGTAGCCTGGCAGAGTGGATCTACATATGAGTATTGAGGCTAAGGAGTCTTGCCTGGTACTGTCTTAGTCTAGCGATGTGTGCATTATGACAATGTAAACAGAGCAGGCAGATAATAAAATTCTTAGTTACCTAAGTTTTGAACGTCTGTTGCCCTGAAGTGAGGGAAATCAACTTGAGCATCTGTTAATTCGAGGGAAAAAAACAATACACGTGGGATGCATAGGAATTGCTGTAGCCTCACTGAACTCATAGCAAGTCAGAGACTGTGGTGCAGTGGTGGTAAACTCATGTGCTGGTACATGAGCAGGGAAATCATATTGCCCAAATTACAAACAGTTAAACTTGATACTTCTTCAGTTCTTACTGTCTGGGAGATGTTGTATGGTGTACTGTGGTACTTATGGTGAGATAGAGAAGGGTGTGTAGGTGTGCAAGGAAGGTGCAGAGACAGTGTGTTTGAGTGTAAGGCGTGTCCATAGATTAGCAGTGCAGGCTATCACTTTGCAAGGGTAGGTAACAATATACCACTGTGCGGACCTGATGCTGAAATTCAGCCTCCTACAGGGGCCATTACACGGGCTTTGTGAGAATTCACCCTCTACAGAACTTTAAAGCAATTGGGTAATGCTAAATTGCCTCTTAAGTCATCTGTAGAAACTGACACAGATAGCAAATCTTTTATGCTTCAGGCATATGGAAGTGGTTTGTGATGCAAACATGCTATCTAGAGTGGAAGTACAGCAGGGCTTTTGTGAACTCTCATCTGTGTACCTTGATTACATCTCTGTCTGAATGCTGCAAATGCCAGAAGCTTTACATGGCTTCAAAAACTAGGCACAGAGAGCCTGATGAAAGAAAAATCCATTAAGGCTGTAGAGAAAGTCCCTTGTATCAGACTGATGGGAATTGGAGAGGATGTTGCCCACTGCCCTAAACATCTCCTGTTTCCTTTTTTTCCCCCATGCTAGGGTAATAATGGTTTAGGTGGACCCTGGGATTTGAGACAGTATGGCTGCTGTTAGGATACGTCTGCATTTTGCTCTCCCTTTCATATTTCAATCAGACTCTTTTATCATTTTCTGCCTGTGTAACTGGGTACACAATGATTTAATTCTGCTTGCAAGATTCAGCTCAGGTCATTGTCTCTGCAGATGGGTCTTGAATCCTTCCAGACAGGACTGTGCTGTTCTTTTGAGTTTGGAGACAGCAAAGAAGGGAAAAGGATTAGGAGAGCACTTTTGCAGTGTAAGGATTCATCGTTGCTGTGAATGAGGAACATATGCTTACTTCGCTGGTCAAATTTGTGTGAATGCAGTTAAACCAGGCAGGTATAGGGCAGAATGAGTGTGTTGCATTTCCAGTTTAGCCAGAAGACCCACAGAAGGGAGGAAACTCATGGGTCAGTAAAGGAGGGCTAAATTAGAGGTTAGCATATTCAAGTGTCTAGACAGCAAATACAGACGTACTGCAAAAGTCAGTCTGTCAGGGAGTGGAGAGTCTAGATTAAAAAGCCATTTCAAAGGCATGTTGCCTGGATGGGGTAATCATGTGCTCAGACTTTTTCAGTACATAAGCATAAGATGAGCGAGGGAAGAGATCAAAAAAGGACACAAAGATTGACACAGATTCTGTAGCAGCTTAGACTGGAATGGATCTTGATAAATTAAAAATAGCTGGTTGTTCACACTTGTGTTTCCCAGGAATGGCCACAGCCACATCTGTGTTTTACCACCCGTTCTGTAATATTTGAATGCCTTGCAGAAATGTTACATCCATCCTGAAGCTGTAGGGACATTCTTGCTCTCAGGCATGTAAACTGGTCACCAGGAAGCCAAGCTCTAGTCTGGTGAGTCCAGAGGTCACTTAATCCCTGGTAGATTGGGTGCTTTTAGGGCAATGTTGAGGGATGTTCTACTGCAGGATGCTGGGTGGATCAGCAGAAACAGAGGAGCTGATTCGAATGCTGGTCTAACTGCCCGGTTGCATCCCATCCCCTGCCTTATGGAGCCAGAATACTTGCTGTTAGCTGACTGGGTCAGTGTTTTTATGCCCTCTAGGCACAGTTTTTCACACGAGGGTAGTGTTATGCAGAATGGCAGTTTGGGGGAGGTTCCAGGAATCTATCCATGTGCAGCAGTGTTAGGGTCTGCAGCACCCCTGAAGTTCCTTTTCATCCTTCCCAAGAACATGTTGTGTTCTGTTACCTTTTTTGGTGTGCTTTTTCTGCCATGGTCATCTTGCTACATAGATAGATGTCATCTTTGTGGCCCAAGAACAACAGGATGCATTCCCACAGGATTTTGCAGGTAGAGGTGCCTGCAGCAGCTGTTCTTCAAAACAACTAGAAGCTATGTGAAGAGTGGCATAGTGCTCAGCTTAAGCTGTTATACCCTACCTCGTATGTTGGCTTTGATAAATAGCTAAATTGAGAGTACATCTGAAAACTGCAAAATACTCTGTGTGTGTGTGTGTGTGTGTGCATGTGCACACGCATAGTGTTTCTTATCCCTGCCAGGGAAGTATTTCTGTCTCTGCTCTGAGACATCTCAACTGGTTTGCCCACTGCAAGGAGCGTATGCAGAGGTGCAGGGGCCTCTGAACTGGTCCTTATGGGAGGTAAAGTTTATTAATTACTCTGTCAAAGACACCAAGGTAAGGGACATAAATTAGATTGGGTAGGCTGTCGGTGGAAGAAGCCATTCCCAGCTGAGCTGGTGCGCTGCAGCACATGCTGCTGAGGCCCTACATCCACTGAGTCAATCTCCAGGCATACCTGCATTGCCCAGCATGAGATGTGTGGATTACTGTGACCAGACCCTTGTTCATCAAGACCAAACAGAAACTCTTGAGAAATAACTAGATATTGTCAGTGCCTATAGTGGTTGTGTATTTTGTATTGGCAAGCCTAGAAGGCATCAGTCTTTTACAGTCATAATTGGGCAGTAGGCTTCAATGAGATTGGAAAGAATGGTGGCAGTCAGCTCTTTGCCTTCTTTGTGCCTTTCCCTGTGGCTTGTTCTCTCCTTTTTAACCTGTTAAAGGCAATGCCTTTAACAGTCTGTTCTTTTGATAAAATTGTTTATTTACAGAGTATCATCAATATGTGTGGCTTATGATCTTTACAAAATAAATAGTGAGCAAAACTGACAGCCTAGAAGCATAGCATGCCATTAGAAACATAATCCCAGGAAGCTTGGGATGCCCTAGGTATCAGGTGGGTATATCTGGGACCTGAGAAAGCAGGGGAAGGAGATTTCAGATTTTGCAAGATCTGAAGGTGGAATACTGCGTGGCTCTGAGCCCTGGAGGTAAGGGCAGATTAGGCAGGAAGGACAATGCGGGTTAAGCTCAGCTGGTTCTCATTCTGAAACAGTAATTTCAGTTGAAAAGCTATATATATAGAAATGGTATTTGGAGACAGTTCTAAGTGTATCATTGTAGAAATTAATAGTTCAGTAACTTGATTCCCAAATAGCATGAAGTTAATTTTACCCGTATTTGAGATTCTGCCTATATAGGGCATGCGGAAGGGGACACAACAGTCTGCTGAGTATATTTTGAGATATGTGCTTGTATTTGTGCTACTGATCCCCTTGCTACAGACATCCCCAACAAAGTGAGACTGTGGTGCTGAACTTGGTTGTGTTTTTTTCACATCATAATCTGACTTGTTTTAATGTCTATTTATGAATGACATCTTTAATTCCAGAGCCTAATGCTTACTTACATGAGTGCATCTTTGTGCCTACTAATAAAACTCAAACTTTCTGAGCTGAGCATGACAGGACCTAATGATTTTGCTCGAAAAAGATTAATCAACATCTCTGAATTTCAGCTCTTACCTGTGTCTACTGAGGGAATTAAATAGCTGATATTTAAAATACTTATTTAGAAGTATTTCTAAATGTTGCGCTCTCTGTTCCCCTGTCTCTAGTTAAGGTTACATATACATGTTCTAAATAACCTTTGTGAGGTTTAGAGAAAAAACTGCAGTCATGCCTTTAAGATCAGGTTGCCTCAAAACATTTCAAATTGGGCATGTCAAAAAATCGAGGCATGAGAATAGCTTTTCACTCTTAAACATATATGTCATATGAATGTCTGCATATATATATGCGTGTGTGTACAAGACAGGTCTTAACTGCGCTTTTGCATAACAGCATTGGTTGCAGGTGGATGAGAAGGAGGGCAAGAAGCTGGAGTGATCACCATAATTCTCAACAGACTTTTTGTGCAACGTTTCACAATCTCTTTTTATCTCCCACCTTGTCTCCCCCTTTTTTTTCTTAGTGTTTGATTTACTAACTTCATTCACCAGCCTGATGTATTTGGACAGAAAATGAGATTCCTCTTGCGTTTGCACCTGACACCCACACGGTTCTTGTTTCAAGGCACTAAGAAATATTGCGGAGTGAATGCTTGTGCTTGGTTTGTACTTGTGAACCTTGTGGCATTTGTTGGAGTTTCCATCTGTCGCCAATACAAGTTGGCAGGAAAAGCCAAGCTTGACTGCAGTTATTAGAGATCCTGACAGACAGATACTTTTGCACATAATTGCATTAAAATAAGCTTTTTTTATTACTTATGTTCTCATGAGAGCATTTCTACATGATGTGCACTTGGTATTTTATGTGTATTGGCTCTACTGTGAAGTCTGGCAGGAAGAAAGGATTCCAAGGTGAACCAGAATTTATTATTGCTGTAGGAATAATAATCTGCTTTTAGGAGTGAGAAACATGACCTTTTGAGGGTCTTAGTCTGCTGTTCAGTATCTTCACACCTCACATAAACATGGGTAGAATTATGAAAATACAAATTAAGGGAATAACCTGATTCTGTGTGTTTCCATTCCCCTCCCCACCAAAAAAAAAAAGAAAAACCTAAAAAAATACTTTGTCCTTTAATATACCACATTGAAATGTATCAAGCACTTTTTTCAAACTCAAATTGAACTTCCTTCTGTGTTAAAATTTAAGAAATTCACAAGGGATAATTCATTTATGCAATTTCTATTTTTAAGTACATTGCAGAAAATTAATGGGAAATATTTCACACTTGATTTGAGGGGTGAATACAAATGATGGTGGAGTTTTTTTGAGCGACTAAATAGCTTGAGTTTTTTGCACATCTTTGATTTTACTTACTTAGGTTATATGGTGTTTGTTCTGTCATAAGCATCACCTAATTGTTAAAATGGTGTGAGTACCATAACCAAATCTATAACCTTTAGTAAGTTTGGAGGCATTTAAGTTCTGTGTTTTTAGTGTGGATTTGTGGTAATGAGGTGGAGCTGTTGAAAGTAGATGTGAAGAGTAAAGTATGATCAAACTGAATTTGCTGTTGAGCTTAAAATATGGGGAGGACAAAGGTATGCCTGTTGCATGGCTGGAAGGAATCTGTGGGGAGAGCAGTGGGGCTGCACCTGTGTGACCTGCCGCACAGCCAAAACCCAGCATCCACAAGTCCTGAAGTCGCTGTCGTCTTGAGACTGTGCTTTCTTCCTTTGTTTGGGGCAGAGCAGCTTGTCCCTGATGAGTCCATACAGCCCGCTGCAGCTTGTGTGACCGATGCGCCTGGCCTGCAGCAGGCACAGACTTTGCTGGGCAGGGCTGGGGGATGGAGGTGGCCTTGGCATGGAAACTCCTCTCTCGCCCTGTTCCTGGTTTGCTAGTGTTTTGTTCTCCCTCCGTCGCCGGTGCTTCCTCGTTTGCCGTTCCTACATGCTCATGAGCACAGGGAGAATAATTTTTTTTGTAATTTAGCAGCTAGGAATCCTATCCCAGATAAACTGTAACATTTCCAGGAAGTCATAGGTACTTCTCTTTAAAACATAATGAGTTTGTCTTTGTTTTCTCCTTCTCTAATTGGCACTTTCCATTCTAATAAACCAACACCCACAAACTGCGCAGCCACATGATCTTTTCAGTTAATACAAATCGTCATTTCCAGTCCAATAGACTCAGTTAATTGTGCAAACCTGCAACACGCCCATAAAGTGGCTATCTAGTTTGTTATGCAACGATGAATCATGAAGGAAATGTGGAGTGTAATTAAACACAGTGATGCAAAGATAGTAGTATGAAGCCAAAATCAAAGTATAAGTGATAATAATCAGTATTAAATGTTTGTTTCTGCATGTTGTTTTCAGAAATTACTTAAATGATAAGTTATCTGGCTGCTGCACACATGCCTGGCATATGTTTTGACAAGTTAAAAAATGACCTGCAAACTGTAAATAAGCTGAACCAAGCCTGCTATCAAAATAGTCTTTTTGGCAAGGAAGGGTATGTGGTTCAATCTTAAAACCTGGCAAGCAGGCACTTTCTAATTCTGGTGTGATCTCCCAAGTTTTCTGGTCTTGCTGGAAGCAGTAGTTTCAAAGTAAAGCCTTCATGAAGTTTCTTCTGTGAAATGATTTCTAGTAATACAGGCCTTACCTCCGAGTTACTTTAGTATCCCATCAGTCTAGTAGGGAAAGATGTTGTCTGTGTATTGATGGAGAACTTTGGGCTTATGCAGAGAACAGGTTTTCTGCTGATGGGTTAATGATTTCTCTGAAATCCTCTTTTTGTAACTTTAAAAATAAGCTTTGCATCTAAAAATGCACACATGCAGAGGAGTGGATGCAGAGTACTCTGCAGATATGTTGGTTTGCCCTTTCCCAAGCCACTCACTGTATAGGAGAGCATTTGTCTGCTTATTTGCTTGTCTTCCACAAACAACAAACACTGGTGATAACCTCTGGTGGTTAACATGTTAAGAATTGTTTTCCTTCTGTGTCAGATGGTATTGTATTCCAGTGGAGCAGCTGACAGGAGTTCAGCAGCATTGTCTCCTGAAGTCAGGTCAGCTGGGTGGCTCCCAAAAGACAGCCTATATTTCAATGGAAAAGCAAGATAATCCCAGAAGTATGTGTAATGAGAGTAACATCCACGCAGGGTCTTGTGTGTGTGCATGAATGTCGAGACAGTGCACAAACTGAAGTTCTGAATTTGAATCTTCTGTTTGGCTGTGGATCCAACTAAAGCCGAGAGATTTGTGTGTGGGAATGAAAATAACATGAGAAATGCCCAAATGGGTCAGACCAACAGTCCATCTAGGCCAGTACTCAGACTCCTGTGGGACCTGTAGGGAAGTTTTGTGGTCCACTCCTCCTGCACTCCCTCAGAAGCCGTAGCTGTTGTTGCTGGGTTACATCCCTGCCTGGTCCTGTGTTTTCTGGTTACAGACCACTTTTCCAGGCATTTATCTGGTCCCATTTTGAACCTCCTGAACGTGGCTGCCTCCACTGCCACTGGTGGGAGCAGGCTCTGGGAGTTCCCTGCTTGCAGTGTAAAGTAGTGTTTTGTTTTATCTGCTCTAACCCAATTTGCTGCTAGTTTCTGAAGGAGCCCATGCTTCTAAAATTACAGGGTCTGGCAAATAACTATACATGGTGAGAGCTCCACATTCAGCTTGTTTACTGCCTTTGTGGGCTTTGTTAACCTGAATTGTAATCCTTCCAGTCTTCCGCACCTTTCTCCCCTCCAGATGGAAATCCCAGCCCTGTCAGTCTCTCCTCATGAGTCCCTGTTCCTTTCATTGTTGTAGATCCTTTTCTCTCTGCATCACCCTTGGTGCAGAGATCAGAGCCATGTTTGGGACAGATGCTGTGTCTGATTGGCCATATCCTTCTAGTTGTTGTTGTCTGTCTTTGGCACCTGCCCCAATTTAGGACCAATAATAGGACCTGAGGGAATGGCAGGGAGATGTGCCAGGGGAGGTTTAGGTTGGATATTACGAAAAGGCTCTTCCCCCAGAGGGTGGTGGAGCCCTGGAACAGGCTCCCCAGGGAGGCATCACGGCAGCAAGCTTGGTGATATCCAAGAAGCACTTGGACAAGGCCCTCAGAGACACGGTGTGATTTTGGGGTGTCCTGTGCAGGGGCAGGAGTTGGACTCGATGGTCCTGGTGGGTCTCTTCCAACTGAGGACATTCTAGGATTCTATGAATTTGAGCCACTGATTGAGGAGGGCTGTCGTGTGTGACTTGGTGGTCTCTTTTCTGAGCCTGTTCTGGGTTCAGTGTTGTGTAGGCCTGGTTTACCTTGATTTTCCTTAGGTGCGTTAGCTTGTGTTATATGTACTGAAGCTCCTTTGCTTCCTAAAGCAAGTAGAGGCCATAGGAGTTACTTTCTCTGCCAATGTACAGGTAATGTCTTTGAAATGTTACCGCAGTTCCTGTTCAGTTGATGTACTTAAATAGTTTTGATGTACTTACACAGTTTTGCTTTTACAGAACGTTCTCTGAGAAATGGCAACAGCCATTGCCTGTTTGTGATTACTGTGTTACTGGTTGGAGGGAAGGAAGATTATTTATTTTTCCATTCAGCTCCTTCAAGCATTTTAAGTGTAAAAAGAGATTGCTGAGGAATAAAAGTGTACGCTTGTGTTAGGGGGAGCTGCCAGCTAATTAGTTTGAGGTAGTGTAGGTTAGGATGCTGCTCCATCCGCTGGGGTGGGGTCACTGCTACTGCTTGAGCACTGAGCTGGAGCACAGCTAGCAGATTTCAGCAGTCAACACAGCAGCTGTTTTCAGGCATTTTAGTTTGCTTCCCAGGCATTTTTCTGGGAGTTGTCAGAGAGTACGCTTTACGGTTTAAGTCTTGGAGGTTCTTAAATCAGTCTATAGCATGAGTTGGTTAGGGGTTATTCTAAAATGAACACACAGTGTAAGGAAGGTGTGGCTTTAAGCAGCCCATGTTCCAGTACAGTCACCAGCAAAGGTGCCTCTTCAGGGCAGGGTGAGCTTGTAGTAGCTCTGAAGGGATGGTCCAGCATGCCCCATGTCTCCCTGTCCATGAAAGGAGGAGGAGAGCCTGGAGCAGGTAGCCAACCATCAGCCTGTCGTCTGTGATATGTCACTAGAGCTGACTGCTGAATCCCTAACAGATGGTGGACAGAAGGTGAAGGTTTCTCTGCCTCATTTCTAACACGCTTTACTTCCATGTTTGCTAGTGGGTCCTGTTGGAGGCAGCACACAGGGATGGAGTTGAGTAAGGTGTTATGTAAAACAAATCATGTTTGGTGTAAAACCAGATTTACAGTACAGCACTAGAACACATTGCCTGGTAGGGATTAAATGGTTCTTAAGTAGGGAACCCCACCATGGGGCACTCAAGGAGATGCATATTGGCAAATGTTCCAGGGATAGTGCCTTCTCTACCTGTTTGCTTGCTGAGGAATTGCTGTGTGATACCTGACACACTTCCTAGGGCCCTTCAGTACGTGCTTTGAAACTGCCATGGATAGCAGGATAAATTGGACTCAGCCTAGATAAGAGAGATTATTTTGCTTGCTGAGGAATTGCTGTGTGACACCTGACACACTTCCTAGTGCCCTTCAATACGTGCTTTGAAACTGCCATGGATAGTAGGATAACCTAGGCTCAGCCTAAATAAGAGAGATTATTTCAAGCTTTTCCTTTTCCTCTTCGAGGCTGCATGAAGAGCTGAAGTCTCCATCTGTATCCATAAGGCTGATTGGTCTGTAATTCACTTAGCGCAGGTGGCTGGGCCCGACTGGGTAGCAGGGCTTTGTATCTCACCTCAGAGCTCTAGGATGCCTGTGATTCTCCAGGGTATTTTTGCTATATGCCATTTTCAGAGGCTGCTTTGCTTCTTTTAAAATGGAGATGCCTAAGAATATAGTAGAAGTTTTAAGTGTATTTAATAACTTGAATTTACAGTTTCTGGGAAATTACTTAAACTGTACCATTGCTATCTGTACTTGAGAGAAGCTGGAGCAGCTTGGTTGTACATCAGGTTCTGGTAGCTGGTGTTTATTTTGTAAAGAAGATACCAACAATGTTATTTGGCAAGCAAGCGAACAGGAAGAAATGTCACGAGAGTCATTATTTCTTGCTGTCAGAGTGAAAGGGTTGGCTTGATAATTCGTCCTGATAGTTGAGTAACCCTGAGTCACCCAAAGTAAGACTTGACTGCTGAAGTCAGATTTAAGGTAGCTGGGATATCCCAGTCTGTAATCTTTTGTTGTTATTTTAAAGTTGAAATCCTTTTCCCCTTGGGTGGGGGTGGGGAAGCAGTCTATCAGCATTTTCCATGTTACTATGAATTCACCTGGAATTCCTTCAGGGGTGGCTTGCACAGCTGGGCTACATCTCTCATCTGCCTGAAGTTCTGCAGAAATTAGCGCTTGTCACGGGAGTTGTGATGGTAGTGCCTCATGGTAGAAGTCATCCGGTAGTTTCCAGGGCAGGAGCTGAAAACAAGGTAGCTGCCATTCACGGTGTCTGCTTGCGAGAGATTTTTTTTTGTGATGCCCTGAGGAATGCTGCAGAGGAGAGGAAGGAGAGCCTCCAGTGCTGCTTGTGGATGCAGTTACCTACAGAGTGGAAAAGTCCTGGGCAGTCTTCACCTTGCACCGAGGAATTCAAGCAGAAAAGGTGACATGGGATCTTTCTTGCAGGAACCTGCACTCATCCTTAGAGCTGAGAAGATTTAAGGAGTAAACTGAGGAGAGAATGAGAGCAAGAAATTCCAGGAGGACTTCTAAGCAAAAAGCAACAAGCTGTTTTCAGAATAGGGGATGGTGTGGTGAAGGTGAGAAGTCAAAGGCGAGCAAAAGGAATGAGGCAGCAAGTAGGAGTCAGATGAGAGAAGGGGTTTGAGAAGATGAGTTTGCCACTATGAAAGTTAGGAAACTAAAGGGGGAAACTGACAGAAGAAAAATTTCTGTGGCTGAAAAGACCATTTTGTCATCTGCAGGTAGCTGCGAGGGGGAAATTCCTCATAGTGGAGCAGTCCAGCATTGGAACAGGTTGCTCGGAGGGGTTGTGCGGTCTCTGTCCCTGGAGGGTTTCAAGACCAGACTGAATCACGCCCTGAGCAACTTGATCTGACATAATGGCTGATATCTCACCTGGAGAAGGAGGTTGGACTAGAGACCTCCTGAAGCATCTCCCACCCTAAATTGTCATACGATCCAATTTGTATTAATCAGAGGAAAACAGAAAGCTTTAGGAGTGCCTTTTCCCAGCTTGCTTGAATGTCATTTTTCCAGACAACCCTGCCCAGAATATATGTGCATTGTTTGCTTTTGCAATACTTAAAACCAACATGGCGATTAACTTGTCAAAAGTTCCATTCTAAAAATGCTAGACTGAGGTATTATGTGTTTTAGTGTAGGTTGTTTTGGTTTTTTTTACGGTGAGTAAAGCCCTCTTGCAATTCCAGAATAAATCGTCTTTCTCCATAAGGAGCTAAGGACGGAAGCTCCTGAACGGCTGCTGTGTTTAAAGACCAGGAGTTTCACAACTGCCAGAGCCAGTTGCTGATAATATGTACCAGGAATTTGTTTGAACACTTAGTGGAACTTCTTTTTTTTTTTTTTTTTTTTAATTCAGCTAGCTGTGGCATGGCTAGAGAAATGTGTATAAGCATCTCAAGTTGCCATGAAGTTGTAAGATTCGCTGTCTGAAAGTAAGTCTGCACAAAGAACCTGGATTCTGTGTGTGCGTAAGCCTACAGGCTCTTATTTGGACCAAACAGTAAGAGAGAAAAGGACATTGCTCACTTGGCTGCTCCTTGAGGTTGACTCAGGAGGGGTGGAACAGAGCAAGCAGTTGGCCAAAGGTGAGGGCGCTGTGAGCCCCTCCCCGAGATGGGCTGGAGGCACTTGGCCCAGCAACCTCTGGCCCTGGGGACACTGGGGAGACGGAAGGCTTGCAAGATGCAGCCCAGCATCTGACTCAGAGTTTGGAGGGGACTGGACTGATTGCAGTTGCCACAAAGCACTGCATTAGGCATGCTCAACTGAAAAGAGAAATAAAAAGCTCTATATGAAATCGTCTTTGTTGCTAAGATGTCAAAATATCTGAATTTCATTCTGGCAACGTGGGAGGGAAAAGGTTAAGCAAAGGTACTGCATGTAGTGTCACAGTTACAGCCTCACCTGGGCCTCTGGCCAACCAAGCCAGTATTTCAGGTTGGATAGGATTCAGAAGAGGCTAGTCCTCCTCTTAAGTATGTTAGATCTGGCTGCTGTCTTTGAAGAAACTAGACTGGAAAACAGAAATGAGAGAAAAGCTGAGCCTAGGTGTCACCTTCAGTGCTGCTTTTCTGTGGAAACACAGAAAATGCAATTGTGCTTCATCTGTGTATAACTGAGCGAGAAAGATCGTGCCGCACATGTTCTTCAAGACTGCTGCAGACTTGGTTTAGATGAGTGCCAGGGTGCTGCCAGCCTTCTGAGGGCCCTCGCTAGCTCCTGGGAGCTGCCAGTTGTCTTAGAGGGGACAGGGCACCAGTGCTGTGTGTTGGTAGCAAAGCCAAACGGTCTGCCCACAGTCCTTCGCAAAGGATGACTCCAGCCACAGGAAGACTACCTATGACTAGCAATTCTTACTTTTATTTGGCTAGACTTTTGCAGTGTTGTGTGTTTAAAGCTCCATTATAACTAGTCAACAGAGTTCCTAGAGAATTTCCCTTTAGAAAGCATAAGCCCTCATGGATGGGAGGGCAGCTTGCCAAGCCATATTCAACCCCATTTGTACCTTACCTGAAGTTGAGAGAGGCTGTTATCTGAAACCCACGGTAGAGAATTTCTTAGTAACCGGCATTTCTACCTGTGCTCAACCCTGTCTCACCAGTGGTCCCCTCCTGTGGTCATCTGCTGATTGTCCTTGCTGGGGATTAATTTTCCCCAGTCGTAAAACCACTAGCTCAGACATTTGCCAAAGTTCTGAAGTGGGAGCTGGACCTTTAAGAGGTGCTGGCATAAGTCTGTTGGTGGTGGTTTTTCCACATCAGAGAGAGGCATTGGAGCCAGGGGTATCACGTACAGTGCAGTGGGTGGTGTTAGCCTGTTTGGCCATCATCAGACTAACAATGGTCTGGTGATGGGGCAATGCACAAAGGAAACTCGATAACCAGGTTAGCTCTTTCTCTGTGAGGAAAGCTCTTATCTGTAGGGCTTTCTTTTACATCCTGCTTTAAGGAAGTTGGTACTGGCAACTGCCTTAGGCAGAATTAAATGGATTCTTTTTCTCTTTTTTTGGTCCAGAATAGCTACTCCTTTATTGCTACCAGCAATGGAGAGACTACCTCTTTATGTGCATGCGCAATGACGGCCATTACTCATCATGGTGCTCCTAGGAAGTTAGAGCAGTTACTTGCATTGGGCTCAGCACCCAACCTCTGGAGTTGTCACAGCAGGCAGGCAGCTAAAGTTTGCTTTGCAGCTTCCCCTTGCTGTGACAAACGTGCTAACTTCAGAAACGTTGTCCTCACCTCGTGGCCTCTTTTGTAGGTAGTCTTTCATAGAACCAGTAAGGCGATTCCCATCGCTCCAGCCTCTGCTTGCCTAACCCAGATGTTTCTTAAGCAATACCAAAGTATGTGTGGTGCTTGCCATGTGTAAACTGGTGTGTGTGTGTGCGCGCGCGCGTGCATGTGTTAATCAGAGGAAAAGGAAAAATCCCTTTGTGGTTGATTCCTCTGCTTGGAATGCTGAGAGGGAAAGCTGGAATGCTTACCGAGTCACCGGTGGTTCTGGGGACAAAACACTTCTGCTTCTTACTGACCAAAAAGATTAAAGGAATGGAGAAATTCTATAAGGAATAGTCAGTGTGAGGTTAACGTGTGCTCTGTTGTTTTGTTGAAAGTTGGCAAAGCAAGGTATACTTTTAATATCTGCCTCCTCCAATCCTTTCTAAAATGCACTCATGCCCATTAAGGGCCAGCAGCGCAAAGGTCCTGAGCTGATTTTTATGAAGCAGAAACCCTGTTAGGCTATCTGCCTGCATCCTTAAAGGTAATAAAATGGAAGTCCACAAAGCTGCTAGTGAGGAAGAGAAATAGATTTACAGAAATACAAAGGAAAAATTGGAGATGATCAGTCTCCACTGATGAAGAGCCTGGAGTTCTCAGAGGCTCCTGTCTCTGTCTGAGGTGGGAGGTGGTGCATATAGCCTAGTGTGTACTGATCAGAGGGGAATTAATTGCTCAGCTGTTTGCCCTTCTCCCTTGTTAGTCTGCTCCCACAGCCTTGTCGCAAACACCGGATATCAGGGCTGTGCAGAGGCTACAGCTTCACTTGTGTGACTCAGAGGATATTGGGAACCACTATGTGTCAGCCAGATGTCACTGCCTGTCTGCAAAGAGCACATGCAGTTAGTGAGGGTACTTTATTCAGTAGTGTCAGAAACTGCTTGCTGGGGGTCTGAGATTCTTACCCGTTGATATTGTTGATATTTGTTCTTTTTTCGTTTAAGCTTATTTACCACTCTGATTTAACTGTGTAAACAGTAGAGGCTAGAGGAGCATTAACCCAGGTCTGCTGTCCAAATACACACAAATTCCCAGCTGCGTGGATAACAGCAGTTTCTTTTTCTTAATTGACTATGCTAATTCCTTTTCTTTCCACCTCAGATTTAAGAGATCTGGGCCCATGTTGCTGAGTTTACTGAAGCTGGCAGGTAAAACACTGCAGCTTGTCTTGCATCCTGGCCTTGCCAGCTTTCAAGTAATTAGTCTTCAAATAAGTAAATACATGTTTATGTGAGAATTTGGCAAATACTAAGGTGTTTTTTGCCAGGCATCTTTTATGAAAGCTGTTCTCAATTTTGAGTTAAATTTTTAATAATCAGAAGTTAAAATCTCTTAATGTTTTGTACGGAGAAGAAAAGCGGAGCATTTTTGGGACAAGGGAAGGCTTTTCTGTTTTTTTGTTGGACTAACAATGACCTGGAGCAGCAAAAGGATTATTCTCTGTTTCAAAGTGCAAGGGGGAAGTCACTGCCCCTCCGCAACATACCTTGAATTCCTACATTCAGTTTAGAGCTGGGGCTGGATGGGAAGAATAATTGGAAAGAAAGGCACTAAGGATAGGATTAACAGTTCTTCTCTAACATGTGGTTTTGAAGTAGTGGTAGAAGCGACTTCAGCTTCTGCTTTCACAGCAAAGGTTCTCTAAATATCCTTTAGGAAATGGCATTTGAGTTCTTTACTAGATTTCTACATGGAATAGTGCATTTCCCGTTTCTGCTTTCATTGTTCTGTGCATCTTTGGTGAATGATTACAAAGCAATGTATATGAATCCAGTTATTGTAAATAAGTATGATTAGTGTCATTGGTATATGTTGGTGCAAGAGAGCAACTGCAGTTCCTAGACACAGAGTTGGACGTTCCCTCTGCAGTGCATCCAGGTATATTACGGTATCACAAAGTGTAATGGGAAATTCTTACAGAATGCCAGCAGCTACCATGAATTTGGGAGGAAACAAGGGAGTTCATTTTGCAAAGTATCAGCTGTTTGAATTGCAGATTACATAGCCAAGGGTTCTGCTTGCTGTGATGGTACACTTCATGTTCTTCTCTGTGCTGCTTTTTCCATAAGAGCACAGAGTTACCTTGCATAAACTTGCCTGCTGGGAGTGTTGTGGGATTGCTGCAGTTTCAGTCTTTTTGTTGTCATAGTTGGCAGAGAAATACAGCATCAGAAAAGCAGGAAGGATGGTAGAGTAAACCTTTGCTTTTGTGTTTTGTGTAGAGAGAGGAAGTCTTATTGAATTAATTGTCATTTTAATAGCTATAAATTCTTATGTGTGTCCATTGAGATCTACTATCTGTAGTAGCTGAGACAAATACCAACTTGAAGAAAAGTGCTGCACTGGCGGGAAGTAAACATCTATTCTAGCTGGCATTCGTCTGTTTTGGAGATGTTAACTCTCTCGTGCACAACTCCTGAACTGGTTCCAACTTTAACCAAAGTCCAAACCAAACAAACTGCCCCCCTCTTCTTTTTTCAGACCTTACCAGCGATACATTCATCTAAGCACTGACCAAATCCATTTTAGTCTGCAATTAAATACAACGGGCGACCCTGCCTTATGTTTCTTACAACTATTAATATTGTGTAACTGCATAATACATCCTGCATTTCTAGAGGCCTTGCCTCCCTAGACACTGGCAGATGTCTCCAGACTGTGTTTAGTGCTTATTTTAGGTGAATGAGAAGCTTTCAAAAGGTTCAATTGGCAATTCCTGCAAGGAAAGACCTGTAGAAGACAATCTGGTGGATGTTTGGCCTTGACAAATATTCAGACATTTTGAGTAGGCCTGGTGTTCGTCTACTGTCTACTCCTTGAAGGAGAAGCTTTCAGAACCATCTCCCAAGACAGTAGGCTTTGAAGTTTGCCTTTGGACAGAAGGACTTACAAAGCCAGCAAAGACTGCATAATTGGAAAAATGCTCTTTAAGTTGGTAGATTTAATGAGGGATTGGAAATTAGTTCTGATGCAAAACACCTGCGGGAAGCATAAGACTAGACTAGTTAACTTAGATGCTCGAATTATCTTCAGGAGAAGGTTATCTGGGTAAGGATCCAGTGCAGAAATGCATCTGTTTTAATGGACAGGTGTATGTAAATGCAGAGGAGCACAGGTCACAGAGCGCTAGTTGATTGGGCACACTTGGATGAGTAATTCATGGGACATAGTAGGGATTTAGCCAGCATCAGAGATGTGCTCATACTATGTGCCCAGTTCGGGAAACATTGGCTTGTAGTGGAAGAACATGAGGAGGACGGTTACACAAAGCTGTAGGAGATGCCAAGTCTTTTTTGTTCATGACTCATCAAGGCAGTGGCAGCTTGTACTTGCTGCTCCCTGACTAATGCCAGGGTTATTCCCGAGTGTTCAAATAATATTGGAGGTTACTAGTTCAGAATTTTTAGGCCTTACATCATTTTGTTGTAATGACTGACTCATTGGGTCAGTTTATTTAGCAGGTAAGCAGTGGTAAGTGAGGGAACTGTAACAGGGTATACCTGCATTGGCACAGCTGACAGTAGAGTTTGCTCCCTGTTCTAATTATTCCTTGATAAGATTTATCTCCTTTCCCTGGAGGCAGGGAGAGCACAGCAGTACCTGCAGGCAGTCTGTGGGTCTTAAACAGAAAACCAGTTGTGGGGTGTGTGTGTAATTTATTTTGCAGATTTAAAAAAACCAGAAATTTCCTGAAATCTCATTTTACATGGCTTTGTGTACAGGAAGCAGTATCTGTTAGCTGTAATGCAACGTGCTCTAGGCTGCATGGAAAGGGCCAGCCTGGAAGAATCAGTCTTTAGGTGTAACATGCCCACTCTGGGGCACTTTTGTCCCTTAATATCTCAATTTTTCAGAGCGCAAAATAGGCATGGCATAGCCCAACAAAGACAAACAGTTAAAAGCAGTTCTAAGGTCTTTATTTCTACCTAGCTACTTAAGTCTTTCATGAGTCTGTCTGTCACTAGCATCAGGGACAGAACGTTGCCCATAGTGGTAAGGAACGCTTGCATCATCGGGAAAACAATTACCAGGTTATATATTTGCTAAGAGACAGAGTTCTTGTATGAGAAGGCATGCCTGAGAAAGTGGGAGAATGTGGCTACACTGTATTCCTCCAAATCTTTTAATTTATAAGAATATTCACTTTCTTATATATTCTAGTTAGCTACCATACACGTTCTCAGTATGATGAAACTGAATGTTTACAGGTTTTCAGTAAGACTTGGAAAGAAGTAATATATAATGCAGAGTGGGTTTTTTTTTTTACCTTGGGCAGAACTCTTTAGGTAGAATATAGGCCCCAGGTTGTGTGAGTTTCTTCTGCATCCCCACATAGATGACAGCAGATTCTAGGCATAGTTAAAACCTTGTTAAAAATATTTAATTATTTTAAAGTTTGCCTGTGATGTTACCACCAGTGCTTGAGTTTGGTGATGCAGGGTGGCAGATCTCAAAGGTTACAAGACTCAGGACAGATAGATGTCTTCCATATGCCATAATATGTTAAATCTTGAGGAATACTCCCTATTCTGAAGCAAAAAGAAGCTGCCTTACTTTTAGTTTCACCAGGACGTAACTAAGTTTGATCTCAGCACATAAAAATATTCCAAATGGAAGATGTTTTTACTGCGTTCTTACGTAAAGTATTGTGTGTTTGCCTAGGTTACAGTGAAGACATCATTGCTCAGAGAGCAACTATAGTGTGGAATGTTCTGTAGGGGAGGAATGTAATGTAACAATAATTCTAAAAGGGTTTATGCTAATCAGCTGGCATATATTTAACTGGTGGTGTGTTTTCAGTCAGAAGTAGTGGGCTTCATTGTTTGTAAAACCCACCGAAGTTACTCTATGATTTTTCAGACATGGCAGACATTAGTTATGAACATATCTACGTTCAAGAGTTGCCTGTAGAACGGTGCTGCCATCTTCGTGATGATCCTGTCCACTGCCCCGCACAGCAACTGCACTGCCGTGTGCAGGACTGCAGTCGTTCATGTATCGTGGATATAATGCTATGGACACACGTTCTGATGTCACTGTTGGTGTCATCTTGTTGTGAGGTTATGGATGCTCTCAGCATCTTGCAGCATAAAAATGCAGTCTGGAAGGATCTGCAAATAGAGTACGGTGGATCTATTTCCTGGAGGAATAATGCTGGTGGAGTTAGGCCTTTGTGAAAAGAGAGGGTAGAGGGAAGATTCACAGTCTGGGGTATGCCTATGGGTTACCTGTACTAGTGGCAAATCAGGCAAGATAAGCTTCCTTCACAAGGAATGTGGCATTAAAACTATTTTAGCATGGATTAGAGGAACTGATATAGTTTGAATTGGTGCTACCAAGATGCTGAAAGACCATGGGCATTTTGGAAGGCTTATCTCCACTTCTTGCCCTGGGATCCATCACGCCTTTTGTTGTGTCGCATTTCAAATTCACTGAACTCCCCTGATTTGCAGTCCCTCAACTTAGAAGGTGATTTAGAAAGCTACATTCCCTGCCTGATTTTAGCTCTTGTCAGGCACACGATCTGATCTTTCTCCTGATGTGGAGAGAAATGCTGTTAAAACTGGAGCCCAAGGCACTGCTGATTCATGTACATTCTGTCTCTTGCACTCTGAAATCACTCGGCACAAGCAAGATTCTCCTGCTGCAGTTTGCCCCACTCCATCTAGGTCTTCTAGAAAATATCCTCTTGTAGAAAAAACTCTATGCCTTTTGATTTCTGTAGTGGCGCAGAGGAGTCGATAGCTTATGGCTGAAGGATGTGAACATAGGTAGTGTTTTCTCATACTGCAGGGAAGCCCTCCCAGTAGCAAGTCCTGTGGCGAAATTACTAGGATTTTTGAGGAAGGAATACTGAAGGCCCTGCAAACAGTATTGAACACTAGAAAGCTAGCAGAAACATGCACACAAATTGTTTGTTTGCTGTCCTGCCCGCCCCCCCCACCCCCCGTGAGTTGTGTGACTACACATGTAATAACCTTTATGGTTAAGAACATTGAATCTTGTCTCTCTAGGGTTTTTTTGTGTGTTCAAGATTGTCAGGAACTGTGGGGAACCTTAGAGAAGTGTGCTGATTACTAAGGTTGTAGAGATTTCAGTGAGAGTAGGCAAGCAGAAATCGTCATGAGAAAGGGAACAGTGCAGAGAAGCATCTCTCTGATGCTCAGCAGAGATCAGATGCTGTGTCCCGATTAAGTAGCAGACACTTCAAGGTCCTGCTTCTCCAGTCATCCAGGTCAGGTACCTAAAATAGTGTGCTCTGCCTACCTGCTGGCACGCATATTCCTTTTCTATCTGTGGAAATGAAGCAGGGATGGAAAAAGAATTGCTAGCACATGCCCAACTCTTCCTTCAGTGTTGGGTTGAATTGTGGCTTGAGCAAACACACATTGAGACTTAGCCTAAGTGTTACAGATTTTCCTCCGCAAGTTTAAAGTAAGGTCCTTTAGGCTACCTTGTAGACAGCATGGAAGGAAAAGGGATTGATACTTTTGCAAAAGTTTTTGTGGTCATTTTGTCTTTTGTATCTGTTCTTCTTCTTATTGCCTAGATGTCTGAGCAGGAAGAGAGAATTCACTCTTAACTGTCATTATGATTGGGGTGGGGACACGGACACAACGGGTATTGCATAGCTGTGGCAATTGGGGAACAATTTGTGGCCTTTTCTATTGTTTGTAGTGTCGGTTTTTAACATGGGAATACTTGAATCATCTGCTTTCTCCTTAAAGGGACCATTGACTTTTTCTTCCATCAGCCAAGTCACTACAAGGCTAGTGGAGAGCAGTATAGGTAATTGCCTTTCAGCAAAGAGTGGCCTAGTAGATTAAGTGACTGTTAAGCACTCACTCTGCTTGAAGAGTGGAAGGTAAAATTAAGAGTTTGGCTTTGGTTTGGTTCATTCTCTAAGCTTACTCCCAGACTTGGTTTATGGAAGACATGCTCCCAGCAGCTCTGAGTCTAGGCAGACACAGTGACACAGAGGGTGGGCGTTGTTGCTTCTAGACTGTGATTTTTGATGAACAAATATTTCTTGCCTAAAAGGGAGAAGAAGCATAACCTAAACACGAAGCATTTTCTTAGCAATTTTGCACTGTGCTTTTGTCACGAGTCCAGGAAGTGCCTGAGGGGTAGGCAGGGCTTCTCGTGGTCATTCCCATTTGTGCTTCCTGTGGTCAACTTAAAATACAGTGCTAAATGATGATGAGAAAGTTCTTAAAGAGGCAAAGTTAGCAAGAAATTACTTTGAACTTTACAGAGGATACTTGAGAATCAGCCTCTATGTTTCCATGCTATTTCTACCTCAGTGAAATTCCTGGCTTGTTTTTGGAAATGGTGGGTTTCACTGTAAAGAGTGAACTGATAACCATTATTAGTGGGCAGAGCCTAAAAATTTTAATCCAAGGACATAGTTAGATATGCAAGAGCTGTACTCTGTAAACTAGATTAAGCAGGCGTTGCCCCCCACCCCATCTGCCAATGTTGTGCCAGAGTTAGTATGGCATGGCTGTGAACTGGTGGCTTGGTGAGCTGGCTGAGCTGTCGGACTTCTGTGCACGGAAGAAAAGCGGTGACAGGGTAGAATTTGTGTTGTTGTGTACCACTTGTATATCGTTGCAGTTCTTTCCTCTGAATTTTTGCAGGTGGTGTGAGGCTGTTTATCACGTTTCTGTATGGGTGGAGAGTTTGTGGGATGGGCAGTTCAGAGTGAAACATCGTATGCGTTCCTCAAGTAAAGGTGAGGGCAGTATGAGTGAACAGGCTCTGTTCTAGCCTTGACTGCAAGTGCTGCAGAGTCATCTGGAAGTGAAGGCCAAGCCAGTCTCGGTCTCTAGCACCGCACAGTGGTGCGCAGGACTCAGCGAGTCAGAAATACCCAAGTGCTCTCTTTCCTGCTTATTCATTGTGAGCCCAATGCTTTTGGCTATTGGTTGCTGCAAGCCACGAATGCTGAGAGACAGCTTTTCTAGAATCTGTTCCACATCCGAGGAGCTGCTTGACAAGATGGTTGGTATTTTCTGTCACAATTTGTATTCCAGCTCACATTGCTCGTTTTCAGTTCAGTTTGCCTTCAGCTGCAAACATGCCTATGAGGGTATGAAGTTACATTTCAAAGGCATTGCTAATCTCTCATATATAGCTGTGATTGTAGCAGCTAATTTTTAAAACATGCATTCTCTGGTGATTCATGCCAAAAAGTGTAACCAGACTTGCCTAACTGATATTGTTAAACACCAGGTTTTTATCAAGAGCATCACAGTTTACTGCCATCATGCTGTGGTTACTAAAGATGAGTAAAAGCTTGCTATGTGTGTATTAGTGTTGTAGCATGAACCTAGATCCCACAAATATCAGGGCTTGAAGCACTACATTCTTCCGTTGTGGTTCATAACCATCTTTTTACAATCTGAAAAATTCATTCATGAGTAGTTTTACTCTGATTTCATCAGGGGCCAATGGCCCCTTGATGGTTTCTGATGGATGGATAAAGCTTCCCCTTCCTGCCGATAAGAAATAATCCCTGTATGAAAACTACTAGAGAGGCTGTTTTATAGTTGTGCCCATGTCAGTCTGGCCTCTTTGGGGAATGCATGAGTAATGAAATGAACTACTTAGCACACGACGTAGCCATGACTGAGGAACAGCCTTTCGTTTCTAGATTCCACCGACATGCTGTCAGGAACAACTTAATCTAAAGAACAGGCATTAAGACTGAATGGGAGTAAAGCTCTAGGAAAGAGGAAGTTTACTTTTAGCTTGCTTAGAGTGTGTGCTGCAGAAAATGACTGTAGCATCTGTCTATGAATTATATACCATTTGGATGATGTTCTATCTATAGCAGTACCTAGCATCCAGAAGGAAGTTTAACACCAATATGCCTTTATTAGTACTCAGCTAAGTTCCGGGGGTGGGACCAAAAAAAAAAAAACAAAACACCAAACCCAAACACAAGCTCCTAAGGTACCTGGAAGACTTTTACAGATACAGGTAGTGTTTTAAAAATATTTTGCCATATTAGGTCCTAGGTGTTACCAAATAGTAGATAAAGTTCATCTTTGTAATCAATAATTTTGAGTGTTTATGCTTATAAACATAACACTGTGGGTTTGTGGTTTGGGTTTTTTTTTTTTTACTGTCATAACCTCAGAAGACTGTTGTTTGCATTCAATTACACGATAATAGGCTCTTGGAAATATGTTCACAATGTATGTGTAAAAGTAAATATGGCCAGTGAAACAGCATGAGTGTTAGTCCTCAGTACCCTGGGCCTCACCTCTCTCCTTCTTACAGTATCTCTTTAATCAGAAGCTTGTGTCACAAAGCAATCAGTCTTAGAAATAGTTTTGGTCTTGTAGGAATCCTGCCAAAAGACTGTAAGGTCCACATAGATGGTTGGGAATATGAGCAACTTCCTAGTTCTCTGATTCACCCCCTTAGATGAACAATTTTATGACTTTTAAATAATTGCTTATGAATCATCTGGAGGGCTGTAAAGGAAGATGCGTGACACTTGTTTTCGTGCCAATGCCTTTCTCCAACTGTGATAGGATATTAGTGAATCTTAATCAAGGGAGAAGAGCTCTTGCATGAACATCTACAGGGGCACTGGGTCCTCACAGAGGGTAGAAGCGGCACAAAACATGGAATTTCTTTTTTTTCTTTTTCGTGTTAGAATTTTTTGGCTTTGTGTTACCTTTTCATGTCAGTATTTCTTTCCTTGAATCATTGGCCTGTTATTCATGTCTTGATGATTGCACTTTTGTCCATGATTTTACTTTTTCTTACTTTGCGTAGCTTTAAGCTTGTACACTTTCTCACACCTTAACAGCAGTCTTCTCAGCACAAGAGCGTACATTGCACACCTATGCTGTATTAAATCAGGCTTTGGGTCACAGCCTGAAATGCTGAGTGTTACAGAGGGCTAGAAGAAGTGTCCCCACTACACTCTCCATTTTAATGTGGTCTGCACTGTGAGATGGGCATGAGATCTCTGTGCTCTACAGAGGTGGGGTTTCTTCAGGCTCTTCACAAAATACATTTGATCTTTGTTCTGTTCTGCCTGCTGCTGCTGCTGCTGCATGTTCTCAAATTTCCCTTCTGAGGAGGTTCAAAAGATGAGGGGCAGTGTCCTAATGGAGCACAGCTCATTTCTGTCACTGAAATGAGTTTCCTCACTAACTTTTGCCCATTTGTTTGCATGAAAGGACGAGTCATTACCGTTTACAGGATGTCATCAAGCTGTAATGATTCAGCTCTGAAAAAGCTGTATTTACAGTCAGCCAAATGAAACACACAAGTACTCGTAAGTATTTAAAGCAGAGGGTTTGTCCTTCTGATTTTAGAGTAAAATATGGTGGTATGTTCTGAAAACCACTGTGGATGTTCCTATTTAAATTCTGTGTTAGCCAAGAGACTGAGATACATGTAATTCTTGAGTAACATGACAGATGTCCAATGTTCCAAGAAATCTTGCTGACAAATTTTTTATTGTGTCATGGTCTTTTCTGACTCATTTTGAACAAAAATAACCTTTCATTTTGTACATGATCTTCGGTGACACTGTGAGCAAATGCAAATTCTAAATCCTCTTGCATTATTTCTGCAACAGCAGGTCTGTACTTTTTTACATAACGTGAAATTACAAATGCAGTACAGTAATAGCCCTTTTGCATCTCAGTTTCCCATTTTGTAAAATGGAGTGTTTCAGTGGCATTAGAATGGAATACAGTAATACTCTTAAAGCGCTCTGTGTCATATTACCCATTTGTGAGTTATCAGCGGTGGTGTTTGTCTCCAAACATAGCTTGAAATGCTGTTTGAATAGGATAGTACGGGACATAAGATAGTTTGTACAGGAAAATGTTTTCTTTGCTCACGTAATAGTTTTGACTTGGGAATGAAAATCCTGCTGACTTTTCAAAATATACCCATATATTAATTCCCATAGTCATATGGGAACTTGAAGATGATTTGAAGACTTTTGACCTTTTTGAAGTGAAGAGCCTGGTCTGGCTGATCTGTGAAAACCTGAGATTTGCCTCATAACCTAGAGGAGTCAGGAGTCTATTGGCATAGGTTGCTGTGAACAACGCAGCTCATATCCAGTGATGAGGAGAGTACTCGTGGCCAGAAGAGTTGGCCCAGGAATGTTCCTGTCAGCAAGGTGAGGAAGATTTTTGAGTCGTGTCTAGCGATTTTCAGTGTGTCACTGAATTATGTGGTTGGCTGTTTATAGACTGGACAGTCCTCAAGAAATCTGTTCCTTTCCAGTCAGACTGCTGCTGCCTTAGGTCAATGGTAGATTTTTCAGCCTCCTTAATGAGACCAGGAGTTGGATACATGTTAGCCATCTCAGAAGAGTGCACAGGTTACTATCCAGCTTGAATGGGGCTCCCATGCTTTTAACCAGCGATAGAACAAGTACTGCTTACTTTATGTGTAAGCAGCTCAGAAGGTGGAAGGCTTGGTTAATACGTGTCTGCTTACTCAGCCCATGGTGGGGGTTTTTGGGTGTCATGTCTCCTTACCCCCACCCCCCAGTTTGGCATTCCCCTTGTATGCTGGAAAAGGTCTTACTTTGTGTTTTTGAGGTTATGATCTTTGAGGAAATTCCCCAGACTGTGCAGGTACACCAGGCTCTTCAGATCCTATAGTAGTTGGTAGTAGTTGGTTAATCTGTGAACTGCATGCTGTGCTTGGGAAGAAACAGAGCAGGAAGGATTTGCCTGTCCAAATACAGACTTCTGCTTTGGAGCTGGTTGTCTTGGTTTCTCCTTGGTAGTCAGTGGAGAGAAACAGGTGTTGCAAGGGAATGACTCATCCCATCCAAGGCTGTGTCCCGATAACTCTGGCTACTCAGGCCATCAGAAACAATGAGGTCAAAGTTTCATCAGAGCAGGATTCATTCATGCCAGGACTAAATATGCCATGTTTTCTTCACGAGCTCAGAGCACGTTTGCAATTAGCTGAAAATTACATTGTTTATTTTGACCCATGCATATCCCTCTTGAAAGTAATGTTGTGATTGCTATTGTGATAGATTTTCATTAGCTAATCTTGGTGGGTTTTTTTCCCCTTGTGTTAATAGAGCAGAGGAAGAAAATACTTACAGGTTAAGAAAGTTTTTGGCTATTTTTAACGGATTAGGTGGCCAAGTGGCTTTCCAAGTGAATTCACACTTCATTGACTGAGAGCAAAACAGCGGGTTGTCCATTCATAATAAGCCAAGAATAACAGTCTTATTTGTATTAAACAGTTGCTCTTATTTTACCTTCATGCTGGCAAATGCAGCTCTGAAGAACGCAGAATCTGAGTAGCGCCTTCACTGTTTCAAGCGTAGAGAAGTTTTCTGTCACAGGAAGCCCTGCACACTTTTGGCTCTGTCTTTGCCATAGCTCTCATTTTCAAGTGTGCCAAAAAAGGCTGGTCCTCAAGGGTAGTGTGAAGAGATTAATCTTTATCCATTAACCAGTCTTGGTGAACAAATCCTGGCAATATTCCTCTTTCAGGATCTTGATAGAATACTCTGACTTCTAACATTCCTTCTAGGATGTGAAACCAGACTGGAAGAATTACTGGAGTGTTAATTTACTACCTGGTCCCTGTCTCCTGGAGGAAGAGGAAAAAACTGGAAAGCAGTAGTCTCCCACTGGAATCTTGGCTCAAGGTGAATAGATGAATGACAACATCTCTGTTCTGCAGTGGGGCCTCTCTGACCTTTCGCTTCCTGTTGAGTTGTGAAACAACAAAGTAAACATTTAACTGAATGTGGCAGCCTGAGACAATTGGCCCTATTGTACAAGGAACGCCAGTCCCTTCTCTCTCTGCATAAATTCTCTTTGCTGGCAATGCTAATAGAGCTGCAGTGGAAGAAAGCCAGGCCTTTCATTGGGCAAGGCCCAAGTTTAAGCAGAAACACAAGTAGGGTGTCGCTTGGTCCCTGGAAGTGTCGTGGGTGCAGCAGGGCTCCTGAGGATTGCCCATGGTCAGAGCCCTTTCAAAAGTATTTTGTTTGTAGCATAGGAAATTGATTTGCAATACCAAGGTCTTCAAAGCTCTGCCATGGGGGTTGGTGGGAGTGGCTGGATTTGGCATCATGTTTTTTACCAATATAACCACTCCAGAGTGGAATTGCTGAGATGTGTTCTTTGTGTAAAGATAAGTCATTCTTCAAACTTGTTTCCTTGATCTCATGGCACTGCCGTGACTCTGCATTCCTAGCTGAGGTAGGCTTCTCAATGTGAATAAAACCACAAGTTCTAAAATGCTATAAATTTACCTGAACTTATTGTTCATCCAACTCAGATGTAAGTAGTCTATTCCTTTGTTCCAGGCTCAGCAGTTCATGTCAGCCTTCAACTGTGCCTTGTGATGATCTGTCATAATGTTGACAGCTACATAACCTCCTGCTGAAGAAGACCTGGCTAATACTGAGGCACTACCACCGACCTTGCATATCTCCAGGTATAGTCCATGAGCACATTCTGTCCTGCCTTTGAAATACTGTCTACTGTACATGTAAGTAAACATTACAAGTAGAAAGAGAGAGTCTGGAAACACATTCATTTTAACTGTAGTTCTGCTCATCTGATAAATCTGCTGCCCTATTTTACTTATTGTGGGCTTTTTTTATTTTAGAACAGAATGATAAGTAAATTGCTTTTAAACAGATTACGTGTCAGTAAGGATGGTATGTTTAATGGACATTTAACGCACTTACATTTATAAGGAGTTTTACTTTCTCCTCTTGACTGTGCTAGACTGCAGATACCAATCTCTTCTGACTTCCTATAATTAATTTGATAGACTGAATCAGATCTACATGCGGAATACTGTTGCTTTAAAACAGTATTTGTCTTGTGCTAAAAAAAGCAGTGTATCAGCTGCATGAAGATCTGCCTTGTATCCATCCCTTGGTCCCCTGAGAGCCTTTTCCTCTGTACAGCACCTGTATATTCTCAGTCTATTCAGTCAGAGAGTTGTCTTGTGGAGTATTTTGGTTTGCTGTTGTTAGTGTTTTCATATCAAGTGGAAAAAAGATATCTGAAGTGGTGTTCATGTAGGCGAGGGGCACTTTAGTATTATCTGCAGGTTTTCTGCAGTTCTTTTTTATTTTATACACATATCTCGTTAGTATACTGGTGGTCTCTCTGCAGGTGGTTCTGCCAGTGTACCTTTGCAATAACATTTCGTAGTGAAATGGGTTTGTACAGACAATCCTTTCCTTAAAAAGTTAAGGGAGTTAGGGACCAATGATATCTGCATCTCTCTCCCACTGAGCTCTCGCTACAGACAGCCCTTGCTTTGGGTTATCCTTGAAATTCATTACTTCTGTCATGTATGCAGAATTAGAATATTTCAGGGAAAATATAAAAAAGTCAACAAAACATGTGGTATATATGCTGTTTTCCAGGCGGACTTCTAAATGTCATGTACTTCGATCTGCCAAGTCCTTTGCCTGGTGAGGCAAGCTTGTCCCTTCTCTGTGAGAAAAATTAAAAGCTTTAAAACTGATGCTTCCATGGGTTTTCAAACATAATGCTCCTCTGTTTATTCTTCCATCACCACCCAATGTAAATGAGTTCCTGTTAGTCAATCATTTTTTTATAACCCAGTATGCAATGATGTAATCTCAGTCCAGTGTTCATTAAATCATTGTACCTTCATGTTCATAACATCATTGTGCATCAGTTCTTTGTCAGGTGGGCACCTGTAAGCTGCCTGGGAGATGTCTTACAGATCCCTTCAAATTCTTGTGACTTAGACCTGCCATGTTTCGTGAGGCTCCATTTGAATGAGGATGAACTTCAAGAGCTGTAGTTCAGACAGCAGTCCTGAATTTCAATGAGAGCTTAGTAATTTATTTTCTTCCCGGTTCATTGCTTTCTCACACTTGCCACCATGATCACTGCTATGCTGAGCTAATTTTTTATTACTGCCTGCTAGTGAATCTCCTTGATGGACATGTTGGATTGTATTTCGATGGGTTTTTTGGTAGGTATATTGAAAGTGCACTGTGCAAAAATATTATCGTGTATACAAATCATAATACCTATTCCTTCTGCTTTGTGGCTTAAATGGACCTCTGTGTAGTTTAAAGAAAAAAGAGAAAAGGAGTCCAAACAGCTGAACTCAGAGCTGTCCAACTCCTAGCAGTGAATGTTACAGCCTAAGGCTGGCTTTGCTGGAAGCACAGACAGGACAAAGCCACTCCTGTGTGTTTTTCTTCTTTGTAGCAAGTTGATTAATTCCTGAAGTAGAATTTTGACCAGGACTGGGCATGGAAATCCTACCTTGCCTTTCCTTGTGTGGATGAAGGACTATGGGGGGAGTTCGTGTTGCCAACAAATGCCAGATGCGGATTGATGCTTCTTCCGTTCTAGTCACTTTAAAAAGTTTTAAGTTTATGCAAATGAGCTGCTGTGCCCTCTTGCTTTTACCACAGTTGAAATAATGGAGTCTAGTAGAAGCAACGAATGTCTAGTAGAAGCAATGAAACCAGATGGAACAGCATCTTGCTGTTTTGTGTATTGTCATGCGACAAATTTAATTGTGTCTGTCTCACTTTCTGTCTCCGTTTTATTTTTTCACTGTGGTTGCACTGATTTTTTTCCAGAGCTTTCCAAGGCGTGTTCCTAATAGTACACCTTACAGGCTTCCCTGCCTGTATTGCTTTGGTTTTGGGTAACTGTCTCTAAACAGAAAATGTTCTCCAAAGTCAGGGGAGGGAGAAAAAAAAAAAAAAAAGAGTTAATTGACTTTAGGGGCTAGAATGATAGAGAGGAGTCATATCGCACAGAGATATGCGAAAAGTTTTGTCCTTTCGTGCCTTTGGGGAAAGCGGCTCTTTGCTGCTGGTGCTAGGTGTTACCTGAATGCTGCGTGGGATTGCCCTTCTGTGTGTGTGCAGCACTGCAAGTCACAGTCAGTGTTTTTGCTCATGTGTTCTTTCCCTACTTGTTCCAGAGATATAGCCTCTCTGCTTTAGTCTTTCATCTCCAAAAGATCATTTTAACTTCTCAACATTTAATGGAAGACTATGCAGAGGGATGGCTTAAAAACTTTGTTCAGCTCCTTCCCTCTTGGGAAGGTTTACTGGTGTCCTGTTGTCAAGCAAAACACAGCTCTTTTTTTCTGGAAGAAAAATTTATGATTCTTCCTGCCTGTTTAAATTCACTTGGTCCTTCTGGAGTTCATCCAATCCTAAGTTTTCAGACCTGAAACGAAATGCTGTCATTGGTTTGTTTAGACCTATCTCAAGCAGGACAGTTTTAAAGCTGTATTTTTAAAATACTTTTCTGCTTCTCTAAAGAGCATCATAGGACTGACTACAGGTATTTTTTGGATACACCATAGCATTACTGCTGAACTTCTGGATTGTCTCTGATTTTTCCAGGAAAACTACATGTAAATTGTCAGGATCAAAGATTGAAAATACATATACAGACATATATGCATACATACACGCATACATATATGAGAACACACGCATATATATGTATATGAACACACACATATATATGTGTGTGTGAAAACAAAAACCGAACAACCAAAAAACCCCATAAGTCTTTCCTTGAAGAAAAGTATTTCTAAAAAAAATATTAAAGGCACAGTATTTGAAAAACAAAGATGATTTGTTACTAGTGCTTCTTACTGTGAGGTGATTATTCTGTTATTTGAAATGTATAAACACTGTCTGGGCTTCTTCCTGAGGATTTTATCCAGCTCAAAATCACTCTTTGCCTTCAGAAATGACTGAATAAAACTTTAGGTCTCTGTGGTGTCAGAACACAGCAAAATATCACGTTGGTCTTCTCTGGATTTAAATCCAAAGAATTTTCTCTTTCAAGATCCACCTGCCAGGCACCTTTTGTTACCTACAAAAGTTAGCTCTGTAGAAGTTTGAAGTGTGTGATGCTTTTAAAGTGAACTTGTGGAATCTAAAAACGCTAAGGTAGCTCAAGAGACAAAGCTCTTGCAGCGGCTGCACAAGAACCTCCCAGGAGTGCCGAGTTGCTGGAAGGAAGGGGTGGGTACTGGGACAAGGGAAGGGGGTTTGGATGGCAGAACTGTGGAGAGGAGGAAATGAAAGACAGGGACTGTCCTCTCCTGCACCTCTTCTCCTGGAGGGGAGAGAAGGTATGTACAAGCCCAGACGTTTTTCAGCCTGTGAAATTTAACATTTATTTTTACCCCTGCCTTTCCTCCAGTCTTCAGCCATTCGGTCATCTATATGTATATCCTGCTTCTCACCAGAAACAGCTGTGCTGCCCCAGGGATCTCTGCTTTGCTTTTTGTGGAAGTGTTAACAAAGCCATTTCCTTGTTTTGTCTCCTGCAGTTCTAAAAAAGAATAGCAACTTAAACATGCTACAGGAGGTTTTATGCAAGCCTAAAATATGCCTTATGGATAAGACTATTGTGCTGTTATTTCTTCAGATGGCTTTACTGTCACGAAATTTTCGCAGCATCTGTGAGCATATAGGTTTAGAGTGGATGTTGTCGATCATACAGGCTGTAAAAAGACTTAAAATTGAAACACAGTCTGCCAGATCTGTAACTGAAACTTAGGCTTTAAGGGAAACATTGAGGTTTTGGGAGTGGGCTTTTATACTAGTCTTTTACCCTCCAAAGGTGTCCAGAGATGTCAGTGCTACCTGAATTTTAATGAAATGAAATTATAGGGTACCAAGGAAGAAAAGGGGGACATTAGTTTCTGTTTTCTCCTGTTAATAGGGAGATGATTTTTACTTGAAATGAGACCTTCGGTTGTGTGAGGTAACTTCATTTTTTTTCCTCAATAAATAGTATTCCTTTGAATAAAAAGCCCTGAGTTCTCAGACCACCTATTTAATATTTTGATGTCCTAATATTTGCCTTCAAATAAATGGAAATATTAGTGATTAAGGTGTAATATTTAGTTTTATTTAATTTCTGTATTATGAGGATTACTTGGGAAATAGGGTTAATGACAAAGCAAGAGATTTTGATTGTCAGAATTTCATGATTCATGTTCCTGAAAATTGCTTTTTAGATGGGCATTTGAGGATTTGATAAGGATGAGTACAATTCCATCTATGACAATTTCTACCAAATTAATAAGAAATGTAGTCTAAGATACAATTATTTTAACGTACATTTTGGAAAATAGGAGGCTGTTGTGCAAGAATGGTCCACGTCTAACCTTGTCAAGTTTGCCTCTCCACACTTTCTGTCAGGTGGTTTCTCTGAGCAAGCATGGCAGCTGGTGCGTTATTTCACAGGAATCTGTTGTGACAGGAGGCAAAAGAGAATTTTACTGGCATGAGTTCAGGACAGCAGAGAACTGTAAATCAGGCAGGAACCGCAAAATCCATTTAAACCTGGGTTCCACTACTGCTGCTGCTCACAGAGCTTCTTTCTTTGATAGGTCCATAAATTCAGTTATCTGCTAAAACGGCAGCGTCACAAGTGGTGTGGTATGTATTTGGTATTTCTTCATTGGTCAATATCCAAGCCTGCGCAGGCAGGCCAGGTAGAAGTCAGTTTACAAAATCAAACTGACCCAAGTGCAGCATCAACAGAACAAAATTAGGTGGTCAGGAGAGATACCCAGTCTTAATAGCCAGTTCTAGTGCATGCCGCTCTGCAGCAAACTGTGTGAGTTCAAAAAGCCTTGCAGTTAATGTTGCTTCAGGAGCTCAGTTTGCACACTCATGCACACACAGTGGTAACGAGAGTTTGTCTCAGAGTCACGTCCAGTTGGTCAGTTAGAATGGCATTCACTCACAGTGATCCCAATGGCTCCAAATAATACCATTTTGTTCATATTCATCCTAAATGCAAAATTTTGGGATATATAAAATACGTGTGTTACTTCCACATTAAGTGACACAAATGTCCTTAGGAGCGCTGCGCTGCAGTCAGCAGATCCTTTCTCATTACTGCCCCAGCGTTCAAGCCACCAGCACTCTTACTGGATATACTGTGTGTGTTAATTAGCATGAGCTTTTTAAAATATGTATAAGAAATAGTGTCCCCGACCAGAAAAGGCAGTATTTGTTGCTCAGAAAATCAGTAATCAAACCTCTAATTGTTTTTATGTAGGATAAATAGTCTTTTATTAGGATTATGTGCTCATGCTTCTACAGATTTAATCTATTTTATGATGAAAGATTAAAACCACAAATCCCATTTAATAGTGGATCTCCAGCAATAAGTAAGCTATGTCATTTTATGGCTGATGTCCAACACGGGAGTTAATGGTAAGGACACTTTTGTACCTGTTCCACAATGAAATGAAGACTAACCTGAGTATTGCAGGTAAGACAGGAATCAAATGCTTGCTTATACATGGGGAACAAGGCTAAACCTTCCAAACAGCAGCACTTAGTCTTAGAATGGATAAATCATTTTGCAATAATTTTGCTAATTATTAATTTATCTGCTTACTTGCAGAATAGGTCTCTTCAGACTAAAACGTCCATCTAAAATGTTTTATTGTAAACTCCTGATGGTCAGTCCTGGTTCCTTTGTGCTATGGTATTTGGTTGCTACAAAGAATATGCGCATTTGGTTTGAAATGGCATTTGTTCAATACACTTATTTACTGGCTTTTATTATAAAACATAACTCCACATTAGTATAGCTTTTGAATTACACAGTTTATTCTTATTCTGGGGATCTGGAAATATTGAGGGGTTTTTTGCTGTTGTGTTGGTTTTTTTGTTTTTTTTTTTTTTTTCCAAGTGTGCTGACAGAGTTTCAATAATTCAATAATAAACACAGACGAGGCAGAGGGAGAAGCATTGAGGCACTCTGTAAACTTTGTGCAACATGGTAGAAATCAGAGTGAATAAAAACCTGTTATCCAACTTGTGAAAGCATGAATCAGCTAGATGGGGCTTGAAAGAGGGTTTGCTGCTGTTGGAATATTCCCTTCTCCAGGAGCCATCATGCATGCTCTCTGGGTTATGCATTGTTCAGGAGGCAGCAGTGGTAGAACCCAGAATTTTTGTGAAAGTTATCCATGAATCTGTGGCATTAGCAGTTTAGTGGTAAGTGTACTTTTAATATGTTCTGCTCGTAACAGTGTCAGTGATTTGGAGCTGTGTTTGGTGGTTTCCTAATATTTGGAAGTAGAAACATAGTAAGAGTCTTTGAGATTAGTTTAACGTGCCCTAAAACCCAAAACCTTCTGCACAAACCAGAAAAACCCAGCCCTTTAGTATGAAACATTAATGCTACAACCTTAGCATGAAAATACAGAAAAACAAACAGTTACCACATTTGCTGATGTATAAGAAAACACAGCAGCAGCACTGGATGAATAGCCTCTTATGAGCAGTTAGTCTTAACAAATATACCAGTGTGTTGGCCTGTCCCCTTCAGTTTTTTACTGTCTTTGGAGAGGCGAAGGGTTTCCCGTTGCAGGCGGGGCACAAGGTTATCTGTTCGTACGTCTTATAAGCAGGTTCCTTTTATTCTTCAGGAAACTACAGTAATACAAAATCTACTGATCAGTTTTAAATTGCTATAGGGTTTCCAGAGCAAGACAAAAATATACATGTGTAGTCTGGATTCAGTCCAAAGCATCTTTACCTCCGAACTGGTTTAGGCCAGAGAGACAGGATGTTCCACAGAGCAAAAACCCATGTGATTAAAGAGCATGAACAAACACAAAGTATATTATTAACAAAACACCAGACTGCATTTCATGTTGGGTTTTCTGGCTGGTGACCCATGGAGTTGACTCAAAAAGTTAACAGAGAGACAAAGGTCCAGTCGGTCATAACTAATAATCACAAAAGACTCCCTGAAGCCTTCTTCCTGTATGGTGGTCTTAAAAAGCTGTTCACGCTGTTCCCGACAGCAGTACAAATACACCACAGTGAGACTCTGTGCTTAGGAATGTGTGCAGAGAGAAAGTTACGGCATCTGCTGTGGAGGGGTTTTACCTTGATTCACCATGCTAGCCTGTGTCTAGCAATTAGGCTCCCTGTTATCTCCAGGCTCCTCATGCTGTCAACAACGCCTTTCAATTTCTCACTTGTGTTCTGACTCCCAGGCCTGTCAGTGCCATTCTGTCTGTCCTGCCTTGTGGTGCCTTCCATTTTCAGGATGTGGCTGATACCTCCACATCCTGACAAGCAGCTGTCTAGGCCACGATCTGTATGGGCAAACTATGAGTCACTCTGCTTTGTGATGAGGATGCATGTAGTAGATGCACGAGGTGAAGGGTATGGGGTGTTTGGAGACTTGTGGAGCACTTGACTAGCAGCTGACAGGAAATTTTGGTCATAAGCAGGTAGATAAGATGGAGTAGTCTTGGCTGGTCCTGTGCAAGGAAAAGAAAAAAAAAAAAACTCTGAACCTTTTTTTTGCGAATGTTGGTAGCACTGGGAGATTCTGCTTGTGGAAATTTGCATACCTTTGACCCCAGAAAGCCTGAAGAGATCCACAAATCCTCACTATGTAAAAGTTTCTTCAAGAATTCAGTCAAAAAGTGTCGGAACTGCTGTGTCCCATCCTGTCCATGTGCATGCCTTTTCCTAGGAGGCTGCACTTCTGCTCTCTTCCTCTGTGAGCAGAGGGCTGAGGTGCCAGTGAGCCTGTGAAGCTGCGTGAATCCTGGTGGTGCTTCACAAAAACTGCCGCCTTCTCTCTGGGCAGTGTGTGGGGATCTCGGGAAGGGGAGCATCAGGCCCATTTGCATTTATATTTAATATGTTAGTATATATTAGTATATTAATATAGTATGCTAATACACACTGTACTAAGTATAGTAATTAGTATATATTAGCATTATAGTAACAGAAGGTTACTTTATTACAAATGGACTTAAGGATCCTGGGTTTTCCTTTTCAGGGCTTCAAAATACTGTCAGTTTTCCCATTTGTATTTAACACTTAGCCAAACAGAGAGCTCTAGCTGTAGTTTAACTCCTGTTTAGTGTTGCAGGCTCATCATCTTTAACATGCATTTTAGCCAGGAGGGGAAGGAGCGTTGGGTGCTGTGGAAGCAGTGGGTGTCGGATCCCTGGCAGGCAGCGCGCTGCTGTTGAGGATGGCGGCTTTTCCTGTGCTGCCCACAGCATCGCTCAGGAACGTGTCTCCTCCCTCACAGAGGTGCCAGCTGCCTTCCCTTCCCGCCCCATCCCCACTGTTAGTCAGCAGGTGCTCTCCATTCCTCCATATCCGAAGGAGATGATGTTTTTGCTAACGCTACCTCGCTGTTCTCTGTTAACTAACTCGTCTTTGTTATTGCTGAAAATGAGATTTCCCGAGGCACTCTGGGCATGGGGTTGCTTTGAATGTAAGGAGAGGTACTGTGGAGCGGCACGTATCGGAGCTGCAAGGGGAGGCCCTGGGGTGCCTGCCCCGAGCGGGGGGTGTGAGCGTGAGTCACAAGCCGCAGAAGCGGGAGGGCAGGGGCGTCAGCGCGGTTCGTGCCTGAATCGCTCTCAGCCGGCAGCAGGTCAGCTGGCGGGTGCCCGCAGCCTGAAGTGAAAGCTTTCAACTCGCCAGCCGGCACACGGTTCCAGAAGTGAATATCTGCGTTTCATCAGCGTCTTGTATTGTCTCTCTGAGAAATGGTATGCAGTTGCAGGTAACTGGTAGTGCTTCGGTTTCCTGTGGCTTTCCACCTATTCATTCGTGTTGGGTCAGCTCAGCTGCTTTATAAACATGGAAATGTGCTGGAAATCTGATGAGCTTGCAACACAAAAGAAAACCTAAAATGCTTTGACATCTCAAACGCCAGAACTGTGGGGCTTTCTACCAAGCTCCGGTTCAGGTTTACGTGTAATGGTGAAATTAAAGCTTGGTGCTTCTTTCGGGCTCACACAGAGAAATAGTTTTTAGGTACTGCAAACAATTAAAGGACCAGATTATTATTCAGTGCTTGCATTCTTCAAAAAAAGACAAATATGTGGGAATCCTGTAGCTGTTGAGAGGAAACTGTGGTACCAGTGAAGTCAGCTGGCCTAGAAATTGTTTCACGTGTCCTTGGTATGAAAATGCACTGGAGTTTTGCAACAAAATGGCAAACATCAGGTACCATGACCTGTTTTCTAACCCTGGGACAAGATTAAATTTGAACTGGTGACAGGTATCAGAATATTTGCCTAAGCAAACATGGTAAAAGTTGTGTTAAGCCTTTGGAATGTTCAGTCACCCACTTTTGCATGATTTGCATGATAAAATCTCAAGGAATGGAATAGAAACACTTTTCATATGTAAAGTAACAACCATCAAGTTCTTCCAGAACGTTCTATCTTTATACCGAAATGTTCGGCAGATTTTTCTGTAAGTTAGGTGGAGTAAAAAGGCAAATTTACCATCTTAAATGCAGTTTTCTGATTGTGTCCCAAATACATTAAGCTACAACGATGTTTCCTTAACCCAAACATTTTGAAGTTAAAATTGCTTTTACTTGGAGTTCTGTCACTATTGGTGTTACAGCATTTTATTTACTAGCAGGGAAGTTCTAGTCAGAGGCCATAAGTCACAGGTTTTTGTCTCTTCATCTCTCCTCCTTGCAAGACCTCTGAAATTCTGCGTGACTCTTAATAGTATTCCTGTTTTTTAGTGAACAGTTTTCAGTGGTGCAGACTTCAAGGTATTTTAGCTATTTCCTGGCTATTGTCTCCAAATGCTTGAGAGGTTCTTTTGCCTGGGTACCCCACTGCACTGGTACTGGATGTTGTTTTACAGCCCAACATCCTCCCAGCTCAGTGTTCGTCCATGAAGAAAACTCCACTACCTTTGACGTAGGTGCTCCGATCAGTCAAAGGCTGTGGAGCATCTTTGGCCAAATGCAGAACCCCAAGCATTTCTTATTAAGGCCTTTGGTGAAAATGTTGGTGCCTACGGCTTCCTGGGAAGCTGAGCAGTTTGGTGAGACTGTGATGGGGGGGTCTGCCAGGTAGTGCCTAGGTGGCAGCTGCTTGCTTTTGGAACGCCCTCCCTCCTCCTGCAAAAAAGGGAGTTCCTTCTGTGTTCGGAGTGGTGTTGAGCTCTTAGTCCTGGAGTGATTGTCCTATTTATACTTCTAGAGATTAGCTTTCTCCCTGACCTGTGGAGCTTCCTTATTTTTCAATGAGTTGCAGAAACTCAGTGTCAGCAATCAGACCTTCAGACATCTCATAGGGCTCTGGGGTGCTGATTCACTAATATCTTGCCTTTGGTATTATTTAAACATTAGTCTGAGTTGTTGGTTTTAAGTGATGATATGATATGCATCATCTTGCAGCAAAGATAACTGTGAGAAATATCTACCTTTTCTGTATTACTGTTGACTGTTTTTACCCTATGAATGTAGTAATGGACGATCTGATTATTACAGATGTTTTTATAGATTGTTATATTTGTTTTAATCCTGATGTATTTAGGTGCTTCTGATTGTCTGCTGGAATGTGGGGGGTTTTGGTGGGCTTTTTGGTTGTTGTGGGGTTTTTTTGGTTTGATTTGGGTTTTGGTGGTGGTTTTTTTTTTTTTTCTTCCTCACTACCTCTTACTTCCATTGTCTGTTTCCCAAGCTGGTTATGTATAGTTGCTGCTGTTTTAGCTCCTTTCTGGCTTCCATTAATCCTGAATTTCCAAGATTGTCAATACCACGTTTGGGACAACTGTTTTCTAATTAAATACACCTCTTTTGAACTGCCCTGATTTATAGGATCCAACCAAGAAAAAATGTATTTTAAATACAATTTCTGATCACTACAGATGCACCTTTTCCTGCCACAGGTATAGTTGGCAGCCCAAGGTTTGGCTACGAACCTACTTTGTTTCTTGTTTTTCAGGTCAAAGTAACATCCAGTCAGACTTTGCATGGCATGAAGCAGAAACAGGATTTTCTAGCATGGTGAGTACTTTCAGAATCACAGGCTGATGATTTCTAATGACCAAGAATTCAGGAGACACTGCATCCTAAGTAAAAGCAAGAGGGGGTCAGTAATTGCAGAGTAAATTCTGTTTCACCTCCACCTGTTTTATAGGTGGCTTCAGGGAGGAATTTAGGAAAAGGCACATTGCGGAATGACTTAATGTGAGCTTTCATGATGATCGCAAGGAGCACTACCAGGGGAAGTTCACAAATGGAGTTTTGAAGGAGCTATTTAAAATGATAATATGGGTAGGGATTTAATGATGGTGTTCATGAGAAGACCTTAAATAGGGATCATGTAGCAGAGGATGTTTTTCCCTTTAGCACTCACTGTCTTTAACTTCAGTTGTAAACTCCTTTCTCTTTGGTCACTTTGCTAGGTGTAGACTTCTCAAGCCTCTTTTGGCTTTTTTTCGCTTCCACAGCTGAACACAGACCGGAAGTGTCTCTTTCATCAGTTTTTAGTTTGCTGCTTTTCCAGGCCATTTTCACTGAGTGGTTCCAGGAAAAGCTAGATAAGAACTTGCAAAGTCGCAGAGTTCGTCTATTTCATCTGCTTGGCCCAAGGCAGGCTCTAATAACGCTAACTTGCTCTCAAGCATCCTGGCAGATGATCTTAAAAGTCTCCAGTGATAGAGACTCTCCTATCTCCCTCAGCAATTTAAAATTATTTTTAATAGAAATTTTTGCCCCCTTTCTAACTTACAAATAATAATTCAAATAAATAAAACAACACTATTTCATTAATTGTACTCAGGTTTCGACATGGGCAGCAGCGGGAGAGCGCTATGACCTTGACTGCCTTAGCTTCATTTTGTGTTCTGGAGTGACCCACCAGATGAAAGGGCATAATTAAGGTATGGGTAGTTTGCTGCAGTAATTGACCCCCCTGCTCACCTCTTGGCCCTTGATTTTTCTTTAAGGTTCTGTACCCTGGAGAATTCTCATTTATTCTGACATGCTGTCCTGATCTTTGCTCATGCTGGTTTCATGAACGAAAATTTATTTCCCGTCTCCAGTGAGGTTTGTTAGTAAAACTGGTGTTACAGATGGGAGAGAGACAGGAAAGGGACTAAATTAGACCCGGTCACCCACACAGATAAATGATGTGCAGATTAGGGTCACATTTCACAGCAGGGCATACAGTAATGATTTACCTTGGAAGGAATAAAGCCTTAAAACCACACACAGAGGTAGTGTATTTACTAATATTGTTTAAAATTAAGCCCCAAAGGCAGCACAGTGAATGTCAAATTTTTATCCAAACTCTGAGTATCTGTCCATCTGGTACTTTTTCTTGCAGTGTAGCCTGGGGTCACTGTGATCCAGAAATAGGAGTCTGAGAAAGCCACCATCTATAAGAATGCTTTAAGTCACTTTCAAGCTGTGAGGGAATGAGGGTTTGAATTGGCTAAGAAAGTTTTGGGATTAAACTACGTAGGGGAGGCCTCCTATGGTACTGGCTTTTTACCAGAGTTTTATTGTCTTTTATTTGTCTGCTGTCTCTTTTGTCCCTAAAAACCTAGTGCAAGAAGCAGATCATGAGAGAAAATACAATTGGATGATGGACTTGGTTTGCTGTAGAGGAATAATTTACTTTTGCATTGCTTACTTGCCTCCTGTCTTCTGATTTACTGTGACCTGCAAGGGAACATTCTTCTACCACAGCCAAGGCATTCAGGCGGAGCTAATTGAGCAATTAAATTATCAGGTGATGGAAGTAAAAATCTCATCCACACAGTGGATGGATTTAGCAATCTGACTCCTTTTAGTTTAACTTACTATTATGTAATGTGTGTGTTGCTACATAGGTGTACGCTCTGTGCAAAACAAAGAGGTAAGCAGCTGTTCTGACGTACCCTTTAGCTGACATGGGATTCATGACTTCTGTCAACTGACCATAGAAGGAGGTGACAGCTGGGGTTTCTGAGGATAAACTGTGAATGTGGACAGTCGATTGAGTAGGGCTTCCCTTCCCAACTCCTCCTTTCTTGGAAGTCTCCCGTCAGGAGTTTGTAGCTGTGGCTGAGCTAACAGATATGTGAAAAACCCTCCTTTCCAGTCGGGTACATTTCACCTCTAAGTAGCCATTGAGGACCGTGCAAAGCTCGGCAGTGTCCAGGTGCTGGTGGGCTTATACAGAATTGCAAAGGGAAGCAAACTCCATTTTGGTGAAGAATAATGATGATGACGACGACGATCTGGCTGAAGATCCATTTGATATGACAAGTAGAGGCAATCTAAGATTCATGTGTTTTCTGAGAACGTTGTAGAGATGTGATGTTTGTCTATGCCAGCTGTCCAACTCAGCAATTCTGGGAATGATGTCTGTAATAAAAGCATACAGAATTCTAGCTCCCTCTTCCTGTACAGAACTACTACTACACAGATTGTTGTTCTAGCTGCGAGATCAGTAATGGTAAAAAACACACCTGTCCACAGCAATGCTGTCCTTATTAAACAGGTAGAGGACAGGGCACTAGAAACACTGTTGCGGCAGAAAACACAGGGAAGCCTGAAACCCTAGAATGAGGCACTAAAAAGGATGCAACGTGCTTAATGGGACAAACTTCTGCAGTGATGTTAGACCAGGGTGTAATGAAGAAAATGCTGCTGCTGGATGGATCTGCTTTGTTTCCACAGCAGGAGTTCTGTGTGTTGGTCTGATCTCCTAATTTTATAATCTCAGACCCTGTTAGAATAGAGTGGGCAGAGAGAGTCTCTTTTGGCTTTGTAGAAAGGTTTGATTTGAAATTAAAGAGGACATTGCAAAAGGTCGTGAACATTGACTCTGCAAGTTAAAATAGGTTGTTTCCTTCCCTTTTATTGCTAATAGAGAAGGGCTTAAAAGAGTCTTATGTGTTTCTGCCCTGTTGAAATTCTCATGGGAAGGTAATTCTGAGGGGATATCCAGACTTGGTGTGGCCCAGTATGCTTTAAAGTTGAGGAAGAGACTAGCCCTCGTCATCTGTTCTTTGGGGGAGAATGTGTAGTATGCATGGAGGTCCCAGGACCAGTGTTTTAAGATGTCTGTGTGCTCCTGTATCTGTGAGCTGGGTGTCCAAGCGTTATTGTCGCTATCACCTGTGGAAAGTAAAGGGCAGGGCCTGTCTGAGGTTCATGGACTAGATTTTGTGGCAACGTTTCTCCTTAGGCAAGTGGGTGGCTTGAGAAGCTGTGCAAAGGTAACAGGTTAATCTGCAGGAAGACGCTTGTATCAAACCTGTTTTTCTCCTATCCAACTGGCCCAGAAAGAAAAAATTGTGACAAAAATCTACTTGATGTTATATAAATTTCAAATATTAATTTTCACCTCTGTCCTTTATGACTATTCTTCAGCTGTGAAATCTGATCTCTGTATCATACAGTGAAGACATTTATTTGATACTTGGAATTTAATTAAGCCCATATGCCAGTATCTTAGAATGTCCCCTTTGTTTTTGATCAAAAAGTTCTCCCATTTCATTATCTCCATGTAGCCTGATCCCATAAGCTGGTCACTTGGGCACAGGAAGGTTGTCTAGCATTTTGGCCAATGTGAAAAGGAGATCCAGGAGAATAGGGTCTGTTTGAAGAGATGGGTTTGAGATTATCATGTCCTTCTCTCTGACCATAAGACCTCAGAAGGAGATTTTTTTGACTTTGCAAGAGATGGTAAATTGGTATAGTGTGGAGTGGATGTGATCTCTGTTCTGTCTTCGAGAAGAGATTGGTTAGATATGTGCAGAACTGTCTTCCTTATGGCTGCAAAAGACCATTAATCTTGTAGACTGAGCTCTCATATAGCAAAAACATCTTCCACCCGTGTTCTCTCTTCCTCCAGTGATCTCTGTTTGACTAATGCATGTGTTCCACAGAAGCATGCATATCTACTGCCTCCCTTGGTAGCTTATTACAGAATCACAGAATGGTAGGGATTGGAAGGGACCTATGGAGAGCATCTCATCCAAACCCCATGCTTGAGCAGGTACACCTAGAGCAGCGGGCACAGGATTGCATCCAGGCAGGTTTTGAATATAGCCAGGGAAGGAGACTCCACCCACCAGCTCTCTGGGCGGCCTGTTCCACTGCTCTGTCACCCTCACAGCAAAGGAGTTTCTCCTCATGTTCAGGTGGAACTTCCCGTGTTCCAACTTGTGCCCGTTGCCCCTTGTCCTGTCTTTGGGCACCACTGAAAAGAGTCCAGCCCCATCCTCTTGACACCCACCCTTCAGATATTTATAAGCAGTGATAAGATCCCCTCATAGTCTTCTCTTCTCCAGGCTGAACAAACCCAGGTCTCTCAGCCTTTCCTTATAAGAGGGATGCTCCAGTCCCCTGATTATCTTTGTAGCTCTCTGATGAACTCTCTCCAGTAGTTCCCTGTTTTTCTTGAACTGGGGAGCCTAGAACTGGATGTAGTACTCCAGATGTCACCTCACTAGGGTGGAGTAGAGGGGAGAAGATTGCAATGGTTGATCTGTTCTAACTCTGAAAAACATGTATTTTACTTGTAATTTGAATTTGTTTAGCTTTAATTTTCAGCTGTTGGTTGGACCAGCTGCTTTAGAAACCCTTGCTCTGTGTCTTATTCAGGAATTCAACAGATAGAATTCTTTAATTAGTTTATTGCAAAATGTTTTCCAGCTCATCAATCATATCTGCCATTCTTCACCCTGCATTTTTCAATGCTGTCTTTCATTTATGGACCCCAGAGCCTAGGCTCAGGCTCTGGTGCCATTTTCATCTTGTACTGGGCATAGAAGGGAAAACACTCCCAGCTGCTTATGGTATTTCAGGGCTGCAATCTGAGCCCTTCCTGGGGAACGCCTCTGTGTGGCTCAGCCTCAAGAGAGGAACCAATTACTCATGTACTGATTCCTACATGCTTGGTCTTCAGACATAGAGCTGACCTAGAAGTTGCACTAAACTTTCATATAGAATCAAACCCACGGATTGTCGGCAAGTTCTCCTTAGTCTGACACCCAACGAGTTGCTAATGTTACTGAGAAACTGAGTAACTCCGTACCTGCAGAAATCAGTTACTTTTCATGGGAGAGGAAAAAACCATAAGTAGAGAAGTCAAACCAACAGGAAGCCTGTATTCTACCAGGCAGGAGATTAATTAGATCGCTTTGAGGTCTGACCCCCATGTTTTTTATGAAAAGGTCACGGCTCTTGTTGGAGAGATCAATTAATATATCAGTGTATCAGGCTCAACGCAGAAATGCCATCCAAATGGTGTACAGGGAACCTCTGTGTACTGTGTATTTACCCTAGCAGATAGTTAACCTGGGTTACTGTTTGCTACCTGTTCCATTTCTCTTGCTCAAGAGCATTGGCAAATGTTTATTTGACAGAATGTTCTGTTCCTCTCCTCTTCCCCCCACCTCCCCCTCTTTTCTCCTCTCTCCCAAGAAAATGCAGGCTAATCCCAGAGCAACTCCAGGCTGCAAACATCATCTTGCAGGCTGGTCTCCAATCAGAGGAGTTTCTTTACTGCTGGTGGGGGAGAGTAGAAACCATCTTGAGAATGATCTGCCAAACAGGGAAGGGCCTTTAACCAAAGGGTAAGAAATCAGAAGAAAGGAGATACAGCACTTTGACTTACCTGAAAACACTCAACAAATTGAATACCAAGGTGAATAATCTATTTAGACCAGTAGAAGCAAAAAGCAGGCTTGTGAATAGCAGCAACCAAGTGTCCACTAAGAGCCCCTATTGGAATCAGGACTGCTTTCCAGTCTAGTATGGCTGACTTCCTGTTGCCTTAGTAGGAGGCTGTGTTTGAAAGATCTCACTAAAGGATCTCCAAAGGCCTCCAGGCTAGTCCTGTGGGCACTGCTTTCCAGTATACCGATCAATCAATTTTCTTCAAATGCTATTCATACACTGCATTGAAAGTGCAGAGCACTTCAGTGTGCACAAGTCAATGTTTTTCCCCTGGGTACACGTGGGGTAGATGATGCATACTCTACATAGGATGCAGAGCAAGTGGTAGTTAACAGTGCTGCTTAACACTTGAAAGTGACAGAAATCCTGGCTGCTAGTGATGGAAGGGGAGTGGGAGATGATGAGCTAGCAAGTGATTTGTATCATAAAGATGTATATTTCTGACATGGCTGGGTTCTGTCAAAGACGGACATTTAGGAGGGAAACAAAATAAGGATAGGACACTAAAACCCTTATCCCTTTGACCATGCTCCAGGGAAAGGTAAATTGTACTCATCACCCAGCAAACATTCTCAAATTCATTTCCCATAGGAGAATTTGCTGAGAAATATACACTTGTCAAATCAGGATTTGACACACAGCCCCTGCTTGTCTCTGCACTCCGCGGAAGACTCCTCACGGCTGTACTTGTGCTTTGAGGGTTGCTTTGGTGTTCTAGGCAGACAGAGGCCCTGAAAGAGACTGCCATGCTCCAAGAATGGCACAGGGGTGTCCTTTTCCTGTTATTTCATCTCTGCTTCAGTGGATGCAAGAGGCAAGGAAGGCTTTTGGAGTGGCTTTGGGGCCTTCCAGGAATATTAAAGCACCTGTCCGTATCTATTTACACTGAGTGGCCGTACCACTCCCCAGCATCTGTCTGGCTCCATAAAGTAACTGATTGTTTGGGGTGGTATGTAGATATTCCTATAGCCTCTGCCTTGTTGCTAGACACTTTCAGGCAGAAGGGGGATGAGAGCCCCTGCCTCTCCTGTCTGACAGGCACTCTGTATGGATAGAAGAGGCTAAATTAAAAGCAGCAGAAGTAGACTTTCTGGTTTTTCTTGATAACTGGTATAAAGGAGAGAAGGGAGCAGTCTGTGCTCTGCAATTAACATTGAGTGCTATTGCAGCTCATCCTGTAGTGCGATATAGATACAATCTCAGCAGAAAATGGAATGCTGCACTGAGTCAGAAACATAGAGCAATGCTGGGATTTGAAGAAAGTAATTAGCCCCAGGGACCCAGTGGTTTCTCATTTCCCCTGTGGTAAACACAGGGAAGTGGGGCAGTACTTCCCATAGGCTTCCAAAGTCAGTTTAGACAAGGTACAGAGCCAGTTTATAAACCAAGTCTTTAATGAATGCTTAGCAAGAGGCAGGCGCAACTCTGGTCTTCCTGAAGTACCCACCACATATGAGTCGGTGCAATGCTGCTTTTCTTTTGTGAGCTCCTGAGTACCCTGTGTCTCTGGGCGCTGTTGAGCCAGCCAAGGCTCCTGCCGGTGTAGCTGCTAGCGAAGACAGCCTGGTGCAGCACCGCTTTGGTAGCCATTGCCATGTCTCCCGCCAAGGGCGATGCTGTGTGATGGACCAGGTGTGGGTCACCATTTGCCATGCTTGCCTGCAGCTGGGTGCTGTGGCCTGGCTTCCGCATGGTGCCTCACCTGACCACCTCTTCCCGTCAGCCCTTGGTACAACATCAGCCTGGCCCTTCCTTGTGGTGCCCTGCACACCTGGCCTTCACAAAAGCAGTGATTTGCGGTTTTCCAAAACCTGCTGATCGCATGAGTTCTGCTAGTCTTCTCCAATAGAAGATTAGACGTGTACTGAATCACAGAAATAAGACACCCGGTAGCCAAGAAACCTTTGATCTTGCTAATGATAGGACCTACTGGCTGGAAGCTGCAGCTCACAGTTAATAAGAGAAGCAAGGAATTGAGCTGTTCAGGTAACGTAGCAGGGATGACAGTAATCTCTATTTACGCTCTGCCTTTAAATTAAAATTGCATTTAGTTCTAAAATACATGTAGCCCGTGCCGGCTCTGGGTGACCGCAAGTTTCTGCGTCCAGGATTCTCGCTCATGCTTTCCTGACATAGTACTTGTCACTCTCCTGTGGTTTGTCACATCCAGAAGAAAACCTGCAGCGTCTCTGGGGCATAATCACATCCTTGTCTCTTGTGAAACACATAGTCCACTTGAGGCATCACAGCGAAACAAAATACTGTACTTTGGTGAGTTTGCCGGTCTGCTTTGTGTGTTCCTGCACCTCTTTTCCTGAAGCTGTACCCAGCAGTGACACTTAGTACCAATATCTTGCATGGTAAAGATCTTACATGCCTGCAGTTAACTCTTTGTTCAGCATGTGTCCAGAAGTGCATTGTCAATGTAGCCTAGCACGCATGTTGCCTCAGAGGAGAGTTTTTCTTCGGCCTTCTTTCATTCAGTTGCTGGAAAAACAGAGGATGATAAAGATCTTCTGAAATGTATCTTAAAGTGTTGGTTGCAGGAGTTGGTCCAGGAGTAAATGCAAACAGTTGGACCGTGGCCTTCTGATACCACGCACATTCTCCACCTTCTGGATTCTGTAAGTGCCCTCTAGTGCCTAATTCTCTGAACTGTGCTGGGATTTCGTTGTCAGAGTGAGACCAGCCATCGGAGGGGTGGTTGTCTGGTGAGGGCAGGAGCTTTGTAATGTCCTCACTCATATTATTTTTGAGGGCAGAACTAGTTTGTCCTGCAGAAGCAAATAGAAATGCTCATTTAGCAGTCACTGCGCAAAGGTCAGGAAAGCAAACGACTAAATGGATGCACACTGCTATTGTGGAAATCGCAAATCTGAACAGAAACAGGAGCCAAATCAAGTGCAAACCAGTGGAAGAAAAACTATTGGGCTGTCACTGCACAACACTTGAATGGTTTCAGTGAAGCGTGGCATTAGTAAAATTTTTCTGAATAATTATCCCCTAAGGTTTGAGAAGGGGCCCCGGCATTCTGGTTTTCGTTGGATACAGCAACTGTAGACTAGGCTGATAAATTACTGATGTTTCATTTGTACCGTGACAGCATTCCAGTTTTTCTAAAACCAAATTGATTTTTTACTAAAGGCTTTGTTTTTAAAAAGAAAAGAAAAGTTTCACCTGCTTTACAAAACAGTTTGAACTACAGTCCAAGACCGTGTCTTGCCTTGTGTATTTGTCAATAGTGGGGGCATTTCTGTCTCTTCCTGTTATTAGAGCTCTATGTGCGATGTTGTACATTGTAGTTCCCTGGCACGCTTGTCACAGGGTATCCTGAAGATACTTCTTAATGGGTTGTTTCAGGAGCATGGCCTCACCTCGCACCTGAAAAGAACAGGGTAGGTTTGCTCTGCTCCCAGAAAGGATGGGAGCAGACATGTACTTTGTTATATCCACACAAGTGCAGACAGCAGTTGTCAGAACACGCGTACTTGTTTCTTTTAAAATTCACGTTCTTGTATAGTAGTTGGGTATGTTGAATTTATTTTCTCAATGAATTGACAACCCAGTTTTAATGCAAATGGATCAGTGCTGTTACCATTCCTGTTCATTCTGCAGCAAAACACTGGGTTTCATTTCTGGTGGTGCTTTGGGTGTGGGTATTTTGGATTTGGGTTTTTTTTTTTCCAGTTGTGTTATTCCTTCTTTTAAGTAAAAATTCAACTGCCCTTTTAAATATTTAAATTGCATCCATTAATATAGCCAGTGTAGGAGTTTGGTGAATCCAGGTTCAGGAACTGATTTACCTGGGCTATTAAAGTCCTCTGACAATATGCTAAGGGCCAGATGTGGAGGTGGTGTGCAGACTGGCATATATGATTCTTCTTTGTGTTCTGACATTGTATTAGCCTCCCACCAGCTTCCTTACGCCTACTCAGTTGACGTGTAAGGGATGTTAGGGCGGTGTAATTTACGTGGTAAGCTCCTCTTACCATATAAGTATTAAGAACATATAATTGAAACGCACCTCACCTTGTTTGAACTTGCTTTTTTTATTTCTGTCCTACTCTGTACTTGCACTTTGTCCAACACCATAGGCCATAGACCTTATTGGCATGACTGAGCATTTACAGAAATATAAATTTACTTCCTTGACTGATACCATAATTGTTGTGGAAAGTAGGGTTCCTTTCGGATTTGGCAAAAGCTCTCATGTACCTGGAATACATGTACAGGAAGAGTTCAAGGGAAGAGGGCAAACTGGCATCGGCTCTAGAAATTACCTGGAAAAGTGGATTGTGGAAGGAGCAAGGACAGTTGGGATTTAGAGCATGCTTCAGCCTGAATGATGAATGCCTGTATGCATCTAGGTAAGTCCAGTGGTAACCAGCGATAGGACACGAGGAAATGGAATGAAGCTGCATCAGGGGAAGTTCAGACTGGACATTAGGAAAAGGTTCTTCACTGAGAGGGTGGTTGGTCACTGCAACACGCTCCGCAAGGAAGTGGTCCCGCACCAAGCCTGTCGGAGTTCAAGGAGTGTCTGGATGAAGCTCTTAGTCGTATGGTTTAGTTTATGGTTTGGCTCTGTGCAAGGAGCACAGAGTTGGGCTCAATGGACTCATGGGTCCCTTCCAACTTCAGATCTTCTATGATTCTAACTCTTGCAATTTTTGTCATTGGCCGAACTAATTTTAAATAAGCGCAAGATTGCCATGAACTTGCTCTTGAAGAAACGTCTTGGTCCCTGGTTTGCAAACTCATCACCCTTACAAGTAGTGTAGGGTTGAGCTGGCACCGTTTCAATTACTCTAGTGCAAAAGAATGATAGCACCAAGAAAAATGCATCATTGCCCTAAGAAAGTTAATCAATAATGTGACTGGACAGAATGAGGAATATACTACGTAAAAGGAAGAGTCACATCAAGCTTTCTGAGAGATTACAGGAATATTTGGAGCATTGAACTTGCTTGCAAAAAGGCTGTATTTAAGAGAGATGAGCCTGATGCCCAGTAGCAAGTGTACAGGGCTTTACTCATAGCTTCTTAAGTAATCACACTGCTTTCTGGTTCTCAAGAAAAAAGTCTTGGGGAATAGAATAGTCCAGTTCAAAGGGACCTACAACTATCATCTAGTCCAACTGCATGCACACTGTTAAGGACATCGTTCAAATGCCTCTTAAACTCTGACAGGCATGGGGCATCAACTACTTCTCTCTCTCCACCCCTCCCACCCCCTGAAGTACTGTGAAAAATCACTGGGCTGGTTTTGTGCATGTGGAAATATCTAGAGTCATGGCTGTATAAAAGAGGAGGCAAGGCAATGCAGACGCTGACACCTTGCTCTCTGGAAATGAGCTAAGATCTTTGTATCTCACTTCTCTGCTGGAAGAGTTCCTGACCGAAGCTTTTGGAAAGTGTGCTTTTGCTAAAATACAAAGACTGCCTAAGTAGAATAGGAAGATGTAACAGACTGGAACGCAGTGGTTTCAGAGGTAGTAACCAAACAAAGAAACTGTTGTACAAGCCATATAGGCCAAGTGGTTGTTTCTGCCCTAATCCTTTCTGAAAACTCACCCAAAATCTCTTGGGGAATTTAATTTTTATCAGACAAATGTTTTGAATCCATGGCACTAAATCCTATACAGCATGAAAGAACCTTAGAGTCAGTGTGTCTGTATACATCTCTCCCTCTCCCACCTCCTCACTAAACTACAAAAGCACCAAGTGTTGAAGAGAGTATGTGCTGTGTAATATCTCTGGCAATGGATTTGCCACATCATCTATGGTACTAAGGCTTAGCACAGCAGAGCTGACTCAGTCAAATACTCGTTCAATGAGAGCTAAACGTTGGCAATAAATGGGGAAGAGATCTTAGCTTTTTCATAAATTCTGAGTGCTTTCTTTGATTTAACCTTTCCGCTTAATAATTAACTAATAAGGAGTGGCACCCCAACCCCACCACCACACCCCTGCCCTGGCCCCTGCAACCTTGAATCTCATTCTCCCAAACAAGACAAAGGCTTTTTTGTTTTTCCTTTTGAAAGACTTTAGTGCATGGACAATAATTAACTTGCCACTTCAATGTGGAGTAGGAAAAGGATACTTAGCTCTTTCTGTATTATTGCTAGCTTGGGGTGGTCAAAAATGATAGATTAAGTTAGACCACTTATTCCTCCTAAGGAGCAAGAAACATGCAGTGTTTCATTCTGGGCTCGGGGAAGCTTTAGTCTTTTCCATGCTATGGAAAGGATGGTTGTCCAGTATGCGACAGCATCACTGACTTGGAAATTGTGCAAACTGCCTTGAAATAGGCTTGGCAATTATTCTCCTGTAACCTACGCTGCTCAGGATTTTCCTCACCTACCACCTTGCCACGCCACCTCCTTTGTCGTGGAGCTCAGGAGGGGACACACCAAAGTCCTCCAAACTGTAAGCCGCTTTCCCTCTCTTTAAATGAAGTGAAATCTGCTAAATTAGAAAGAAAAAGGTCACTTCATTTGAGAGCCTTTCCCTCCCCCTTGTGTCTTCAGAAGGAAATACAGTTTCTGAGGTTTTCTTACAATATTGGCAAGGCAACCCTTTTGTGTCAAGGGCAGCCAAGCTGTACTGCTATTGCAAGCCTGTATGGTTTGTTCTGAGGAGCTCTCTGTGGCCATGCCCACAGCCTCCAACGGTAATGCAGCAGTGCGGAACATGCACCTTTGTGGCTCTTCTGAAGGAAGAGGGGTCATGTGTGATCTCTCCTGTCATAGTTTTTCCTTCACTTCTTTGCTTACGTACAAGCAGGCTGGCTGCTGTTCTGTAGGAAGTGGAGGATAGCTTGTGGTAGGCATGTGCGTGACTCTGCAGACATAAAAACTTAGTAACTAATCAGGCCTCTCCCTCTTTAGGTCACTGAGTGTTGATTAATCTTTGCTCCAGGATTCACATGGCCTTCGGGTGTTCTGAAGTGGCAGCCCCTGAGCACAGAATGACTTTCACAGCATGTCTGTTTGGTACAAACTTTGTATCTCCCCCAAAGAGAATCAAGTCATGCTTGGAAAGGAAGCTGCCAGTTCCAGGTGGATCACTGAATAACATTGCAGAGCCACTGAACCTAGCTGGAAGATGTTTTAAAATGAATTTTAAGACCACAAAAGAAAAAGGAACACACAGTATCACACAACTGAAACCCTGGTCTTCAAGAGCGAGAACAACATACTCTGTTGGTGGCTTGCACAGAATTTCATCTGACTGGACTTAATGTTTACTTCAGTGAAAAGGATTATGAGGATAGTAAGAGAGGTTTCCAAGAAACAGTCCTGTTCTGAGCAAGGCAAATAATGAGGTCTCCTGGCAAATGATACAGCGAGCCTAATGTGAGGCTGTAAATGAGCAGAGTCAAATACGCTGTCAGAAGCTGCTTCATGGAAAGACTTAACAAAAGAGTTTAATGAATGCAAAGCATCTTGCACCCAGAGAAAGGAGGAGAGAACAGCACAGTTTCATAGCAGTAGGCATTCATCACCAAAAGTCATTCTTTTGAGTGCGGTTGGGTTAAATTAGTACAAAGTAAATTAGTATCTTTTCATTTCAACAACAATTTATGTGTAAGCTCACACAGGAGAGCAGATTTGTGGTTTCTGTATTGTGTAAAGCCCACAGGATGCTGATAGATGAATGCACAGCAGGAATTGCTTTTGTTCTCTCCATTGTTGTTATCCTGGGAAGGAGTAGAGTGCCTTGTCCCACTGTGCTAAATGGGGTAAAAGTCAATCCTTGTTAAGTTCTGAGCAGACAATTCTATTTAACTGAACATGGAATAAACACGAGTTTAATGTCTCAAACATGTTCACAGGGAACAAATGATTGTATATGATGGCCACGACTACCTGCTGGCCTTAATAACATAACCCCCTCTCCATGCCCAGGTGGAACAAAAAGTCATCCTTGATGACAAGGGATGGGGCTTCTAAGTGCCCTGTTCATCTGCTCAGTGTTTGCAGAGCACTGTAGCACGTGGGTGGGTGGGTGGGGGGACCGAGGCTGGCAGGATCACAGGCTGTTGCGCTGTGTTCTCACTTGCAGTCACTGAAGGGATGGCTGGCTCTGGGGCTTGAGCAAGGAAAGCAGTAAACAATTGCAGTGGTCTGACAGCCATAGTTTCACAGCCCATTTAGCCATTGCTGAGCACTAGAAGTTGGGTGGGCAGTAGCTGTTACATGCTGTTAAAACTACTGCTGATGGTAATGGCTCTTCCCAGCAACAGCTGTCTCTTGCTCCACCTGTCTGATCCCTTTGGCAGGCAGCAGACCTGCGTGCTTGTGTTCTGTTACCAGCTGTGGCACCTGGCTGGACCTTGTCCTGTTCCTGCCCTTCATCCTTAGGGTTGCAAATATTCATTTTTCTGCCTTTACTGCTCAGAAGCTTGAAGAATCTTCCCAGTGGCTGTGACATTGGAGGGACGTAAAGAAAAAGGGAGGCTATCAGCCTGTGATTTGGAATGAGAACATGATTGTTTGCTTCCAGAGCCACAGTGGTGGTTTTAATCGATTCATTAAGAATGCGGTTTCTAAAACCAGTTTCTTCTCTCAATAGGCAGCAAATGGAGCAGTGGCTGCTGTATTGTGGATGAGACCCTCTGGCAGGAGGAGACACAGCATCGTGCTGCAGTGACAGCCATCTGGCATCAGCACTGAGAAGCGGTGTGTGGCAAGGCGGGGTTGGTGTAGGCTCTGGAAGTCCCCTATCTGGGGAGCAGAAAGGAAAAGCTCAGCACAGACAGATAGGGGACATCTCAGTACCAAAATTGCCTCAAATCTGCTAGAAGGGCTGAGGATAGAACATATGTCAAATGAGGAGCCTGCAGTATCTTTGATAGAAGCCTACAACAGTGGCATGGTGGCAAAAGAACACGTGTTGTTTGGGGCAAACAGGTGTATTTAGGGATGATTCCATTACTCAGAGATGTCTGTGACATCAGACTGACTCTGCTATCTGTGTTGAGTGTATCTGCATGAGCATTTTGACATGGGCAAAGGAGGAGGTGAAAGGGTGAACTGGATCAAGTAGCTGAGAGCCAGTGCTTGACAAGTTTTTTTGCTTAGTTTTACCTAGTCTGGCAGAATTAGGCATGTATTTCAGGGTCAGTTTGGAAACACCATGCTTATACAGGGTCCCGTCTTAGAAAGCAGTAAAGGGAGAAGTTTTGCTGTGAGTGTTGACCTACTGGGTGGGATGCGGTTTTGAGTAAGAACATTTGTGAGGAGAGCTGAGGAACCCAGTCCCACTTTCATTTAGACCAGTATAAACCCCCTTCTGTCCTATGAAGGTCATTGTTCTGTGAGGGAATAACCCTCAGTGTGGTAAATAGGTCCTTCATACTGCTGTTGGATTACATAAACACTGATGAAGGATACTTGACCAATATAATGGCCAAATTGATATAAAAAAATTAGAACAACACGGATCATGTGACAGCAAAGCTGTGGTGATGAGAATGTTCCGTGGTCTCTTGTGCCTGTCCGTTTGTGCTGCAAGATTACCCTGATTTCTCACGATTTCTTGTTGGGCTCTATATAAACCGGTGCACTAGCTGAACCCCACCTGCCTCGGACAGTGCTCTTTGGCATCTTTTTCAGATGGTGCAAGATTGTACCACCTACCACATAAATGAGAGCTAGTTTTCTACAGACGAACAGCGCCAATACCTTTTATTTCTACTGTGACTAGTGATTTATGCGCAGGGAAGCCATCATTCTGCTACGATAAATTCTACAAGAGCGAAATATTCATATATACTGAGGATTCATGTGGTGTTACAGTAACCCCGGAGATAAAATTAAGCATCCTTAGCGCTTAACGTCACAAGTTTGAAGTGTTTTAAAAATACACAGAGTAGACCGCGCTACATAGTGACATCTTTGTTTGCAAACCACGAGGAAATTTGGAACACAAGAGCACAAAATATGGCACTATAAAACAAAATTGCCGAATTGCCTTACCCAGGGAAGGGGACGACTGAGCGCTGCTGTTAATTAGAAAAGGGCGGTGCTGTCGATGGTACCTACTGTACGGGCCTGTCAAAAAGCATCTCCGCTCCAGCTAAAAATCTGACTGCCGCGATCTGCTTTCCCTGCGTTTCCAGTGCCACCGTGGGATAAGTGTGGAAATGGCGGCGCGGCGGCTTGCGGCGGCCTGGGGCGAGCGTCGCTCGGGGCCGGCGCCCAGCCAACCCCTGCCTCAGCTCCGGGGGCGGCCCGTGGCGTTGGAGCGCGCCCGCGCGTTCGTGCCGGCTGACGAGGCGGAACCGCCCCCTGTAGAGCGGTGGAGGCCGCGACCGCCCTCCGGGGCGGTGCGGGGGGCGGCCGCTTCCACCGGCGCGAATGGCGGGGGGCAGGTTCCGGGGCGGGCGCCGCCGCGCGAGGCGACGTCAGCGGGGCCGGGTCGGCGTCACCGCGCGGCGCAGTGCGGGGCCGGGCCGCCCGCCGCCGGAGGTAAGGCCGCCGGGCGGGGGGCGCGGGGGTCGCTGCGCGCTGGCAGCTCGAGGTGAAGGGTGGCCCCGCCCTGCAGCGGTTGCTCAGCGCGCGCCGCGCGGCTCGTCCTCGGCCGGCGGGAGCGTTCGGGAGGTGGTGGACCTCGGTCAGGGACAGGGGCGGCCTCTCCCCGCAACGCTGGTGCCTGTGGTGCGTTTGGAGCCCCCGGTACCCACCGCAGAAAAATGAGGACCAGGTTCTGCCGGAGAAGGAAAAACTCACAATCGGTGCGGAAGCGCCCGCGAGGAACGGAGATGGTCAGCCCCTGCCCGCCACGCACGTTGGCTGCGCGCAGGCGGCAGAGCCAGCACTGCCAAGGCCCTGGGGATTGAGATGCGGGGTTTTTGGTGTAACAAACGGCAGGTGCCAACAATCACGAGTAATGATTGACAGGGAAAGCTAACAGCCACGTAATTGTTTTCGAGAGTTTTCCTGCTTTGAAGCTGTTGTGATTACCAGCTAGATTCACCTGAGGACAGGCTTAAGTCCTTTAAAGGCGTCCTCTGGTGAAGGATTTGTAAGTTGAGGAAGATGGGCAATGAGGAATGTAGGCTCAGCTCACAAGTTTAGGCTGACTTTCTGCTGGACCAGTGACACACTGTAAATAATAGCCTTTTGTTCCAAGTAATTGCAGATTACCACGTGTATTTTTGAGCTGTGCAGAAGGGTTCTTTCCTTCCATCGCTCAAACATTGCCGCTTACGACTCGTGATACAATCTCTTTGCCATGCACAGCACAGAGCAGGAAGATAAAGGAGGATCTAATGTGATATGAAACTAGCAGACAAACATAGGGAGATCAGCACCCTGGGTGCAAATGGCAAGGTGTATCTGTGGTGAAGGGGAGTGCTAGCGCAGCTGTATCGTCATGTTTCTGTGAAAGGGTCGTCAGAGTGTCTGTTATGAATCTGACTGGGTTTTTGTTATGTCTTTTTTCTGGTATCTCTCTCTGAAATTTTAAAAAATTCTCATCATGAGGAAATTACTTTGACCTGAAGGCTGATAAAGGTACTCCTGCAAAGAAAGTACTCTGCTAATGAAAGACGTGGATCATAAGAAGCTTTCAGCAATTTGTGAAAACAACATCAAGGGGAACACCGGTGCGGGCATCTTTGCAAAGTCTCTATACGCTTCTCCTTCTGATGGTCTATGTAGGGGACTTTGTGCCTAATGAGCTTTCCCAACAAAATGGAGCTTGCTGTTTGTGCCTTGTGAGATAGGGGTTGTCAAGGTGTGTAGTTACAATTACGAATTGGTTTTTCTTCTCAACGTGGTACATACCTTGGTCTGAAGAGGAGCACTCTTGAGGAAACCCATGGTACAATGTGAGCGGTACTTCAATAGATATCTTCTCCCTTGCACCCTCCTCCTCAGGCCCCAAATGCAGTCACACTACTCCGACTGCAGTCTTCTGTGAGGTGCTTGGCATTCAGTTTTGCATTGTGCAGAGTTTCTCTTTGGACGCTTGTGTGGAACTGGGGCTCATTCTGTGCAGGGCATCATCCCACTATCCTTAACAAGTGTTGCGTTAGTGTGATGGTAAACGTGGGTTTACAGAGTTCTGCCTTTGATAATAGTTGGGGATGTGCAGCAAAGGACGGTGTTGCACAGACTAAGGGCTACAGGAATAAAGATTGCTGTGTGAAATGCGTTGGAGGAGGTAGCAGAAAGCAGGATATTTGTGGGAGTTCTGTATGGCCAAAGTAGCAGAACAGCTGGGAGTCTTTCAGCCCCCTGGGGGAGACTGTAAACAAAAAAGTTTACCCTACTGGTGTGCAGCTGTGAGGGTTTCCCTGAAGCAGTTTGGAGTGGTGTGGAGCCATCTTTGTGCAGCAGCAGCCTTTGGTCTCTGGGCAAGAAAGCATAAAGAAGAGGTCAGACTTGACTTATGAGCTGTTTCCATTTCTGACAACAAGAGGCAAGATACTACATGTGGTTCGTTAATTCAGCAGATCTGTCAGCATCTATCCTGAGATGCTATTTTGGAACCCATTTGGCTGTTTTACCCACTACGGTATGCACGCCTTGGCTACAGGAGTGATTCTGATGACACCTAAGGAGGCTGTTGAGCACTTGAAAGCTATTAATCTGTGAGAGAGGAGTAGCAGTGCTAAAGGGTGGCTGGTGGGGTAGGCATCTTCTTCTCAGGAATTAGTTTCAAACTTCGGTTCCTGCACTGAAAAATGATATTAACTTCTGGTTCCAAGTACATTTGTTGTCAGTTGACCTTATCCAGGTGTTCAGCTTGTGTAGCCTGAACTTCAAAAACATATTCTTTGGGTGCTCCAGTAAAGTCATATGGAAATAGAACCAGCGACAAGCAGATGATCAGACCCTGTCCTTGCAACAGAGTGTCTCTGCTGAATTCAGGAGTGTAAATGGGAAGAAAGCCAAACTCGGTCACTGCAATAAAGGTTTTGTGTTAGTCCTTGGCCTCTGCACAGGCAGCTGGAACAGTAGGATCAGTACCGAAAGGTGATTTCATATTGCAGCAGGGGCCTCAGTCTGCAGCCAAGCCACAGCTTTGCTTTATTGTAAACTTAGACTGAGGTCATGATTCATCTTAATTTAGCTCTAGTGAATTGCAGATAAATGTAAACCCATTGCTGTTATGGAAACTCCTGGGAAGTGTGACATGTCTGACTGCTAATTGTTTTAAGTATTTCAGTCTTAATCCCCGACGATGGTAGGCAATGCCTAAGTAACCAAGGTAAGATCTCTGGTGCCTCATTTGCGCAAAGGTGGAGGAGATATGCCCATAAAACATATATGCTTCGTATCAAGAGATGGAGAGAAAAGATTGTAGCGAATAGGAAGGCCGCGCTTGGTACGTGAAATGTTAAGAAATGGCTTGAAATTCCGTAAATGACACTAAGCAAAGTTTTTCTTCCTCAACCATTTTATTCTGAGCTATTTTTCCTCCAGACGCCTACCCGTGATGATTCCACCATCTGCAGCAACCCCTGTCAGTGATGCTGCATTCTTGCCAAGCGTGGCTTCTCAGGAAATCTGGAGGTCGCAAGTTCCAGGCTATTCTGGATTGGTCACACGGCACATAAGTCATCGGGCCAACAACTTCAAGAGACATCCAAAAAGGAGGAAACATATCCGCCCTTCGCCACCGCCACCGCCAAATACCCCGTGTCCTATTGATTTGATTGACTTTGGGGATCTCCAGCCTCAGAGGTCTGTCCTGGAACTCCTGTTTAATGGGTGCATTCTCTTTGGGCTTGAGTTCAGCTATGCCATGGAAACAGCCTATGTTACCCCTGTGCTGCTTCAGATGGGGCTTCCAGACCAACTGTATGGAATGGTGTGGTTCATCAGCCCTATATTAGGTAACTTTTCTTTACGCTATTTCTTTCCTCTTGTTTTTTCCACTACATGGGGGGTGTATGTTTTTGTTTTCTTTACCTCAGCTGTTCACAAGTATGTTCTGTGTGCTCTTGAGGTTAAGAAGCACTAGCCATAATTTTAGACAGCTGAATGGAGAATAATTCTTGCTGTGTCGTGCCTGAAATGGGCCTGGTGTGATCAAATCTGTTCTTTTAATGGCTGCTCAACCTCTTACATCTTGTGTGAGGGTAAGCTTTGGTTACTCTATTCCTATATTTAAAAACTAGCAAAAGAGGATCAGTGTATTCGTTTATGTCCCTATGGAAAAAAGCATAAAGAGACAGTTTGTAAGCAGAGTGGGATTGCCTTCTCCTCTTTAACTTTCTGAAACAAATGAAGCATTCCAATGATGAAAGACCGTCAACCACTGCTGTTATGGGCATTGGATTACTTGCCTTAGCACAGAGGCAGGGTTGGGACCGTATTCATTACTATGGGAAGAACCGTAGGGTGGGCTATAACCGCTTGGAAACTTTGTTCTGCCTTTTCTTGTACTCGCGGGATGTGCTTCAGAACAGAGTAGATAGGCCCCTACTCACAGGCTGGCCCAGAGGAATACAGGCACCGTTCTAGCTCTAATGTTTCCTTCCTGCTATCTTCCAAGCTAATTCTGCAGGGGATCTTCCATCTAAGACAGGGTAAATGGAATATCTTGTAAGGAAGAGAGTCCTTTAGAACATAAGACTGTTGTACTCTTACCCTTCATCTGATGTCAAACTCTGCTGCATTAATGATGCAGAGCAAACTGCCATGACAGTGAGCAGCGGCACATTACGTTATTCAGTCCCCGACCTGGGAAATGCCAGGAAGTACTCTGCGTGTGCACCTGGGTGACCAGTACCAACTGGGGATATCACTGTGCTGTGGTGTCCTGCCTTTAACTGCCTTTTAAACTACCTATTCTAACTCCCCTCTGAAACAGGCTTGTAGAAAAATGCTACTTGTTGCTGATTTCTTTTTTCCAGGGTTCTTGCTACAGCCTTTCTTGGGGGCCTGGAGTGACAGATGCACATCAAGATTTGGGAGGAGAAGACCTTTCATTCTGGTCTTAGCAGTAGGTGTGTCTTTTAGAAACGATGGGCATAACACTTTGAAGTAGAAACATTGCACATCTCTCTTCTGTGTCATCCCTTGTGGCACTAGGCTGAACAAAATGCCTCTGAAGTGTTGGGTATGTGGGTCTGAAGGTAGCGGTGAGTGGTGCCGAGGCGATGCTTTGGCAGCTGGAGATCTGCATGTAAAAGCTTCTCTCATCAGAGTCTGAAGAGATGACGTTTTGAGGGTCAAGAATGTTTTTCTTTGCCAAAAACCAACTCCAGACATTTGCAGGCTTGAACAGTGGAAAAGGATTATGTATATACTATAAGCCACACTCATTCCCCAGACTGTGGTGGTCTGAACAAGAGCAATAGTGCTTGCCATAAGCTGTGCAGGTAGTATAATGCTTTTAGAGCATGGAGTGATGCAGGTTTTTTTGCTTCCAAGCGGTCAGTTGATTGACTTTGATTTGGTTTTATTCCCAGGAGCATTGCTTGGGCTCTCACTTATGCTGAATGGCAAAGATATAGGGAGTGCCTTGTCTGACACAGCGAATAACCACAAATGGGGGATCATTCTTACGGTCTGTGGCGTTGTCCTCATGGACTTCAGTGCAGATTCAGCAGACAACCCCAGTCATGCCTACATGATGGATGTATGCAGCCCAGTGGATCAAGACAGGGGCCTCAACATCCACGCTTTGTTAGCAGGTATGCTTTCTTGGTGCTTTCTGGGTGACGTGAACCCTAAGTAAACAAGCCTTGCTGTGAGAAAGCAGAGTGTAAATCACTGGTCTTTTCCTCTATAAGCATAATAACCACATACCTGAGAGGTGGCACTAATTAACTTTGAAAACAAACTTCTGCTTACTGCAAAAGGCTTTTATAACTACCAAAAGTCAAACAAGACACAGTCCTGGGTCGTTCATCTGAAGGTCCCTCATGTCATTTATAACACCTATGGAAACAAAACGATCCCTCAAGACAGGAGGTTTGGCTTCCTGCAGGTGTGGAAAGTCCTTTATTAGTCGCTCTGTTGGAGGGGAAAGTACGTACTGGGTGCTATGATCCCTCAGTGCTGTCATCTTCAGTTGCTGTACTGCCCTAGTGTAGTTTTCCTCTCCATCAGGAGACTGTTTGATGCTCTCGAATGTGTTCATAAGAAAGATAGTGTCGTAAGGCTTTCACCATGTGAATGGAGTGAGAGAGGGATCTGGTGCCCTCTGAACTTCCCTGTTCTTTCATAGTAATGCAGTGGCAGTTTTGTAAGCTGTAAATGTGTTGCTGAGTAAAGATCTTGCTACGCCTCTGAAGCGATTTGGTCTGTCTTGGATGCAGTTAGATCTGCATTCCTCTAACTGAGTGAGGAAAATGGATTTTCACTTACTTTCGGGAAAACAGTCTAACTGACTGATCGCAGAGCCTTGCCATGAGGCTGTGGACTTTTCTGTTTTATGGACTGAAATAGCCGAAGGTAAAGTGGTTTGTTCTTGGCAAAGAAAGAACTGCCATTTTTAATTATTTGTATCATCACTTTTACAGCGCTGACCTTCTCCCTCTTTCTGTACCATGTTTGTACATCCAGACTGTCCCTGTGGTGTGGATAACTCTATTTATTACTGCATTTGAATTGAAAAGGGGTTGAGCAGTAAAACAGAAGTAACACATTGGATTCTACTCATGAATCATTAGACAAATGGTGCTGTGCTGTTACCGACTTCCAGGATTGGCTAGGGAAGATAATCTCGGCTCTGTTTTTCCACCAGGTCTTGGAGGTGGCTTTGGTTATGTTGTTGGAGGAATACACTGGGATAAAACCAGTTTTGGAAAAGCTGTGGGAGGGCAACTTCGCGTCATCTATGTCTTCACGTCAGTTATACTGACTATCACTACTGTGCTGACTCTAATTAGCATTCCAGAAAGACCCTTAAGGTCCTTTAGCAGGAAGAAAAAGGTGATGAAGAGTCCAAGTCTTCCTCTCCCTCCTTCTCCGCCTCTCTTCTTTGAGGAGGGTGTAAATGAAAACTTTGCTTCTCATAACTCAGCTCACTTATATGCAAGTTTCACGAGTCCTGTTTCCCCCCTCAGCCCACTCACGCCCAAATATGGCAGTTTTGTCAGCAGAGACAGTTCCTTGACAGGAATTAATGAGTTTGCATCATCATTTGGGACTTCAAATATTGACAGTGTGCTTATAGACTGTTTTACAGGCGGGCACAATAGTTCCTTAGCACTTCCAGCTAGCTTGCCCAGGCAGCCTGTCAGTGTCAGTTTTCCTCGGGTGCCTGATGTCTGTTACCAAGGAGAAAATGGAGTTCTGGAGCAAGGGGAGAGCAGCATAATGCCGGGGCCTGACGGCGAGGCGCTAAGGGTGGGCTCACTGGATGCGATAAAGCCACGGTCGTCGGGGATCCTGAAAAGACCTCAGACCTTGGCCATTCCAGATATTGTAACGGGACACTGTCCAGAAAATAGCAGAAGAAGAAATGTAACCTTCAGCCAACAGGTAAGGGCAGAAAGTCAATTATATGACCATGTAAACCTGAGTATTCATTTAATCTCTTCATATAGTTTTAAATGTGTGGTGCACAAATTCATCATTAAAAATTGCTCATGACAGTTTGCTCTTAAAAGTCATTGTGGGAACAGCATACCTGCTATGACTTTATTGGTAAAATAGTGGGTAGGATGTGAATTACAACTGGCAGTCTGTCAGCTGCCTTTGTTAAGATGGCAGAAATGGGAGCATTCTGCTCTCACCAGGCCATGTGTGAAAGTTAGGTCGGTATTTTTAGCCGTGCTTCACCACCCGGGGAGCTACCTTGTGAGACCAGAAAAAGACACATTTTTATTGAGCCTGTATCTTCCCTTTCCACAGAAAAACCTGCAAGATAGGGCCAGGGATAGGATACTCCCATGAGCTTCTCCTTATGGCAGTCATTACATCTGGTTCCATCTGGGAGGTGAGGTTTCCCTTACCCAGGGATAAGACTCTGACCTCACCTCCCACTGTTGGTGATAACTTGGAATGTCTGAGACCTCTGTATGCTGGCCCATTTTTTTATGATCCGGGATGAGGTAAACTGTCCTCTGTTGTTTTTTGTTTTCTTTTCTGTTTTTTTTTGGGGGTGTGTGTGGGTTTTTTGGTTGGTTGGTTGGTTTCTTTGTTGCTATTGTGGTACTTTGACCCAGTTTGTGAGAGCACACTCTGTTAGGGCCAGGATTTTACATACTGTGCACATAGAGATCAAGCATCAAGGTTAGCAAGCAATGAGAATGTGTTTCGATTAAAACCAGCCTCTTCTCCCCTGATGTCTCTAAAACTTCAGGAACCAAATTCACCTGAATGGGGATACAGCTCCTATTTAATGCAATGGAATCTATGCCTTTCCTATTCTGGCATCTGGATGTGGTTTTCAAATGCCCTAGAGAAGTGGAGAGTACTGTTTCAAGTAGACTAAAAGCTGCAGTGCAGTGCTGCCCTTTAACGCTTGTTCTAAGGCTGAACTTACAGCTTAGCTAAATACACTGTTCTTCATCTCCAAGACAACATACTGCAGCAGCAGAGTTTAACTTTCAGATAATCAGATAGGTGTGTAATATTGCACAGGTTTGCTCAAAGGGTGTTTGGGTTTTTATTACTGTGTTTGTTGACCTGGGAGTTCTTATGGTGCAGGTTGCTAATATCTTGCTGAATGGTGTTAAGTATGAGAGCGAGCTGAATGGATCAGGCGAGGCCTCTGAGCAACCACTCTCCATGAAACTTCTTTGTTCGACCATCTGCCAGATGCCCAAGGCTCTTCGTAACCTCTGCATCAACCACTTCCTAGGTATTCAGAAAGTGCTGTCTTGCTTTCACTGTGAAGTAGTCTACCTCGAGTGAATGTTTTAAAGTATTTTATAGCTGCAATGGCTGCTAACTAGAGAGGACACGATTTGTTCCATATATACTCACCAATAAAGTACTTTCTGGTATTTGGTTTCTTAGAACGTTGAGAAGTGGAAAAAAAAACCCAACAAAACAGTAGAGCCTACATTCCTAGAAAGGCAACAACAACAGCAGAAATAAGCATGTCTGTTAAATGGAATGTTTACACTGTGATGAGAAATGCCACTGCACCACGAACTTGAAACTATTGACCTTTTGGGATTTTTTTTAATGCTCTGAAACTGGCATTACGGAGCAGAAAGACGAGATTAGTTGTATTTCCCTGCTTACACCTGAGATGGATATTCACTTTCCTCCCTTTGAGAGCGTATGTGTAAGGGTCCCAGAGCAAGCCGTGAGGAGGTGCAGAATGTGACCTGCAGGAGTGCCCATAACCACTGCACTGTTACCTTTACACTTACCAGTGCATGGCTGATAGTTAGGAAGGGCTTGCAAGCTATCCAGTTTACACAAACTTGGACAGTAGGTAACAGGCAGTTAATACTTATTGGCTATGAAAGGAATTAAGAGATTGCCTGCATCAGTGGCCCCTGACGGTGGTTTGTTGAGTAGGGGTTTTTAACTGTGTTGGAGGTGCTCTAGAGGCTGCAACCATTACATAAGAAGCACTCCTTCCAGTTCTATGTGGGAGGACAACAGCAACCTGAAACAACTATGTGATGAGCCACTCTGTGAAACCAAGTGTTGTGTCCTGTCAAAACCTGAAGGCAGGTCAGACTGCTGTAATCTATTTTCCTGTCTTGCGAAACCACTATTCTGTGTCCTGCATTCAGCCTCTAGGATTCCACTTAGGAATTCAAAGGATAAATCTTGGTCTTTAAAATCCTGAATGTCTGTGACAAACATTGTAGCATGATGCACAGGGAACAGCAGTCTCGTATAAATGTGGCTGAACGTTATGTAATATGCTGCACACCTGTCTTCAGCTGTGATTTGTAATATAGCTAATAGCATCCATGTAAACTTACAAGGGGAAACAGATACTCTGCAGTCCTAATAGGTTACTTCTGGCTTCTTTCAGGATGGCTTTCGTTTGAGGGGATGTTACTCTTCTATACTGACTTCATGGGCGAAGTAGTGTTTCAAGGGAATCCGAAAGCACCTCACAGCTCAGATGAGTATCAGAAGTACAACGCTGGGGTCACCATGGGCTGCTGGGGAATGTGCATCTATGCATTCAGTGCTGCTTTCTATTCAGGTACTTAGTACCGCCATCTTAGCCACTGCTGTGAGAAAGATGCATCCGCTCTTTAAGTGGTGTTTCTGCAGCAAATAGTCCGGCATTTATGTTGCACATAGCCTACCACATGGCACAAGTGCTGAAGCAGAGTGTTCTTTTTCACCATATTATCTCTGCTAGTTAGCTTGGCCTGCACTGACAGCAGGTGAGGTGAGCAGCCCGGTGAAAACACATCTCTTAATATATAGTTCCTTTCACAAGTGGCATTTTCAGTGTACGTGGAATTCAGAAATACATGCAGCCACCATAGGCACAGTTCTGGCACAGCATCGCTCAGTGCCTGTGTGCCCCCGGCAGAGCGCCCCGGTGTCATGTGCCACGCCAGCACCTTGTGTGTGTTGTGTGTCTGCCTCACCCTGTGCCCCAACAGTTCCCATTTACCCCTCTGGGACCTGGGGCACTGCCAGGCTTCAGCTCTGCTGTGCCCTCCACGCAGGTAGGGCAGCAAGGCTCCATCGTGGCAGTGGGATTTGGAAGTGGTCCTTGGTGCTCACCTGCAAGCCACCAGTTACTCAAAGGCGTAACGGTTGCTGCTGAGCTGTGGCTGCCTAACAGCTGGGCTGCGGGGTCTGAAGGTGAGCCCCTTGGGTCCACTGACTGGCTAGTGGCAGGGAGGGCTGCAGTTCACCCCGAATGCCGTGCCATTGTCTTGCAGCTGCACTGGAGAAGCTGGAGGAGCGGTTCAACACACGGACGCTGTACTTTGTGGCATATTTGGCCTTTGGGCTGGGCACGGGACTGGCCACGCTCTCCAGAAATGTCTATGTGGTGCTGTCACTGTGCGCTACCTACGGCATCCTCTTCGCCACGCTCTGCACGCTGCCCTACTCCCTGCTCTGTGACTACTACCAGAGCCACGAGGTGAGCCCTGGGCTGGGGAGGGGAGAGGGGGTCCCACAACACCCCCTTATGCTGTGTCCCTCACAGTTTGTAGGCTCACAGGCAGAGGGCACACGGCGCGGGATGGGTGTTGACATCTCCCTGCTGAGCTGCCAGTACTTCCTGGCACAGATCCTCGTGGCCCTGGCCATGGGGCCCCTGACAGCGGCTGTGGGCAGTGCCAGCGGCGCCATGTACTTCGCCAGCCTGGTGTCCTTTCTGGGCTGTCTCTTCTCCTCCCTCTGCGTCACCTATGAGTCACCACCCACCGAGGAGCTGCCGCCCACCGAGGAGCAGCGCCCGCTCTTGCCCCGCACGCGGAACGAATAAATGGGAGACACCGCCATAGCCTCCGCTGCCTCACTGTGTTGCCCTCAGCTTCCCTGTTGCAGTGTGGTGGGCTCCTGCGCCCCCGGGACAGCAGCAGTGGGCATGGCAAATGTCAAGAAGGTCTGCGCTGGCTCCGCTGAGCTTTCCTCTGCCCGCAGGAGGGCAAGGGGCAAGTTGGTGGCGCTTGGCACCGCTCATCCTTCCCCTGAGGCGGCAAAGGCCTGTCTGTGCCCCCAGGGCCGCAGCAACAGGAAGTGGTGGTGTCAGTGTGGGGCCATTTCTTCCAGCTGCCCTGTGGCGCCATCGTTGCTGGTGGGGGACAAGCAGTGTTGTTCAGCCTGGGGCAGGAGATCTGGAAGTCTGGTGCCCAGGCGGAGCAACCTCAGTCTCTTGGGTGGCAGTGAACTGCAGGGCTGCACACACTGCTGCGGGGGCCGCTGCTGTGGGAGCACTGGGGCTGCCGTACTCTGCCAGCTTCGTGGGCAGAAGGTGCCACCTCACGGCCAGGCAGAGCGGCCTGGTCCTCGGTCACTGGGGGCAGTGGTGACTCCTGTGAGGCCTTGGGGAGTGGCGGGGCCAACCGGCAGGTCCAGGGCTCTGCCCATGGTAGGCCTGTCTCTGGAGGGTGCTTTTCAAAACTTTGAAAAGGCTGAGAGTGACTGTTTTTGCTTGGGTGGCGTAAGTAGTCTGAGTGCAGCATCCAGGCTCCTGGGTGCACAGAGCTCCCACCAGCAGAACTGCTCCTAGAAGGCACCGTGGGGTGAAACCGCAGTGGCCTGGCTCCCAAACCCTGCTCTGTAGGTTCTGGTGATGGTTGCCAATACGTGCATGTTTCCTTCCACATTAGACTTCTAAGACTACGAGGGCTTGTGATGACTTAGCAGGAGGATGGGCAGTTGTCTGTAATCCAGCACTGGGGAGAAGGGTTTTTTTGCAACAACTTTGAGTAGAAGCTTACTCTTAAGTTTAAGAGAAATCATTTGTGTGAAAACCTGCAGCACATCATCGTCCTTTTTCATGCAGTTGTACCTTGTGACATTTTAAAATCTGCATAGGGAACACTGATTTAAGTACTTGTCAGCTAGAGCTGCATCTTCCATATCTCACTGAAATTAGTAAAAGGGCTTTGGGTGTCATTATCCCTGAGAATTCTTAATTATTTTGATTTTGGAAGGCGGTAAGTAGGTGAGATCTTGTACAAGTTCCAGTGAAATCCAAGAGTCTTCTAAGTCTTGAGAGTGAAGGTGAAAATAGAAATAAAGCTAAAACTATTTCTAGGATTCCTGTCCACCTACCTCCATAGGCAGCCAAGGTTCACCAAGGCTGATGGGCATTTTGGTGTTTACATGTGCTGTGCATGACATCCCTGTAGAGGTTATTTTTGCTCACCGGGCCTTCAGGTCCAGAGGAAGGGTTTTCTCTGGAGGGTCACGCCTTTTAAATGAGTTGTACTTGACTGTTCACCTAAGTTTATTCTGATGCTTTATCTGTGATGCCAAGATGAAACAACTTGTGTGATCTTTAGCTGTTGTGGCTTACTGTACTCCAGTGCTGAAAGCATAATGCATGACTTGTAAGAACCTCTCATTTTTCTCATCCACCTCTGAGTATTGCTTTTTTTTGTTTGAGAAGCAAGTTTCATGCGACTCAGTATTTACTTCAATGGAAGAACACTACTGAAGTTACGAAGTCAAGCACTCAGAGGTAAAGGTCTGTCAGATTGATGAGTCTCTTAATCTTTCTTTTCTTTGTTTGGGCTTATGTAGTGTTGTGTCTGCAGGAATGTGTGTGACATGAGGTTTCATTGATTATGGGACGGCTGTCTCCAAGAATGTTCAGGATGAAGCTGGAACAAAATAGCATGAGAAACTGTACTTTTGGTGCTTCTGATTTCTGACAATCTAAAGACTTGACTTTGGAGAATTTTTTTCTTGTTGGCCCACAGTGTAACCTTAATTTCTCTTCCTTACCTTACCAGACTTTTAAACTCAAAAAGGTTGGGTTTTTTTTTTTTGTCCTACTAGCTAATGCGGTACTAGTTCTTAAAATGTTCTCTCCTGTTAAGTTTTGTAGCCACCATTATGGCACTAAATGGATCATGAGCACTTTCCTTTTCTAGGTAGCTGGAGTTGCAGATCATTTTGCTACAAGCAAGGATCTTCAAAAGATTTACAGAATTGATGAAATCAATGTATTTGATGGTAATGTTTGACTCTGCTTCCATCTGTAAATAATATTCCAAAATATGTTTGTATAGTTACAAAACTATTATATACCCATATGCATTGCCTCATAGAATATATATTACCTTTTCTATTTTATGGACTTTATTTTGCATATGTATTTCTGTAGTGTTTACATACATAGTACTTTTAAGTCAGCATCATTGTATGTTCATTTGGGGCTTTGAGCAATACTGGTGGTGCCTGGAAGAAGTCCAGACCCTGCCACCATCATGTGGAGCTGGAAGTCGCACCAAATCCATAGAAAGAACTTTAAAAAGAGGCATTGCTTACTTGCTGATTCTCTTTGTCATACATTTTGTGTTTTACAGAAATAACTGTATGTGGTCACTGTTGAACTGTGAGCTGCAAAGTGATGTGTACCTTTTGGAATCCAAACGCTTCAAATACACTGTCTAAATCTGCAAGCTGCTGTTTAGAAGTAAGATGCATGCGTTTAGGCAGGAAAGCGATTTTACGCTGTGCTGTAGTTTAATCTCTTCAGCGGTGCCTAAAGTTTAATTTTGATTAAGTCCGTAGCATTAAAGGTTGCTTGATGCAATTATCTGTGGATGTTCATAAATGTGTTTGTAACACATGTACAGTAGTAGAGAAAATGGGGAGGGGGGCGAGAAGGAACCAAATCACTTGTCTCATGTTTGTAATTAAGCTAGCTGTAGCTATTTCAGCACGTGTCTGCAATTCACTCAACCTCTGCCTTGTCTCTCAAAAAAGAGAACCTAACCATTGTGGAACTTCTGCTGTATCTTTGACTGAAGAAAATAAGTCTTTTCAAGAATTAAATCAAATCCAATTGCATGACCGTATATATAAAAACCAGAAAAGCTATATTGGGACCTATTTGAAAAGAGTGTCTAGCCAGTTTATTTTCTACTAATGAGTTGTTAGTCATCTGGTCCTCTATAGGACATGCACTTTATTTTATTAAAAAATGAATTTGTCTTCAGGTAAAAGGTGGCTTTCTTAATCTGTGTTCTCCTTCCCTCAGACTGGAAGACAGCCTTAGTGAGAGACTTTTAGGTGCCATTACTGTAACAACACCCAATGGATTGCATTAAGTACAAGAAACATCTTGAGCATTCTATGATTGGTGGAGCTGAAATGCCAAGGGAGACCTGCAGCGTCCATTTAATTTATCTAAATTGATATTTTTCCATACCTCTGGTTGTTAAGACATAATGATTTATTTAGCCTAGCTTTTCTGCCAGGAAGGTTTTTGCTGATACTAAGGAACTGGCTGCAGCAACTTTCCATTGCTGCTCCTCTGCCCCAGGCTGCTGGTTTTGTCACAGGGTCAGTGGAAGGCAAGGTGCTAGTGAAAGTGGGCCTGCACTTACGGTAGCAAATTTCAGGCTGCAACACGCCAGGCAACAATAAAAGCTGTAGGGCAGCAGCACCGGGACACATCAGAGGTCTCTTACTAGAATCCTTATCTTAGTTTTCTTGGTATTGCCATCCATGCTGTCTCCTAACAGGTTTGGAGGTTCTGGGAAGGCAGTGTTCTGCACTGCACAAGGAGTTTTGCATGTTAAAAGCCTTGCCAGTGCATACTCTCTCTCATGCATCCTGTGCAGAAACGGTAAATGCACGGAATGATGAGAATTTTTGGAGTACATGGCTTGCTGCCTTATGTCCCCCCACCCACAGTAGTAACCAAGGAGTTTTAATGTAGATCTGAAAGGCAACAGCATAGTCCAATGCCCAAACAGTGCCAATAGTTAACAGTAAACAAAGGGGAGACTGCTTCATCAGTTTGCCTGATACATGGAAAAACAGAAGTGTTCCAGGAGCAGGAAGAATGCAGGGAATAAGCAATGTTAATCAGAGGAGATCATATGCAGAATGTGCATGGAAGAGCAGTCTGCAACGGGGATGATGCAGTATTCACCGTGTATAGAAGCTCTATGTAAGCTTTTTTGTTTTGGTTTTGCTTTTTCTAGGATTCAGCGATAGCTTTTTCAAACAAAGGATTACAAATTTTGTTGCAATAGCCAATGGAATGGCCAACAGAAGAAATGACAGCGTCAGAGCAGAAATGAAGATTTTGGTTTGTGTGAGCATAGTGCTAACCAAGCTTACGAGAGCTACTCAAACGAGGAATTTAGCAGCATTGCTGTCAAATGCTATGAAGAATTATTACGCTAGAGATTGGTGCTTCACCTGTAGCTTTCTTCAAGCCTATCTGTTGCAGTGCATCAGCCTGATGATTGTCTGTTCTGCTTCTGGCTTACGCTTGCTCCTTGCATGCAGTTGGGTTTTTTAGCCCGCACAACTTTTGGGAGAAGAGGGGAAGGTGACAATGTAGCTGCATAAGTTTAATAGCTTCTTCCTACCATGAAAGGAAAATTCTTGCTCCTTTTGCCTTAGCCCTTGTTCTAGAGAGAGTAGTTTGTGCAGTGTCCACGGTAACGCGTATGCCCCCAATCCTACATCCCTGGTATGTTGCATTACTACATACAGCCCCTTTAAGCAACAGGTCATCATTGCTCCAAAGAAACGTATCAACTGATCTCTTAAAAGGCGGGTTCAGCCCAAAGTGCAAATTGTGTTCGGAGCTCATGGCTAACTGCTACTGGTTTTCTCTAGCAAAGTGCAGGAGGCCTCAGCTGTGCCCTTTTTCCAGCACTGCACCTCTCACCATTTGCAAGATACTAGAATTGCTCATTGTAATATGTTCACAGCCTTCACCTGCTGACAGTGTCATGGCAGCTATCTGAGAATTAAGCTTTGTAAGCTCAGTATGCTGATTTTTTTTTCCAAGCTTGAAGGGTCTTGTCCTGGTGCACAGTACTTTGCATCTGTGCAGAAAAAGCAACTGTTTCTGTGGCAGGCTGGGTGTACCGTGGCCCAGAGGCTGTACATTCTTGCACAGACTATTCTGATCCGCATGCAACAATTTAGGAAGCCCGAAAGCGTCATTCGCTTGGGGCACAAGAAGAAACAGACCCACCATTTGCACAGTTAGTGAAGGAGTTAGGTGAGGAGAACACGCATTTTTCTGCAAGTCCCCTCTGATCAGTTGCATGTTGTTTCTCAGTGTAGCAGATGCCTTAGCAGGGGACTTGAGATTTAAGACAATAGGCAGGGCAAGAGAAAAGCTTGAGGAGCCGCTGCAGAAAGCATGACCAGACTCTCTTAGTACTTCCTTCATTTACCTGGTGTTACTGTGTCTTGCAACAGTAGCATCTGCTGCGAGTGCACCCTATTGCACTACAGAGCAGCCCCTGCAGCACTCAGACATGAAAGCAACTGCTGTACTGCCTTGTATATGATTGTGGGATCCTTTAATAAAAAAGCAGTATTTCTTTTAACAGGGAGGGGAAAAAAAAGCCAGGCATCCATGAAACTGGCTCAAAAGAAACCTTACAGACCTCCCTCCTTGTGTTTGAAGCAGAAAGCTCCAGAAAGGGATATCTGTGTGGTACCTTTGGATTACGATAGGAAGAACAGTGCAGATAAAAACCTTTACCTTCAAAGCAAGGAAATGCAAAGCTAGAGAGGAAATGCCTAGAAACCACATACCAGAGTATAGTCACCATTTTATATCAAATGGAAGAAGGGAGATTAGAAAAGCAATACCACCGTTCACAGCCTCATCCTCTTCAAAAAATAGGTTTTGATCATCTAATCTTTTGTTCGTAAGCAGAAAAAAAACCCCCATTCTCAGTATTGTGATTTTGTTAAAAGGAAACACGCCCCTTCCTTCCAGTGTTTTGTCTGTTCCTCTGTGAAGGTGGTTACGCTACAAGCCTTATCAGGATGCAAAACTGAAAACTTGTCTTTGCCTGACCTTTGTAGAGTCCTGTAAGAGTTGCACCAAACGAAACCCCAAAAAGCAAGAGGTTTATCTAAGGTGGGTACTTCAGTGGGTTTCTTGCTTCTTGGGATAGGGTCAAATATGTGATGAAGTAGTAAGACTCATATCTCACTCCATGCAAACCCCACTCCCTCTTTGCCTGAGACTTAAGTCTTTCCCTTCTGCTTGTAAATAAACAGGCCCAGAACCTCTCTGGAAAAACTGAACAGAAACACAGATGTAATCCTGTTTGTATTTGTCTCCACCAGGCCCCTCCTGGACTACTGGCGTGTCCTGTTAAGAGTAAATCAGAGCTAGGCATCAAAACACTTAGCGGTGTAACAGGCATGCCGCTGCTGCAGAAAGCGATATGCTAAAGCTAGAAACGTGCCTTTACCAAATGCCATCGATGCCTCTGGAAATGGTTCCGTACCTGCATTACTGGGAGAAAAATCTCTTTTACGCTTGCTGCACCAAATCTGGCAGCAACAGTGAACTTTTCAGAGTCTGGAGAGAGCGGCACGGGCACAGCGTAGAGTGTACAAAGGACGCTTTAATGCGGTCCGGTGCGCTGATGGGGGTAGGGCCCGCTGTCATGGTTGGCCGGCAACCCCTCGGCCACGGCCTCTCAGGGCGCGTCGCCGGGCCCGGCCGAGCCGTCCGCCGGGGGCGCGACGGCCTCCTGCGCCCGCCGCCGTCGCCTCAGCCTCTCGGCGCCGGTCACCGTCATGGGGTGAAGCGGCAGGAACCCCGCCAGACCTGCAAGGAGAGGCGGTGAGCGGCGGCGAGACGTCCCGGGCCCCCGGGCCCCCCGCCGCACCCCGCCGCGGGCCTACCCAGCAGCTTCTCAGCGGGCCGGGAGAGCTGTGCGCCGCAGCCCAGCCAGTGGCGCAGCCGCTCCAGGTTCAGCCCCGCCACCCTCTCGCCGTGGGCGTTGGGCAGCGGGTCGAGGCAGCCGAGCTGCTCCAGGTACTTCCCGTCGCGGGCGCGCCTGCTGTGCGCGGCCACGATGCGGAAGAAGGGCCGGTTGGTGCATCCGCCGAGGGCGAAGCGGATCACGACGTGCCCGCCGCGGTAGCCCTTCAGGAGGCAGCCACCTGCGAAGAGAACGCAGGCGGTCAGGGGCCGGGCCGCGCCGCGCCGGGCGGGCCGCGCCCGCGGGCACTCACCGAGCTGCACCATGGCGGCGGCCGGGCCCTCTCTGCGTCGCGGCGCTATGACGCAGCGGGAAGGGGCCGCGGGGGAGGCCGGGCCGGGGCCGCTACGTGGGCGCAGCCGCTCGGGGCGGGAGAGGCGGGCCGGGCCGGGAAGCTACGGTGGTTGGATGTCTCCAAATCCTTCCGAGTGAGCTCCTGCTGCATTGTGGCTTCTCGGTGGAAACGGGATCTTTAGGATTACTTTCGCTGTCTGTCACGCTTTATTTCCTCCCGCTCTGCCCTGTGCTTTGTTTCTTTTTTTGTCTTTCTCTCCCTCTCTGTCGTGCTGTCCGTCCCAGGTTTTTTCCACATCGCCATCCTGCTCCCCGTCCTTCTTTGCTGGTCTCTGTCTTGCTCCCTCTCTCTCTTTCTGCTGCCATTCCTCCCCTCTCCCTGCTCCTTATTTCTCCACCTCTCTTGGGCTCCCTGTCCCCATCCTCTCAGCATTCCATTCCCTGCCTCATTCTTTCTTGTTACATGCTCCCTGTCCAGCCGTCTTTCTCTTTTTTTCCCCAGCCCCTCAGTGTCCTGTGTTCTGCTCCTCATTTTTGATGGCCTCCATCAAAAGGACTTGGGTGCCTGGCAGCTGCCTTGCTCTCGGGCGCTTGCGGTATGGCATACTCTTTGCTACCGCTGCGGCACCGCACGAGGTGTAGTTTTGTTGCTGGATTCGTGTGGTTTTCTGGGGGCTTCCAGGTGCGGCCGCTCCCCGAGAAGCGGTGAGTTCCCCGGGAGCTGACAGAAGGGAAGAGGGAAAGGAGGAGGACCTTTTCCCCCTGCCCAGGGCGCAGATGATGGCCGCCGCCTCCCCGGCTCACCGGAGCTGCCGCTCAGCCTCCCCTGGCCCCCCCCTTGCCCCGTGCGCCTGCCCCCAGCCCCGGCACCTCCCCTGAAGCGTGCTGCGTAGCCCTTGGCCGCCCCCAGGCCCTGTCGTGAAGGCAGCGAGCCGGCCCTCGAGCGCACTGGATTCCCCCTCGGCGCAGGGGCCCTTAGCAGTAGCGCGGGGAAGGGGCGGTGTGTCCAGAAGCCCCTGCGCAAGGAGGGGCTTTGGCCAGGGTCGATCGACGGTAATGACGGTCGCTGTTTCTTCTTTCCCTCTCCCAGAGACCGTGCTGAGGACGTGGTTGTCTGTCCTTCCCCCGGGGATGCCGTTGACTGCGGCCATCTCAGGCTTGCGTGGCTTCTCTCTGCCCGGCGTTGCCATCCTCGCAGCGCGGGGGCGAAAAGGGACACACAGAGCCCTTCCCGGCTGTGGACAGGAGCTGCCGTGCCTGAAGCTGGAGAGGCCACAGAAAGGTAAAGAAGTCGAAGGCCATCTGGCCAGCAGCTGTGTTCTGACTGCAGGCGAGAAAGATCCTGCCTCTCCAGGTGAGGAAGGATCCCTCTTTGTAGTCTGCAGCAGGCCAGGCCACCAACGTGCACCACAGGGTCTGTATGCCTAATGCAAAGTGTGGTGTGGCCATGTAGCACATGAATGAGCCAGGCTATGTGTCTAGGAAGCCTCATCTCATAAGAGCTGTAAGACACCCATGCATTCTCTTTAGGTAGAGGACAGCCAAGCAACCGGAGTTTCAGAAGGGGAAGGGAGGAGACAAGGAGAAAGAAGCATCTCAACTGGCAGATTCTCCCTGCAGCGCTGAGAGCAAGAGCTGTGGTGAGTCCTGGGCCTTTGGGCCCTGTTGCCCCTCTTCTGTGTCCTAGGCCCTCTGGGTTCCTCTCCTGGCTCCCTCTCTTTCCCATGCTACTGTGACTTTTCTTCTGCCTCCCTGTACCTCTCTATTTTGGCCTGCTCCCTCTTTTCTCTCCCTTTAGCTCTCTTGTTGTTGGTCCCTTTTCTTTTTGTATCTGTGCATCTGTCCTGCTCCCTCTCCCTCCTTTTTTCCGTCCTCTGTCTCTGTCCTGCATCCATCACTGTTTGTTTTCCATCCCAGCATGCTGCTCCCTGTCCCTCTCTTTTGCAGTATCCTGCTTTCTGGCTCCCTGTTCCTCACCTGTTTTCTGTATTGCTCTGTCCTTCCTCCTGTCTTTCCTTGTCCCTCTGGCCTTCTACCCATAACTGGCTTTTTCTTTCTTTCTCCACCTCTCTGCCTTCGTCCTGTCACTCTCCTCCTTCCTCTCTCTCTCATGTTTCTTTCTGCATCTCTGCCCTATTCCCTGTCCCTTTTCTCTTATTCTCTCTGTTCTCCATCCTCCCCCTAGCATGTATCTCCATACCGCTGCTCATCCCATCATTTCTTGCTATATCCCCCTGCCCAGCTCACTGTATCATTATTCCCCTCTGTCCTGCTCCCTGGCCTTTTTTCTCATCTTGCAGCCCAGTGCTGCTTTTTCTTTCTCCATCTTTTTGTCCTGATCTGTGTGTCTCTTTCCCATGCTCACTGCATCCCTCTGGCTTGTTCCCTATCTTTTTCTCCCTCCCCCTCCCTCCTTATTCCTCTTGTTCAGTCTCTCTCTCGATCTATCTGTTCTGCTCCCTGCTCATAATTTTCTCTCTCTTTCCTGCTGTCCTGCTCCCTGACCCTGCTTTTCTTCTGCCATGATCCTGCAGGACTCCTCATCCCTTTTTAAAATTGATTTATCCATCTCTCTATGTTTTTTCTTGTACCTTTATTTCTCTGCTCCTCAGTCATTCTCCCTCACTTTATTTTTCTTTCTTTCTGTTCCTCTGTCCTGCTCCCCTTCGCTGTGTTTTCATTTTCTGTACCTGCTGCTCAAGTAACAACTGCTGAGTTGTCCCAGCTGAAGTGTGAGCATACAGGCACTGAACCCCAGAGCAGACTCACTCCTGGGACTTAGATGTGTTAATGAATAAACAATTTCTGTCTCCTTTGCACTTGTGGCTGTGTTTGTAGTCCTTTGTACTTGCTGAGTGGCTGTCAGAGTCCAGGGGAGCAGGTTACACAGTGGGTGCCAGGGGCCATGGCTGCCGCTGTGGGCTGGAGGGAGCCCCGGGGAGGGGCAGTGAGGCTGATGGTGATGGCCCCTCTGTGTAAAAAGGCTGCAGCCCCAGGGAATGGTGCTGCTGGGGCATGCCTGCCTGAGCCTGCTGACAAGCTGCAAGGATGTTTCCAACCCACCAGTGCAACGGGCTGACACTTAGTTGGAATCAAGCCCCATCAGGGCAGGCTCCAAGGATTTTCTTGAGCTGGTGCAGGGGAAGCAGGAAGATGGCTGTCCCCACACCCCTCTGGGTACCTGGAGACCCTCCCACCCCCTGAAAAAGGCACTGGGTGCCTCCCTAATGCAACAAAACTCCCCCAGCTCCAGCCCCTCCCTTGAAGCCTGTCCTGTAGCCACCAACTGCCCCAAACCCTGCCCTCACAGCAGCAAGCTGGCCCTTGAATAAGCTTTATTCTCCATAAAGGCAGGTGCTGTAAGCATCAGTGTGGGGTAAGAGCAGCGTCTGCAGCAGCTCCTGCAGAAGGAGAGGTTCCTGCCTGAAGAGAGCCAGTCATCACTGTTGGTGCAGCTCTTTTCTTTACACTGTCAGTTTTAAAAGTTTCTTTAGACGTATGTCTCTCTCTTGCTAGCTTCCTGGCCTTATTTCATAATTCTCACCTGTGTGAATTGTACCCCATTGCTTTTTGAATTTTCTTTCTATTGCTCCCTCTGCCTTCCTCCTTGTCCCTACATTAAAATTCTTTACTGTTTTCTGTACCCTGCTGCTTTCTAGTTTCTCTTTCTGTCTCCCCCTGTCTCCTCGTTATTTCTTAACGTTTTCCTATCTGTCCTGTACTTTTTAAGCTCTCTTTCTATGTCTCCCTCTACCCAGCTCACTGTCCCTATGTTTTAATTCCTCCCTTCAGCTGGGGAAGGGCCCGCCCAGGCGCGCCTGCCTGAGGGAGGCGACGGGGCGGGGGGTGGTGCTGAGCCCGCTGGCCCCACCCTCCTTAAGCGACAGGCCTCGCCCTCTGGCGATGGCGCGGGGAGCGGGGGGTGCTCGCTCCGGCCCCCCTTAGTGACAGCCCCACCCTATTGACACAGCCGGGGGAGCGTGCCGGGCGCCACTGCTGCCCGTCAGTGACAGGCTCCGCCCCCGGTGACGGCCCGAGCATATTTATTTCTTTATTCACCCACCCAACCTTTCCTCCGTGCCGTGATCCGCATGGTCACCCGTTTCGGTGAAACTCCGCCCGCCTTCCCCCCTCGGGGGGCTCGGCCCGCCCCTTTCGCGGGGCGCTGTGGGAAGGGCGGGGGCGGGGCCCGGGGGTCGAAGAGCCCCAGCCGGGGCTCGGGCAGCTCTCGCTGCCCCCGGGCTCCTCTGGCGCCGGGGCTCCCGTGTTCCCTCGGGCGGTCGCAGCTCTGGGGCTGTCTCAGCCCCCCGGGCAGGCGTGCTCTGGCGCTTAGAGAAGCGGAGGCGTTGCCTGAGGTAAGGCTTCCAGAGCTTGGCGCTCTTTGGCAGCAGCTGTACTAGAAAGGTCCCTTGTGGCCTGCTTTGCTTTTTTTCTCCCGGGATGCTGTTTTGGGCGCTGAGGGGGCGGTGAGGCGGTTTAGTGGTATGGTGTTCTGTTTGGGGTTTGGTTTGGGTTTTCTCCTTGAAAGTGTATTTTATGTTGCTGAATTCCTGTCTTTACTGAAGCTGGAACCTTGGGGTTTTTCACTAGTTGTGCCATTTACTGTTTCAGGTGTTGACTTGGTCTCTCAGTAGGCCTGCTAGTGAGATGCTGGGGTAGGGGTTAGGGTGAGCGTGTTGCCTGCGTCTGGGTATGGAGCTTTAGCGTTTCTCAGGAGAGTAGGTGGGATGTCGGGCGCAACGGTCGCCTTGTCTCTCTGGTTCTCTAGGTGCAATAGGTGTTGGTGGCCTCCACACCCGTCCTCATTAGAGTGGGGGCAAGCAGAAGTTCACGGTGCTTCCGAGGAGGCTGTCGTTGCAGAAGAGGTCAGCGTTGAGTGGTGTGACACTTTAGCATTTCTTAGGAGAATAGGTGGGATGTCAGACATAGTGTCCCTCAGGGTAGGGAGCAGCTTTTGTTTATCGCCTGCAGAATGTGGTGTTGTCCGTAGAACCTGTAGAACCTTTGCAGCTGCGGCAGGCCCCTCGCAGGTGATAAGTATCAGGGCTTCCCTTATTTTGTGGGCCTGTAGCAGATCCCGGTGCCTGTGAGAACATGGAAGAGAGGAGGTGCTCGCAGAAGGCAGGGCAGACCTTGGAAGAGCAGCAGTCGAGCCAGGGGCTCCACACCTGCCCGTACAGGGCAGGAGCTATCAGGAAGGGCTGGGGTTCCTTCCCTAACCACTCAGGAGAAGAGAAGGGGGGTCTAAAATGTTCAGAGCAGAGGATGTTTGGGAAAGGAAGGTGGGTTCCTCAGCCTTTCTCAGGGTGGTTTTGCCCTTGGATTTGAGTGTTGGTGAGTCCTCTTCTGTTTTGGTCTCTCAGCAGCCAGTGTGAGGTCATGACACGGTCATGAGAGACATGGCGTAAACTGTCCAGGCCTCCGCATCGCAATGCGCAGGGCTGAATGTCAGACGAGTCTCATCTTGGGATGCGTGAGGTATGTTAAGGTATGTTAAAATGTACGCTCTGGAACTCTGAGGTCTCTGTTGTTCTGTGCTTTTTACGTACTTTGTTCCCTGACTTAATTTTTGCATCCATCCCTTCACAGTCCATCTGGATGTCATGGTTGCTGTTACTTAGAGGCATTGACTAGTCCCTTGTTTCTAGCACAGGCTTGCGTTGCTGTCTTCCCTGGAACTTGCTGGAGAAGAGGATGTGTGTTCTCGGTGCTCGTGACAATCTCCAGCCGGGGGTCTGTCTCTTATTGCAGTCCCAGGCACACAAGCTTTTTCTGCAATTCCCTTTTTGCCTTTTCCTTATGTGTCCAATGAGGTTTGCTCCAGTATCAGCGATGGCAGTTATGCTCTCTTCTCGTTTATCTATTGTGTTTAGCACCTGTTTCTGTAGACACAAGGTGTCCGTTTGAGATCTCTGAGTCACTGTGTCCTGCTGTTGAGCGAAGGTGAGCAGAGGGTGTCGTGGGTTGTGATGGAGGAGGGTGGTTGGTCGTTTTGGTTTAGTGCTTTTGGGGTCTCTGTGTTGCTGAGTGCACACACGTGACTAGTTAATGCTCTGTTTTGAAAGTGTGAAGGGACTTTCAAAACTACCTACAAAGCGGGATGTCTGCCCCGAGCTCGTCGGGCAAGGTGAGCGATGAACAGGAAACTGTAGCAGCGGTTATTTTTGAGGTGTGGAATTGTTTGTGAGCGGGCGGCCGCTTCCAGGCGCAGCGGTCACCTTGTCTCTCTGGTTCTCTAGGCGCCGTAGGTGGCGGCGGCCACGACATCCAGCCTCATTAGAGCGTGGGCGAGCGGAAGTTCACGGCGCTTCCGAGGAGGCTGTCGTTGCGGAAGTGGCCGGCGTTGAGTGGTGCGACGCTGAGTGATGGCACCGCACGTTTGGAGATGAAGAGTGTCCGCGTGACCGCAGCCCCATCCTACGTAGCCTGTGTGGCCTTTTCAAAGGATGGCTTTTGAGCTCCCGGATTTGGGAGGGAAGCTGAGGGGCCGATGCGGTCTTTGTGCGGGTGGCCAGTCGGTTGGGGAAGCACAGGTGGGGCCTGCAGGGGTTGTAAAATCAGACCGATCAGAGATGGGAGACATTAGGGCCAAGAGAGGGCATGGGGTCCTCTCGGCAAAACATGAGTGTCTGCCGGGCAGGGTGGTCTCAGGCTTAGTCTGTGTTACTGTGTGATTTTGTAGTTTGTCCTCTGTGTCCCTTACCATACTTTACTCAGGTCTCGATGTCTCTATTGTTCGATCTCTCTGTCGGGCACATTGGTAGCAATATTTGAGGGTCTCGCGAGCCTTGGCTCATGAGCATAACACTGAGAGCTTCCTTGCCCGCATTATTTGTCTAATGTGCAGATCTGTCTTGTGCGTCTCTAATATTAGAACCTTACAGATGGTCATCTTTCTGGAGTAGTGACTAAGGCAGCCTCAGCATTGCTGCTGAAGAGCAGTCTGGTTACCCGGAGCCCTTTTCTGGGAAGTGTTCCCTGCGTCTTAATGTTCTCGGGTCTTTAAGCCTGTCTTGTCGTGCATCCGTCTGTCTTGCCAATTTTGGAGTCGCTGTTTACTCACAGGCGATTATGTACAACTTCTCTGTGGATGCTGTAGATTCTTCATGGCCCTATCGATCTTCTTGCCTGATGGCATCTCCAGGAGCCAGTCTTCTTGGTGAGAGTTTTCTTAGGTCCCTGGGTCACAAGATTTGTAGTTTGTTTGCAGCGCTGATCTGTGCACGTCTGTCGGAGGTGCTCTCGGCGGGGGTGTAGCAATGCTAGAGTTAGGGAAAGAGTAGCTATAAGAGCATATGATTAACGTTAATATGTGTAGACTGTTTTGGCAAAGCCCGTACAACCCTCGTTGGAGCGAGTGGCTGTTGGCAGCGGGTGAGGACAGTGATTTCCGTAGCGTTTTGTGGGTGCCGAGGGGGTGACCGTAGCTGTCTGGGAGAGGCAGCTAGAGTGCTAGCTGAGCAGAGGGCATCTCTCAGCTGTTCAAGCTTGTACGTGCGTGGGCTTAACGTTTGATTTAACGCATTTCCTTTAACGGCAGGCTGTAGTTGGGCTCTAGATGGTATTCCTACGTGGGCGCAAGAGCTGTGGAATGGTTAGCTGTTGCTGTGCCTCCAGGTGACTTGTTCAGTAACACTGTTTTTCCAGGTGCAGATGGATGAGTCGTGCAGGGCAACGGAGGGGAGCCCAGGGGAGCGCTGTAAGAAGGTGAGTCTGTGTGTAGTACTGGAGGGAAGATGTGACTGATGGCTATAGGGCTCCATTATGGGTTTTGCTCTTTTTTTGTGATCTGAGGGTGCTAAGCGATGAGCCGAGCGTGATCTGGGCCCTGGAGGTGAGTCAGGCAAGGTGACCGGTGCTTGGTGGGCTGGAATAGGGGTTATCTCTCAGGTGCGGCATTGTTGGTGATGTTATAAGCAACCCATGTTGTTTGGGTCTTACAGCTGGTATGCAAGCCTCAAGGCAGCAAGCTGAACTGATGGAGGCTGGGTGGGCGAGGTGTTGAGGTAAAGGAGTGTGAGATGGGGATGGGTGTGGGTAACTTGAGACTTCTGGAGTATATCAGCATGTGCTTTTTCCCTTGGGTTTTTGCAGGTGCTGCACCAGACTCAAAGGGGTAGTGCCACATGGCGATGAGAGATTGAAGGATGTGAGGCAGTTGTTGTCGTGGCTGTCATTTAATAGCAAGGTGTTATAGGGCAACTCAGTTGAAGCGTTTCTCTTTGGTTTTGCAGGTTCTGTGCTGGCTGCTTTTGGAATTGGATGACTGTGGTGAGCTGTGTCTCAGAGGAGGCAGTGGAGGTGGTTATTTCTTGCATGCGCAATGGTCATTCTGTGTCTCTTGGTATCCTACGTAGGCGCCCCAAGCAACAACAAGAGCGGTGGCTGATTCTGGAATTGTTGTGGAGTACGGAGAGGAATGCTGTGGTGTGTGTGAGGTGGGGAATGTTGTGGGAAGTGGCTGCGGTGTAATGCTGACTGGCAGCACTCTTCAGCCTTGTTTTAGGTTGTGTGTGGGTTTTCTTTTCCGGATGATGAAGAGGCACCTGGCAACTGCGAGATTATTCGTTGGGCTGACTGCTTATTCTTTTTGAGGATGGATTGAGCTTTCTGGCCCTCTGAAAGCTATGTTGAGGCAGGGGTGCTGGGGAAGGGGTCAGGGCAGGGAGGGGCTTTAAAGATAGCGTAGGGGAGTGGGCTGTCCAGGAAGCGGTCCCTTTAGGGCAGGTAAGGGGAGCAGGTTCCTCTTCAGCACGAGGTTAGTTTGTGTTGGGCAGGGCGGTTCCGGTCTCTGTATGTTGTTGTGTACTTTGTGTGGTCTGTCTTGTGTGTCTTAGACCTTTCTCGGGTCATGATGCTCCCTTTGCTATCAAGGAGCACGGCATGCGCCTCTGGCACAATCCCTAGGCCTGGATCAGCTGCGCCCATCAGGTGATTCTTTTTTACGTTGCAAGTTTAAAGCATGGATTGGTCTGACATCTCAGATGTTTCCCAACGGTCATCTTGTGCGGCATCGTTCCTGGCTGCATGAGCAGCTCTGCTCTGTAGCTGTCCATTTTCAGGGAGTGGGATTTCTTCCCTGCATCCTTACATTCTTAGGTATTGAATCCGGGCTTCTTGCGCATCCATCCTCTGCATTCGGAGAGGAATGTCTTGTTACGGGCCATGATGCTCTGCTGTTTTTCTGGGGCTGCCTTAGGGCCTCCTCATGTCACCATCAGGGTCCCTCAGGTGGTCTTGCCGGACAGAGTTTTCTGTCTGGGTGTCCGTTGTTCTTGTTGGGAGTTTTCTGTCGTAGTTGGGGTGCATTGTTTGCAGTGTTCTGTGCAGCATTGATCCGTGCCTCTGTGTGTTTGGCTTGGAGCCGCCCTGCCTGGGGGTGTAGAGTCAGCGGTAGGTGGTCTAGTGATGAAAGTGTCTGGCTGATTTGCTGATATGCCTAGGTTGTTGAGGCAAAGTGTGTGCAGTCATTTCCGATCGAGTAGGTGTCTGCAGTGGGAGAGGACAGTCATTTCCTCTGTAGCACTTTGTGGGTTCAAGGGGATGACTGTAGCTGTCTGGAAGAGGCAGCTAGAGTGCTAGCTGAGCAGAGCACACCTCAAAGCCATTTGAGCTTGTATGTGCGTAGGGCTTTATATTAGATTTAATGTATTTCTTTCAATGGCACACTGTAGTTGGGCTCTAGATGGTATTCCTACATGGACACAAGACCTGTGGAATTCGTTATGCTGTCTATGTGTCTACGTGTGGGTGACTTGTTTCATCATACTGTTTTTGCAGATGCTGCAGGATGAGCTGTGCAGGGTGTCAGAGCAGATCCGAGTAGAGCACTGTAAAAAGGTGAGCTGTTGTGTGGTGTATATAGAGGGAAGACATGACTGATGGCTCTGTCTCCATTATGGTATTTTCATTTGAGGGTGCCATGTGATGAGCCAAACATGATCTGGGCACTGGAGGTGAGTTGGGCAAGGTGAGCGGTGATGGGTGGGCTGAAGAGGCTCTTTGTGAGGTGTTGTGTTGCCTGTGAAGTTATGAGCTACCCATGTCTGGGTCTTACAGGTGGTGGGCAAGGCTCAACGTTACAATCAGAGCTGATGGAGGCCAGGTAGGTGAGCTGTTGGGGTAAAGGTGTGTGAGATGGGGATTGGTGCGGGTATCCTGACACTTCTGCAGTATCTCAGCAGATGCCTTTTTGCTTGGGTTTTTGTAGGTGCTCCACAGAGGCTTCAGAGGGCAGGAGTGGGTGGAAGGCTGATGAGAGATCTGAGAAGGTGAGGCAGTTGTGGGCCAGGATGTTGTTTATAATACGGTTTTTACGACAACTCTATTGAAGCAGTTATCTTCAGTTTTGCAGGTTCTGTGCTGGCTGCCTGTTGAAGAATTTCTCGAGACGGTGGGTACCACTAGGTTTGCTTTATTAATCACAACTCAGAGTTGGGCCATCACCTCAGTGTGTGGCAATTAACAAGACACAGCCTTCAGGTTACAGAGGTTTCCCTGATAATTATGTCATTGCCAAAATCCATCATAAGCTTCCACTGTGTTCTCAATACCTCGTTTTTCTGGTCAGTTAAAAGTTCTTATTTTTCCACCTTCAGCAAGTTTTTGTCATCACGGTCTCGGTTCTGCTTCTGGTTGTGAGCCTTATTGGTCCATTATTGGTCCTTTGATCTCCTCCTTAGAATGTCTGCCCAATGTCTTGTTGAAGTTTCCTAGAAGTTAACCTTCCAACCCTTATATTTATCTACTTATTCATCTACATACCTGATCTATATACTTATATTTAGTTAATAGAGATATTACAATCAGCACTTAATCTTAGTGTCTAACTCTAGTTCTCTATATTTATCCTTTCTATTGATTAGTTCTGCTGGTGATTAATCCAGCCATGGTTGGGGCTATAGAGGGGCCAGAACGAGCAGTACTCTGCATCGACCGAAAAGAATAGTTACACACCTGTGATCACACAACTAGTATAACAATATTGAATACATTCATTTATCTCTTTCTTATTCTAAACACTTATTCTAAATATCTAAGTATAGTATCTTTTAATACTGTTCCCCTGCATGCTTCGGTACAGCCAAACGCATTAGCATATCTGCTGGTGCTTTTTGGTAGCCCCATGTATTGCAACACTGGGGATTTGATTTGTGTGGTTTTTTGTTATGGTATTTTTTTTTCCCCAAAAAAAGTAAAACCATATCGGGGATCTCTTCACTCACCAATTCTTCTATCATAAATGAAAGTTTTAAAAAAGCTAACAGCGTCTGATTTACGACGTGACTTGCGCTGTTTCAGCTGTAACTGCCGAGCAGATGTAGCGTACGATTTGTTAGGTGTAATTAAGCAGGTAGGTATTTGTTGTAAATATTTAACGAGGGGCGACTGAATGTTGGGGTGGGGGCGGTTTTTTCCCACCAGTATTTTGAGGGAGCGCTCTTAAGTATTTTATTTCAGTCTCGCTTTGGATGCGCGTTTCCCTGGCAGTTCAGCAGCATCTCTCGGGCGGGGCAGCTGGGCGGACGTCCCTCCCGACTCCATAACACGCCAAAACCCCCCAGTCACGTTGCTGCTGTGTATTTTGGAGATAGATAATCTTATGGCGGGTGTGAACGGCTGTGCGAGTTAAATGAACGCAGAAGGAAAATGGAAAGCTTTCAGAGCCTAGACGCTCATATTGGATGTGCGTAAACACGCGCCCGCCTTCTCAGCACAAAGTGAATTACTGAGATTTATTCTTAATTTTTTACGTTACTCTTTCAAGTTTGACGCTTCGCTTCAGGCTTCATGGAGCCAGGCAGCAAGACGTGCGGCGGCAGGGCGAGGGCTGTAGCTGCTGCGGCGGATCTGTAAGCGGAGGTTCCGGTTCCGGTACAACTTTGCCCCGCAGCCTCACGGGGTTATCTCCCCGCAGCGGTGCCGTAAGGAAGGGATGAGACGTTTTCCAGCACCAGCCAGAGCGTTCAGTGTTACGCGAAGAATCTGTTCAAAATGGTATCAGTTAGTCTTAATACCGTTTTCAAGTGTTCCAATCCCTCTAGCTTTTAAAGGAGGTGTTGTGTTTTGACGTGACCCGTTTGCCCAGAATCTTGCTGCGGCTCAATTTCCTTCCTATCCCTTGTGCTGACTGAGTTCCTCCATTTTCTTCTGTGCTATTTTATTCACGTGCTGAAATATAGTTTGGGATTTCTGTTTTTCAGATGTCTTCTCAGTGTCTCGTGATGCTCAAGAGATGCCCCCCGGCCCGGGTTTGCCTGCCGGTCGTTAAGCGTGGTGAAGGTAAGGGGCCATCCCTCTGCCTGGGGGCTCCCGGCTCTGTCTCCAGCGGGTGCCCCGCAGGTGCGGCCGCGAGGGCTGCCTGGTGGGGAGAGTCGGGGCCCCCAGGGGCCGGGGCTGTTTGTCGCCCCGGGGAGCCCGTCCCAGCGCGGGAGCATGGCCGAGCAGAGCCCGAGAGAGACGTGACACCGTCCTCTGGCACGCTCCCGCTCCGCCGTGGGGCGGCCGCCAGCCTGCGGACAGGGGCTGGGGGGGCTGCAGCTGTTTGGGGGGCTGCCCCACCTTTTAGATTTTAGCAGAGCTCCCCCTTTTCTGGGGGGTGTGGGTGTGTGTGTGTGGGTGTGTGTGTGTACCTTTGTAAATGGCACTATTAAAGTAATGAGCTGCAGGTTGGAGCAGATTCCCTTGTTTAGTGCCCTTCTTGGGGGTGAATAAAATTGGGGGGGGGTGTGTGCAATCATGTCATGCGGGGTGCCCCGGTAATATTAATTGATAGATGTATAAAGGGATTTTAAAATAAGAACTTCTCTCTCCTATATATAACGGATTTCAGGATACAAAAATTCTACATCGAGATACAGGGTTTTAAACCACAAAAGTAACTCGACTGTCTAAATATCTAAATTGAAAAATAAAGGAGTTTAAAATGAAGAAAAAGGATAGATGAGGGAATTCAAAGCAGAAGAAAGTCTGGCTAGAGCGAGCATCTACGCTTAGTGTGTGTTACATAGTCTAAGCAGATGTGTAATCTAAATAGAGGTTATATAGAGTGAAATAAGCCTAGGTATAACTGTAAGTAGATGTCTAAATAGAGAAGTCGAAAAAGATTGAAGTGTCAAAGGGTAAGTAAGCAGATAGCTAGCCTAAATAGGTGGTTTATATACGTGTTAATATGGAAGTCTGAACAGGTATGTGTAAATAGATATGCTGTGTAAGTGTAAATAGCCTAAGTAGGTGTAAGTGTAAATTTAATAGCTAAGTCTAAACAGGTGTTGTATGTAAATGTAAAATAGATAGTATATATAAACTATAGATGTACTCTGTAAGGATGTGTAAGCAGACACACAAGTGCAAATGTCTATGCTATATAAGGTTTTAAAATGCAAAGAAACCATGTTGATAGAGATGTTTATAGAGAGGATTTAAAAATTGGACACACACCCCACCCCCACCCCCCAATCAACTGAAGACACAAAAGCGCTTTCAAATGCTGCCCCTTTCCCGTTCTCCCTCTCCCATCCCGATTTGGGGCCGATTCCCCCAGATGGGGACTTCCCCCTCTGGGGCTGCGCAGGCAGCCTGGGAGCTGCTGCCAGGGCAGACAAACACCCCAAAGCCCCCAAGTCTGGGTCTGCAATGGGGGGTGAAAAACCCCAAACAGGCAAAACACCCAAACAGGTTTGGGGGAAAGAAAACAATTGGGGGCTCCTGGGAAAGCCCACTCCTGCTGGGTTTGTGCAGCTGGAAAGGAGGAAAAAAAAAAAGGTGGTGGTGGGGGAACCCCACTAACCATTCTCATGCACAAAACCAGGAGCCAAAAATCACCGATTTCTATGTTGTGGAAAGGGCCAAAGAGCTCTCTCTGTCCTGTAGCCTGTGGCTACTTGTTCTTTCTCCGCATCTCTCTGCCTGGCTCTGGCTCTGTTTTTTTTCATTCCTCCTGCTCTGTCCTCACAGTTCATCCCCGTACATCCCAATTGCCTCCCGGTTCACTCCCACTTCTTTCTCAGTGCCTCCCAATACATCCCAGTAAATCCCAGTTCCCTCCCAGTTCCTTCCCAGTATATTCCAGTACATCCCCGTTCCATCCCAGTACATCCAGTTCCCTCACAGTTCATCCCCGTACATCCCAATTCCCTCCCGGTTCACTCCCACTTCTTTCCCAGTGCCTCCCAATACATCCCAGATCCCTCCCATTATATCCCGGTACATCCCAGTTCCCTCCCACTACTGGGAGGGACCTGGCATGTACCGGCAGCCACTACAATGTGCTGGGATGTCCTGGGATGTACTGTGGAGGAACTAGGATGTATAGGCTTGTACTGGGTTGTACTGGGTGGAACTGGGAGGGAATTGGGATGTACCGGGATCTACTGGATTGCACTGGGAGGGAACTGGGTGGGGACTGGTATGTACTGTGTAAAAACTGGGAGGGAACTGGGAAGTACTGGGGTGTACTGGGAGGGAACTGGGAGTGAACTGGGACGTACTGGGAGGGAACCGGGATGTACTGGGACGTACTGGGAGGGAACCGGGATGTACTGGGACGTACTGGGAGGGAACTGGGATGTACTGGAATGTACTGGGAGGGAACCGGGATGTACTGGGAGTGAACTGGGACATACTTGAAGGGAACTGGGAGGGTACTGGGATGTACTGGGAGGGAACTGGGATGTACTGGGACGTAGTGGGAGCGAACTGGGATGTATTTGGATGTAGTGGGAGGAAACTGGGGTGTACTGGCATGTACTGGAACGGAACTGGGAGTGAACTGGTTGTGAACTAGGACATACTGGAACGCACTGGGAGGGAACTGGAACGCACTGGGAGGGAACTGGAACGCACTGGGAGGGAACTGGAACGCACTGGGATGTACCGGGAGGGAACTGGGATGTACTGGAACGGAACTGGGAGTGAACTGGGAGGGAACTGGGGTTTACTGGAATGTACTGGGAGGGAACTGGGATGTACTGGGAGGGAGGTAGGATGTAATGGGAGGGAGCTGGGACGTACTGGGAGGGAGGTAGGATGTAATGGGAGGGAACTGGTATGTACTGGGAGTCACTACAATGTGCTGGGATGTCCTGGGATGTGCTGTGAAGGAACTAGGATGTACAGGCTTGTACTGGGTGGAACTGGGATGTACTGGGACGGAACTAGGATGTACTGGGATGTACTGGGAGGGAACTGGGAGTGAAAAGGGTGTGAACTGGGACATACTGGAATGTACTGGGATGGAACTGGGATGGATGTACTGGAATGGTACTGTGAGGGAACTGGGATGTACTGTGAGGGTACTGGGATGTACTGGAACGGAACTGGGAGGGAACTGGGGTGTACTGGAATGTACTGGGAGGGAACTGGGATGTACTGGGATGGACTGGGAGGGAACTGGGACGTACTGGGAGGGAGCTGGGATGTACTGGGCCGTACTGGCAGGGAGGTAGGATGTACTGTGAGGGATCTGGGGTGTAATGGGAGAGAACTGGAATGTACTGGGAGTCACTACAATGTGCTGGGATGTCCTGGGATGTACTGTGAAGGAACTAGGATGTACAGGCTTGTACTGGGTTGTACTGGGTGGAACTGGGAGGGAATTGGGATGTACTGGGAGGGAACTAGGATGTACTGGGACGTACTGGGAGGGAACTGGGATATACTGTGAGGAAACTGGGATATACTGGCATATACTGGAACGGAACTGGGAGTGAAAAGGGTGTGAACTGGGACATACTGGAATGTACTGGGAGGGAATTGGGATGTACTGGGATGTGCTGGGAGGGAACTGGAATGGAACTGGGAGTCAACTGGGTGTGAATTGGGACATACTGGAATGTACTGGGAGGGAACTGGGAGGGAACAGGGATGTACTGGGAGGGAACTGGGAAGTACTGGGGTGTACTGGGATGGAACTGGGAGGGAACCGGGAAGTACTGGGAGGGAACTGGGATGTACTGGAATGTAATGGGAGGGAACTGGGACGTACTGGGATGTACTGGGAGGGAACTGGGATGTATTTTGATGTACGGGGATGTACTGGGAGGGAACTAAGATGTACTGGGACGTACTGGGAGGGAACTGGGATGTATTTGGATGTACTGGGAGGGAACTGGGTGGAAATTGGGATGTACTGGGATGTACAGGAACGGAACTGGGAGTGAACTGGTTGTGAACTGGGACATACTGGAATGTACTGGGAGGGAACTAGGATGTACTGGGAGGGAATTGGTCTGTACTGGAATGTACTAGGAGGGAACTGGGATGTACTAGGAGGGAACTGCGGTGTACTGGGATGTACTGGGAGGGTACTGGGAGGGTACTGGGATGTACTGGGAGGGAACTGTGAGGGAACTGGAAGGTACTGGGAGGGAACTGGAACGTACTCGGATGTACTGGGAGGGAACTGGGATGTACTGGTAGGGAACTAGGATGCACTGTGAGGGAACTGGGATGTACTGTGAGGGTACTGGGATGTACTGGAATGGAACTGGGAGGGAACTGGGTGTGAACTGGGAGGGAACTGGGGTGTACTGGGATGGACTGGGAGGGAACTGGAATGTACTGGGATGTACTGTGAGGGATCTGGGATGTAATGGGAGGGAACTGGGATGTACTGGGAAGCACTACAATGTGCTGGGATGTCCTGAGATGTACTGTGAAGGAACTAGGATGTACAGGCTTGTACTGGGTTGTACTGGGTGGAACTGGGAGGGAATTGGGATGTACTGGGAGGGAACTGGGATATACTGGCATGTACTGGAACGGAACTGGGAGTGAAAGGGTGTGAACTGGGACATACTGGAATGTACTGGGAGGGAACTGGGACGTACTGGGAGGGAACTGGGACGTACTGGGAGGGAACTGGGGTGTACTGGAATGTACTGGGAGGGAACTGGGGTGTACTGGGACGTACTAGGAGGGAACTAGGATGTACTGGGATGTACTGGGAAGGAACTGGGATGTACTTAGAGGGAACTGAGATATACTGTGAGGGAACTGGGAGGAAACTGGGATGTAGTGGGAGGGAACTGGGACACACTGGAATGTACTGGGAGTGAACTGGTATTTACTGGGATGTACTGGGAGGGAACTGGGATGTCCCAGTTCACTCCCACTTCCCTCCCAGTGCCTCCCAGTATATCCCAGTTGCCTCCCAGTACATCCCAGTACATCCCAGTACATCCCAGTTCCATCCCAGTTCCATCCCAGTTCCATCCCAGTACATTCCAGTTCCATCCCAGTACATTCCAGTTCCATCCCAGTACATTCCAGTTCCATCCCAGTACATTCCAGTTCCATCCCAGTTCCCTCACAGTTCATCCCCATTCATCCCAATTCCCTCCCGGTTCACTCCCACTTCTTTCCCTGTGCCTCCCAATACATCCCAGTTCGCTCCCATTACATCCCGGTACATCCCAGTACATCCCAGTTCCCACCCAGTTCACACCCAGTTCCGTTCCAGTACATCCCAGTACATCCCAGTTTCCTCCCAGTACTGGGAGGGACCTGGGATTTACTGGGAGGGAACTGGGATGTACAGGGATGAACTGGGACGTACTGTGAGGGAACTGGGACGTACTGTGAGGGAACTGGGACGTACTGTGAGGGAACTGGGACGTACTGTGAGGGAACTGGGACGTACTGGGAGGGAACTGGGACATACTGGAATGTACTGGGATGTTCTGGGAGGGTACTCGGATGTACTGGGAGGGAACTGGGATGTATTGGGATGTACTGGGAGGGAACTGGGATGTCCCAGTTGACTCCCACTTCCCTCCGAGTGCCTCCCAGTACATCGCAGTTTCCTCCCAGTACATCGCAGTTTCCTCCCAGTACATCGCAGTTTCCTCCCAGTACATCCCAGTACCTCCGAGTTCCCTCCCAGTTCATCCCCGTACATCCCAATTCCCTCCCGGTTCACTCCGACTTCTTTCCTAGTGCCTCCCAATACATCTCAGTTCCCTCCCATTATATCCCGATACATCCCAGTTCCCTCCCAGTACTGGGAGGGACCTGGCATGTCCTGGGAGTCACTACAATGTGCTGGGATGTCCTGGGATGTGCTGTGGAGGAACTAGGATGTACAGGCTTGTACTGGGTGGAACTGGGAGGGAATTGGGATTTACTGGCATCTACTGGGTTGTACTGTGAGGGAACTGGTATGTACTGGAATGAACTGGGAGGGAACTGGGATGTACTGTGAGGGAACTGGTATGTACTGTGAGGGAACTGGGATGTACTGGGATGTACTGTGAGGGAACTGGGATGTAATGGGAGGGAACTGAGGTGTACTGGGAGGGAACTGGGATGTACTGAGATTTACTGGGAGGGAACTGGGATGTACTGGAACGGAACTGGGAGTGAACTGGGTGTGAACTGGGACATACTGGAATGGTCTGGGAGGGAATTGGAATGTACTGGGACGTACTGTGAGGGAACTGGGATGGACTGGGATGTGCTGGAGGGAACTGGGATGTACTGGGTGGGAACTGGGATGTACTGGAACGGAACTGGGAGTGAACTGTGTGTGAACTGGGGCATACTGCAATGTACTGGGAGGGAACTGGGGTGTACTGGAATGTACTGAGAGGGAATTGGGATGTACTGTGATGTACTGGGAGGGAACTGGGATGTAGTGGGATGTACCGGAACGGAACTGGGAATGAACTGGGAGTGAACTGGGACATACTTGAATGTACTGGGAGGGAACTGGGAAGGAACTGGGATGAACTGGGAAGGAACTGGGATGTACTGGGAGGGAACTGGGATGCACTGGGACATGCTGGGAGGGTACTGGGATGTAGCAGGGTGCACTGTGAGGGAAGTGGGATGTACTGTGAGGGAAGTGGGATGTACTGTGAGGGAACTGGGACATACTGGAATGTACTGGGATGTTCTGGGAGGGTACTCGGAGATACTGGGATGTATTGGGATGTACTGGGAGGGAACTGGGTTGTCCCAGTTGACTCCCACTTCCCTCCGAGTGCCTCCCAGTATATCGCAGTTTCCTCCCAGTACATCCCAGTACCTCCGAGTTCCCTCCCAGTACATCCCAGTACATTCCAGTATGTCCCAGTTCCCTCCCAGTACATCCCAGTAAATTCCAGTACATCCCCGTTCCATCCCAGTACATCCCAGTTCCCTCACAGTTCATCCCCGTACATCCCAATTCCCTCCTGGTTCATTCCCAGTTCTTTCCTAGTGCCTCCCAATACATCTCAGTTCCCTCCCATTATATCCTGGTACATCCCAGTTCCCTCCCAGTACATCCCAGTTCCCTCCCAGTACTGGGAGGGACCTGGCATGTCCTGGGAGTCACTACAATGTGCTGGGATGTCCTGGGATGTGCTGTGGAGGAACTAGGATGTACAGGCTTGTACTGGGTGGAACTGGGAGGGAATTGGGATTTACTGGCATCTACTGGGTTGTACTGTGAGGGAACTGGTATGTACTGGAATGAACTGTGAGGGAACTGGGATGTACTGTGAGGGAACTGGGATGTACTGTGAGGGAACTGGGATGTACTGGGATGTACTGTGAGGGAACTGGGATGTACTCGGATGTACTGGGAGGGAACTGGGAGGGAACTGGGATGAACTGGGAGGGAACTGGGATGTACTGGGAGGGAACTGGGATGTACTGGAACGGAACTGGGAGTGAACTGTGTGTGAACTGGGACATACTGCGATGTACTGGGAGGGAACTGGGATGCACCGGGAGGAAACTGGGATGTACTGGGATGTACTGGAACGGAACTGGGAGTGAACTCGGTGTGAACTGGGACATACTGGAATATACTGGGAGGGAACTGGGGTGTACTGGAATGTACTGGGTGGGAATTGGGATGAACTGGGATGTACTGGGAGGGAAGAGGGATGTAGCGGGATGTACTGGGAGGGAACTGGGATGTACTGGGAGGGAACTGGGATGTACTGGGATGTACTGTGAGGGAACTGGGATGTAATGGGAGGGAACTGAGGTGTACTGGGAGGGAACTGGGATGTACTGAGATTTACTGGGAGGGAACTGGGATGTACTGGAACGGAACTGGGAGTGAACTGGGTGTGAACTGGGACATACTGGAATGGTCTGGGAGGGAATTGGAATGTACTGGGACGTACTGTGAGGGAACTGGGATGGACTGGGATGTGCTGGAGGGAACTGGGATGTACTGGGTGGGAACTGGGATGTACTGGAACGGAACTGGGAGTGAACTGTGTGTGAACTGGGGCATACTGCAATGTACTGGGAGGGAACTGGGGTGTACTGGAATGTACTGAGAGGGAATTGGGATGTACTGTGATGTACTGGGAGGGAACTGGGATGTAGTGGGATGTACCGGAACGGAACTGGGAATGAACTGGGAGTGAACTGGGACATACTTGAATGTACTGGGAGGGAACTGGGAAGGAACTGGGATGAACTGGGAAGGAACTGGGATGTACTGGGAGGGAACTGGGATGCACTGGGACATGCTGGGAGGGTACTGGGATGTAGCAGGGTGCACTGTGAGGGAAGTGGGATGTACTGTGAGGGAAGTGGGATGTACTGTGAGGGAACTGGGACATACTGGAATGTACTGGGATGTTCTGGGAGGGTACTCGGAGATACTGGGATGTATTGGGATGTACTGGGAGGGAACTGGGTTGTCCCAGTTGACTCCCACTTCCCTCCGAGTGCCTCCCAGTATATCGCAGTTTCCTCCCAGTACATCCCAGTACCTCCGAGTTCCCTCCCAGTACATCCCAGTACATTCCAGTATGTCCCAGTTCCCTCCCAGTACATCCCAGTAAATTCCAGTACATCCCCGTTCCATCCCAGTACATCCCAGTTCCCTCACAGTTCATCCCCGTACATCCCAATTCCCTCCTGGTTCATTCCCAGTTCTTTCCTAGTGCCTCCCAATACATCTCAGTTCCCTCCCATTATATCCTGGTACATCCCAGTTCCCTCCCAGTACATCCCAGTTCCCTCCCAGTACTGGGAGGGACCTGGCATGTCCTGGGAGTCACTACAATGTGCTGGGATGTCCTGGGATGTGCTGTGGAGGAACTAGGATGTACAGGCTTGTACTGGGTGGAACTGGGAGGGAATTGGGATTTACTGGCATCTACTGGGTTGTACTGTGAGGGAACTGGTATGTACTGGAATGAACTGTGAGGGAACTGGGATGTACTGTGAGGGAACTGGGATGTACTGGGATGTACTGTGAGGGAACTGGGATGTACTCGGATGTACTGGGAGGGAACTGGGAGGGAACTGGGATGTACTGGGAGGGAACTGGGATGTACTGGAACGGAACTGGGAGTGAACTGTGTGTGAACTGGGACATACTGCGATGTACTGGGAGGGAACTGGGATGCACCGGGAGGAAACTGGGATGTACTGGGATGTACTGGAACGGAACTGGGAGTGAACTCGGTGTGAACTGGGACATACTGGAATATACTGGGAGGGAACTGGGGTGTACTGGAATGTACTGGGTGGGAATTGGGATGAACTGGGATGTACTGGGAGGGAAGAGGGATGTAGCGGGATGTACTGGGAGGGAACTGGGATGTACTGGGAGGGAACTGGGATGTACTGGGATGTACTGTGAGGGAACTGGGATGTAATGGGAGGGAACTGAGGTGTACTGGGAGGGAACTGGGATGTACTGAGATTTACTGGGAGGGAACTGGGATGTACTGGAACGGAACTGGGAGTGAACTGGGTGTGAACTGGGACATACTGGAATGGTCTGGGAGGGAATTGGAATGTACTGGGACGTACTGTGAGGGAACTGGGATGGACTGGGATGTGCTGGAGGGAACTGGGATGTACTGGGTGGGAACTGGGATGTACTGGAACGGAACTGGGAGTGAACTGTGTGTGAACTGGGGCATACTGCAATGTACTGGGAGGGAACTGGGGTGTACTGGAATGTACTGAGAGGGAATTGGGATGTACTGTGATGTACTGGGAGGGAACTGGGATGTAGTGGGATGTACCGGAACGGAACTGGGAATGAACTGGGAGTGAACTGGGACATACTTGAATGTACTGGGAGGGAACTGGGAAGGAACTGGGATGAACTGGGAAGGAACTGGGATGTACTGGGAGGGAACTGGGATGCACTGGGACATGCTGGGAGGGTACTGGGATGTAGCAGGGTGCACTGTGAGGGAAGTGGGATGTACTGTGAGGGAAGTGGGATGTACTGTGAGGGAACTGGGACATACTGGAATGTACTGGGATGTTCTGGGAGGGTACTCGGAGATACTGGGATGTATTGGGATGTACTGGGAGGGAACTGGGTTGTCCCAGTTGACTCCCACTTCCCTCCGAGTGCCTCCCAGTATATCGCAGTTTCCTCCCAGTACATCCCAGTACCTCCGAGTTCCCTCCCAGTACATCCCAGTACATTCCAGTATGTCCCAGTTCCCTCCCAGTACATCCCAGTAAATTCCAGTACATCCCCGTTCCATCCCAGTACATCCCAGTTCCCTCACAGTTCATCCCCGTACATCCCAATTCCCTCCTGGTTCATTCCCAGTTCTTTCCTAGTGCCTCCCAATACATCTCAGTTCCCTCCCATTATATCCTGGTACATCCCAGTTCCCTCCCAGTACATCCCAGTTCCCTCCCAGTACTGGGAGGGACCTGGCATGTACTGGGAGTCACTACAATGTGCTGGGATGTCCTGGGATGTGCTGTGGAGGAACTAGGATGTACAGGCTTGTACTGGGTGGAACTGGGAGGGAATTGGGATTTACTGGCATCTACTGGGTTGTACTGTGAGGGAACTGGTATGTACTGGAATGAACTGGGAGGGAACTGGGATGTACTGTGAGGGAACTGGGATGTACTGTGAGGGAACTGGGATGTACTGGGATGTACTGTGAGGGAACTGGGATGTACTCGGATGTACTGGGAGGGAACTGGGAGGGAACTGGGATGAACTGGGAGGGAACTGGGATGTACTGGGAGGGAACTGGGATGTACTGGAACGGAACTGGGAGTGAACTGTGTGTGAACTGGGACATACTGCGATGTACTGGGAGGGAACTGGGATGCACCGGGAGGAAACTGGGATGTACTGGGATGTACTGGAACGGAACTGGGAGTGAACTCGGTGTGAACTGGGACATACTGGAATATACTGGGAGGGAACTGGGGTGTACTGGAATGTACTGGGTGGGGATTGGGATGTAGTGGGATGTACCGGAACGGAACTGGGAGTGAACTGGGACATACTTGAATGTACTGGGAGGGACCTGGGATGCACTGGGACGTGCTGGGAGGGTACTGGGATGTAGCAGGATGCACTGTGAGGGAAGTGGGATGTACTGTGAGGGAACTGGGATGTACTGGGATGTACTGGAACGGAGCTGGGAGTGAACTGGGACATACTGGAATGTACTTGGTGGGAATTGGGATGAACTGGGATGTACTGGGAGGGAAGTGGGATGTACTGGGATGTCCTGGGAGGGAACTGGGACATACTGGAATGTCCTGGGAGGAAACTGGGATGTACTGGGAAGGAACTGGGAGGGAACTGGGGTGTACTGGGAGGGAACTGGGATTTACTGATGGGAAACCAGGATGTACTGGAACAGAACTGGGTGTGAACTGGGACATACTGGCATGTACTGGGAGGGAACTGGGATGTACTGGGATGTACTGGGAGGGAATTGGGATGTACTGGGATTTGCGAAAAGGGAACTGGGATGTACTGGGAGGGAACTGGGATGTATTGAGAGGGAACTAGGAGGGAACTAGGAAGTATGGGAGGGAAGTGGGATGTACTGGGATGTCCTGGAACGGAGCTGGGAGTGAACTGGGAGTGATCTGGGACATACTGGAATGTACTGGGAGTTAACTGGGAAGTTACTGCATGTACTGGGACGTACTGGTTGGAACTGGGATGTACTGGGATGCAGTGCGAGGGAACTGGGATGTACTGGGACGTACTGGGATGGAACTGGGATGTACTGGGAGGCTCTAGTATGGAATAGGGATATAGTGGGATGTGCTGGTAGGCACTGGGATATACTGGGATCTACTGGGATCTACTGGGCGGCACTGGGAGGGAACTGGGATGTACTTGGATCCATACTGTGTGGCATGTTGGTCATTACTGGGACGCGCTGGTCCATACGGGCGGGCTGATGTCTGATCCCTCTGGCTCCACCCACCTTTGCGACAGGCCCCGCCCCCTGGTGACAGCCTGGGGGTGTTGCTGGTGCTGCCTGGCCCCACCCTCCATAGCAAGAGGCCCTGCCCGTGGTGATGGTTCCAGGGGCATTGCCAGCGTCCCTTTGGACACACCCCCTTAGCGACAGGCCCCACCCCCTGGCAACGGCCCGGGGGGCGGTGCCGGCTCTCTCCCCTTAGCGACAGGCCCCGCCCCCTGGCAACGGCCCGGGGGGCGGTGCCGGCTCTCTCCCCTTAGCGACAGGCCCCGCCCCCTGGCAACGGCCCGGGGGGCGGTGCCGGCTCTCTCCCCTTAGCGACAGGCCCCGCCCCCTGGCAACGGCCCGGGGGGCGGTGCCGGCTCTCTCCCCGTAGCGACAGGCCCCGCCCCCTGGCAACGGCCCGGGGGGCGGTGCCGGCTCTCTCCCCTTAGCGACAGGCCCCGCCCCCCGGCAACGGCCCGAGCCTGTGTTTGCTCCGCTCGGGGGGGGGGGCTCGGTTTGGGTGTTTTCTCTCCCCCCCCCCTCCCGCGCCGGGAGCTCCAGGCGGCTCCCGTACGGCTCCCGGGGCCTTCCCCCCTCGGGGGGCTCGGCCCGCCCCTTTCGCGGGGCGCTGTGGGAAGGGCGGGGGCGGGGCCCGGGGGTCGAAGAGCCCCAGCCGGGGCTCGGGCAGCTCTCGCTGCCCCCGGGCTCCTCTGCCGCCGGGGCTCCCGTGTTCCCTCGGGCGGTCGCAGCTCTGGGGCTGTCTCAGCCCCCCGGGCAGGCGTGCTCTGGCGCTTAGAGAAGCGGAGGCGTTGCCTGAGGTAAGGCTTCCAGAGCTTGGCGCTCTTTGGCAGCAGCTGTACTAGAAAGGTCCCTTGTGGCCTGCTTTGCTTTTTTTCTCCCGGGATGCTGTTTTGGGCGCTGAGGGGGCGGTGAGGCGGTTTAGTGGTATGGTGTTCTGTCTGGGGTTTGGTTTTTGCTTTGCTGGTTTTCTTCCCCCTTGTGAGATCATTTTATTCGTTTATCATTTCACATTATCATTTACCCCGCGCCATTTCCGTCCCCTCTGGGCAGCAGCGGATCCGCCGCTCGAGGGCGAGGAGCTGGGCCGACAACGGGCCGCTGCAGACTCTGGTCAGGGTACGAGGCTGCTCCCTGGGGAGCCGGCGCAGGGGGCGCGGAGGTACGCGCGGGCACTTGTCGGTGCCCCTGACCGGTGAAGGGGAGGTTAAATTGTAGGAGTGCAAATAAACACATATTATTTAGGGAGGAGTCGTGACTCAATTTAATCGCAGCTATTACTGAACAAACCAGGCAGTCATTATTCCTAATCTGTAATTAAAAAAAATAAAGGCAGTCCTTTTTTATGCCATAAATAGAGTTGCGAGTCATTAATAGCTCAATCTAAATGCAGCCGTTATTAAATCAACTGCAGGCATTAATGACTCCTGATCAGAAACAAAATAAGGAAATTTTAGAATCTAGAATGAAAATCGACCCGGAAAGCTAAATTGGGAGCGGGTAGTACTGAAATTGTAACAGGGCTGTTAGAAAGTTCAGAGGCAGCGACAGCTCCTGCTTCCAACCCAAGCAGTAAACGAAGCTTTGGGTTCTTAAATGAAGAGAAATAAAGGTGAGCTGTTAAACAGTGGCTGGGGTCAAGCGTAGCTATTAAGAAAATTTGCAGGTACGGGTGATTCCTGACCAGAACTAACAATTCCAGAAGATTTAGATTTAAAAATTACAAAGCTAATGGAGTGCCACAACCGCCCGGATGTAACCGCAGCCGCTTTGGGGGAATGCCCCAGCCCCCCCAGCCACCGCTATTAATTACTGCCAAGGAGAGCGAGAGTGAAAGTAGAAGCGGTGCAGGTGAAATGCGAGCAGTACGCTTTTCCTAAGTCATCCCTTCGTGTCAGGAGAGGAAAGCAAATGGAAAGAAGATGTTTGCAGGGGGTCTGTGCTGGGTTACCTGCGCGTCTCTTCCGTGCATCCTTGAGGAGACATTTAGCTCCTGTTGGGCGCTCGCAGGTGGGGACAGGGCGAGCTGGAGGCAGGATCGGTGCCGGCACTGGTAAAGGGACGGGCGACGAGCTGAGAGAAGAGGGGGCAAGGGCTGAAAAAGGGTCTCCAGTTCTGCAGGGAAGGCAGCGGGATGTGACTCGGCAACCGCTCTGACGAGTGCAGGGTCATTCGCTGCGATGAAGTCAGGGTCTGTGGCTGGCCCGGAGAGGCAGCAGAAATCCCAAACTCTTTGCGGGGGTACCGGCCAGATTAGGGCAACACCTGAACAGTAAAACCATTTAGGGGAAGCAGAGCTGGGCTGCACCGCGTGGCCAACCTCCCTCTTCTCCGTGAGTCCCAAAGGGGCAGCTCCAAGAATGTGCTGAGAATTAATGTCTTGCGCTAAAAATGAGACGCAAGTAGCACCCACCCGTGAATTTTATTTTCTCTCTCGCTCTGCGGCTCCTGCCTGCTTGTCTCTCCTCAGTGCGCACCTGCACCTGTGCTCGGATGGGGCAGCTGAGGGAAGGTGCTGCCATCTCCCCGGCCCCGGCGGACCGCCCCTCAGCTGTGTCCTCTGTCAGGGAGCGTCGTCATCTCTCCTGCCTCCCAGAGCGTGTCCTGTAGTGGCAGACGCGCGGGCTTTTCCCTGCACGCGCATACGGGAAGGGAAGGGAAGGGAAGCACAGTGAGAGCTGGGCTTGTCAAAGCGTAATGGGGGTGGTGGGAAGCGTAGCTAGAACCGGAGAGCTACAGCGCAAAAGCGAAGCGGACGGGACACAAAAGTAAAATGGTGCACAGGAATGCTGAGGAGAGAACTCCCGCAGCACGCAGGAAATCAGTGTCAGAATCTATTTTCTTCTGACTGCCGAATTAAAAATAATGGCACGCTTTGCAACGCTAAGCTCACTCTAATCGTCTGAACTGTTTCTTTCCAGCCCCCCCACTGCCCCCAGCACACCGTTCAGCCTCCTCAGCCTGAAATGCCTTGTTTTTCTGCTTTTTTTTTTTTTTAATGACAGGGCAACTTCTGTTCCCGAGGTGGTGCCTACAGTACAGCTATCTCTTCGAAGGCAGTTTGGTTTAGGTCAGAGAATGTTTAGCCTGGACTGAATCAGCCTCTGTTTCTGTTTCTGGAAATCGTCGGTCCTGTGCATCAAGCCCGGAAAAAAGGAAATATGAACCAAAGGACCTGGGGCCTGCAGGGCTAGGAAAATATTTGAGAAGAGGTTCAGCGGGGAAATGACTGTTTGTCTGTGGGGCGTCCAGGCAAGCAACCCAGCTGCTAGAAAGCGGCGCTGTCCCCAGGATGGCCTCGGCGGTCCCGTCGGAGTCGGGGGAACAAGGACAAGGCAGGGGGAAGCATCTGGCCTGCCGTGTGGACCGTGACTGTACAAAGCACGTGTGATGCACTGCAAGTTTACCTGTTTAAACTGTGAGTTAAAGAAGGTGTGCAGTTGCTTTGTAAACAGCCGACGCTCTAAAGCTACACCCATCTAATTGCTAGCTGTATTAAATCTATCGTATTGCTGTTTCTGCATTAAAAAATAAATAAAAAAAAACCACAACAAACCTATGTAAGCACTTCTAAGTACAATGGAAAACCACTGTTTAACGCGTGGCATGTGTGGGTGATTTTTTGGGGGCGGGGGGGTGGGGTGTATGAGAAAAACCTGCGAGAGACACACGCACACACGCACATGTCATGTTTAGCGCTCACCTAAACCCAAAAAAGAAAATCCACTCTTTATTTTGCAGCATTAGCTTCCAGCGCACAGCCTGAGCGCGCACCTCTGCTCTCACCGTCTGCTCCCTCTTCAACCGTGCGTGGCTGTCATCAGCTTGCACAGGCTTTGCTCGTGCAAGTTTCCGCGACGGCTTACGAGAAGGCAGGCAAACAGACCCAGCAAGACGCGTAGTGCCTTCCTCTATGGGCTCCGTCCAGCCTTTGTTAAAATGAGCAGAAAAGACATCTGCTGCTGCCTTTGCCCTGACTGACTCTTACAGAGAGCATCTGACTTGACCCGCAGCAAAGCGATGCCCCAGGCAGCAGCACGTATTGGCGCGGACCGCGGTTTCACCCACCTGCTTTACTGCGCCGGTCCTTTCCCGCGGCCGATGCCGCAGATGTGGCGCGGCCCACCCCCAGACCTCTTTACGAGGGTTCCCTGGGCTCTGCAAGTCGCCTGCTGGACGTGTTGCTGATTCAGGCACGGGCAAAGTCAGCTTCTTCGCTGGCCTCGGGCCAGGGCAGCCCCGTACCTGAGGGAAACTGAGAATATCTCCAGCGAGATCTCACCGGGAGGCTGGGACCTCGTCAGTAGGGGAGAAGGCCAAGCGACTGACACTGAAAGGGATCTCTTTGCTAGGCTGTAGATCGTAAAGTTAAAAAAGAAAACAAACCTGCCTTTTTTAAAATGCCCCCCTTTGAGTCTGCCACGTTTGATACAGATTTTTTAAATTGCAGGGTCTATCTCCTACAGGCCTCATGCAAAGGGAAGCGAGTACCTCTGGCTCTCAGGACAAGGGGGTCCCTCAGGAGCCCAGGTGCTCACGCCAGCCGGCATCTGGCACAGCACAGGGCAGGAGCTTTGGCAGTAGTACGTGAGCTGAGAATGAGAGTCCGGCAGCGCCGCACGCTTCTCCTGTGAGCCGCCGAGGCTCGCGCGCTGTGCCTTCCGCAAATAAAAGGCCAGAAGAGTCAGCATTTCTGCTAGTTCCAGCCTCATCCGCACCCTCGTCGGTGTAGCTGTAAGCAAGCGTCCCGTAGCGACTGGGAGCGTGGCAGCTGGGCTTCCTGCGCTGCCTTAGGTTGTGCCCTTGGAGAGACCCTTCTCCGAGCCCCGTGAGCCCCGGGGTGGGTGGGCTGCGGTGCCGTTCAACGCTGAATAGGCACGAAGGCCTGTAAACAAAATGTATTTATATCGCACCCGTACCCGGCAGCCAACCGCCGCTTTATTTACGTATTCTGCACCTCCTGCCGACGCTTTTAAACTTAGCCGATATTGCCGCAGTTTTCACTGATGGGGCAGGGGACTGCCACGCTGCAGGGGCAGTGTCTGGGTGTCTGCCACGGACACAGACGTCCTCAGCTGGGTAGGGACAGGGTGAGAGCTGGAACAACTCTGCTGACATGTACGGGCCGTCCCAGGGCAAGGCTCCTGGGTCTGGGGGCTGAAAGGCGAGCCGCGCTGGGTGGTTGGTGTGGGAGCTGTGGAGCAAGTAGGGGGGAAAAAAAGCAACAGGAAAAAACCATCCAAATGTTTCACAGCAGGTAGAAAGCTTGGCAGAAAGCAAACTGAATGCTGTAAAGACAAAAGCCGAAAGCCGGCTATGGACTGGACGAAAAGAGTCAGTGCCACGGAAGGAGGTTATTTCTTCCACTGACCGTAGGAGGCTTTTCTGTGAGAAAACACAACACCTCTTCTTTCGGCTACGGCGCGGTACCGCAGCAGTAACGGGCCAGAGCGTGCGAGCGCCTCTGGCAGTATCGGTAACGGCCGGGGCACGGCCGAACGGCCAGCCCACCTTCCGCACAAGGAGAACACCGTTCCCCTGGAACGCCACGCAGACCCAGGACGGGTACGGCGGAGGCCGAGCCCAGGCGCCCCCATTGCCAAGGACCACCTTGGCCTCGCAGCGTCTCACGCTGCGGGGTGTTTTGCAGGCCGTGGCTAAGCTCAGGCCCCCTGCTCGTGGCTGCCCCCGGTCCCCCGGCGCCGGTCGGGCCCCAGCCCCCAGCGCGGTGCGGCGCAGGGCAGCGGCCCAGCAGGGCGGCCCCACGGGCCCCAGCCCGCACCCCCCCCCCGTGCCTGCGGGCAGGGCCCCGCGGCCGCCGGCCCCTTCCTCCTCTGCTCGCTCCCGTCGCGGACGGCTCGGTACGTGTCACGAGCGGCAGCCCCGTTCAGCCGCTCCCGGAGGGCGCGCGGCTCTGCCCGGCCGTGACCGGGGCCCGCAGGGGTCTCTCGCTCGCCCGCTCGCCCCGAAAGGAGCCGGCCCCGAGCCGGCGCGTCCCGCCCCGCCCGGCCCTCGGCGCCCTCGCGAGCTGAGCGCGGCCCGGCCAGCAGGGGGCGCTGGCGCTCACCGGCTGGGCGCGGGGGCGGTCCGGCGCGGGGGCGGGGCCGGTGGGGGCCGGTCCTTCCGGCCGCCCTCTAAGGGCCGCCCCGCGGGGCCCGGGCTTCCGGTGGCGCGGCGCGGCGGAGCGGAGGTGGGAGAGGTGCGTGGGGCGGCCGGGTCGCGAGGGGTCTCTTTGCGGTGCCGGGGCCCCTCTGCGGCCCGGCGTGGGAAGCCCGTGGCCGGCGGAGACTGCTCGGAGCTGGGCGGGGAGCGCCGCGGCAGTCCGGCCGCAGGCAGCCATCCCCTGCGGTGGCCGGCATCCCCTCGGGACTCCTGGAGGCCTGGCGGCTCCCGATCCTCGTCTGCGGCAGCCGCCTGAGAGAGCAGCGCGGCCGTAGCCGGGGGCCGGAGAGCGCTGGTGGGTGAGTTCGGGCGGCGGGGAGGGGGGCTCCGTGCGGGCGGGGGGCGGGGGCCGGGCGCAGGCCGGGCCCCGCAGAGAAGCCCTGGTCGGGCATCGTTCGCTTTTGCACAATGTAGGGCTCTCCCCGGTTATTTTTTGTGTACTGAGTTTTGGGTCACCTGAAACCCTTTGGCCGGGGAGGTTTGGTGCGGGGAGATGGCAGGTCTGGAGCCTGAAAGATCTCCGGTAGGGGGTGGGGGAGGTATTTCTTGCCTTAAAACTCTGGGCCCACCTCGTGTGTCATGTCGTGAGTCTCGTGACTGTGGCAAATGGCTCAGTCAGGCGTTTTCTGATAAATAACTTCTGAACGTGTGCGTGTGTAGGCACGGGGAGATTTGTGCAGGGTGACGGAGCCCCTTGTGCTTCTGTGCTAATGTCTACCTGTTCTAGATCTCCAGTGTTGGAAAGCCTTTGTTTAGTGCCTGGTTGTGCCTGCGTAACAAATGTTTTAGCTGCTGATGTGTTATACCTCTGCTGTGAACTTTTTCCTGGGTGGCTTGATTGTTTCTGGTTGTCCGTGTAAATCTAGGCAGCTATTTTCTGCCCGGTGGTGATGCCTATCGCTTTGGATAACAAAGGGCAGGAGAGCAATAAAGAAAAAGGTGATCTGTCTGCTGCAGCTCCTTGGAAACGATTCGTTCCTTATTTTCTGCCCTTGGGTAGGTGTTGTGCTTTCCAGCTAACGCAGCCTCTCCTGTGCCTGTCCACGCCGTGCATTTTTGTCCTGCCCTTGCTTGAAAAGGCTCTCCTTGCCTTCCTCCTCTCTGCTGCAGTTGGCTTAATCTCTCGCTGCTGCTGCTGCTGGAAGAGGGATAAAGGGAGTGTTGTCGATGGGGTTGTTAAAAGCTTTTTCGCGGGCTGTAACGCGCGGGAAGGGGTGGGCGGGGGGGGCAACTCAGTACGGGGGAGGGGGGAGGATCAGGCTGCGGGGAAAATGGGAAACCAACATCACCTTCCCCTCCTACGGCGCAGCCCGGCCGCACGGCTCCCCGGGGATGCCCCTGCCCGCGGGTGTACCGTGTGTGCGCCCCCCGCGTGGGGCGGGGGACGACGACACACACCCCCACACCGTCGGCGGCACTGGGGCAACCCCTGCCCCAGGGCTCCGCGCTCGTACCCGGCTCTCCCCGCTCCGGCACGGCACGGGGCTGGACGCACCGAGGAGACCCCGGGGCGGCTTCTCGCGGCTGGGTGAGAACAGGGCCCGGCCCCGAGCAGCAGAGCGGGCACCGCCGGTAGCTCGGAGGAGCGGGGCCGGCTCGGCTCGAGGCGTCGGAGCGAAAAGGGACGAGAACCGGCCCGGAGCGTCCGGGGGTTGCGGGGGGGCGGCGGATGGTCCGGTGGCCGGGTTCGGCTCCGTGCCGGGCCGTGGGGCAGCCGCAGCCGCGCCGGGGGGCAGGTGAGGAGCCGCGTGCGTGGCTGGGCGCGCTGTGGGTCGGCGGGTTTCGGCTGTGGGGTCTCCCGGTCCGCGGAGTCCCCGGGGGGGGGGGGGGGTTGCGGGCAGCAGCGGCCCCGGGCCGAGCGCTGTCGTGGGTCGGTGGTTGGGTTTTGGGGCCGAGCCCGTGCCCGGCCGTGGGGAAGTAGGGGCAGCCCCACCCGGCTCTCGGCTGCTCCTCGTCGGGGTCGGGCGGCGGCGGCGACCCCGGCGGGGGCTCCTGCGGTGCCGGGCGGGTCCCCCCTTGGCCGCGAGGCAGGCAGGGACCCCGGCTGCTGCCGCCGCGGTTTGCTGGAGGCGGGCTGGGCCCGGCCCCCTGTGGGGTTGGGGTGCGGGCCCGGCGGTGCCGGGGAAACGAGGCCTGCGAGAGCAGGAGGAAAGCGCTGCCGGGCCGGCGCTGGGCTGCCCCGCCGGGGTGCGGGGCCGGGCCCGCGCAGTTCAGTTCCCGAGGCCTCCCCGACAGTGCCCGCGTGGGCCGTGGGGGTGCGGGGCTGCGGGGTGGCTGCGCTCTCCGCGGCCCTGAGCGTTGCCCGTGGGGACTGCGGAGGGGGCCGGGACGCAGCCAGGCTCAGCTGGTTTGGTCCCTGAGCGGGGAGAGCGCAGCTCTTCTGTTCCTGGGCCGTGAGAGCAGGCTCCTGTGGCTGACGCCGGGGCCCTGAAACAGATCGAGTCGTGCGTTTTGAGGGCCTGACCGAGGGGACTAAGTCGTGTGGTTTGGGGCTGAGGAGCAGAGGTCGAGTGCTGCATTTTTGGGACTTGAGAACAGGCTCAGCAGCTGGGCTTTTTAGCTCAGAAACGGTCCCAAAGTGAGCTGGTTTGGGGGCCAAAAGCAGAAGCCGGTTTGGCTGCTTGTGCAGGCTGGGGGGTTGGGGTGGGGTGGGGGCATTGGGGGCTGCAGGGGAAAGCAGGGGTTGGGCAGGGTACGCGGACCCTCCCCGGAGGTGGGGGTCCGGTCACATCGGACCCCGAAGTTCGGGAGGCCGGCATGCACCAGAGCGAACTCGCCACCTGAGGCGGGTCTCTGGAGGAAGGGTGCTTTTTGGATCCAGCGTAGCGCACCCTCTTTGGGTCCAGCTCTTCTTTCTGTGCTGCTTAGGATAGTTATTAACCAATTAATTAATCATACAAACTAAGTCACAGCAGCTCTATCGGCTCCATCGTGGTTCGGAGCTCTGAATCAGTTTCATTTGGTGTCTAACACGTTTTTTTCCCCAAGGAGAGGCTAAGTTTCAAAGTTAGTTCTCACAAGTGTGTCAGTCGACAAAATTGAGTTATGATTATTAAAACCACAAAGGTGACAGGAGTCTCACAGATCTGGTCTATTTCTGAAAATGTATTCATCCCATGCAGATGTCGTCGGGATACAGATCATCTGCATCTTCATGCTCTGACAAGACAAGATGCTGAGACAGGGATGAGCTCCAAAAGGACTGCTGAAAAGAAAAAAAAAACCGCACTCCACAAAGTCATGGGGGGTTTATTTTTGCGTTTGGGGGGGCGGGGTGGCTTTAACAAAAGAGTGCAGTGTTGGCTGGCAGCAGCCTGCAGGGCATTTTTGCTGCCTGATCTCTCCTTTTCTTCTCTTCCACTCCTCTTTCAGGGCTGTAATTGTCATTTGGATAGTTTTAGAAGAGCAGTTAAGTTCCTCGCCTGTGTCAATGTGCTGGTAATACCAGGAAGGTGAACGGTTGAACCGGTCGGGCGGGTGGGAATAACTTGGCTGCAGGTAGAACTTCTGAGGGAAGACCAGCAAAACCAGGAAGCAAATAGCAAGTTCCCCAAAAATGTGCGGGTGTCAAACACGTAAGAGTTTCATTGCCGAATGTTTTTGGGAATATGTTCCAAATGGCTATTTTTGGTAAACATAAATTTTCAGGAGATTCAGGGTTGTGTGTGGCAAAACATGTCCCTCTGTTTTTGTGTCCTGCCGCACAAACGGCGGGCGGCAGGGCTCTTGTTCCCCGCTCTCGATATTGCCCCAGCAGGGCTGCGATACTTAGACCTAAGTGGGGATGGGTTTAGGAGTGGAAGGCGAGGGAACGCCTGTGTTCTGTAAGGGCTGTGAATGCTGACCCTTTGTCTCCGTCTGCCGCTTTTCCTGTGCGGGTGATGAAGCTGTTTTACTTTTCTCTGTTGTTCCTGGTCTAAATAGTTGCAAGGCTGTCGCCGCTGTGGGTGTGCAATTTGTGTTGCTGTGTTTCTGTGGAGTCCTAGCCACGGCTCGCTTCTAGTGTGGCCAAGGGTCAAGGTAGGGCTTTCAGCTTAAAGCTTCAGAAGCGCTGCGCGCTGGGATGGGTGTAGGTGAAACTGCTGTTGCGCCTGCAGCTGTGCTCGCAGGGATGCTGGGCGGCTCCGCATCAGACCGGCGAGGTGCCCGTGGACCTCCGTCGGGCTGCGCCCTGGGTGCGCGAGCGTGCCGTGGGTTTGCTGTTCCGGCTTGTACGTGCGAGGGCTTAACGTTTGATTTAACGCATTTCCTTTAACGGCAGGCTGTAGTTGGGCTCTAGATGGTATTCCTACGGGGGCGCAAGAGCTGTGGAATGGTTAAGCTGTTGCTGTGCCTCCAGGTGACTTGTTCAGTAACACTGTTTTTCCAGGTGCAGGTGGATGAGTCGTGCAGGGCAACGGAGGAGAGCCCAGGGGAGCGCTGTAAGAAGGTGAGTCTGTGTGTAGTACTGGAGGGAAGATGTGACTGATGGCTATAGGGCTCCATTATGGGTTTTACTCTTTTTTTGTGTGTGATCTGAGGGTGCTAAGCGATGAGCCGAGCGTGATCTGGGCCCTGGAGGTGAGTCAGGCAAGGTGACCGGTGCTTGGTGGGCTGGAGTAGGTGTTCTTTTTCAGGTTATTCAGGTTTTTTTTTCCCTTGTCTTCACTTTCCCATCCCAATTTGGGGCCGATTCCCTCAAACGGGGACTTCCCCCTGTGGGGCTGCTTATGCAGCCTGGGAGCTGCTGCCTGGGCACAAAAATACCTCAAACCCCCTGACTCTGGGTCTGCAATGGGGGGTGAAAAAAACAGAAAGAATTCTGGTGGAAAGAAAACCACTTGGGGCTTCTGGGAAAGCCAACTCCAGCTGGATTTGTGCAGCTGGAAAGGAAAAAAAGGGTGGTGGTGGGGAAGGAACAACCACCTAAAAGCACCCACCAACCATTCTCATGCACAAAACGGAAAGTGAAAATGACCATTTTTTGTAGGGTAAAAGCACAAAAAGTCCCCACAGAACTCAGTAGTTTGGAAAAGCAACCCCAATTATTACGTTATGTAAAGAAGGCAGGGGAAAAAAAGAAAACCACAACAAAACCCTATCACAACCCTGATGCCACATGCCTACAAGCAGTTCCTGGGGCTTATTCTGCGGGGGTGGGGGACCCAACCTTGTTCCCCAGGTTTGCTGTGCTGCTTCTCCTCCCTCGGGCATGGCGGGGGCGGGCAGTGGCATGGACAGTAGCAAGCACCAGATTTTTGTAAGCAGTCGAGAGGAAAGGACTGAAATGCTCGAGACGCTTTGCTGTTTGGTGCAGAGGCAATGAACGGTGCTGCCGGGGCTGCGAGGCGGAAAGGTGCAGAGGAATAGAAGCTCTGTGGATGCAGCCAAGTTACGGTTTCTGGATGGTATTAATCGAGAAGAGTAATTCAGATAATGCTGCTGCCCAGCGACCAGAGTTGGGTACTGAGCCCGGGAGCCGCGCACGCGCGGTGGCGTCCCTGTGATCCGCATTGCTCTCTCCGCAGGTGACAGCCCTGCGATGCTGCGGTGCCTGCGAGGTGATGCCGCCGTGCTCGTTGCTGCTTCCTGGTAAGGAAAGGCCTCCTCCGCTCCTGCTGCAGCGTGGTGGTGTGTCGGACACGATTCCCTGTGTCGGGTGAGGCCTAGGGCTGCCGGCGAGGTGAGCGAGCCCCTTTGGTGGGTGCAGGGGTGTCTCCTTGTGTGCCTGCACTACTGGGGCTGGTGGGATGGGAAGCTTCAAACGACCTGCCGAGGCAGGCTTCTGGTATGCTAAAGGCGAGCGGGTGAGGGCAGCCCCAGGAGTTACCCGGGAGCTGATAGAAGGGAAGAGGGAAAGGAGGAGGAGGATGATGACCTTTTCCCCCTGCCCAGGGTGCAGAAGATAGCCGACTCCCCAGCTCACCAGAGCTCCCCCTCAGCCTCCCCTGGCCCCCCTTGCCCCCCCGTGCTCCTGCCCCCAGCTCCGGCACGAGCGAGCTAGGCTACGTGCCTAGGAAGCCTCATCTCGTAAGAGCTGTAAGACACCCTTGTATTCTCTTCAGGTGGAGGATGGCCTAGAGTCTGGAGCTGCAGAAGAGGCAGGGAGGAGAGGAGGGGAAAGAAGCATCTGAACGGCTAAATTGTGCCAGCAGCGCTGAGAGCGAGAGTCGCGGTGAGTCCTGGGCCACTGGGGCCCCGTTGCCTCTCTTGTGCATCCTGGGCCCTCCCTGTCTCTCCCCCCTGGCCCCCTCTCTTTCCTTACCTGCTGCAAAATTATTTTTAGGTTTTTTTTTTTGCGTCCCCCCGCCCCTTCTTTCTCCATCTCGCTCTGAGTGGCTCCCTGCCTCCCCGTCTTTTTGGTCCTCCCTCTCTCTGTCCTGTAGCCTGTGGCTACTTGTTCTTTCTCCGCCTCTCTCTGCCTGGCTCTGGCTCCGTTTTTATTTTTTTATTCCTCCTGCTCTGTTCTGTAGCCTGTCGGTATTTTGTCTTTCTCTGGCCCTCTTGGTCTGACTCCGTGTGTTACCGAAAAACGCGGTAAAATCGGAAACAACTCCTCAACGCCGATTTAGTATTAAAGAGCAGGCGTTCTTTGTTCACGGCGCCAGATGCACGGGGGATCGCTCCTCCTGGCGTGCGTACCTCACACACCTTTCCCGTAGAATTTGTAGATCAAAATTTTACGTATTCATACATATTCATTATCGTCCTGTCTACTGATCGGTACAAACTTGCTCGTTCCGTATGTAAATCACTGCGCAGGCTCGGTGGTGGTCCGTGAGTCGGTGGTCGCGATCTCCCCCTGCCAGAATTGCCTTTTACCTTCTTGGCTCTTAATCTTGGCAGTCTTGGCTAGTTTTCTCAGTGCGCTACACGAAACCGCGTTTTGTCATCCTTTTCTGACAGAAGCACGTTGTCTGTTGTTCTGCTGACATTAACGATCGCCTAGGGACTAAAATGCAGATCGACAGATGCGCTGATTCGTACGCTCCGTGTTCCCGTAATGGAACACCGTCTCTGGTTGGTTGATTTCATCGCTTTGGTTACATTTCCCCCCTTTGGAAGTTTTGAAATAATCATTTTCTCAATACTTCCATCCTAGATCAATAATATTCCACTATGTCAGTTCAGTGTTTGGTTCATCTTCTCAAAGTTTTCACTTGATTGTGGTCTCTAGGGCATATGCAGGTTCCATTTTATACCCAAAATTTTATTAATTTGTTGAACTACCTCTGCAAAAAAATGTGGTCCTCTCCCAGAGGACATTCCTGTTGGCACTCTAAATCTTGGTATTATTTCTTTCAGCAACATTTTAACTACTACTCTAGCTTTGTTGGTGCAGCACGAGAAAGCTTCTGGCCAACTAGAAAATTTGTCCATCATCACTAACAAATACTGCTATATCTATTTTGTCTGGGTAACTCAGAGAACTTAATTTGCTAATAATTTCCGGGAGAATTTTTTGTTTTGTTACTCCTAAAGGTGGTTTCCTTTGGTTCAGGGGATTATTTCTAGGACAGATTGGACACTTAGCTACCATGGGTTTAATTATTCTTGTCATGCCTACACACGCTACAGATGCTTTTAAACTCAAAACCGTAGCATCTACACCCTAATGTGTTTGCTCATGCTTTTCTTTTGCAAGTTCTGTCATAACTTGTGGGGTTGTTATTATTATTACTTGTTTTTCTGGTGTTACCTACCATCTCTCTGTGTTTTGTGATGCTTCCAATTGTTCTGCTAATTGCTCATCCAATTTATTATAATAATCTCGGTTTCAACTTTGGAATTCCGATCTGTTTTACTGGTACTAGTGCAAGGATACCTTGCTCTGCAGTCCTCTTTGCAGCTTTATCTGTCAATCGTTTGCTTATGTTTACAGCCGTCTGGCCGAATTGATGAGCTTTGCAACGCTTTACCGCCACTTCTTTTGGTTTCTGCACGTCTTCCGGAAGTTGGAGAATGTCTTCTTTATGCTGTATCAATGATTCTTGGGCTGATGGCAGTCCTTTTTCCTTCCCAGTAGCTCCATGATCGTGGATCACACCAAATGCATGTTTGGAATCAGTCTAGATATTTATCCTTCGTCCTTCTGCCATTCGCAGAGCTCGCTTCAACGCTACCAATACTGCTTTCTGTGCTGAGGTGTTCGCAGGCAGCGCCCCTGACTCCATTCCCTCGGCGGTGATAACGACAGCATATCCGGCCATTCTCTTCTCGCCCAGAGCTGCTTCCATCTGTAAACAACTCCAGATCAGGATTTTCCCAGAGGTTTGTGTCTCAGGCCTGGTCTGCTGGAATAGACTTGTTCAATAGTTAGCAAGCGATCGTGTTCGAAATTGTCCGTAAGGTTTTCTGTTGTTAAAAACATACAGGATTCAGTATAGCAGTAGTCTTCGATTCCACATGGTCTTGTTCTAACAGAACAACTTGATATTTCAACATTCTGCTAAGGGATAGCCAACGACCCCCCTTTTGTTCTAAAACAGTCACCGCTATGTGCGGGACACATACTGTCATCTTTTGTCCCATTGTTAACTTTGGGGCTTCCTGGATCGGCAGCGCTGCTGTTGCCACTGCCCGTAAACATCCAGGCCATCTTTTACTCACGTGGTCGAGTTGTTTGGAGAAGTAGCCCACGGGTCTCTTCCAGGTTCCCAGTCGCTGTGTCAGCACTCCAAGGGCTAAATGTTGTCTTTCGTGGACAAACAGCTCAAAAGGTTTAGCGAAATCGGGTAGGCCTAATGCAGGGGCCATCACTGAGGCTCTTTTCAGTTCTTTGAATGCCGTTTGGCATCCGGGCGTCCAGGTTAAATATTTATCCTTTGATTCTTTCAGTGCCTCGTATAATGGTTTTACATACAGTCTGTAGTTCAGAATCCAGAGCTGACGCTATTTCACTATTTTCAGAAAAGCTCTCAGTTCCTTCGGGCCGCAAGGTTCGGGAATTTGACAAATAGTTTCTTTCTTTTCACTTTCTAATTGTCTTTGTCTCTGAGATATTTCAAATCCTAAATAAATGGCTGTTGCTTCTCCTATTTGGGTTTTGTTTCTGGAAACTCCGCATCTTCCTTGGCCCAGAAAATTTAAAAATTTCAAAACATTATTCTTTACTTTCTGCCACTATCAGAATGTCGTCTGCATTCTGTAACAGTATGCCTCTCCCTGGGTTCTGTTTTTTCTAGACATTTCTATATTTCTAATTTTTTTTCTTGCCAGCTGAGTCCCAAATATCGTAGGACTAATTTTAAATCCTTGTGGAAGTACGGTCCATGTTAGCTGTGTCTTTCATTCTGTGGTGGGGCTTTCCCATTCCAAAGCAAATAGGCTTTGACTTTTTATGCCTGGAGGTATGCAAAAGAAGGCATCCTTCAAATCTAGTACAGTAAACCATTTATGCTCCTCCTTTAAAAGAGGTCAGTAAAGTGTATGGATTAGCTACTACCGGATGTAGATCTTGGACCACCTGAGATATAGCCCTTAAATCGTGAACCAGCTAATACTCTTTGCCTCTAGATTTCTTTACTGGCGGCACAGGAGTACTATATTCTGATTCACATTCTACTAAGAGCTCATATTCTGAAAAAAATTTATAATTAACTTCTCTAATCCTTTTCGAGCCTCTCGCTTAATACGGTATTGTTTTTGCCTTACCGGCTTGGCTCCAGGCTTTAAGGTTACTTTTACCGGCTCTGCCCGCTTAGGTCGCTCCGGAGCTCCGCTCGCTCAAACCAAAGGAATTACTACGTTTTCCACTTCTTCGGGAACCTGTTCCTCCCTGGAGGAATCCTGTAACATAAACGCTCTCGCCTCTGTGGCTTTTGATTCTGTTCTGGTATTAGTAATTTAATCTCTCCATCTTTAAAAGTTACTTGAGCATCTAATTTACTTAATAGATCTCATCATAACAGAGGCAGTGGACATTCAGGCATATACAGAAACTGGTGAGTTGCCCATTGCTTCTCCAATTTAAACTTTAATGGCTCTAAGAAAGGCTAATTTTTCTTTGCCCTGTCGCACTAACAACACCTACTGGTTTATGATCAACTTTCTCTTTACGTGTATTCAATACCAAAGAAGTGGCTCCCGTATCTACCAAAAATTCTATTTCTTCATTCCCTAGCTTCAGTGTAACCAGGTGTTCAGCTAGGGTTGATTCCTCTGGTCTCCTTCATGCCAAGCTACTTCAAGCATTTTACCCAGATCTCTGGATTCAGGTTCTTCTAGTTTCTGAAGGTTTTTTTACTCCCCCCCCCACCCCCCCCAATCTGGGGCTGATTGTCTTATGAATATAGAGACCAACTGAATTGCTTTTTCTGTGTTTTTCTGGGTTCAAATGAGTATATTTTCTGGTGGTCACCTTCAGCCTTTCCATAAAGGCTGAAGGGGGGGACTCCTTTAATTCTTGTCTCACTTAATAAATGGGTCAAAATTTATGGCTTTTGGCATTGCATGTCTTACTCCAAATAAAATCTGTCTCTGACATCTAGTCAACATTCCCCTGGGTCCTGGCTGATTAGGGTCCCACTCGGGATTTGTAGATGGAAAATTCTTATTCGTTGTTCTCTGTAAATTCCTGTTAGCATGTGCTCCCTGCACCTGCCTTCTGGCTGTATTCAATACTATTTTCTTGTCAGTTCCATCAAGTGAAGTATCCAGTATCACAAGTAGAGCAACACTTCAAGTTCTCACCACATTTTCCTCTTTTCAGAAACATTGCCGTAGAATCCTGTGGACATATCTCACGCTGTTTCTGCCACTCTGGATGATTCCACAGTGTAAAGAACAAATCAACATATGCCACTTCTTCCCATTTGCCTTCCCTTTTTACAAAGCAACATTAATTGCAAGATGGTATGATATTGCAATGTCTCCTGTTCTGGCCATTCGTGCCCACCTTCCAATTGATACGTTGGGCACCAATGATTGCAATATTCAATTAATGGTTTCCGAGTTAGTGGGTCATCACCCCCGATGTCTTTCCAGTGCTTCAAAGTACATCCCAAAGGTGTTCTCTGTGGGATAGGTTTCTTACTCAGAAATGCTCCCATCTCCCAGTCGACTAGCAGTTGTGATAGTGCACTATCACAAATAGTAGTCAGAGGGACTCCAACCCCCATTAGAGGTCTCACTGGGATCTGTAGCCCCCTGCTAGATATCCCTGGAGACTTCAACCCCCTGTTGAAGACCCCCCTACCCTCGGGTCCCGCTCCACAGGCTTTCGCCTAGCAGAGACTTACCAACCGAGGTACCTCTTGGCCCCAACCCTGCGTGGCTTTTGCCGCGCCTTACGGGCAGGCCTGTGGGACTCAAACCCACTATCCTATCCTATGTGGGAAGCTAACGCCACATATTATTCTACCTAAGTTTCTTCGTAAACGAATGCCTTGTTTACTTCAGTCCAGGGGATCTTTCTCAGAATTCTCTGGCCTGGGGATCGGAAGCTCTCCCCAAGAATTCCTTGGGGCTGGCTGCAGGTCCCACGGTCCTGCGGATCCGTCGAGATTCAAAAGCAGGTTCCCATCTGGGGTGCCAAAACTGTTACCAAAAAACACGGTAAAATCGGAAATATCTATTCAACACCAATCTAGTATTAAAGAGCAGGCGTTCTTTATTCACGGCGCCAGATGCACGGGGGATCGCTCCTCCTGGCGTGCGTACCTCACACACCTTTCCCGTAGAATTTGTAGATCAAAATTTTACGTATTCATACATATTCATTATCGTCCTGTCTACTGATCGGTACAAACTTGCTCGTTCCGTATGTAAATCGCTGCGCAGGCTCGGTGGTGGTCCGTGAGTCGGTGGTCGCAATCTCCCCCTGCCAGAATTGCCTTTTACCTTCTTGGCTCTTAATCTTGGCAGTCTTGGCTAGTTTTCTCAGTGCGCTACACGAAACCGCGTTTTGTCATCCGTTTCTGACAGAAGCACGTTGTCTGTTGTTCTGCTGACATTAACGATCGCCTAGGGACTAAAATGCAGATCGACAGATGCGCTGATTCGTACGCTCCGTGTTCCCGTAATGGAACACCGTCTCTGGTTGGTTGATTTCATCGCTTTGGTTACATTTCCCCCCTTTGGAAGTTTTGAAATAATCATTTTCTCAATACTTCCATCTTAGATCAATAATATTCCACTATGTCAGTTCAGTGTTTGGTTCATCTTCTCAAAATTTTCACTTGATTGTGGTCTCTAGGGCATATGCAGGTTCCATTTTATACCCAAAATTTTATTAATTTGTTGAACTACCTCTGCAAAAAAATGTGGTCCTCTCTCAGAGGACATTCCTGTTGGCACTCTAAATCTTGGTATTATTTCTTTCAGCAACATCTTAACTACTACTCTAGCTTTGTTGGTGCAGCACGAGAAAGCTTCTGGCCAACTAGAAAACTTGTCCATCAGCACTAACAAATACTGCTATATCTATTTTGTCTGGGTAACTCAGAAAACTTAATTTGCTAATAATTTCCGGGAGAATTTTTTGTTTTGTTACTCCTAAAGGTGGTTTCCTTTGGTTCAGGGGATTATTTCTAGGACAGATTGGACACTTAGCTACCATGGGTTTAACTGTTCTTGTCATGCCTACACACGCTACAGATGCTTTTAAACTCAAAACCGTAGCATCTACACCCTAATGTGTTTGCTCATGCTTTTCTTTTGCAAGTTCTGTCATAACTTGTGGGGTTGTTATTATTATTACTTGTTTTTCTGGTGTTACCTACCATCTCTGTGTTTTGTGATGCTTCCAATTGTTCTGCTAATTGCTCATCCAATTTATTATAATAATCTCGGTTTCAACTTTGGAATTCCGATCTGTTTTACTGGTACTAGTGCAAGGATACCTTGCTCTGCAGTCCTCTTTGCAGCTTTATCTGTCAATCGTTTGCTTATGTTTACAGCCGTCTGGCCGAATTGATGAGCTTTGCAACGCTTTACCGCCACTTCTTTTGGTTTCTGCACGTCTTCCGGAAGTTGGAGAATGTCTTCTTTATGCTGTATCAATGATTCTTGGGCTGATGGCAGTCCTTTTTCCTTCCCAGTAGCTCCATGATCGTGGATCACACCAAATGCATGTTTGGAATCAGTCTAGATATTTATCCTTCGTCCTTCTGCCATTCGCAGAGCTCGCTTCAACGCTACCAATGCTGCTTTCTGTGCTGAGGTGTTCGCAGGCAGCGCCCCTGACTCCATTCCCTCGGCGGTGATAACGACAGCATATCCGGCCATTCTCTTCTCGCCCAGAGCTGCTTCCATCTGTAAACAACTCCAGATCAGGATTTTCCCAGAGGTTTGTGTCTCAGGCCTGGTCTGCTGGAATAGACTTGTTCAATAGTTAGCAAGCGATCGTGTTCGAAATTGTCCGTAAGGTTTTCTGTTGTTAAAAACATAGCAGGATTCAGTATAGCAGTAGTCTTCGATTCCACATGGTCTTGTTCTAACAGAACAACTTGATATTTCAACATTCTGCTAAGGGATAGCCAACGACCCCCCTTTTGTTCTAAAACAGTCACCGCTATGTGCGGGACACATACTGTCATCTTTTGTCCCATTGTTAACTTTGGGGCTTCCTGGATCGGCAGCGCTGCTGTTGCCACTGCCCGTAAACATCCAGGCCATCTTTTACTCACGTGGTCGAGTTGTTTGGAGAAGTAGCCCACGGGTCTCTTCCAGGTTCCCAGTCGCTGTGTCAGCACTCCAAGGGCTAAATGTTGTCTTTCGTGGACAAACAGCTCAAAAGGTTTAGCGAAATCGGGTAGGCCTAATGCAGGGGCCATCACTGAGGCTCTTTTCAGTTCTTTGAATGCCGTTTGGCATCCGGGCGTCCAGGTTAAATATTTATCCTTTGATTCTTTCAGTGCCTCGTATAATGGTTTTACATACAGTCTGTAGTTCAGAATCCAGAGCTGACGCTATTTCACTATTTTCAGAAAAGCTCTCAGTTCCTTCGGGCCGCAAGGTTCGGGAATTTGACAAATAGTTTCTTTCTTTTCACTTTCTAATTGTCTTTGTCTTTGAGATATTTCGAATCCTAAATAAATGGCTGTTGCTTCTCCTATTTGGGTTTTGTTTCTGGAAACTCCGCATCTTCCTTGGCCCAGAAAATTTAAAAATTTCAAAACATTATTCTTTACTTTCTGCCACTATCAGAATGTCGTCTGCATTCTGTAACAATATGCCTCTCCCTGGGTTCTGTTTTTTCTAGACATTTCTATATTTCTAATTTTTTTTCTTGCCAGCTGAGTCCCAAATATCGTAGGACTAATTTTAAATCCTTGTGGAAGTACGGTCCATGTTAGCTGTGTCTTTCATTCTGTGGTGGGGCTTTCCCATTCCAAAGCAAATAGGCTTTGACTTTTTATGCCTGGAGGTATGCAAAAGAAGGCATCCTTCAAATCTAGTACAGTAAACCATTTATGCTCCTCCTTTAAAAGAGGTCAGTAAAGTGTATGGATTAGCTACTACCGGATGTAGATCTTGGACCACCTGAGATATAGCCCTTAAATCGTGAACCAGCTAATACTCTTTGCCTCTAGATTTCTTTACTGGCGGCACAGGAGTACTATATTCTGATTCACATTCTATTAAGAGCTCATATTCTGAAACAAATTTATAATTAACTTCTCTAATCCTTTTCGAGCCTCTCGCTTAATACGGTATTGTTTTTGTCTTACCGGCTTGGCTCCAGGCTTTAAGGTTACTTTTACCGGCTCTGCCCGCTTAGGTCGCTCCGGAGCTCCGCTCGCTCAAACCAAAGGAATTACTACGTTTTCCACTTCTTCGGGAACCTGTTCCTCCCTGGAGGAATCCTGTAACATAAACGCTCTCGCCTCTGTGGCTTTTGATTCTGTTCTGGTATTAGTAATTTAATCTCTCCATCTTTAAAAGTTACTTGAGCATCTAATTTACTTAATAGATCTCATCATAACAGAGGCAGTGGACATTCAGGCATATACAGAAACTGGTGAGTTGCCCATTGCTTCTCCAATTTAAACTTTAATGGCTCTAAGAAAGGCTAATTTTTCTTTGCCCTGTCGCACTAACAACACCTACTGGTTTATGATCAACTTTCTCTTTACGTGTATTCAATACCAAAGAAGTGGCTCCCGTATCTACCAAAAATTCTATTTCTTCATTCCCTAGCTTCAGTGTAACCAGGTGTTCAGCTAGGGTTGATTCCTCTGGTCTCCTTCATGCCAAGCTACTTCAAGCATTTTACCCAGATCTCTGGATTCAGGTTCTTCTAGTTTCTGAAGGTTTTTTTACTCCCCCCCCCCACCCCCCCCCAATCTGGGGCTGATTGTCTTATGAATATAGAGACCAACTGAATTGCTTTTTCTGTTTTTTTCTGGGTTCAAATGAGTATATTTTCTGGTGGTCACCTTCAGCCTTTCCATAAAGGCTGAAGGGGGGGACTCCTTTAATTCTTGTCTCACTTAATAAATGGGTCAAAATTTATGGCTTTTGGCATTGCATGTCTTACTCCAAATAAAATCTGTCTCTGACATCTAGTCAACATTCCCCTGGGTCCTGGCTGATTAGGGTCCCACTCGGGATTTGTAGATGGAAAATTCTTATTCGTTGTTCTCTGTAAATTCCTGTTAGCATGTGCTCCCTGCACCTGCCTTCTGGCTGTATTCAATACTATTTTCTTGTCAGTTCCATCAAGTGAAGTATCCAGTATCACAAGTAGAGCAACACTTCAAGTTCTCACCACATTTTCCTCTTTTCAGAAACATTGCCGTAGAATCCTGTGGACATATCTCACGCTGTTTCTGCCACTCTGGATGATTCCACAGTGTAAAGAACAAATCAACATATGCCACTTCTTCCCATTTGCCTTCCCTTTTTACAAAACAACATTAATTGCAAGATGGTATGATATTGCAATGTCTCCTGTTCTGGCCATTCGTGCCCACCTTCCAATTGATACGTTGGGCACCAATGATTGCAATATTCAATTAATGGTTTCCGAGTTAGTGGGTCATCACCCCCGATGTCTTTCCAGTGCTTCAAAGTACATCCCAAAGGTGTTCTCTGTGGGATAGGTTTCTTACTCAGAAATGCTCCCATCTCCCAGTCGACTAGCAGTTGTGATAGTGCACTATCACAAATAGTAGTCAGAGGGACTCCAACCCCCGTTAGAGGTCTCACTGGGATCTGTAGCCCCCTGCTAGATATCCCTGGAGACTTCAACCCCCTGTTGAAGACCCCCCTACCCTCGGGTCCCGCTCCACAGGCTTTCGCCTAGCAGAGACTTACCAACCGAGGTACCTCTTGGCCCCAACCCTGCGTGGCTTTCGCCGCGCCTTACGGGCAGGCCTGTGGGACTCAAACCCACTATCCTATCCTATGTGGGAAGCTAACGCCACATATTATTCTACCTAAGTTTCTTCGTAAACGAATGCCTTGTTTACTTCAGTCCAGGGGATCTTTCTCAGAATTCTCTGGCCTGGGGATCGGAAGCTCTCCCCAAGAATTCCTTGGGGCTGGCTGCAGGTCCCACGGTCCTGCGGATCCGTCGAGATTCAAAAGCAGGTTCCCATCTGGGGTGCCAAAACTGTTACCAAAAAACACGGTAAAATCGGAAATATCTATTCAACACCAATCTAGTATTAAAGAGCAGGCCGTGTTGTGGCGCAGAGCATGCCGGGAGCTGTAGTCCTTGTGGCGGGGGGCTGCCGGGCGGCCATGTTGTGGCGCAGAGCATGGCGGGAGCTGTAGTCCTTGCGGCGGGGGGCTGCCGGGCGGCCGTGTTGTGGCGCAGAGCGTGCCGGGAGCTGTAGTCCTTGTGGCGGGGGGCTGCCGGGCGGCCGTGTTGTGGCGCAGAGCGTGCCGGGAGCTGTAGTCCTGGCGCAGTGGCTGCCGGCCCTGTCACGTGGCTCGCCGGGGCGCGGCGGGAGGCGCGGTGTTCCGGCGCTCGGGTGCCGGGCGGCCGTGCCGCGTACGGTAGGCGCGGTGTATTTTTGGGGTTGGATTCGTGTTGATTTCTGGGGGCTTCCAGGTGCGGCCGCTCCCCGAGAAGCGGTGAGTTCCCCGGGAGCTGACAGAAGGGAAGAGGGAAAGGAGGAGGACCTTTTCCCCCTGCCCAGGGCGCAGATGATGGCCGCCGCCTCCCCGGCTCACCGGAGCTCCCGCTCAGCCTCCCCTGGCCCCCCCCTTGCCCCGTGCGCCTGCCCCCAGCCCCGGCACCTCCCCGTAAGCGTGCTGCGTAGCCCTTGGCCGCCCCCAGGCCCTGTCGTGAAGGCAGCGAGCCGGCCCTCGAGCGCACTGGATTCCCCCTCGGCGCAGGGGCCCTTAGCAGTAGCGCGGGGAAGGGGCGGTGTGTCCAGAAGCCCCTGCGCAAGGAGGGGCTTTGGCCAGGGTCGATCGACGGTAATGACGGTCGCTGTTTCTTCTTTCCCTCTCCCAGAGACCGTGCTGAGGACGTGGTTGTCTGTCCTTCCCCCGGGGATGCCGTTGACTGCGGCCGTCTCAGGCTTGCGTGGCTTCTCTCTGCCCGGCGTTGCCATCCTCGCAGCGCGGGGGCGAAAAGGGACACACAGAGCCCTTCCCGGCTGTGGACAGGAGCTGCCTCGGCTGAAGCTGGAGACGCCAACGAAAGGTAAAGCAGAAGAAACTGAAGGCGCTCTGGCTGCCAGCTGCCTTCCTGCCGCAGGCAAGAGAGAGCCTGTCCCTGCAGGTGAGGGAGGAAGGATCCCCCTTCGTAGCCCGCAGCGGGCCAGGCCACCAACGTGCACCGCAGGGTCTGTACGCGTAACCGGGAGTTGGGTACGGGCGTGTAGTGCACGAGCGAGCTAGGCTATGTGCCTAGGAAGCCTCATCTCGTAAGAGCGGTAAGACACCCGTGTATCCTCTTTAGGTGGAGAACGGCCTAGAGTCTGGAGCTGCAGAAGAGGCAGGGCGGAGAGGAGGGGAAAGAAGCATCTGAACGGCTAAATTGTGCCAGCAGCGCTGAGAGCGAGAGTCGCGGTGAGTCCTGGGCCACTGGGGCCCCGTTGCCTCTCTTGTGCGTCCTGGGCCCTCCCTGTCTCTCCCCCCTGGCCCCCTCTCTTTCCTTACCTGCTGCAAAATTATTTTTAGGTTTTTTTTTTTGCGTCCCCCCGCCCCTTCTTTCTCCATCTCGCTCTGAGTGGCTCCCTGCCTCCCCGTCTTTTTGGTCCTCCCTCTCTCTGTCCTGTAGCCTGTGGCTACTTGTTCTTTCTCCGCCTCTCTCTGCCTGGCTGTGGCTCAGTTTTTTATTTTATATTTATGGAGAGAGCATCGGGCGTCCTCCTGTCTTTGCAGGGCTGACCCTGAGGAAGTGTGGTCCGTCGGTCGATAGCATGAATATATATATATTTTGTGGGTGCACAAATCCTTTTCAGAGTGTCAGAGGGTAAGGGTTTTGTTCTGTTCAGCGTAAACATTGTTCTGTTTGGTGTATTTGTCGAAGATGAGAGTTTAGTGGGGGAGGTAGTCAGCTCTCTGGCTGGTTTGAGGTGGGCTATACGTGTTTGTCGGTCACCTCTCACCTGCCAGTTGTTTTGAACTAGTTTTATCTGGTTTTCCTTGGGAGTCACAAGGGGTTTGGGGCTCCCCGGTGGCGGGTGCTGTGGCCAAAAGAGAGAGCAGGGTCACAGAGTGCTTCATTTATGGGGCTGGCCTCGGCCATCTCCTGCACAAACTTCTGGTATGTAGCGATCGGGATTTGATTTCCTGAAGGAGAGGATGATGGAGCTCATCATAAGAGCATAATCATTTTCTCTTCCTTTGGCAGTACGGGCACCCGAGGGCCAGCCTGCTTTTGAGGAACAGCATGAGGATGTCGGTGTCGATGCTCAGCAGTGGAAGGAAGCTTCTTTTGGAGGCCAAGAAGATGAAGTGGAGTACTTATTTGTTGTGTTTGATTTTCATTGCGGGGATGGGGAGGGGTGGGACATGGAAAACGCGGTCCCAGGCAGGGGAGGTGTCTATGATGTGGGAGGCCGTGAGAGAGATCATGGACGCTGCTGGACAGGCGTTAGAACCCGTTGCTCAGGTTGGACGGACCCGGCAGAACCACTGCACCATCTTAAGTAACGCCTGCTCACATACTGAGATTTTGGTAGTTGCCCCCACATCCCCGTTGGCTTTTCCTCGTTGAGCTTGTATTTTGGCAAGAAGCGTCTCTCGTTAAGCGTTTGGGTCTAAGGGGTGTCCACGAGGCTACGTGGTGCCCATCCCCATGAGATTTTGTGACCATCAAGTGATATTCAGCATCCGTCTTATGCCCGTCTCCTGTAACTACTCTGCAGTTTTCACTTAAGGCTTGATAGCGCAGCGTTAGCTGAGGGCGGCATTTCCCGCGCTGGCCCCGCCACGCCGACGGCGTTTCCCCTGCCGGCCGCTGTCCGTTCCCTGTAACTGTGACTCTTGTCCTGGCAGAACCTTTGCCAAAGCCACCTTTGTGCTCCACAGCAGTCTGTTTTCTGTCTCGAGTATGTTTCTTTTCGGTATCGGCTACCCCAAAGCTGTGTACCGTTGGCTCAGGTCTCTCCGTGAGCTTCTGTGAGTAGAGAGAGCCTTCCTCTGTTTTTATCGATGCGTCTCCTGGGGTGGTTTTTTGTTGTCCTTTACAATTTAGTTTTGTCCCAGCTACTGAGGTGTTAATTTAGCTGCTTCGTACCGTTCCCGATACGCTTGTATATTTCCACGTTTCTTTTCATGTTTTTTGTCCTTTGAGACTGATTCAGTTCTGTTAAGGGACTGAGCGAGAGAGAGCGTTGAGGTGACTCCGAATGGTTGATGGTTTTACAGTAAATGATTTACTTTATAACCAGAGATAATTTTTGAGAAGGGGCTCTTAAAAGATTTCATTCTGCTTTGCCATTCTGCTGGCGTAGATGAGCCCCAGCCTTTCTTCGGGAGGCTCATTCTGCTCCTGGGCTTCTCTGGTACTGTTCCTTGAGTTGGTTGCAGGTTTTGAGCTGTCTAAGCTCTTTGGGTAGGTGTGTTTTGACATTTAGAGAGGGGGAGGTTTCTGGCTGAGGTAAGAGAGCAGTCAAAGTTGAGCAGCAGATATATATTAGGAAGTATACTTGTACGAGCTTTTGTTTTTCCTCGGGTCAGTAAGTTTGTGTTGGATGTTCAGGGGTAGCAAGATGGTCTAATAGTGTGTTTTGGATTGTTTGGTTTTGTGGGGGTGTTATGGTTTTGTCTGGGGTTTTTTTGGTGTTTTGTTTTTGTGTGTGGTAGGTTTTTTGTTTGGTTGGTTTTGCAGGAATTTTATGACTTGGCCGAGGGTAGAAGCGTATATTTTTCCCACCAGTTTTGCCTGTGTGTTGTGCAAGTTGTTGACGTTATCTCTCAATAGGACTGATGCTGAGATGCTGCGGTAGGGGTTAGGGTGAGCGTGTTGTACGCGTCTGTATGTGGAGCTCTAGCCTTCCTTCAGAAAGCAGCAGGGACGTAACGCATAGTGTGTGTCGGGGTACGGAACTGCTCGTCGCCTTTCCCGATCGCCCGCAGAGTACCACGTTGTCCCGAGAACCTTTGCAGCTTGCGGCAGGTCCCTCGTAGATTATAAGCATCGGGGCTTCCGTTATTTTGTGGGCCTGTAGAGAGCACGGAGTCTGCGGGAAGCCGGAAGGTGGGAGGTGCTCGCAGAGCGCGGGGCAGAGGTGGGAAGGGCAGCTCCCGAGGAGCGGCTGACAGAGGGGCTTTAGGGGTGCAAATACAGGGCGGGAGCTGTCGGGAAGGAGTGAGGTTCCTTCCCTGACAGTTCAGGAGGAGAGGAGGGGTTTTTGAAGTCTTGGTACCGGGGGATGGTTGGGAAAGGGGTGTTCAAGTGTTAGCTAATGGTCGCGTTCTGTGTGCAAGCAGCCTCCGGTAGCCCAGTCTCCTTCCCCGTATGTGTCAGCGCGGCCGCTCGAGCGTGCTGTCTGCCGAGAGGTTCTCCACGCGGCTGTTCACGGAGTCGCTCAGGAGTGAGTTACCTACAAAGGGAGAGTGTGTCACTACACCAGCCACGCCCGTTTGCTTCCCGTACTGCTTTTGGTGTTTGCCCTATCGGTGTAATTTTTGTGTGTTGCGTGGTTTGACTTTTTCTTGCACTTTAAGTCATAGGTCTAGGGTTAAGCAGGACAGTCGAGCGAGGCGTGGCAGCAAAGGCGAGCAGATGGCGTCGTGTGCTGTGACGGGGCGGGCTGTGCGGTCACTCGTCTGGGATTTCTGCCTTTGGGGTCTCTGTGTTGCCAAACAAGTCAGTCAAAACGATTTGTTAGTTTGTTTTGCGTGGTGAGCTCTTGCTTTTGGAAAGCAGTGTCTAATATCTGTGTGCCTCTCCGTATTTCCCCAGAAGTGGGCCCGGCATTGAAGGTGACAGTTCCCAGCCATCGGGGACGGACCGAGTACGTGAGCAGGCGCCTGACGCGGCCACTGACCCGGGAGGCACGGATCGGGAGGTGAGGGAGCCGTGTTGGCATGGTAGGGGAAAGGATGAGTCTGGAATGTGGCTGTTGGTGGAGATGCACGGCAGGGAGCCGGACACGGGAGGGAGGGGGCGAACAGAGCATCGTGAGAAGGTAGGTCAGCACGTGACAACGGAGGGGTCGTGCAGTGCGAGCACCTATGTGACTAGTTAACGAAGGGACTCACAAAACTACATGCAAAGCGGGATGTCTGCCCCCAGCTCGTCGGGCAAGGTGAGCGATGAACAGGAAACTGTAGCAGCGGTTATTTTTGAGGTGTGGAATTGTTTGTGAGCGGGCGGCCGCTTCCAGGCGCAGCGGTCACCTTGTCTCTCTGGTTCTCTAGGCGCCGTAGGTGGCGGCGGCCACGACATCCAGCCTCATTAGAGCGTGGGCGAGCGGAAGTTCACGGCGCTTCCGAGGAGGCTGTCGTTGCGGAAGTGGCCGGCGTTGAGTGGTGCGACGCTGAGTGATGGCACCGCACGTTTGGAGATGAAGAGTGTCCGTGTGACCGCAGCCCCATCCTACGTAGCCTGTGTGGCCTTTTTAAAGGATGGCTTTTGAGCCCCCGGATTTGGAAGCGAAGCTGAGGGGCCGATGCGGTCTTTGTGCAGGTGGCCGGTCGGTTGCGGGAAGCGCAGGGGGGGCAGGCAGGGGTTGTCAAATCAGTGGAGGGGACCGTTCAGAGACCGGACACGTTTGGGCCGAGAGAGGTTGTGTTGTCCTTTCTGCAAAACAGAAGCATCTGCCAGGCAGGGGAGTTCCTGCCTGTGCTTGTGCTGTTGTGTGGATTTTGTAGTCTGTCTTTGTTCCTTCCTGTACTCGGGTCTCGATGTGTCTGTTCTCCGTGCTGAGCAGGCACCTAGGTAGCAATATTGAGGGTTTTGCAAGCCCTGGCTCATCGGCATAATGGTAACCGAGAGCTTCCTTTCTCGCATTTTAAGTCTACTGCATAGATTTGTCTTGTGTCTTAAATATTAGACCTTTATAGAAGGTCATCTTTTTGCGGCGGTGATTAAGGCGGCCTCAGTACTGCTGCTGAAGAGCAGTCTGAATACGCAGGGCCCTTTTCTGGGACCTGTTCCCTGCACCTGAACGTTCTGAGGTCTTTAAGAGCGGCTCGTCGCTCGTGCATCGTCCTAGTTGTGGGTATATGGTTTTTTCGCAGGTGATGATGGTACGTGACATCTCCGCGGATGCTATAGCTGCTTCCTCGCTGCCCTGCAGATCTTCTCGCCCGGTGGCATCTCTGGGCCGGAAGTCCGTGGTCTCGGTGAGAATTTTCTGAGGTGCCGCGATCACGTCGCTTGTAGTATTTGTGAGCAGTGTCGGTCCGTGCACGTCGATGCCTGTGTCAGAGCTGCTCCTCCGCCTGGGGGTGTAGCAATGGTAGAGCGGGGGAAAGAACAGCAATAAGAGTATATGGTTAACGTTAATGTGCGTAGACTGTTTTGGCAACGCCCGTACAACCCTCGTTGGAGCGAGTGGCCGTTGGCAGCGGGCGAGGACGGTAATTTCCGGGGCGTTTTGTGGGTGCCAAGGGGATGACCGTAGCCGTCTGGGAGAGGCAGCTAGAGTGCTAGCTGAGCAGAGGGCATCTCTCAGCTGTTCAAGCTTGTACGTGCGTGGGGCTTAACATTTGATTGAAGGTATTTCCTTTAATGGCATGCAGTAGTTGGGCTCTAGATGGTATTCCTACGTGGAAGCAAGACCTGTGGAATGGTTAAGCTGTTGCTGTGCGTCCAGGTGACTTGTTCTATCATGCTGTTCTTGCAGAGGATGAAGATGGAGCTGTGCAGGGTGATAGAGCAGAGCTGAGTAGAGCACACTAAGGCGGCGGGTCCGTGTGCAGGATTAAAGGGAAGATGCGACTGAAGGCTATTTGAGGAGCATTTCAGGTGAGCTGGGTCGCAGTGAGGAGGCTCATGGGGCTGGTGACTTTGTTCTCTTTGCTCTCAGGAGCACAGCGCTATCCCTAGGGGCTGGCAAGGTTCTAATTGTGGGGCCGGCGCCCATCGGGTGCCTCATTTTTTGCGTTACAGTTTAAAGTGTGGGTCACTCTGGTGTTTGAGGAGTTTCTGGGCAGTTGTCTGCGGCGTCGTTCCCAGACGCATGAACAGCTCTGCTCTGTTGCTGTCCATTTTCAGGGAGCGTGATTTCTTTCCTGCATCCTTACAGTCTTAGGTCTTGTAGCTGGGCTTCTTGTGCCTCCTCCCTCTCAGTTTTGAGAGGAACTTCTTGTCACGGGCCCTGACGCTCTTCTAATCTTTTTGGATCGCGTTAGGGCCTCCTTGCGTCACTGTCAGGGTTCCGCAGGTCTTGTTGCTGGACGAGCTCTTCCGTCCAGTTGTCTCTCTGTTTGCCGAGAGCGTTCTCTCGTCTCGGAGGCGCGCAGTTTGTAGCGTTTCTCATAGCGTTGGTGTGTGCGTTTGAGTTTGTCTCGGACCGCCTTGCTGGCCCTGTAGAGTCGGGTAGGTGGCACAGCGATGAGAGGTTAGGGTTCATCTGTTGCTGTGCCAAGGCTGTTGGGGGAAAGGTTGTACCGTCATCTCGGATTGAGTGGCCCTCCTCAGCGGGCGAGGACCGTAATCACCGTGACATTTTGTGGGCTCGGAGGCCGTGACCGTAGCTGTCTGGGAGAGGCGGCTAGAGTTCAGCTGAGCAGATTACCTCTGCAGGGTGTTCAAGCTTGTACGTGCGTAGGGCTTCATGTTTGAAGTCATATGTTTGTTTTGATGGCAGGTTATAGTCGGTCTTCAGGAACCGTTAAGGTACTGCTGTGCAACCAGGCGACTTGTTTGGTATTGGTTTTGGAGATGCCGAGGGACGAGTCGTGCAGGGCGACGGAGGGGAACTGAGGGGACCGATGTAAGCGGGTGAGGTGGTGCGTGGTGTATATAGAGGGAAGATGTGACCGATGGCTCTATGACTCCGTTGCTCCTTGCGTTTGTCTTTTGGTTTGGGTTTGAAGTAGCGTAGCAATGAGCAAAGGAGGCAAGTCGAGCAAGGCGAGTGGTGATTGGTGGGCTGAAGTAGCAGCTCTTTTCTGAGGTGTTGTGTTGCTGGGGAAGTTATAAGCAATGCGTGTTGTTTGGGTGTTACGGACGGCGGGCGAGCTGGACACGGCACCTGGAAGTGGCGTAGGCTGGGAGGGAGGCTGTCGAGGGAAAGGGGTGCGAGACGGGGATCGGTGCGGGCAGGCTGTGGCATCGGGCAGCATCTCGGGAGGTGCCTTTTCGCTTGGCTTTTTGCAGGTGCCGCTGGCAGGCTCGGAGCGGTGCTGCCGCGTGCCTATGAGAGGTCTGAGAAGGTGGGGCAGCGGCCAGCATCTGAGACCAGAGAATGCTGTGGTCCGTCGTCGAGCTCTTCAGTTTTGTAGGTAACACGTGGGCCGTCTTTGGAACGGCGTATGAGCATTAGAAGCGAGCTGGGTAGTAATGAGGAAGTCACGGGGCGGTGATTTCTCACGAGCGTAACGGTAGTTTACTGTGTGTTGATACATTTGGTGCCACAAGCGATGACGGAAGCGGGGTGTGATGCTGGAACCTGTGCAGAGCAGGTGAGCCGATGGGCATGTTCCTTTTGATGAGGGGGGTGCTCTGGAAGAGAGCTGTGTTGACCCGTGTGATACTTATTGCTGGCTCTGGTGTTTTTTGGGGTGTTTTTTTTTGTTGTTTTTTTTTTTCACGTGATGAAGAGGCACCTGGCCACTGCGAGAATATCCTGGTTAGCTGGTGTGTTTCTTGTTGTGAAAGGATTCATAATCTGGCCCATCTGAAAGCCCCACAGTGTGACTTTTGTTAGGAAGAGATCTTGAAAAATTGAGATATTTCTTATTCAGTGAGGTTGCATTCTATGAACTTGCCATCAGAGTGCATCTTAGAGACAATGTCTTTGTCAGTAGAACTCATCAGCACAAGACTTGCGAAGTACTGCTTTTTTTTCTAAGATGAAAAAATCAATGGTCCTTGCGGAGATCCAAGCACAGCACATACTCCAAATGTTGATGGCATTGGTAGTGCTTGGGTTCTCAGTTGTAACAGTCGAGATCCCATAAAAATACGGTTCCCCTGCATGCTTCGGTACAGCCAAACGCATTAGCATATCTGCCGGTCCTTCTTGGTAGCCCCATGTATTGCAACACTGGGGATTTGATTTGCGTGGGGTTTTGTTGTGGTATTTTTTTTCCCCAAAAGAATTAAAACCGTATCGGGGATCTCTTAACTCACCGATTCTTCTGTCATAAATGAAAGTTTAAAAAAAGCTAACAGCGTCTGATTTACGACGTGACTTGCGCTGTTTCAGCTGTAACTGCCGAGCAGATGTAGCGTACGATTTGTTAGGTGTAATTAAGCAGGTAGGTATTTGTTGTAAATATTTAACGAGGGGCGACTGAATGTTGGGGTGGGGGCGGTTTTTTCCTGCCGGTATTTTGAGGGAGCGCTCTTAAGTATTTTATTTCAGTCTCGCTTTGGATGCGCGTTTCCCTGGCAGTTCAGCAGCATCTCTCGGGCGGGGCAGCTGGGCGGACGTCCCTCCCGACTCCATAACACGCCAAAACCCCCCAGTCACGTTGCTGCTGTGTATTTTGGAGATAGATAATCTTATGGCGGGTGTGAACGGCTGTGCGAGTTAAATGAACGCAGAAGGAAAATGGAAAGCTTTCAGAGCCTAGACGCTCATATTGGATGTGCGTAAACACGCGCCCGCCTTCTCAGCACAAAGTGCATTACTGAGATTTATTCTTAATTTTTTACGTTACTCTTTCAAGTTTGACGCTTCGCTTCAGGCTTCATGGAGCCAGGCAGCAAGACGTGCGGCGGCAGGGCGAGGGCTGTAGCTGCTGCGGTGGATCTGTAAGCGGAGGTTCCGGTTCCGGTACAACTTTGCCCCGCAGCCTCACGGGGTTATCTCCCCGCAGCGGTGCCGTAAGGAAGGGATGAGACGTTTTCCAGCACCAGCCAGAGCGTTCAGTGTTACGCGAAGAATCTGTTCAAAATGGTATCGGTTAGTCTTAATACCGTTTTCAAGTGTTCCAGTCCCTCTAGCTTTTAAAGGAGGTGTTGTGTTTTGACATGACCCGTTTGCCCAGAATCTTGCTGCGGCTCAATTTCCTTCCTATCCCTTGTGCTGACTGAGTTCCTCCATTTTCTTCTGTGCTATTTTATTCACGTGCTGAAATATAGTTTGGGATTTCTGTTTTTCAGATGTCTTCTCAGTGTCTCGTGATGCTCAAGAGATGCCCCCCGGCCCGGGTTTGCCTGCCGGTCGTTAAGCGTGGTGAAGGTAAGGGGCCATCCCTCTGCCTGGGGGCTCCCGGCTCTGTCTCCAGCGGGTGCCCCGCAGGTGCGGCCGCGAGGGCTGCCTGGTGGGGAGAGTCGGGGCCCCCAGGGGCCGGGGCTGTTTGTCGCCCCGGGGAGCCCGTCCCAGCGCGGGAACATGTCCGAGCAGAGCCCGAGAGAGACGTGACACCGTCCTCTGGCACGCTCCCGCTCCGCCGTGGGGCGGCCGCTAGCCTGCGGACAGGGGCTGGGGGGGCTGCAGCTGTTTGGGGGGCTGCCCCACCTTTTAGATTTTAGCAGAGCTCCCCCTTTTCTGGGGGGTGGGGGGTGTGTGTGTGTGTGTACCTTTGTAAATGGCACTATTAAAGTAATGAGCTGCAGGTTGGAGTAGATTCCCTTGTTTAGTGCCCTTCTTGGGGGTGAATAAAATTGGGGGGGGGGGGGGGGGGGGGCGGTGTGATGATGTCATGCAGGGCGCCCCGGTGTCACTGGGGGAGCTGATAATGCGTCAGAGGAACAGGTGAGTGGGGGCGTCATGTAGGGGTTCCCCCCCAAAAAGGGGGGTTGCAGCCCCAAAATGCCTGAAAATTGAGGGGGGCTATTACAAAAACCTCTTATTTTATATATATTGACATGTCATATTAATTGATAGATGTATAAAGGGATTTTAAAATAAGAACTTCTCTCTCCTATATTATATAACGGATTTCAGGATACAAAAATTCTACATTGAGATACAGGGTTTTAAACCACAAAAGTAACTCGACTGTCTAAATATCTAAATTAAAAAATAAAGGAGTTTAAAATGAAGAAAAAGGATAGATGAAGGAATTCAAAGCAGAAGAAAGTCTGACTAGAGCGAGCATCTACGCTTAGTGTGTGTTACATAGTCTAAGCAGATGTGTAATCTAAATAGAGGTTATATAGAGTGAAATAAGCCTAGGTATAACTGTAAGTAGATGTCTAAATAGAGAAGTCGAAAAAGATTGAAGTGTCAAAGGGTAAGTAAGCAGATAGCTAGCCTAAATAGGTGGTTTATATACGTGTTAATATGGAAGTCTGAACAGGTATGTGTAAATAGATATGCTGTGTAAGTGTAAATAGCCTAAGTAGGTGTAAGTGTAAATTTAATAGCTAAGTCTAAACAGGTGTTGTATGTAAATGTAAAATAGATAGTATATATAAAATATAGATGTACTCTGTAAGGATGTGTAAGTAGACACACAAGTGCAAATGTCTATGCTATATAAGGTTTTAAAATGCAAAGAAACCATGTTGACAGAGATGTTTATAGAGAGGATTTAAAAATTGGACACACACCCCACCCCCACCCCCCAATCAACTGAAGACACAAAAGCGCTTTCAAATGCTGCCCCTTTCCCGTTCTCCTTCTCCCATCCCGATTTGGGGCCGATTCCCCCAGATGGGGACTTCCCCCTCTGGGGCTGCGCAGGCAGCCTGGGAGCTGCTGCCAGGGCAGACAAACACCCCAAAGCCCCCAAGTCTGGGTCTGCAATGGGGGGTGAAAAACCCCAAACAGGCAAAACACCCAAACAGGTTTGGGGGAAAGAAAACAATTGGGGGCTCCTGGGAAAGCCCACTCCTGCTGGGTTTGTGCAGCTGGAAAGGAAGGGGGGGGGAAAAAAAGCGGTGGGGGGTTGGATGGGTTGGAACCCCACTAACCATTCTCATGCACAAAACCAGGAGCAAAAATCACCGATTTCTTTGTTGTGGAAAGGGCCAAAGAGACCCAGAAGTGAACCGTTTGGAAAAGCAATCCCAACTTTGTTCCTTTGGCTTTTTTTGCTTTTCCATAAGGTAAAACCCCCAAAACCCCCAACAACAAAAAAAGCCAAGCCATCCAAACAGAAATCACCACCACCAAACGACCGCCCCAAAAACCCCAAATTGGGGAAAATTTGGGGTGAAACAGCAGCAGTTTGAGGGGCATTGCTGGGGCTTATCCGGAATGGATTCTCCGGAGTGGGTCGGTTATCTGGAGCGGATCATCTGCTGCAGGTAAGCCCAGGTGAGTTGCCCGTTGTGGATTATCCTGGGGGGACCCCCCTGGTGTCAGTCATCCCCATGCATGTTCCCCATGGCGTGTCTGCCCAGACATGCCCCTGTCCGGCAGTGTCCGCCTCCTCCCCCGCCCTCCCTCTGCGTGTGTCTGTGACCTCCCAGACGCTGTCCCCTGAGATGGCCCCCCTGCATGACTTTTTTTCCCCGGTGACATTCCTCCCCCCCGCTTCCCCTGGCCTCCTGTTCTGTGCTCGCTGAAGCCTCGTGCTTACGCAGGATGAGCAGTGGCGAGGCGAGGCGCTGCCAAGCCAACGAAGCCCAAGGCTCAGCAGCGCACAACTCCTTTGCAGGGCAGCCGCTGGCATCTGGTCTGCCTGGCTGCCCTGTGCCCCGACGCACAGCTGCCCCCCTCACCCCGGGCAGCCTGCCTTCAGAAGGGCAGCTGTGTTCCCCTGATGGATTTTCTTCTTTAACCCTCCAGGACCTGTTGACTTGCTGCTCTCCCTGTCACAGCCCTGATGCCGCAGGCCTACAGCAACTGATGGGGCTTACTCCGGGGGGGGTGTGGGGGTGGGAAAGGGGACCTTTTTCCCCAGGTGGTTTGTGCTGCTTCTCCTCCCTCGGGCGTGGGGTGGGGGCGAGTGGGGCAGGCGGGAGGACAGTGCGCATGCGCAGTGGCGCCTTTGCTGCTCTCTGCTGCCACCGTGCGACCAAGGCGCGGTACTGCAGGCGGGCAGCCGCGCATGCGCAGTGGCGCCCTTTCCTGCTCTCTACCGCCACCGTGCGGCCAAACCGCGGTACTGCAGGCGGGCGGCCGCGCATGCGCAGTGGCGCCTTTTTCTGCTCTCTGCCGCCACCGTGCGACCAAGGCGCGGTACTGCAGGCGGGCAGCCGCGCATGCGCAGTGGCGCCATTTTAGCTCTCTGCCGCCACCGTGCGACCAAGGCGCGGTACTGCAGGCGGGCAGCCGCGCATGCGCACTGGCCACCTGTTGTTTTCTGCGCGCTGCTTTCACCGAGCGACCGAACCCCGGGACTGCAGGCGGGAGCTCCGCTACCCTGGTAGAGATTTCCACCCGCCCCTTATCCGTTCGCGGCAGTCACCGGTCGATCAAAACCGGGTACGGCAGACGGGAAGCCGCCCGTTCCCGAGGGTGAAGTTTTCCTCTGGCCGCTGCTGTTGCCGTGCAAGCAGATGCTGGTACTGCAGGCGGGCGGCCGCGCATGCGCAGTGGCGCCCTTTTCTGCTCTCTGCCGCCACCGTGCGACCAAACCGCGGTACTGCAGGCGGGCAGCCGCGCATGCGCAGTGGCGCCCTTTTCTGCTCTCTACCGCCACCGTGCGGCCAAACCGCGGTACTGCAGACGGGCAGCCGCGCATGCGCAGTGACGCCCTTTTCTGCTCTCTGCCGCCACCGTGCGACCAAGGCGCGGTACTGCAGCCGGGCAGCCGCGCATGCGCAGTGGCGCCCTTTTCTGCTCTCTGCCGCCACCGTGCGACCAAGGCGCGGTACTGCAGCCGGGCAGCCGCGCATGCGCAGTGGCGCCCTTTTCTGCTCTCTACCGCCACCGTGCGGCCAAACCGCGGTACTGCAGCCGGGCAGCCGCGCATGCGCAGTGGCGTCCTTTTCTGCTCTCTACCGCCACCGTGCGGCCAAACCGCGGTACTGCAGGCGGGCAGCCGCGCATGCGCAGTGACGCCCTTTTCTGCTCTCTGCCGCCACCGTGCGGCCAAACCGCGGTACTGCAGCCGGGCAGCCGCGCATGCGCAGTGGCGCCCTTTTCTGCTCTCTACCGCCACCGTGCGGCCAAACCGCGGTACTGCAGGCGGGCAGCCGCGCATGCGCAGTGACGCCCTTTTCTGCTCCCTACTGCCACCGTGCGACCAAGGCGCGGTACTGCAGGCGGGCAGCCGCGCATGCGCAGTGGCGCCCTTTTCTGCTCTCTACCGCCACCGTGCGACCAAGGCGCGGTACTGCAGGCGGGCAGCCGCGCATGCGCAGTGGCGCCCTTTTCTGCTCTCTACCGCCACCGTGCGGCCAAACCGCGGTACTGCAGCCGGGCAGCCGCGCATGCGCAGTGGCGCCCTTTTCTGCTCTCTGCCGCCACCGTGCGACCAAACCGCGGTACTGCAGCCAGCAGCCGTGCACGGGCTGTAGCGACACTTCGCCGCGCTCACTTCTCCACGCCACTTAGTGACACCCCCCCCCCGCTACCTGGTGACGGCACCGTGGGGGCTGGAGCCGTGTACCACAGCCCTTAGCGACAGGTGTTGACCCCTTGCGATAGCCCGGTGAGGGTGGTGCTGATACTCCTCGCCACGCTCTTAGCAACGGGCCCCGCCCCGGGCGATGGGCGGGCAGGCGGTCTGATGGCTGACCCACCTGGCCCCACCCACCTTAGCGACAGGCCCCGCCCCCTGGCAACGGCCCGGGGGGCGGTGCCGGCTCTCTCCCCGTAGCGACAGGCCCCGCCCCCTGGCAACGGCCCGGGGGGCGGTGCCGGCTCTCTCCCCTTAGCGACAGGCCCCACCCCCTGGCAACGGCCCGGGGGGCGGTGCCGGCTCTGTCCCCTTAGCGACAGGCCCCGCCCCCTGGCAACGGCCCGGGGGGCGGTGCCGGCTCTCTCCCCTTAGCGACAGGCCCTGCCCCCTGGCAACGGCCCGGGGGGCGGTGCCGGCTCTCTCCCCTTAGCGACAGGCCCCACCCCCTGGCAACGGCCCGGGGGGCGGTGCCGGCTCTGTCCCCTTAGCGACAGGCCCCGCCCCCTGGCAACGGCCCGGGGGGCGGTGCCGGCTCTCTCCCCTTAGCGACAGGCCCTGCCCCCTGGCAACGGCCCGGGGGGCGGTGCCGGCTCTGTCCCCTTAGCAACAGGCCCCGCCCCCTGGCAACGGCCCGGGGGGCGGTGCCGGCTCTGTCCCCTTAGCAACAGATCCCGCCCCCTGGCAACGGCCCGGGGGGCGGTGCCGGCTCTCCCCTTAGCGAGAGGCCCCGCCCCCTGGCAACGGCCCGGGGGGCGGTGCCGGCTCTCTCCCCTTAGCGACAGGCCCCGCCCCCTGGCAACGGCCCGGGGGGCGGTGCCGGCTCTCTCCCCTTAGCGACAGGCCCCGCCCCCTGGCAACGGCCCGGGGGGCGGTGCCGGCTCTCTCCCCTTAGCGACAGGCCCCGCCCCCTGGCAACGGCCCGGGGGGCGGTGCCGGCTCTCTCCCCTTAGCGACAGGCCCCGCCCCCTGGCAACGGCCCGGGGGGCGGTGCCGGCTCTCTCCCCGTAGCGACAGGCCCCGCCCCCTGGCAACGGCCCGGGGGGCGGTGCCGGCTCTCTCCCCTTAGCGACAGGCCCCGCCCCCCGGCAACGGCCCGAGCCTGTGTTTGCTCCGCTCGGGGGGGGGCTCGGTTTGGGTGTTTTCTCTCCCCCCCCCCTCCCGCGCCGGGAACTCCAGGCGGCTCCCGTACGGCTCCCGGGGCCTTCCCCCCTCGGGGGGCTCGGCCCGCCCCTTTCGCGGGGCGCTGTGGGAAGGGCGGGGGCGGGGCCCGGGGGTCGAAGAGCCCCAGCCGGGGCTCGGGCAGCTCTCGCTGCCCCCGGGCTCCTCTGGCGCCGGGGCTCCCGTGTTCCCTCGGGCGGTCGCAGCTCTGGGGCTGTCTCAGCCCCCCGGGCAGGCGTGCTCTGGCGCTTAGAGAAGCGGAGGCGTTGCCTGAGGTAAGGCTTCCAGAGCTTGGCGCTCTTTGGCAGCAGCTGTACTAGAAAGGTCCCTTGTGGCCTGCTTTGCTTTTTTTCTCCCGGGATGCTGTTTTGGGCGCTGAGGGGGCGGTGAGGCGGTTTAGTGGTATGGTGTTCTGTTTGGGGTTTGGTTTTTGCTTTGCTGGTTTTCTTCCCCCTTGTGAGATCATTTTATTCGTTTATCATTTCACATTATCATTTACCCCGCGCCATTTCCGTCCCCTCTGGGCAGCAGCGGATCCGCCGCTCGAGGGCGAGGAGCTGGGCCGACAACGGGCCGCTGCAGACTCTGGTCAGGGTACGAGGCTGCTCCCTGGGGAGCCGGCGCAGGGGGCGCGGAGGTACGCGCGGGCACTTGTCGGTGCCCCTGACCGGTGAAGGGGAGGTTAAATTGTAGGAGTGCAAATAAACACATATTATTTAGGGAGGAGTCGTGACTCAATTTAATCGCAGCTATTACTGAACAAACCAGGCAGTCATTATTCCTAATCTGTAATTAAAAAAAATAAAGGCAGTCCTTTTTTATGCCATAAATAGAGTTGCGAGTCATTAATAGCTCAATCTAAATGCAGCCGTTATTAAATCAACTGCAGGCATTAATGACTCCTGATCAGAAACAAAATAAGGAAATTTTAGAATCTAGAATGAAAATCGACCCGGAAAGCTAAATTGGGAGCGGGTAGTACTGAAATTGTAACAGGGCTGTTAGAAAGTTCGGAGGCAGCGACAGCTCCTGCTTCCAACCCAAGCAGTAAACGAAGCTTTGGGTTCTTAAATGAAGAGAAATAAAGGTGAGCTGTTAAACAGTGGCTGGGGTCAAGCGTAGCTATTAAGAAAATTTGCAGGTACGGGTGATTCCTGACCAGAACTAACAATTCCAGAAGATTTAGATTTAAAAATTACAAAGCTAATGGAGTGCCACAACCGCCCGGATGTAACCGCAGCCGCTTTGGGGGAATGCCCCAGCCCCCCCCGCCACCGCTATTAATTACTGCCAAGGAGAGCGAGAGTGAAAGTAGAAGCGGTGCAGGTGAAATGCGAGCAGTACGCTTTTCCTAAGTCATCCCTTCGTGTCAGGAGAGGAAAGCAAATGGAAAGAAGATGTTTGCAGGGGGTCTGTGCTGGGTTACCTGCGCGTCTCTTCCGTGCATCCTTGAGGAGACATTTAGCTCCTGTTGGGCGCTCGCAGGTGGGGACAGGGCGAGCTGGAGGCAGGATCGGTGCCGGCACTGGTAAAGGGACGGGCGACGAGCTGAGAGAAGAGGGGGCAAGGGCTGAAAAAGGGTCTCCAGTTCTGCAGGGAAGGCAGCGGGATGTGACTCGGCAACCGCTCTGACGAGTGCAGGGTCATTCGCTGCGATGAAGTCGGGGTCTGTGGCTGGCCCGGAGAGGCAGCAGAAATCCCAAACTCTTTGCGGGGGTACCGGCCAGATTAGGGCAACACCTGAACAGTAAAACCATCTAGGGGAAGCAGAGCTGGGCTGCACCGCGTGGCCAACCTCCCTCTTCTCCGTGAGTCCCAAAGGGGCAGCTCCAAGAATGTGCTGAGAATTAATGTCTTGCGCTAAAAATGAGACGCAAGTAGCACCCACCCGTGAATTTTATTTTCTCTCTCGCTCTGCGGCTCCTGCCTGCTTGTCTCTCCTCAGTGCGCACCTGCACCTGTGCTCGGATGGGGCAGCTGAGGGAAGGTGCTGCCATCTCCCCGGCCCCGGCGGACCGCCCCTCAGCTGTGTCCTCTGTCAGGGAGCGTCGTCATCTCTCCTGCCCCCCAGAGCGTGTCCTGTAGTGGCAGACGCGCGGGCTTTTCCCTGCACGCGCATACGGGAAGGGAAGGGAAGGGAAGCACAGTGAGAGCTGGGCTTGTCAAAGCGTAATGGGGGTGGTGGGAAGCGTAGCTAGAACCGGAGAGCTACAGCGCAAAAGCGAAGCGGACGGGACACAAAAGTAAAATGGTGCACAGGAATGCTGAGGAGAGAACTCCCGCAGCACGCAGGAAATCAGTGTCAGAATCTATTTTCTTCTGACTGCCGAATTAAAAATAATGGCACGCTTTGCAACGCCAAGCTCGCTCTAATCGTCTGAACTGTTTCTTTCCAGCCCCCCACCGCCCCCAGCACACCGTTCAGCCTCCTCAGCCTGAAATGCCTTGTTTTTCTGCTTTTTTTTTTTTTTTTTTTTTAATGACAGGGCAACTTCTGTTCCCGAGGTGGTGCCTACAGTACAGCTATCTCTTCGAAGGCAGTTTGGTTTAGGTCAGAGAATGTTTAGCCTGGACTGAATCAGCCTCTGTTTCTGTTTCTGGAAATCGTCGGTCCTGTGCATCAAGCCCGGAAAAAAGGAAATATGAACCAAAGGACCTGGGGCCTGCAGGGCTAGGAAAATATTTGAGAAGAGGTTCAGTGGGGAAATGACTGTTTGTCTGTGGGGCGTCCAGGCAAGCAACCCAGCTGCTAGAAAGCGGCGCTGTCCCCAGGGTGGCCTCGGCGGTCCCATCGGAGTCGGGGGAACAAGGACAAGGCAGGGGGAAGCATCTGGCCTGCCGTGTGGACCGTGACTGTACAAAGCACGTGTGATGCACTGCAAGTTTACCTGTTTAAACTGTGAGTTAAAGAAGGTGTGCAGTTGCTTTGTAAACAGCCGACGCTCTAAAGCTACACCCATCTAATTGCTAGCTGTATTAAATCTATCGTATTGCTGTTTCTGCATTAAAAAAGAAAAAAACCAACACACCTATGTAAGCACGTCTAAGTACAATGGAAAACCACTGTTTAACGCGTGGCATGTGCGGGTGGTTTTTTTGGGGCGGGGGGGGTGGGGTGTATGACAAAAACCTGCGAGAGACACACGCACACACGCACATGTCATGTTTAGCGCTCACCTAAACCCAAAAAAGAAAATCCACTCTTTATTTTGCAGCATTAGCATTAGCTTCCAGCGCACAGCCTGAGCGCGCACCTCTGCTCTCACCGTCTGCTCCCTCTTCAACCGTGCGTGGCTGTCATCAGCTTGCACAGGCTTTGCTCGTGCAAGTTTCCGCGACGGCTTACGAGAAGGCAGGCAAACAGACCCAGCAAGACGCGTAGTGCCTTCCTCTATGGGCTCCGTCCAGCCTTTGTTAAAATGAGCAGAAAAGACATCTGCTGCGGCCTTTGTCCTGACTGACTCTTACAGAGAGCATCTGACTTGACCCGCAGCAAAGCCATGCCCCAGGCAGCAGCACGTATTGGCGCGGACCGCGGTTTCACCCACCTGCTTTACTGCGCCGGTCCTCTCCCACGGCCGATGCCGCAGATGTGGCGCGGCCCACCCCCAGACCTCTTTACGAGGGTTCCCTGGGCTCTGCAAGTCGCCTGCTGGACGTGTTGCTGATTCAGGCACGGGCAAAGTCAGCTTCTTCGCTGGCCTCGGGCCAGGGCAGCCCCGTACCTGAGGGAAACTGAGAATATCTCCAGCGAGATCTCACCGGGAGGCTGGGACCTCGTCAGTAGGGGAGAAGGCCAAGCGACTGACACTGAAAGGGATCTCTTTGCTAGGCTGTAGATCGTAAAGTTAAAAAAGAAAACAAACCTGCCTTTTTTAAAATGCCCCCCTTTGAGTCTGCCACGTTTGATACAGATTTTTTAAATTGCAGGGTCTATCTCCTACAGGCCTCATGCAAAGGGAAGCGAGTACCTCTGGCTCTCAGGACAAGGGGGTCCCTCAGGAGCCCAGGTGCTCACGCCAGCCGGCATCTGGCACAGCACAGGGCAGGAGCTTTGGCAGTAGTACGTGAGCTGAGAATGAGAGTCCGGCAGCGCTGCACGCTTCTCCTGTGAGCCGCCGAGGCTCGCGCGCTGTGCCTTCCGCAAATAAAAGGCCAGAAGAGTCAGCATTTCTGCTAGTTCCAGCCTCATCCGCACCCTCGTCGGTGTAGCTGTAAGCAAGCGTCCCGTAGCGACTGGGAGCGTGGCAGCTGGGCTTCCTGCGCTGCCTTAGGTTGTGCCCTTGGAGAGACCCTTCTCCGAGCCCCGTGAGCCCCGGGGTGGGTGGGCTGCGGTGCCGTTCAACGCTGAATAGGCACAAAGGCCTGTAAACAAAATGTATTTATATCGCACCCATACCCGGCAGCCAACCGCCGCTTTATTTACGTATCCTGCACCTCCTGCCGACGCTTTTAAACTTAGCCGATATTGCCGCAGTTTTCACTGACGGGGCAGGGGACTGCCATGCTGCAGGGGCAGTGTCTGGGTGTCTGCCACGGACACAGACGTCCTCAGCTGGGTAGGGACAGGGTGAGAGCTGGAACAACTCTGCTGACATGTACGGGCCGTCCCAGGGCAAGGCTCCTGGGTCTGGGGGCTGAAAGGCGAGCCGCGCTGGGTGGTTGGTGTGGGAGCTGTGGAGCAAGTAGGGGGGAAAAAAAGCAACAGGAAAAAAACATCCAAATGTTTCACAGCAGGTAGAAAGCTTGGCAGAAAGCAAACTGAATGCTGTAAAGACAAAAGCCGAAAGCCGGCTATGGACTGGACGAAAAGAGTCAGTGCCACGGAAGGAGGTTATTTCTTCCACTGACCGTAGGAGGCTTTTTTGTGAGAAAACACAACACCTCTTCTTTCGGCTACGGCGCGGTACCGCAGCAGTAACGGGCCAGAGCGTGCGAGCGCCTCTGGCAGTATCGGTAACGGCCGGGGCACGGCCGAACGGCCAGCCCACCTTCCGCACAAGGAGAACACCGTTCCCCTGGAACGCCACGCAGACCCAGGACGGGTACGGCGGAGGCCGAGCCCAGGCGCCCCCATTGCCAAGGACCACCTTGGCCTCGCAGCGTCTCACGCTGCGGGGTGTTTTGCAGGCCGTGGCTAAGCTCAGGCCCCCTGCTCGTGGCTGCCCCCGGTCCCCCGGCGCCGGTCGGGCCCCAGCCCCCAGCGCGGTGCGGCGCAGGGCAGCGGCCCAGCAGGGCGGCCCCACGGGCCCCAGCCCGCACCCCCCCCCGCCGTGCCTGCGGGCAGGGCCCCGCGGCCGCCGGCCCCTTCCTCCTCTGCTCGCTCCCGTCGCGGACGGCTCGGTACGTGTCACGAGCGGCAGCCCCGTTCAGCCGCTCCCGGAGGGCGCGCGGCTCTGCCCGGCCGTGACCGGGGCCCGCAGGGGTCTCTCGCTCGCCCGCTCGCCCCGAAAGGAGCCGGCCCCGAGCCGGCGCGTCCCGCCCCGCCCGGCCCTCGGCGCCCTCGCGAGCTGAGCGCGGCCCGGCCAGCAGGGGGCGCTGGCGCTCACCGGCTGGGCGCGGGGGCGGTCCGGCGCGGGGGCGGGGCCGGTGGGGGCCGGTCCTTCCGGCCGCCCTCTAAGGGCCGCCCCGCGGGGCCCGGGCTTCCGGTGGCGCGTGCGCGGCGGAGCGGAGGTGGGAGAGGTGCGTGGGGCGGCCGGGTCGCGAGGGGTCTCTTTGCGGTGCCGGGGCCCCTCTGCGGCCCGGCGTGGGAAGCCCGTGGCCGGCGGAGACTGCTCGGAGCTGGGCGGGGAGCGCCGCGGCAGTCCGGCCGCAGGCAGCCATCCCCTGCGGTGGCCGGCATCCCCTCGGGACTCGTGGAGGCCTGGCGGCTCCCGATCCTCGTCTGCGGCAGCCGCCTGAGAGAGCAGCGCGGCCGTAGCCGGGGGCCGGAGAGCGCTGGTGGGTGAGTTCGGGCAGCGGTGGGGGCTCCGTGTGGGCCGGGGGAGGGGGGGGCTCCGTGCGGGCCCGACCCTGGGCCGGGCGGGGGGGGGGGAGCTCCGTCGCGCCGGCCCCGGGGCCGGGCGGGGGAGGGGGGGGGCTGGCTCCTCCGTGCCGGCCCCGGGGCCGGGCGGGGGAGGGGGGGGCTGGCTCCTCCGTGCCGGCCCCGGGCCCGTGCTCGTGCCGGGGGGGGGCTGGCTCCTCCGTGCCGGGCCCGGGCCCGGGCGGGGGAGGGGGGGGGCTGGCTCCTCCGTGCCGGGCCCGGGCCCGGGCGGGGGAGGGGGGGGGCTGGCTCCTCCGTGCCGGGCCCGGGGCCGGGCGGGGGAGGGGGGGGCTGGCTCCTCCGTGCCGGGCCCGGGGCCGGGCGGGGGAGGGGGGGGCTGGCTCCTCCGTGCCGGGCCCGGGGCCGGGCGGGGGAGGGGGGGGCTGGCTCCTCCGTGCCGGGCCCGGGGCCGGGCGGGGGAGGGGGGGGCTGGCTCCTCCGTGCCGGGCCCGGGGCCGGGCGGGGGAGGGGGGGGCTGGCTCCTCCGTGCCGGGCCCGGGGCCGGGCGGGGGGGGGCTCCGTGACCGGCCCGGGCCCGTGCTCGTGCCGGGGGGGGGCTCCGTGCCGAGCCCGGGCCCCGCAGAGAAGCCCTGGTCGGGCATCGTTCGCTTTTGCACAATGTAGGGCTTTCCCCGTTTATTTTCTGTGTACTGTGTTTTGGGCCACCTGAAACCCTTTGGCCGGGGAGGTTTGGTGCGGGGAGATGGCAGGTCTGGAGCCTGAAAGATCTCGGGTGGGGGGCGGGGGAGGTATTTTTGCCTTAAAACTCTGGGCCCACCTCGTGTGTCATGTCGTGAGTCTCGTGACTGTGGCAAATGGCTCAGTCAGGCGTTTTCTGATAAACTTCTGAACGTGTGCGTGTGTAGGCACGGGGAGATTTGTGCAGGGTGACGGAGCCCCTTGCGCTTCTGTGCTAATGTCTACCTGTTCTAGATCTCCAATGTTGGAAAGCCTTTGTTTAGTGCCTGGTTGTGCCTGCGTAACAAATGTTTTAGCTGCTGATGTGTTATACCTCTGCTGTGAACTTTTTCCTGGGTGGCTTGATTGTTTCTGGTTGTCCGTGTAAATCTAGGCAGCTATTTTCTGCCCGGTGGTGAAGCCTATCGCTTTGGATAACAAAGGGCAGGAGAGCAATAAAGAAAAAGGTGATCTGTCTGCTGCAGCTCCTTGCAAACGATTCGTTCCTTATTTTCTGCCCTTGGGTAGGTGTTGTGCTTTCCAGATAACGCAGCCTCTCCTGTGCCTGTCCACGCCGTGCATTTTTGTCCTGCCCTTGCTTGAAAAGGCTCTCCTTGCCTTCCTCCTCTCTGCTGCAGTTGGCTTAATCTCTCGCTGCTGCTGCTGCTGGAAGAGGGATAAAGGGAGTGTTGTCGATGGGGTTGTTAAAAGCTTTTTCGCGGGCTGTAACGCGCGGGAAGGGGTGGGCGGGGGGGGCAACTCAGTACGGGGGAGGGGGGAGGATCAGGCTGCGGGGAAAATGGGAAACCAACATCACCTTCCCCTCCTACGGCGCAGCCCGGCCGCACGGCTCCCCGGGGATGCCCCTGCCCGCGGGTGTACCGTGTGTGCGCCCCCCGCGTGGGGCGGGGGACGACGACACACCCCCCCACACCGTCGGCGGCACTGGGGCAACCCCTGCCCCAGGGCTCCGCGCTCGTACCCGGCTCTCCCCGCTCCGGCACGGCACGGGGCTGGACGCACCGAGGAGACCCCGGGGCGGCTTCTCGCGGCTGGGTGAGAACAGGGCCCGGCCCCGAGCAGCAGAGCGGGCACCGCCGGTAGCTCGGAGGAGCGGGGCCGGCTCGGCTCGAGGCGTCGGAGCGAAAAGGGACGAGAACCGTCCCGGAGCGTCCGGGGGTTGCGGGGGGGCGGCGGATGGTCCGGTGGCCGGGTTCGGCTCCGTGCCGGGCCGTGGGGCAGCCGGAGCCGCGCCGGGGGGCAGGTGAGGAGCCGCGTGCGTGGCTGGGCGCGCTGTGGGTCGGCGGGTTTCGGCTGTGGGGTCTCCCGGTCCGCGGAGTCCCCGGGGGGGGGGGGGGTTGCGGGCAGCAGCGGCCCCGGGCCGAGCGCTGTCGTGGGTCGGTGGTTGGGTTTTGGGGCCGAGCCCGTGCCCGGCCGTGGGGAAGTAGGGGCAGCCCCACCCGGCTCTCGGCTGCTCCTCGTCGGGGTCGGGCGGCGGCGGCGACCCCGGCGGGGGCCCCTGCGGTGCCGGGCGGGTCCCCCCCTTGGCCGCGAGGCAGGCAGGGACCCCGGCTGCTGCCGCCGCGGTTTGCTGGAGGCGGGCTGGGCCCGGCCCCCTGTGGGGTTGGGGTGCGGGCCCGGCGGTGCCGGGGAAACGAGGCCTGCGAGAGCAGGAGGAAAGCGCTGCCGGGCCGGCGCTGGGCTGCCCCGCCGGGGTGCGGGGCCGGGCCCGCGCAGTTCAGTTCCCGAGGCCTCCCCGACAGTGCCCGCGTGGGCCGTGGGGGTGCGGGGCTGCGGGGTGGCTGCGCTCTCCGCGGCCCTGAGCGTTGCCCGTGGGGACTGCGGAGGGGGCCGGGACGCAGCCAGGCTCAGCTGGTTTGGTCCCTGAGCGGGGAGAGCGCAGCTCTTCTGTTCCTGGGCCGTGAGAGCAGGCTCCTGTGGCTGACGCCGGGGCCCTGAAACAGATCGAGTCGTGCGTTTTGAGGGCCTGACCGAGGGGACTAAGTCGTGTGGTTTGGGGCTGAGGAGCAGAGGTCGAGTGCTGCATTTTTGGGACTTGAGAACAGGCTCAGCAGCTGGGCTTTTTGGCTCAGAAACGGTCCCAAAGTGAGCTGGTTTGGGGGCCAAAAGCAGAAGCCGGTTTGGCTGCTTGTGCAGGCTGGGGGGTTGGGGTGGGGTGGGGGCATTGGGGGCTGCAGGGGAAAGCAGGGGTTGGGCAGGGTACGCGGACCCTCCCCGGAGGTGGGGGTCCGGTCACATCGGACCCCGAAGTTCGGGAGGCCGGCATGCACCAGAGCGAACTCGCCACCTGAGGCGGGTCTCTGGAGGAAGGGTGCTTTTTGGATCCAGCACAGCACACCCTCTTTGGGTCCAGCTCTTCTTTCTGTGCTGCTTAGGATAGTTATTAACCAATTTAGTTTGTATGATTAATTAGTCACAGCAGCTCTATCGGCTCCATCGTGGTTCGGAGCTCTGAATCAGTTTCATTTGGTGTCTAACACGTTTTTTTCCCCAAGGAGAGGCTAAGTTTCAAAGTTAGTTCTCACAAGTGTGTCAGTCGACAAAATTGAGTTATGATTATTAAAACCACAAAGGTGACAGGAGTCTCACAGATCTGGTCTATTTCTGAAAATGTATTCATCCCATGCAGATGTCGTCGGGATACAGATCATCTGCATCTTCATGCTCTGACAAGACAAGATGCTGAGACAGGGATGAGCTCCAGAAGGACTGCGGAAAAGAAAAAAAAACCGCACTCCACAAAGTCATGGGGCTTTTTTTTTGCGTTTGGGGGGGTGGGGTGGCTTTAACAAAAGAGTGCAGTGTTGGCTGGCAGCAGCCTGCAGGGCATTTTTGCTGCCTGATCTCTCCTTTTCTTCTCTTCCACTCCTCTTTCAGGGCTGTGATTGTCATTTGGATAGTTTTAGAAGAGCAGTTAAGTTCCTCGCCTGTGTCAATGTGCTGATAATACCAGGAAGGTGAAGGCTTGAACCGGTCGGGCGGGTGGGAATAACTTGGCTGCAGGTAGAACTTCTGAGGGAAGACCAGCAAAACCAGGAAGCAAATAGCAAGTTCCCCAAAAATGTGCGGGTGTCAAGCACGTAAGCGTTTCATTGCCGAATGTTTTTGGGAATATGTTCCAAATGGCTATTTTTGGTAAACATAAATTTTCAGGAGATTCAGGGTTGTGTGTGGCAAAACATGTCCCTCTGTTTTTGTGTCCTGCCGCACAAACGGCGGGCGGCAGGGCTCTTGTTCCCCGCTCTCGATATTGCCCCAGCAGGGCTGCGATACTTAGACCTAAGTGGGGATGGGTTTAGGAGTGGAAGGAGAGAGAACGCCTGTGTTCTGTAAGGGCTGTGAATGCTGACCCTTTGTCTCCGTCTGCTGCTTTTCCTGTGCGGGTGATGAAGCTGTTTTACTTTTCTCTGTTGTTCCTGGTCTAAATAGCTGCAAGGCTGTCGCCGCTGTGGGTGTGCAATTTGTGTTGCTGTGTTTCTGTGGAGTCCTAGCCACGGCTCGCTTCTAGTGTGGCCAAGGGTCAAGGTAGGGCTTTCAGCTTAAAGCTTCAGAAGCGCTGCGTGCTGAGATGGGTGTAGGTGAAACTGCTGTTGCGCCTGCAGCTGTGCTCGCAGGGATGCTGGGCGGCTCCGCATCAGACCGGCGAGGTGCGCGTGGACCTCCGTCGGGCTGCGCCCTGGGTGCGCGAGCGTGCTGTGTGTTTGCTGTTCCGGCTTGTACGTGCGAGGGCTTAACGTTTGATTTAACGCATTTCCTTTAACGGCAGGCTGTAGTTGGGCTCTAGATGGTATTCCTACGGGGGCGCAAGAGCTGTGGAATGGTTAAGCTGTTGCTGTGCCTCCAGGTGACTTGTTCAGTAACACTGTTTTTCCAGGTGCAGGTGGATGAGTCGTGCAGGGCAACGGAGGAGAGCCCAGGGGAGCGCTGGAAGAAGGTGAGTCTGTGTAGTACTGGAGGGAAGATGTGACTGATGGCTATAGGGCTCCATTATGGGTTTTACTCTTTTTTTTTGTGATCCGAGGGCGCTAAGCGATGAGCCGAGCGTGATCTGGGCCCTGGAGGTGAGTCAGGCAAGGTGACCGGTGCTTGGTGGGCTGGAGTAGGTGTTCTTTTTCAGGTTATTCAGGTTTTTTTTTCCCTTGTCTTCACTTTCCCATCCCAATTTGGGGCCGATTCCCTCAAATGGGGACTTCCCCCTGTGGGGCTGCTTATGCAGCCTGGGAGCTGCTGCCTGGGCACAAAAATACCTCAAACCCCCTGACTCTGGGTCTGCAATGGGGGGTGAAAAAAACAGAAAGAATTCTGGTGGAAAGAAAACAACTTGGGGCTTCTGGGAAAGCCAACTCCAGCTGGATTTGTGCAGCTGGAAAGGGAAAAAAAGGGTGGCGGTGGGGAAGGAACAACCACCTAAAAGCACCCACCAACCATTCTCATGCACAAAACCGAAAGTGAAAATGACCATTTTTTGTAGGGTAAAAGCACAAAAAGTCCCCACAGAACTCAGTAGTTTGGAAAAGCAACCCCAATTAATACATTATGTAAAGAAGGCAGGGGAAAAAAAAGAAAACCAAAACAAAACCCTATCACAACCCTGATGCCACATGCCTACAAGCAGTTCCTGGGGCTTATTCTGCGGGGGTGGGGGACCCAACCTTGTTCCCCAGGTTTGCTGTGCTGCTTCTCCTCCCTCGGGCATGGGGGGGGCGGGCAGTGGCATGGACAGTAGCAAGCACCAGATTTTTTTAAGCAGTCGAGAGGAAAGGACTGAAATGCTCGAGACGCTTTGCTGTTTGGTGCAGAGGCAATGAACAGTGCTGCTGGGGCTGCGAGGGGAAAAGGTGCAGAGGAATAGAAGCTCTGTGGATGCAGCCAAGTTACGGTTTCTGGATGGTATTAATCGAGAAGAGTAATTCAGATAATGCTGCTGCCCAGCGACCAGAGTTGGGTACTGAGCCCGGGAGCCGCGCACGCGCGGTGGCGTCCCTGTGATCCCCATTGCTCTCTCCGCAGGTGACAGCCCTGCGATGCTGCGGTGCCTGCGAGGTGATGCCGCCGTGCTCGTTGCTGCTTCCTGGTAAGGAAAGGCCTCCTCCGCTCCTGCTGCAGCGTGGTGGTGTGTCGGACACGATTCCCTGTGTCGGGTGAGGCCTAGGGCTGCCGGCGAGGTGAGCGAGCCCCTTTGGTGGGTGCCGGGGTGTCTCCTTGTGTGCCTGCACTACTGGGGCTGGTGGGATGGGAAGCTTCAAACGACCTGCCGAGGCAGGCTTCTGGTATGCTAAAGGCGAGCGGGTGAGGGCAGCCCCAGGAGTTACCCGGGAGCTGATAGAAGGGAAGAGGGAAAGGAGGAGGAGGATGATGACATTTTCCCCCTGCCCAGGGTGCAGAAGATAGCCGACTCCCCAGCTCACCAGAGCTCCCCCTCAGCCTCCCCTGGCCCCACTTGCCCCGTGCTCCTGCCCCCAGCTCCGGCACGAGCGAGCTAGGCTACGTGCCTAGGAAGCCTCATCTCGTAAGAGCGGTAAGACACCCGTGTATCCTCTTTAGGTGGAGGACGGCCTAGAGTCTGGAGCTGCAGAAGAGGCAGGGCGGAGAGGAGGGGAAAGAAGCATCTGAACGGCTAAATTGTGCCAGCAGCGCTGAGAGCGAGAGTCGCGGTGAGTCCTGGGCCACTGGGGCCCCGTTGCCTCTCTTGTGCATCCTGGGCCCTCCCTGTCTCTCCCCTGGCCCCCTCTCTTTCCTTACCTGCTGCAAAATTTTTTTTTTTTTTTTGGCGCCCCCCCGCCCCTTCTTTCTCCATCTCGCTCTGAGTGGCTCCCTGCCTCCCCGTCTTTTCAGGCCTCCCTCTCTCTGTCCTGTAGCCTGTGGCTACTTTTTCTTTCTCCGCCTCTCTCTGCCTGGCTCTGGCTCCGTTTTTATTTTTTTATTCCTCCTGCTCTGTTCTGTAGCCTGTCGGTATTTTGTCTTTCTCTGGCCCTCTTGGTCTGACTCCGTGTGTTACCGAAAAACGCGGTAAAATCGGAAACAACTCCTCAACGCCGATTTAGTATTAAAGAGCAGGCGTTCTTTATTCACGGCGCCAGATGCACGGGGGATCGCTTCTCCTGGCGTGCGTACCTCACACACCTTTCCCGTAGAATTTGTAGATCAAAATTTTACGTATTCATACATATTCATTATCGTCCTGTCTACTGATCGGTACAAACTTGCTCGTTCCGTATGTAAATCGCTGCGCAGGCTCGGTGGTGGTCCGTGAGTCGGTGGTCGCAATCTCCCCCTGCCAGAATTGCCTTTTACCTTCTTGGCTCTTAATCTTGGCAGTCTTGGCTAGTTTTCTCAGTCCGCTACACGAAACCGCGTTTTGTCATCCGTTTCTGACAGAAGCACGTTGTCTGTTGTTCTGCTGACATTAACGATCGCCTAGGGACTAAAATGCAGATCGACAGATGCGCTGATTCGTACGCTCCGTGTTCCCGTAATGGAACACCGTCTCTGGTTGGTTGATTTCATCGCTTTGGTTACATTTCCCCCCTTTGGAAGTTTTGAAATAATCATTTTCTCAATACTTCCATCTTAGATCAATAATATTCCACTATGTCAGTTCAGTGTTTGGTTCATCTTCTCAAAATTTTCACTTGATTGTGGTCTCTAGGGCATATGCAGGTTCCATTTTATACCCAAAATTTTATTAATTTGTTGAACTACCTCTGCAAAAAAATGTGGTCCTCTCTCAGAGGACATTCCTGTTGGCACTCTAAATCTTGGTATTATTTCTTTCAGCAACATCTTAACTACTACTCTAGCTTTGTTGGTGCAGCACGAGAAAGCTTCTGGCCAACTAGAAAACTTGTCCATCAGCACTAACAAATACTGCTATATCTATTTTGTCTGGGTAACTCAGAAAACTTAATTTGCTAATAATTTCCGGGAGAATTTTTTGTTTTGTTACTCCTAAAGGTGGTTTCCTTTGGTTCAGGGGATTATTTCTAGGACAGATTGGACACTTAGCTACCATGGGTTTAACTGTTCTTGTCATGCCTACACACGCTACAGATGCTTTTAAACTCAAAACCGTAGCATCTACACCCTAATGTGTTTGCTCATGCTTTTCTTTTGCAAGTTCTGTCATAACTTGTGGGGTTGTTATTATTATTACTTGTTTTTCTGGTGTTACCTACCATCTCTGTGTTTTGTGATGCTTCCAATTGTTCTGCTAATTGCTCATCCAATTTATTATAATAATCTCGGTTTCAACTTTGGAATTCCGATCTGTTTTACTGGTACTAGTGCAAGGATACCTTGCTCTGCAGTCCTCTTTGCAGCTTTATCTGTCAATCGTTTGCTTATGTTTACAGCCGTCTGGCCGAATTGATGAGCTTTGCAACGCTTTACCGCCACTTCTTTTGGTTTCTGCACGTCTTCCGGAAGTTGGAGAATGTCTTCTTTATGCTGTATCAATGATTCTTGGGCTGATGGCAGTCCTTTTTCCTTCCCAGTAGCTCCATGATCGTGGATCACACCAAATGCATGTTTGGAATCAGTCTAGATATTTATCCTTCGTCCTTCTGCCATTCGCAGAGCTCGCTTCAACGCTACCAATGCTGCTTTCTGTGCTGAGGTGTTCGCAGGCAGCGCCCCTGACTCCATTCCCTCGGCGGTGATAACGACAGCATATCCGGCCATTCTCTTCTCGCCCAGAGCTGCTTCCATCTGTAAACAACTCCAGATCAGGATTTTCCCAGAGGTTTGTGTCTCAGGCCTGGTCTGCTGGAATAGACTTGTTCAATAGTTAGCAAGCGATCGTGTTCGAAATTGTCCGTAAGGTTTTCTGTTGTTAAAAACATAGCAGGATTCAGTATAGCAGTAGTCTTCGATTCCACATGGTCTTGTTCTAACAGAACAACTTGATATTTCAACATTCTGCTAAGGGATAGCCAACGACCCCCCTTTTGTTCTAAAACAGTCACCGCTATGTGCGGGACACATACTGTCATCTTTTGTCCCATTGTTAACTTTGGGGCTTCCTGGATCGGCAGCGCTGCTGTTGCCACTGCCCGTAAACATCCAGGCCATCTTTTACTCACGTGGTCGAGTTGTTTGGAGAAGTAGCCCACGGGTCTCTTCCAGGTTCCCAGTCGCTGTGTCAGCACTCCAAGGGCTAAATGTTGTCTTTCGTGGACAAACAACTCAAAAGGTTTAGCGAAATCGGGTAGGCCTAATGCAGGGGCCATCACTGAGGCTCTTTTCAGTTCTTTGAATGCCGTTTGGCATCCGGGCGTCCAGGTTAAATATTTATCCTTTGATTCTTTCAGTGCCTCGTATAATGGTTTTACATACAGTCTGTAGTTCAGAATCCAGAGCTGACGCTATTTCACTATTTTCAGAAAAGCTCTCAGTTCCTTCGGGCCGCAAGGTTCGGGAATTTGACAAATAGTTTCTTTCTTTTCACTTTCTAATTGTCTTTGTCTTTGAGATATTTCGAATCCTAAATAAATGGCTGTTGCTTCTCCTATTTGGGTTTTGTTTCTGGAAACTCCGCATCTTCCTTGGCCCAGAAAATTTAAAAATTTCAAAACATTATTCTTTACTTTCTGCCACTATCAGAATGTCGTCTGCATTCTGTAACAATATGCCTCTCCCTGGGTTCTGTTTTTTCTAGACATTTCTATATTTCTAATTTTTTTTCTTGCCAGCTGAGTCCCAAATATCGTAGGACTAATTTTAAATCCTTGTGGAAGTACGGTCCATGTTAGCTGTGTCTTTCATTCTGTGGTGGGGCTTTCCCATTCCAAAGCAAATAGGCTTTGACTTTTTATGCCTGGAGGTATGCAAAAGAAGGCATCCTTCAAATCTAGTACAGTAAACCATTTATGCTCCTCCTTTAAAAGAGGTCAGTAAAGTGTATGGATTAGCTACTACCGGATGTAGATCTTGGACCACCTGAGATATAGCCCTTAAATCGTGAACCAGCTAATACTCTTTGCCTCTAGATTTCTTTACTGGCGGCACAGGAGTACTATATTCTGATTCACATTCTATTAAGAGCTCATATTCTGAAACAAATTTATAATTAACTTCTCTAATCCTTTTCGAGCCTCTCGCTTAATACGGTATTGTTTTTGTCTTACCGGCTTGGCTCCAGGCTTTAAGGTTACTTTTACCGGCTCTGCCCGCTTAGGTCGCTCCGGAGCTCCGCTCGCTCAAACCAAAGGAATTACTACGTTTTCCACTTCTTCGGGAACCTGTTCCTCCCTGGAGGAATCCTGTAACATAAACGCTCTCGCCTCTGTGGCTTTTGATTCTGTTCTGGTATTAGTAATTTAATCTCTCCATCTTTAAAAGTTACTTGAGCATCTAATTTACTTAATAGATCTCATCATAACAGAGGCAGTGGACATTCAGGCATATACAGAAACTGGTGAGTTGCCCATTGCTTCTCCAATTTAAACTTTAATGGCTCTAAGAAAGGCTAATTTTTCTTTGCCCTGTCGCACTAACAACACCTACTGGTTTATGATCAACTTTCTCTTTACGTGTATTCAATACCAAAGAAGTGGCTCCCGTATCTACCAAAAATTCTATTTCTTCATTCCCTAGCTTCAGTGTAACCAGGTGTTCAGCTAGGGTTGATTCCTCTGGTCTCCTTCATGCCAAGCTACTTCAAGCATTTTACCCAGATCTCTGGATTCAGGTTCTTCTAGTTTCTGAAGGTTTTTTTACTCCCCCCCCCCACCCCCCCCCAATCTGGGGCTGATTGTCTTATGAATATAGAGACCAACTGAATTGCTTTTTCTGTTTTTTTCTGGGTTCAAATGAGTATATTTTCTGGTGGTCACCTTCAGCCTTTCCATAAAGGCTGAAGGGGGGGACTCCTTTAATTCTTGTCTCACTTAATAAATGGGTCAAAATTTATGGCTTTTGGCATTGCATGTCTTACTCCAAATAAAATCTGTCTCTGACATCTAGTCAACATTCCCCTGGGTCCTGGCTGATTAGGGTCCCACTCGGGATTTGTAGATGGAAAATTCTTATTCGTTGTTCTCTGTAAATTCCTGTTAGCATGTGCTCCCTGCACCTGCCTTCTGGCTGTATTCAATACTATTTTCTTGTCAGTTCCATCAAGTGAAGTATCCAGTATCACAAGTAGAGCAACACTTCAAGTTCTCACCACATTTTCCTCTTTTCAGAAACATTGCCGTAGAATCCTGTGGACATATCTCACGCTGTTTCTGCCACTCTGGATGATTCCACAGTGTAAAGAACAAATCAACATATGCCACTTCTTCCCATTTGCCTTCCCTTTTTACAAAACAACATTAATTGCAAGATGGTATGATATTGCAATGTCTCCTGTTCTGGCCATTCGTGCCCACCTTCCAATTGATACGTTGGGCACCAATGATTGCAATATTCAATTAATGGTTTCCGAGTTAGTGGGTCATCACCCCCGATGTCTTTCCAGTGCTTCAAAGTACATCCCAAAGGTGTTCTCTGTGGGATAGGTTTCTTACTCAGAAATGCTCCCATCTCCCAGTCGACTAGCAGTTGTGATAGTGCACTATCACAAATAGTAGTCAGAGGGACTCCAACCCCCGTTAGAGGTCTCACTGGGATCTGTAGCCCCCTGCTAGATATCCCTGGAGACTTCAACCCCCTGTTGAAGACCCCCCTACCCTCGGGTCCCGCTCCACAGGCTTTCGCCTAGCAGAGACTTACCAACCGAGGTACCTCTTGGCCCCAACCCTGCGTGGCTTTTGCCGCGCCTTACGGGCAGGCCTGTGGGACTCAAACCCACTGTCCTATCCTATGTGGGAAGCTAACGCCACATATTATTCTACCTAAGTTTCTTCGTAAACGAATGCCTTGTTTACTTCAGTCCAGGGGATCTTTCTCAGAATTCTCTGGCCTGGGGATCGGAAGCTCTCCCCAAGAATTCCTTGGGGCTGGCTGCAGGTCCCACGGTCCTGCGGATCCGTCGAGATTCAAAAGCAGGTTCCCATCTGGGGTGCCAAAACTGTTACCAAAAAACACGGTAAAATCGGAAATATCTATTCAACACCAATCTAGTATTAAAGAGCAGGCGTTCTTTATTCACGGCGCCAGATGCACGGGGGATCGCTCCTCCTGGCGTGCGTACCTCACACACCTTTCCCGTAGAATTTGTAGATCAAAATTTTACGTATTCATACATATTCATTATCGTCCTGTCTACTGATCGGTACAAACTTGCTCGTTCCGTATGTAAATCGCTGCGCAGGCTCGGTGGTGGTCCGTGAGTCGGTGGTCGCAATCTCCCCCTGCCAGAATTGCCTTTTACCTTCTTGGCTCTTAATCTTGGCAGTCTTGGCTAGTTTTCTCAGTGCGCTACACGAAACCGCGTTTTGTCATCCGTTTCTGACAGAAGCACGTTGTCTGTTGTTCTGCTGACATTAACGATCGCCTAGGGACTAAAATGCAGATCGACAGATGCGCTGATTCGTACGCTCCGTGTTCCCGTAATGGAACACCGTCTCTGGTTGGTTGATTTCATCGCTTTGGTTACATTTCCCCCCTTTGGAAGTTTTGAAATAATCATTTTCTCAATACTTCCATCTTAGATCAATAATATTCCACTATGTCAGTTCAGTGTTTGGTTCATCTTCTCAAAATTTTCACTTGATTGTGGTCTCTAGGGCATATGCAGGTTCCATTTTATACCCAAAATTTTATTAATTTGTTGAACTACCTCTGCAAAAAAATGTGGTCCTCTCTCAGAGGACATTCCTGTTGGCACTCTAAATCTTGGTATTATTTCTTTCAGCAACATCTTAACTACTACTCTAGCTTTGTTGGTGCAGCACGAGAAAGCTTCTGGCCAACTAGAAAACTTGTCCATCAGCACTAACAAATACTGCTATATCTATTTTGTCTGGGTAACTCAGAAAACTTAATTTGCTAATAATTTCCGGGAGAATTTTTTGTTTTGTTACTCCTAAAGGTGGTTTCCTTTGGTTCAGGGGATTATTTCTAGGACAGATTGGACACTTAGCTACCATGGGTTTAACTGTTCTTGTCATGCCTACACACGCTACAGATGCTTTTAAACTCAAAACCGTAGCATCTACACCCTAATGTGTTTGCTCATGCTTTTCTTTTGCAAGTTCTGTCATAACTTGTGGGGTTGTTATTATTATTACTTGTTTTTCTGGTGTTACCTACCATCTCTGTGTTTTGTGATGCTTCCAATTGTTCTGCTAATTGCTCATCCAATTTATTATAATAATCTCGGTTTCAACTTTGGAATTCCGATCTGTTTTACTGGTACTAGTGCAAGGATACCTTGCTCTGCAGTCCTCTTTGCAGCTTTATCTGTCAATCGTTTGCTTATGTTTACAGCCGTCTGGCCGAATTGATGAGCTTTGCAACGCTTTACCGCCACTTCTTTTGGTTTCTGCACGTCTTCCGGAAGTTGGAGAATGTCTTCTTTATGCTGTATCAATGATTCTTGGGCTGATGGCAGTCCTTTTTCCTTCCCAGTAGCTCCATGATCGTGGATCACACCAAATGCATGTTTGGAATCAGTCTAGATATTTATCCTTCGTCCTTCTGCCATTCGCAGAGCTCGCTTCAACGCTACCAATGCTGCTTTCTGTGCTGAGGTGTTCGCAGGCAGCGCCCCTGACTCCATTCCCTCGGCGGTGATAACGACAGCATATCCGGCCATTCTCTTCTCGCCCAGAGCTGCTTCCATCTGTAAACAACTCCAGATCAGGATTTTCCCAGAGGTTTGTGTCTCAGGCCTGGTCTGCTGGAATAGACTTGTTCAATAGTTAGCAAGCGATCGTGTTCGAAATTGTCCGTAAGGTTTTCTGTTGTTAAAAACATAGCAGGATTCAGTATAGCAGTAGTCTTCGATTCCACATGGTCTTGTTCTAACAGAACAACTTGATATTTCAACATTCTGCTAAGGGATAGCCAACGACCCCCCTTTTGTTCTAAAACAGTCACCGCTATGTGCGGGACACATACTGTCATCTTTTGTCCCATTGTTAACTTTGGGGCTTCCTGGATCGGCAGCGCTGCTGTTGCCACTGCCCGTAAACATCCAGGCCATCTTTTACTCACGTGGTCGAGTTGTTTGGAGAAGTAGCCCACGGGTCTCTTCCAGGTTCCCAGTCGCTGTGTCAGCACTCCAAGGGCTAAATGTTGTCTTTCGTGGACAAACAACTCAAAAGGTTTAGCGAAATCGGGTAGGCCTAATGCAGGGGCCATCACTGAGGCTCTTTTCAGTTCTTTGAATGCCGTTTGGCATCCGGGCGTCCAGGTTAAATATTTATCCTTTGATTCTTTCAGTGCCTCGTATAATGGTTTTACATACAGTCTGTAGTTCAGAATCCAGAGCTGACGCTATTTCACTATTTTCAGAAAAGCTCTCAGTTCCTTCGGGCCGCAAGGTTCGGGAATTTGACAAATAGTTTCTTTCTTTTCACTTTCTAATTGTCTTTGTCTTTGAGATATTTCGAATCCTAAATAAATGGCTGTTGCTTCTCCTATTTGGGTTTTGTTTCTGGAAACTCCGCATCTTCCTTGGCCCAGAAAATTTAAAAATTTCAAAACATTATTCTTTACTTTCTGCCACTATCAGAATGTCGTCTGCATTCTGTAACAATATGCCTCTCCCTGGGTTCTGTTTTTTCTAGACATTTCTATATTTCTAATTTTTTTTCTTGCCAGCTGAGTCCCAAATATCGTAGGACTAATTTTAAATCCTTGTGGAAGTACGGTCCATGTTAGCTGTGTCTTTCATTCTGTGGTGGGGCTTTCCCATTCCAAAGCAAATAGGCTTTGACTTTTTATGCCTGGAGGTATGCAAAAGAAGGCATCCTTCAAATCTAGTACAGTAAACCATTTATGCTCCTCCTTTAAAAGAGGTCAGTAAAGTGTATGGATTAGCTACTACCGGATGTAGATCTTGGACCACCTGAGATATAGCCCTTAAATCGTGAACCAGCTAATACTCTTTGCCTCTAGATTTCTTTACTGGCGGCACAGGAGTACTATATTCTGATTCACATTCTATTAAGAGCTCATATTCTGAAACAAATTTATAATTAACTTCTCTAATCCTTTTCGAGCCTCTCGCTTAATACGGTATTGTTTTTGTCTTACCGGCTTGGCTCCAGGCTTTAAGGTTACTTTTACCGGCTCTGCCCGCTTAGGTCGCTCCGGAGCTCCGCTCGCTCAAACCAAAGGAATTACTACGTTTTCCACTTCTTCGGGAACCTGTTCCTCCCTGGAGGAATCCTGTAACATAAACGCTCTCGCCTCTGTGGCTTTTGATTCTGTTCTGGTATTAGTAATTTAATCTCTCCATCTTTAAAAGTTACTTGAGCATCTAATTTACTTAATAGATCTCATCATAACAGAGGCAGTGGACATTCAGGCATATACAGAAACTGGTGAGTTGCCCATTGCTTCTCCAATTTAAACTTTAATGGCTCTAAGAAAGGCTAATTTTTCTTTGCCCTGTCGCACTAACAACACCTACTGGTTTATGATCAACTTTCTCTTTACGTGTATTCAATACCAAAGAAGTGGCTCCCGTATCTACCAAAAATTCTATTTCTTCATTCCCTAGCTTCAGTGTAACCAGGTGTTCAGCTAGGGTTGATTCCTCTGGTCTCCTTCATGCCAAGCTACTTCAAGCATTTTACCCAGATCTCTGGATTCAGGTTCTTCTAGTTTCTGAAGGTTTTTTTACTCCCCCCCCCCACCCCCCCCCAATCTGGGGCTGATTGTCTTATGAATATAGAGACCAACTGAATTGCTTTTTCTGTTTTTTTCTGGGTTCAAATGAGTATATTTTCTGGTGGTCACCTTCAGCCTTTCCATAAAGGCTGAAGGGGGGGACTCCTTTAATTCTTGTCTCACTTAATAAATGGGTCAAAATTTATGGCTTTTGGCATTGCATGTCTTACTCCAAATAAAATCTGTCTCTGACATCTAGTCAACATTCCCCTGGGTCCTGGCTGATTAGGGTCCCACTCGGGATTTGTAGATGGAAAATTCTTATTCGTTGTTCTCTGTAAATTCCTGTTAGCATGTGCTCCCTGCACCTGCCTTCTGGCTGTATTCAATACTATTTTCTTGTCAGTTCCATCAAGTGAAGTATCCAGTATCACAAGTAGAGCAACACTTCAAGTTCTCACCACATTTTCCTCTTTTCAGAAACATTGCCGTAGAATCCTGTGGACATATCTCACGCTGTTTCTGCCACTCTGGATGATTCCACAGTGTAAAGAACAAATCAACATATGCCACTTCTTCCCATTTGCCTTCCCTTTTTACAAAACAACATTAATTGCAAGATGGTATGATATTGCAATGTCTCCTGTTCTGGCCATTCGTGCCCACCTTCCAATTGATACGTTGGGCACCAATGATTGCAATATTCAATTAATGGTTTCCGAGTTAGTGGGTCATCACCCCCGATGTCTTTCCAGTGCTTCAAAGTACATCCCAAAGGTGTTCTCTGTGGGATAGGTTTCTTACTCAGAAATGCTCCCATCTCCCAGTCGACTAGCAGTTGTGATAGTGCACTATCACAAATAGTAGTCAGAGGGACTCCAACCCCCGTTAGAGGTCTCACTGGGATCTGTAGCCCCCTGCTAGATATCCCTGGAGACTTCAACCCCCTGTTGAAGACCCCCCTACCCTCGGGTCCCGCTCCACAGGCTTTCGCCTAGCAGAGACTTACCAACCGAGGTACCTCTTGGCCCCAACCCTGCGTGGCTTTTGCCGCGCCTTACGGGCAGGCCTGTGGGACTCAAACCCACTGTCCTATCCTATGTGGGAAGCTAACGCCACATATTATTCTACCTAAGTTTCTTCGTAAACGAATGCCTTGTTTACTTCAGTCCAGGGGATCTTTCTCAGAATTCTCTGGCCTGGGGATCGGAAGCTCTCCCCAAGAATTCCTTGGGGCTGGCTGCAGGTCCCACGGTCCTGCGGATCCGTCGAGATTCAAAAGCAGGTTCCCATCTGGGGTGCCAAAACTGTTACCAAAAAACGCGGTAAAATCGGAAACAACTCCTCAACGCCGATTTAGTATTAAAGAGCAGGCGTTCTTTATTCACGGCGCCAGATGCACGGGGGATCGCTCCTCCTGGCGTGCGTACCTCACACACCTTTCCCGTAGAATTTGTAGATCAAAATTTTACGTATTCATACATATTCATTATCGTCCTGTCTACTGATCGGTACAAACTTGCTCGTTCCGTATGTAAATCGCTGCGCAGGCTCGGTGGTGGTCCGTGAGTCGGTGGTCGCAATCTCCCCCTGCCAGAATTGCCTTTTACCTTCTTGGCTCTTAATCTTGGCAGTCTTGGCTAGTTTTCTCAGTCCGCTACACGAAACCGCGTTTTGTCATCCGTTTCTGACAGAAGCACGTTGTCTGTTGTTCTGCTGACATTAACGATCGCCTAGGGACTAAAATGCAGATCGACAGATGCGCTGATTCGTACGCTCCGTGTTCCCGTAATGGAACACCGTCTCTGGTTGGTTGATTTCATCGCTTTGGTTACATTTCCCCCCTTTGGAAGTTTTGAAATAATCATTTTCTCAATACTTCCATCTTAGATCAATAATATTCCACTATGTCAGTTCAGTGTTTGGTTCATCTTCTCAAAATTTTCACTTGATTGTGGTCTCTAGGGCATATGCAGGTTCCATTTTATACCCAAAATTTTATTAATTTGTTGAACTACCTCTGCAAAAAAATGTGGTCCTCTCTCAGAGGACATTCCTGTTGGCACTCTAAATCTTGGTATTATTTCTTTCAGCAACATCTTAACTACTACTCTAGCTTTGTTGGTGCAGCACGAGAAAGCTTCTGGCCAACTAGAAAACTTGTCCATCAGCACTAACAAATACTGCTATATCTATTTTGTCTGGGTAACTCAGAAAACTTAATTTGCTAATAATTTCCGGGAGAATTTTTTGTTTTGTTACTCCTAAAGGTGGTTTCCTTTGGTTCAGGGGATTATTTCTAGGACAGATTGGACACTTAGCTACCATGGGTTTAACTGTTCTTGTCATGCCTACACACGCTACAGATGCTTTTAAACTCAAAACCGTAGCATCTACACCCTAATGTGTTTGCTCATGCTTTTCTTTTGCAAGTTCTGTCATAACTTGTGGGGTTGTTATTATTATTACTTGTTTTTCTGGTGTTACCTACCATCTCTGTGTTTTGTGATGCTTCCAATTGTTCTGCTAATTGCTCATCCAATTTATTATAATAATCTCGGTTTCAACTTTGGAATTCCGATCTGTTTTACTGGTACTAGTGCAAGGATACCTTGCTCTGCAGTCCTCTTTGCAGCTTTATCTGTCAATCGTTTGCTTATGTTTACAGCCGTCTGGCCGAATTGATGAGCTTTGCAACGCTTTACCGCCACTTCTTTTGGTTTCTGCACGTCTTCCGGAAGTTGGAGAATGTCTTCTTTATGCTGTATCAATGATTCTTGGGCTGATGGCAGTCCTTTTTCCTTCCCAGTAGCTCCGTGATCGTGGATCACACCAAATGCATGTTTGGAATCAGTCTAGATATTTATCCTTCGTCCTTCTGCCATTCGCAGAGCTCGCTTCAACGCTACCAATGCTGCTTTCTGTGCTGAGGTGTTCGCAGGCAGCGCCCCTGACTCCATTCCCTCGGCGGTGATAACGACAGCATATCCGGCCATTCTCTTCTCGCCCAGAGCTGCTTCCATCTGTAAACAACTCCAGATCAGGATTTTCCCAGAGGTTTGTGTCTCAGGCCTGGTCTGCTGGAATAGACTTGTTCAATAGTTAGCAAGCGATCGTGTTCGAAATTGTCCGTAAGGTTTTCTGTTGTTAAAAACATAGCAGGATTCAGTATAGCAGTAGTCTTCGATTCCACATGGTCTTGTTCTAACAGAACAACTTGATATTTCAACATTCTGCTAAGGGATAGCCAACGACCCCCCTTTTGTTCTAAAACAGTCACCGCTATGTGCGGGACACATACTGTCATCTTTTGTCCCATTGTTAACTTTGGGGCTTCCTGGATCGGCAGCGCTGCTGTTGCCACTGCCCGTAAACATCCAGGCCATCTTTTACTCACGTGGTCGAGTTGTTTGGAGAAGTAGCCCACGGGTCTCTTCCAGGTTCCCAGTCGCTGTGTCAGCACTCCAAGGGCTAAATGTTGTCTTTCGTGGACAAACAACTCAAAAGGTTTAGCGAAATCGGGTAGGCCTAATGCAGGGGCCATCACTGAGGCTCTTTTCAGTTCTTTGAATGCCGTTTGGCATCCGGGCGTCCAGGTTAAATATTTATCCTTTGATTCTTTCAGTGCCTCGTATAATGGTTTTACATACAGTCTGTAGTTCAGAATCCAGAGCTGACGCTATTTCACTATTTTCAGAAAAGCTCTCAGTTCCTTCGGGCCGCAAGGTTCGGGAATTTGACAAATAGTTTCTTTCTTTTCACTTTCTAATTGTCTTTGTCTTTGAGATATTTCGAATCCTAAATAAATGGCTGTTGCTTCTCCTATTTGGGTTTTGTTTCTGGAAACTCCGCATCTTCCTTGGCCCAGAAAATTTAAAAATTTCAAAACATTATTCTTTACTTTCTGCCACTATCAGAATGTCGTCTGCATTCTGTAACAATATGCCTCTCCCTGGGTTCTGTTTTTTCTAGACATTTCTATATTTCTAATTTTTTTTCTTGCCAGCTGAGTCCCAAATATCGTAGGACTAATTTTAAATCCTTGTGGAAGTACGGTCCATGTTAGCTGTGTCTTTCATTCTGTGGTGGGGCTTTCCCATTCCAAAGCAAATAGGCTTTGACTTTTTATGCCTGGAGGTATGCAAAAGAAGGCATCCTTCAAATCTAGTACAGTAAACCATTTATGCTCCTCCTTTAAAAGAGGTCAGTAAAGTGTATGGATTAGCTACTACCGGATGTAGATCTTGGACCACCTGAGATATAGCCCTTAAATCGTGAACCAGCTAATACTCTTTGCCTCTAGATTTCTTTACTGGCGGCACAGGAGTACTATATTCTGATTCACATTCTATTAAGAGCTCATATTCTGAAACAAATTTATAATTAACTTCTCTAATCCTTTTCGAGCCTCTCGCTTAATACGGTATTGTTTTTGTCTTACCGGCTTGGCTCCAGGCTTTAAGGTTACTTTTACCGGCTCTGCCCGCTTAGGTCGCTCCGGAGCTCCGCTCGCTCAAACCAAAGGAATTACTACGTTTTCCACTTCTTCGGGAACCTGTTCCTCCCTGGAGGAATCCTGTAACATAAACGCTCTCGCCTCTGTGGCTTTTGATTCTGTTCTGGTATTAGTAATTTAATCTCTCCATCTTTAAAAGTTACTTGAGCATCTAATTTACTTAATAGATCTCATCATAACAGAGGCAGTGGACATTCAGGCATATACAGAAACTGGTGAGTTGCCCATTGCTTCTCCAATTTAAACTTTAATGGCTCTAAGAAAGGCTAATTTTTCTTTGCCCTGTCGCACTAACAACACCTACTGGTTTATGATCAACTTTCTCTTTACGTGTATTCAATACCAAAGAAGTGGCTCCCGTATCTACCAAAAATTCTATTTCTTCATTCCCTAGCTTCAGTGTAACCAGGTGTTCAGCTAGGGTTGATTCCTCTGGTCTCCTTCATGCCAAGCTACTTCAAGCATTTTACCCAGATCTCTGGATTCAGGTTCTTCTAGTTTCTGAAGGTTTTTTTACTCCCCTCCCCCCACCCCCCCCCAATCTGGGGCTGATTGTCTTATGAATATAGAGACCAACTGAATTGCTTTTTCTGTTTTTTTCTGGGTTCAAATGAGTATATTTTCTGGTGGTCACCTTCAGCCTTTCCATAAAGGCTGAAGGGGGGGACTCCTTTAATTCTTGTCTCACTTAATAAATGGGTCAAAATTTATGGCTTTTGGCATTGCATGTCTTACTCCAAATAAAATCTGTCTCTGACATCTAGTCAACATTCCCCTGGGTCCTGGCTGATTAGGGTCCCACTCGGGATTTGTAGATGGAAAATTCTTATTCGTTGTTCTCTGTAAATTCCTGTTAGCATGTGCTCCCTGCACCTGCCTTCTGGCTGTATTCAATACTATTTTCTTGTCAGTTCCATCAAGTGAAGTATCCAGTATCACAAGTAGAGCAACACTTCAAGTTCTCACCACATTTTCCTCTTTTCAGAAACATTGCCGTAGAATCCTGTGGACATATCTCACGCTGTTTCTGCCACTCTGGATGATTCCACAGTGTAAAGAACAAATCAACATATGCCACTTCTTCCCATTTGCCTTCCCTTTTTACAAAACAACATTAATTGCAAGATGGTATGATATTGCAATGTCTCCTGTTCTGGCCATTCGTGCCCACCTTCCAATTGATACGTTGGGCACCAATGATTGCAATATTCAATTAATGGTTTCCGAGTTAGTGGGTCATCACCCCCGATGTCTTTCCAGTGCTTCAAAGTACATCCCAAAGGTGTTCTCTGTGGGATAGGTTTCTTACTCAGAAATGCTCCCATCTCCCAGTCGACTAGCAGTTGTGATAGTGCACTATCACAAATAGTAGTCAGAGGGACTCCAACCCCCGTTAGAGGTCTCACTGGGATCTGTAGCCCCCTGCTAGATATCCCTGGAGACTTCAACCCCCTGTTGAAGACCCCCCTACCCTCGGGTCCCGCTCCACAGGCTTTCGCCTAGCAGAGACTTACCAACCGAGGTACCTCTTGGCCCCAACCCTGCGTGGCTTTTGCCGCGCCTTACGGGCAGGCCTGTGGGACTCAAACCCACTGTCCTATCCTATGTGGGAAGCTAACGCCACATATTATTCTACCTAAGTTTCTTCGTAAACGAATGCCTTGTTTACTTCAGTCCAGGGGATCTTTCTCAGAATTCTCTGGCCTGGGGATCGGAAGCTCTCCCCAAGAATTCCTTGGGGCTGGCTGCAGGTCCCACGGTCCTGCGGATCCGTCGAGATTCAAAAGCAGGTTCCCATCTGGGGTGCCAAAACTGTTACCAAAAAACACGGTAAAATCGGAAATATCTATTCAACACCAATCTAGTATTAAAGAGCAGGCGTTCTTTATTCACGGCGCCAGATGCACGGGGGATCGCTCCTCCTGGCGTGCGTACCTCACACACCTTTCCCGTAGAATTTGTAGATCAAAATTTTACGTATTCATACATATTCATTATCGTCCTGTCTACTGATCGGTACAAACTTGCTCGTTCCGTATGTAAATCGCTGCGCAGGCTCGGTGGTGGTCCGTGAGTCGGTGGTCGCAATCTCCCCCTGCCAGAATTGCCTTTTACCTTCTTGGCTCTTAATCTTGGCAGTCTTGGCTAGTTTTCTCAGTCCGCTACACGAAACCGCGTTTTGTCATCCGTTTCTGACAGAAGCACGTTGTCTGTTGTTCTGCTGACATTAACGATCGCCTAGGGACTAAAATGCAGATCGACAGATGCGCTGATTCGTACGCTCCGTGTTCCCGTAATGGAACACCGTCTCTGGTTGGTTGATTTCATCGCTTTGGTTACATTTCCCCCCTTTGGAAGTTTTGAAATAATCATTTTCTCAATACTTCCATCTTAGATCAATAATATTCCACTATGTCAGTTCAGTGTTTGGTTCATCTTCTCAAAATTTTCACTTGATTGTGGTCTCTAGGGCATATGCAGGTTCCATTTTATACCCAAAATTTTATTAATTTGTTGAACTACCTCTGCAAAAAAATGTGGTCCTCTCTCAGAGGACATTCCTGTTGGCACTCTAAATCTTGGTATTATTTCTTTCAGCAACATCTTAACTACTACTCTAGCTTTGTTGGTGCAGCACGAGAAAGCTTCTGGCCAACTAGAAAACTTGTCCATCAGCACTAACAAATACTGCTATATCTATTTTGTCTGGGTAACTCAGAAAACTTAATTTGCTAATAATTTCCGGGAGAATTTTTTGTTTTGTTACTCCTAAAGGTGGTTTCCTTTGGTTCAGGGGATTATTTCTAGGACAGATTGGACACTTAGCTACCATGGGTTTAACTGTTCTTGTCATGCCTACACACGCTACAGATGCTTTTAAACTCAAAACCGTAGCATCTACACCCTAATGTGTTTGCTCATGCTTTTCTTTTGCAAGTTCTGTCATAACTTGTGGGGTTGTTATTATTATTACTTGTTTTTCTGGTGTTACCTACCATCTCTGTGTTTTGTGATGCTTCCAATTGTTCTGCTAATTGCTCATCCAATTTATTATAATAATCTCGGTTTCAACTTTGGAATTCCGATCTGTTTTACTGGTACTAGTGCAAGGATACCTTGCTCTGCAGTCCTCTTTGCAGCTTTATCTGTCAATCGTTTGCTTATGTTTACAGCCGTCTGGCCGAATTGATGAGCTTTGCAACGCTTTACCGCCACTTCTTTTGGTTTCTGCACGTCTTCCGGAAGTTGGAGAATGTCTTCTTTATGCTGTATCAATGATTCTTGGGCTGATGGCAGTCCTTTTTCCTTCCCAGTAGCTCCATGATCGTGGATCACACCAAATGCATGTTTGGAATCAGTCTAGATATTTATCCTTCGTCCTTCTGCCATTCGCAGAGCTCGCTTCAACGCTACCAATGCTGCTTTCTGTGCTGAGGTGTTCGCAGGCAGCGCCCCTGACTCCATTCCCTCGGCGGTGATAACGACAGCATATCCGGCCATTCTCTTCTCGCCCAGAGCTGCTTCCATCTGTAAACAACTCCAGATCAGGATTTTCCCAGAGGTTTGTGTCTCAGGCCTGGTCTGCTGGAATAGACTTGTTCAATAGTTAGCAAGCGATCGTGTTCGAAATTGTCCGTAAGGTTTTCTGTTGTTAAAAACATAGCAGGATTCAGTATAGCAGTAGTCTTCGATTCCACATGGTCTTGTTCTAACAGAACAACTTGATATTTCAACATTCTGCTAAGGGATAGCCAACGACCCCCCTTTTGTTCTAAAACAGTCACCGCTATGTGCGGGACACATACTGTCATCTTTTGTCCCATTGTTAACTTTGGGGCTTCCTGGATCGGCAGCGCTGCTGTTGCCACTGCCCGTAAACATCCAGGCCATCTTTTACTCACGTGGTCGAGTTGTTTGGAGAAGTAGCCCACGGGTCTCTTCCAGGTTCCCAGTCGCTGTGTCAGCACTCCAAGGGCTAAATGTTGTCTTTCGTGGACAAACAACTCAAAAGGTTTAGCGAAATCGGGTAGGCCTAATGCAGGGGCCATCACTGAGGCTCTTTTCAGTTCTTTGAATGCCGTTTGGCATCCGGGCGTCCAGGTTAAATATTTATCCTTTGATTCTTTCAGTGCCTCGTATAATGGTTTTACATACAGTCTGTAGTTCAGAATCCAGAGCTGACGCTATTTCACTATTTTCAGAAAAGCTCTCAGTTCCTTCGGGCCGCAAGGTTCGGGAATTTGACAAATAGTTTCTTTCTTTTCACTTTCTAATTGTCTTTGTCTTTGAGATATTTCGAATCCTAAATAAATGGCTGTTGCTTCTCCTATTTGGGTTTTGTTTCTGGAAACTCCGCATCTTCCTTGGCCCAGAAAATTTAAAAATTTCAAAACATTATTCTTTACTTTCTGCCACTATCAGAATGTCGTCTGCATTCTGTAACAATATGCCTCTCCCTGGGTTCTGTTTTTTCTAGACATTTCTATATTTCTAATTTTTTTTCTTGCCAGCTGAGTCCCAAATATCGTAGGACTAATTTTAAATCCTTGTGGAAGTACGGTCCATGTTAGCTGTGTCTTTCATTCTGTGGTGGGGCTTTCCCATTCCAAAGCAAATAGGCTTTGACTTTTTATGCCTGGAGGTATGCAAAAGAAGGCATCCTTCAAATCTAGTACAGTAAACCATTTATGCTCCTCCTTTAAAAGAGGTCAGTAAAGTGTATGGATTAGCTACTACCGGATGTAGATCTTGGACCACCTGAGATATAGCCCTTAAATCGTGAACCAGCTAATACTCTTTGCCTCTAGATTTCTTTACTGGCGGCACAGGAGTACTATATTCTGATTCACATTCTATTAAGAGCTCATATTCTGAAACAAATTTATAATTAACTTCTCTAATCCTTTTCGAGCCTCTCGCTTAATACGGTATTGTTTTTGTCTTACCGGCTTGGCTCCAGGCTTTAAGGTTACTTTTACCGGCTCTGCCCGCTTAGGTCGCTCCGGAGCTCCGCTCGCTCAAACCAAAGGAATTACTACGTTTTCCACTTCTTCGGGAACCTGTTCCTCCCTGGAGGAATCCTGTAACATAAACGCTCTCGCCTCTGTGGCTTTTGATTCTGTTCTGGTATTAGTAATTTAATCTCTCCATCTTTAAAAGTTACTTGAGCATCTAATTTACTTAATAGATCTCATCATAACAGAGGCAGTGGACATTCAGGCATATACAGAAACTGGTGAGTTGCCCATTGCTTCTCCAATTTAAACTTTAATGGCTCTAAGAAAGGCTAATTTTTCTTTGCCCTGTCGCACTAACAACACCTACTGGTTTATGATCAACTTTCTCTTTACGTGTATTCAATACCAAAGAAGTGGCTCCCGTATCTACCAAAAATTCTATTTCTTCATTCCCTAGCTTCAGTGTAACCAGGTGTTCAGCTAGGGTTGATTCCTCTGGTCTCCTTCATGCCAAGCTACTTCAAGCATTTTACCCAGATCTCTGGATTCAGGTTCTTCTAGTTTCTGAAGGTTTTTTTACTCCCCCCCCCCCACCCCCCCCCAATCTGGGGCTGATTGTCTTATGAATATAGAGACCAACTGAATTGCTTTTTCTGTTTTTTTCTGGGTTCAAATGAGTATATTTTCTGGTGGTCACCTTCAGCCTTTCCATAAAGGCTGAAGGGGGGGACTCCTTTAATTCTTGTCTCACTTAATAAATGGGTCAAAATTTATGGCTTTTGGCATTGCATGTCTTACTCCAAATAAAATCTGTCTCTGACATCTAGTCAACATTCCCCTGGGTCCTGGCTGATTAGGGTCCCACTCGGGATTTGTAGATGGAAAATTCTTATTCGTTGTTCTCTGTAAATTCCTGTTAGCATGTGCTCCCTGCACCTGCCTTCTGGCTGTATTCAATACTATTTTCTTGTCAGTTCCATCAAGTGAAGTATCCAGTATCACAAGTAGAGCAACACTTCAAGTTCTCACCACATTTTCCTCTTTTCAGAAACATTGCCGTAGAATCCTGTGGACATATCTCACGCTGTTTCTGCCACTCTGGATGATTCCACAGTGTAAAGAACAAATCAACATATGCCACTTCTTCCCATTTGCCTTCCCTTTTTACAAAACAACATTAATTGCAAGATGGTATGATATTGCAATGTCTCCTGTTCTGGCCATTCGTGCCCACCTTCCAATTGATACGTTGGGCACCAATGATTGCAATATTCAATTAATGGTTTCCGAGTTAGTGGGTCATCACCCCCGATGTCTTTCCAGTGCTTCAAAGTACATCCCAAAGGTGTTCTCTGTGGGATAGGTTTCTTACTCAGAAATGCTCCCATCTCCCAGTTGACTAGCAGTTGTGATAGTGCACTATCACAAATAGTAGTCAGAGGGACTCCAACCCCCGTTAGAGGTCTCACTGGGATCTGTAGCCCCCTGCTAGATATCCCTGGAGACTTCAACCCCCTGTTGAAGACCCCCCTACCCTCGGGTCCCGCTCCACAGGCTTTCGCCTAGCAGAGACTTACCAACCGAGGTACCTCTTGGCCCCAACCCTGCGTGGCTTTTGCCGCGCCTTACGGGCAGGCCTGTGGGACTCAAACCCACTGTCCTATCCTATGTGGGAAGCTAACGCCACATATTATTCTACCTAAGTTTCTTCGTAAACGAATGCCTTGTTTACTTCAGTCCAGGGGATCTTTCTCAGAATTCTCTGGCCTGGGGATCGGAAGCTCTCCCCAAGAATTCCTTGGGGCTGGCTGCAGGTCCCACGGTCCTGCGGATCCGTCGAGATTCAAAAGCAGGTTCCCATCTGGGGTGCCAAAACTGTTACCAAAAAACACGGTAAAATCGGAAATATCTATTCAACACCAATCTAGTATTAAAGAGCAGGCGTTCTTTATTCACGGCGCCAGATGCACGGGGGATCGCTCCTCCTGGCGTGCGTACCTCACACACCTTTCCCGTAGAATTTGTAGATCAAAATTTTACGTATTCATACATATTCATTATCGTCCTGTCTACTGATCGGTACAAACTTGCTCGTTCCGTATGTAAATCGCTGCGCAGGCTCGGTGGTGGTCCGTGAGTCGGTGGTCGCAATCTCCCCCTGCCAGAATTGCCTTTTACCTTCTTGGCTCTTAATCTTGGCAGTCTTGGCTAGTTTTCTCAGTCCGCTACACGAAACCGCGTTTTGTCATCCGTTTCTGACAGAAGCACGTTGTCTGTTGTTCTGCTGACATTAACGATCGCCTAGGGACTAAAATGCAGATCGACAGATGCGCTGATTCGTACGCTCCGTGTTCCCGTAATGGAACACCGTCTCTGGTTGGTTGATTTCATCGCTTTGGTTACATTTCCCCCCTTTGGAAGTTTTGAAATAATCATTTTCTCAATACTTCCATCTTAGATCAATAATATTCCACTATGTCAGTTCAGTGTTTGGTTCATCTTCTCAAAATTTTCACTTGATTGTGGTCTCTAGGGCATATGCAGGTTCCATTTTATACCCAAAATTTTATTAATTTGTTGAACTACCTCTGCAAAAAAATGTGGTCCTCTCTCAGAGGACATTCCTGTTGGCACTCTAAATCTTGGTATTATTTCTTTCAGCAACATCTTAACTACTACTCTAGCTTTGTTGGTGCAGCACGAGAAAGCTTCTGGCCAACTAGAAAACTTGTCCATCAGCACTAACAAATACTGCTATATCTATTTTGTCTGGGTAACTCAGAAAACTTAATTTGCTAATAATTTCCGGGAGAATTTTTTGTTTTGTTACTCCTAAAGGTGGTTTCCTTTGGTTCAGGGGATTATTTCTAGGACAGATTGGACACTTAGCTACCATGGGTTTAACTGTTCTTGTCATGCCTACACACGCTACAGATGCTTTTAAACTCAAAACCGTAGCATCTACACCCTAATGTGTTTGCTCATGCTTTTCTTTTGCAAGTTCTGTCATAACTTGTGGGGTTGTTATTATTATTACTTGTTTTTCTGGTGTTACCTACCATCTCTGTGTTTTGTGATGCTTCCAATTGTTCTGCTAATTGCTCATCCAATTTATTATAATAATCTCGGTTTCAACTTTGGAATTCCGATCTGTTTTACTGGTACTAGTGCAAGGATACCTTGCTCTGCAGTCCTCTTTGCAGCTTTATCTGTCAATCGTTTGCTTATGTTTACAGCCGTCTGGCCGAATTGATGAGCTTTGCAACGCTTTACCGCCACTTCTTTTGGTTTCTGCACGTCTTCCGGAAGTTGGAGAATGTCTTCTTTATGCTGTATCAATGATTCTTGGGCTGATGGCAGTCCTTTTTCCTTCCCAGTAGCTCCATGATCGTGGATCACACCAAATGCATGTTTGGAATCAGTCTAGATATTTATCCTTCGTCCTTCTGCCATTCGCAGAGCTCGCTTCAACGCTACCAATACTGCTTTCTGTGCTGAGGTGTTCGCAGGCAGCGCCCCTGACTCCATTCCCTCGGCGGTGATAACGACAGCATATCCGGCCATTCTCTTCTCGCCCAGAGCTGCTTCCATCTGTAAACAACTCCAGATCAGGATTTTCCCAGAGGTTTGTGTCTCAGGCCTGGTCTGCTGGAATAGACTTGTTCAATAGTTAGCAAGCGATCGTGTTCGAAATTGTCCGTAAGGTTTTCTGTTGTTAAAAACATAGCAGGATTCAGTATAGCAGTAGTCTTCGATTCCACATGGTCTTGTTCTAACAGAACAACTTGATATTTCAACATTCTGCTAAGGGATAGCCAACGACCCCCCTTTTGTTCTAAAACAGTCACCGCTATGTGCGGGACACATACTGTCATCTTTTGTCCCATTGTTAACTTTGGGGCTTCCTGGATCGGCAGCGCTGCTGTTGCCACTGCCCGTAAACATCCAGGCCATCTTTTACTCACGTGGTCGAGTTGTTTGGAGAAGTAGCCCACGGGTCTCTTCCAGGTTCCCAGTCGCTGTGTCAGCACTCCAAGGGCTAAATGTTGTCTTTCGTGGACAAACAACTCAAAAGGTTTAGCGAAATCGGGTAGGCCTAATGCAGGGGCCATCACTGAGGCTCTTTTCAGTTCTTTGAATGCCGTTTGGCATCCGGGCGTCCAGGTTAAATATTTATCCTTTGATTCTTTCAGTGCCTCGTATAATGGTTTTACATACAGTCTGTAGTTCAGAATCCAGAGCTGACGCTATTTCACTATTTTCAGAAAAGCTCTCAGTTCCTTCGGGCCGCAAGGTTCGGGAATTTGACAAATAGTTTCTTTCTTTTCACTTTCTAATTGTCTTTGTCTTTGAGATATTTCGAATCCTAAATAAATGGCTGTTGCTTCTCCTATTTGGGTTTTGTTTCTGGAAACTCCGCATCTTCCTTGGCCCAGAAAATTTAAAAATTTCAAAACATTATTCTTTACTTTCTGCCACTATCAGAATGTCGTCTGCATTCTGTAACAATATGCCTCTCCCTGGGTTCTGTTTTTTCTAGACATTTCTATATTTCTAATTTTTTTTCTTGCCAGCTGAGTCCCAAATATCGTAGGACTAATTTTAAATCCTTGTGGAAGTACGGTCCATGTTAGCTGTGTCTTTCATTCTGTGGTGGGGCTTTCCCATTCCAAAGCAAATAGGCTTTGACTTTTTATGCCTGGAGGTATGCAAAAGAAGGCATCCTTCAAATCTAGTACAGTAAACCATTTATGCTCCTCCTTTAAAAGAGGTCAGTAAAGTGTATGGATTAGCTACTACCGGATGTAGATCTTGGACCACCTGAGATATAGCCCTTAAATCGTGAACCAGCTAATACTCTTTGCCTCTAGATTTCTTTACTGGCGGCACAGGAGTACTATATTCTGATTCACATTCTATTAAGAGCTCATATTCTGAAACAAATTTATAATTAACTTCTCTAATCCTTTTCGAGCCTCTCGCTTAATACGGTATTGTTTTTGTCTTACCGGCTTGGCTCCAGGCTTTAAGGTTACTTTTACCGGCTCTGCCCGCTTAGGTCGCTCCGGAGCTCCGCTCGCTCAAACCAAAGGAATTACTACGTTTTCCACTTCTTCGGGAACCTGTTCCTCCCTGGAGGAATCCTGTAACATAAACGCTCTCGCCTCTGTGGCTTTTGATTCTGTTCTGGTATTAGTAATTTAATCTCTCCATCTTTAAAAGTTACTTGAGCATCTAATTTACTTAATAGATCTCATCATAACAGAGGCAGTGGACATTCAGGCATATACAGAAACTGGTGAGTTGCCCATTGCTTCTCCAATTTAAACTTTAATGGCTCTAAGAAAGGCTAATTTTTCTTTGCCCTGTCGCACTAACAACACCTACTGGTTTATGATCAACTTTCTCTTTACGTGTATTCAATACCAAAGAAGTGGCTCCCGTATCTACCAAAAATTCTATTTCTTCATTCCCTAGCTTCAGTGTAACCAGGTGTTCAGCTAGGGTTGATTCCTCTGGTCTCCTTCATGCCAAGCTACTTCAAGCATTTTACCCAGATCTCTGGATTCAGGTTCTTCTAGTTTCTGAAGGTTTTTTTACTCCCCCCCCCCACCCCCCCCCAATCTGGGGCTGATTGTCTTATGAATATAGAGACCAACTGAATTGCTTTTTCTGTTTTTTTCTGGGTTCAAATGAGTATATTTTCTGGTGGTCACCTTCAGCCTTTCCATAAAGGCTGAAGGGGGGGACTCCTTTAATTCTTGTCTCACTTAATAAATGGGTCAAAATTTATGGCTTTTGGCATTGCATGTCTTACTCCAAATAAAATCTGTCTCTGACATCTAGTCAACATTCCCCTGGGTCCTGGCTGATTAGGGTCCCACTCGGGATTTGTAGATGGAAAATTCTTATTCGTTGTTCTCTGTAAATTCCTGTTAGCATGTGCTCCCTGCACCTGCCTTCTGGCTGTATTCAATACTATTTTCTTGTCCGTTCCATCAAGTGAAGTATCCAGTATCACAAGTAGAGCAACACTTCAAGTTCTCACCACATTTTCCTCTTTTCAGAAACATTGCCGTAGAATCCTGTGGACATATCTCACGCTGTTTCTGCCACTCTGGATGATTCCACAGTGTAAAGAACAAATCAACATATGCCACTTCTTCCCATTTGCCTTCCCTTTTTACAAAACAACATTAATTGCAAGATGGTATGATATTGCAATGTCTCCTGTTCTGGCCATTCGTGCCCACCTTCCAATTGATACGTTGGGCACCAATGATTGCAATATTCAATTAATGGTTTCCGAGTTAGTGGGTCATCACCCCCGATGTCTTTCCAGTGCTTCAAAGTACATCCCAAAGGTGTTCTCTGTGGGATAGGTTTCTTACTCAGAAATGCTCCCATCTCCCAGTCGACTAGCAGTTGTGATAGTGCACTATCACAAATAGTAGTCAGAGGGACTCCAACCCCCGTTAGAGGTCTCACTGGGATCTGTAGCCCCCTGCTAGATATCCCTGGAGACTTCAACCCCCTGTTGAAGACCCCCCTACCCTCGGGTCCCGCTCCACAGGCTTTCGCCTAGCAGAGACTTACCAACCGAGGTACCTCTTGGCCCCAACCCTGCGTGGCTTTTGCCGCGCCTTACGGGCAGGCCTGTGGGACTCAAACCCACTGTCCTATCCTATGTGGGAAGCTAACGCCACATATTATTCTACCTAAGTTTCTTCGTAAACGAATGCCTTGTTTACTTCAGTCCAGGGGATCTTTCTCAGAATTCTCTGGCCTGGGGATCGGAAGCTCTCCCCAAGAATTCCTTGGGGCTGGCTGCAGGTCCCACGGTCCTGCGGATCCGTCGAGATTCAAAAGCAGGTTCCCATCTGGGGTGCCAAAACTGTTACCAAAAAACACGGTAAAATCGGAAATATCTATTCAACACCAATCTAGTATTAAAGAGCAGGCGTTCTTTATTCACGGCGCCAGATGCACGGGGGATCGCTCCTCCTGGCGTGCGTACCTCACACACCTTTCCCGTAGAATTTGTAGATCAAAATTTTACGTATTCATACATATTCATTATCGTCCTGTCTACTGATCGGTACAAACTTGCTCGTTCCGTATGTAAATCGCTGCGCAGGCTCGGTGGTGGTCCGTGAGTCGGTGGTCGCAATCTCCCCCTGCCAGAATTGCCTTTTACCTTCTTGGCTCTTAATCTTGGCAGTCTTGGCTAGTTTTCTCAGTCCGCTACACGAAACCGCGTTTTGTCATCCGTTTCTGACAGAAGCACGTTGTCTGTTGTTCTGCTGACATTAACGATCGCCTAGGGACTAAAATGCAGATCGACAGATGCGCTGATTCGTACGCTCCGTGTTCCCGTAATGGAACACCGTCTCTGGTTGGTTGATTTCATCGCTTTGGTTACATTTCCCCCCTTTGGAAGTTTTGAAATAATCATTTTCTCAATACTTCCATCTTAGATCAATAATATTCCACTATGTCAGTTCAGTGTTTGGTTCATCTTCTCAAAATTTTCACTTGATTGTGGTCTCTAGGGCATATGCAGGTTCCATTTTATACCCAAAATTTTATTAATTTGTTGAACTACCTCTGCAAAAAAATGTGGTCCTCTCTCAGAGGACATTCCTGTTGGCACTCTAAATCTTGGTATTATTTCTTTCAGCAACATCTTAACTACTACTCTAGCTTTGTTGGTGCAGCACGAGAAAGCTTCTGGCCAACTAGAAAACTTGTCCATCAGCACTAACAAATACTGCTATATCTATTTTGTCTGGGTAACTCAGAAAACTTAATTTGCTAATAATTTCCGGGAGAATTTTTTGTTTTGTTACTCCTAAAGGTGGTTTCCTTTGGTTCAGGGGATTATTTCTAGGACAGATTGGACACTTAGCTACCATGGGTTTAACTGTTCTTGTCATGCCTACACACGCTACAGATGCTTTTAAACTCAAAACCGTAGCATCTACACCCTAATGTGTTTGCTCATGCTTTTCTTTTGCAAGTTCTGTCATAACTTGTGGGGTTGTTATTATTATTACTTGTTTTTCTGGTGTTACCTACCATCTCTGTGTTTTGTGATGCTTCCAATTGTTCTGCTAATTGCTCATCCAATTTATTATAATAATCTCGGTTTCAACTTTGGAATTCCGATCTGTTTTACTGGTACTAGTGCAAGGATACCTTGCTCTGCAGTCCTCTTTGCAGCTTTATCTGTCAATCGTTTGCTTATGTTTACAGCCGTCTGGCCGAATTGATGAGCTTTGCAACGCTTTACCGCCACTTCTTTTGGTTTCTGCACGTCTTCCGGAAGTTGGAGAATGTCTTCTTTATGCTGTATCAATGATTCTTGGGCTGATGGCAGTCCTTTTTCCTTCCCAGTAGCTCCATGATCGTGGATCACACCAAATGCATGTTTGGAATCAGTCTAGATATTTATCCTTCGTCCTTCTGCCATTCGCAGAGCTCGCTTCAACGCTACCAATGCTGCTTTCTGTGCTGAGGTGTTCGCAGGCAGCGCCCCTGACTCCATTCCCTCGGCGGTGATAACGACAGCATATCCGGCCATTCTCTTCTCGCCCAGAGCTGCTTCCATCTGTAAACAACTCCAGATCAGGATTTTCCCAGAGGTTTGTGTCTCAGGCCTGGTCTGCTGGAATAGACTTGTTCAATAGTTAGCAAGCGATCGTGTTCGAAATTGTCCGTAAGGTTTTCTGTTGTTAAAAACATAGCAGGATTCAGTATAGCAGTAGTCTTCGATTCCACATGGTCTTGTTCTAACAGAACAACTTGATATTTCAACATTCTGCTAAGGGATAGCCAACGACCCCCCTTTTGTTCTAAAACAGTCACCGCTATGTGCGGGACACATACTGTCATCTTTTGTCCCATTGTTAACTTTGGGGCTTCCTGGATCGGCAGCGCTGCTGTTGCCACTGCCCGTAAACATCCAGGCCATCTTTTACTCACGTGGTCGAGTTGTTTGGAGAAGTAGCCCACGGGTCTCTTCCAGGTTCCCAGTCGCTGTGTCAGCACTCCAAGGGCTAAATGTTGTCTTTCGTGGACAAACAACTCAAAAGGTTTAGCGAAATCGGGTAGGCCTAATGCAGGGGCCATCACTGAGGCTCTTTTCAGTTCTTTGAATGCCGTTTGGCATCCGGGCGTCCAGGTTAAATATTTATCCTTTGATTCTTTCAGTGCCTCGTATAATGGTTTTACATACAGTCTGTAGTTCAGAATCCAGAGCTGACGCTATTTCACTATTTTCAGAAAAGCTCTCAGTTCCTTCGGGCCGCAAGGTTCGGGAATTTGACAAATAGTTTCTTTCTTTTCACTTTCTAATTGTCTTTGTCTTTGAGATATTTCGAATCCTAAATAAATGGCTGTTGCTTCTCCTATTTGGGTTTTGTTTCTGGAAACTCCGCATCTTCCTTGGCCCAGAAAATTTAAAAATTTCAAAACATTATTCTTTACTTTCTGCCACTATCAGAATGTCGTCTGCATTCTGTAACAATATGCCTCTCCCTGGGTTCTGTTTTTTCTAGACATTTCTATATTTCTAATTTTTTTTCTTGCCAGCTGAGTCCCAAATATCGTAGGACTAATTTTAAATCCTTGTGGAAGTACGGTCCATGTTAGCTGTGTCTTTCATTCTGTGGTGGGGCTTTCCCATTCCAAAGCAAATAGGCTTTGACTTTTTATGCCTGGAGGTATGCAAAAGAAGGCATCCTTCAAATCTAGTACAGTAAACCATTTATGCTCCTCCTTTAAAAGAGGTCAGTAAAGTGTATGGATTAGCTACTACCGGATGTAGATCTTGGACCACCTGAGATATAGCCCTTAAATCGTGAACCAGCTAATACTCTTTGCCTCTAGATTTCTTTACTGGCGGCACAGGAGTACTATATTCTGATTCACATTCTATTAAGAGCTCATATTCTGAAACAAATTTATAATTAACTTCTCTAATCCTTTTCGAGCCTCTCGCTTAATACGGTATTGTTTTTGTCTTACCGGCTTGGCTCCAGGCTTTAAGGTTACTTTTACCGGCTCTGCCCGCTTAGGTCGCTCCGGAGCTCCGCTCGCTCAAACCAAAGGAATTACTACGTTTTCCACTTCTTCGGGAACCTGTTCCTCCCTGGAGGAATCCTGTAACATAAACGCTCTCGCCTCTGTGGCTTTTGATTCTGTTCTGGTATTAGTAATTTAATCTCTCCATCTTTAAAAGTTACTTGAGCATCTAATTTACTTAATAGATCTCATCATAACAGAGGCAGTGGACATTCAGGCATATACAGAAACTGGTGAGTTGCCCATTGCTTCTCCAATTTAAACTTTAATGGCTCTAAGAAAGGCTAATTTTTCTTTGCCCTGTTGCACTAACAACACCTACTGGTTTATGATCAACTTTCTCTTTACGTGTATTCAATACCAAAGAAGTGGCTCCCGTATCTACCAAAAATTCTATTTCTTCATTCCCTAGCTTCAGTGTAACCAGGTGTTCAGCTAGGGTTGATTCCTCTGGTCTCCTTCATGCCAAGCTACTTCAAGCATTTTACCCAGATCTCTGGATTCAGGTTCTTCTAGTTTCTGAAGGTTTTTTTACTCCCCCCCCCCCACCCCCCCCCAATCTGGGGCTGATTGTCTTATGAATATAGAGACCAACTGAATTGCTTTTTCTGTTTTTTTCTGGGTTCAAATGAGTATATTTTCTGGTGGTCACCTTCAGCCTTTCCATAAAGGCTGAAGGGGGGGACTCCTTTAATTCTTGTCTCACTTAATAAATGGGTCAAAATTTATGGCTTTTGGCATTGCATGTCTTACTCCAAATAAAATCTGTCTCTGACATCTAGTCAACATTCCCCTGGGTCCTGGCTGATTAGGGTCCCACTCGGGATTTGTAGATGGAAAATTCTTATTCGTTGTTCTCTGTAAATTCCTGTTAGCATGTGCTCCCTGCACCTGCCTTCTGGCTGTATTCAATACTATTTTCTTGTCAGTTCCATCAAGTGAAGTATCCAGTATCACAAGTAGAGCAACATTTCAAGTTCTCACCACATTTTCCTCTTTTCAGAAACATTGCCGTAGAATCCTGTGGACATATCTCACGCTGTTTCTGCCACTCTGGATGATTCCACAGTGTAAAGAACAAATCAACATATGCCACTTCTTCCCATTTGCCTTCCCTTTTTACAAAACAACATTAATTGCAAGATGGTATGATATTGCAATGTCTCCTGTTCTGGCCATTCGTGCCCACCTTCCAATTGATACGTTGGGCACCAATGATTGCAATATTCAATTAATGGTTTCCGAGTTAGTGGGTCATCACCCCCGATGTCTTTCCAGTGCTTCAAAGTACATCCCAAAGGTGTTCTCTGTGGGATAGGTTTCTTACTCAGAAATGCTCCCATCTCCCAGTCGACTAGCAGTTGTGATAGTGCACTATCACAAATAGTAGTCAGAGGGACTCCAACCCCCGTTAGAGGTCTCACTGGGATCTGTAGCCCCCTGCTAGATATCCCTGGAGACTTCAACCCCCTGTTGAAGACCCCCCTACCCTCGGGTCCCGCTCCACAGGCTTTCGCCTAGCAGAGACTTACCAACCGAGGTACCTCTTGGCCCCAACCCTGCGTGGCTTTTGCCGCGCCTTACGGGCAGGCCTGTGGGACTCAAACCCACTGTCCTATCCTATGTGGGAAGCTAACGCCACATATTATTCTACCTAAGTTTCTTCGTAAACGAATGCCTTGTTTACTTCAGTCCAGGGGATCTTTCTCAGAATTCTCTGGCCTGGGGATCGGAAGCTCTCCCCAAGAATTCCTTGGGGCTGGCTGCAGGTCCCACGGTCCTGCGGATCCGTCGAGATTCAAAAGCAGGTTCCCATCTGGGGTGCCAAAACTGTTACCAAAAAACACGGTAAAATCGGAAATATCTATTCAACACCAATCTAGTATTAAAGAGCAGGCGTTCTTTATTCACGGCGCCAGATGCACGGGGGATCGCTCCTCCTGGCGTGCGTACCTCACACACCTTTCCCGTAGAATTTGTAGATCAAAATTTTACGTATTCATACATATTCATTATCGTCCTGTCTACTGATCGGTACAAACTTGCTCGTTCCGTATGTAAATCGCTGCGCAGGCTCGGTGGTGGTCCGTGAGTCGGTGGTCGCAATCTCCCCCTGCCAGAATTGCCTTTTACCTTCTTGGCTCTTAATCTTGGCAGTCTTGGCTAGTTTTCTCAGTCCGCTACACGAAACCGCGTTTTGTCATCCGTTTCTGACAGAAGCACGTTGTCTGTTGTTCTGCTGACATTAACGATCGCCTAGGGACTAAAATGCAGATCGACAGATGCGCTGATTCGTACGCTCCGTGTTCCCGTAATGGAACACCGTCTCTGGTTGGTTGATTTCATCGCTTTGGTTACATTTCCCCCCTTTGGAAGTTTTGAAATAATCATTTTCTCAATACTTCCATCTTAGATCAATAATATTCCACTATGTCAGTTCAGTGTTTGGTTCATCTTCTCAAAATTTTCACTTGATTGTGGTCTCTAGGGCATATGCAGGTTCCATTTTATACCCAAAATTTTATTAATTTGTTGAACTACCTCTGCAAAAAAATGTGGTCCTCTCTCAGAGGACATTCCTGTTGGCACTCTAAATCTTGGTATTATTTCTTTCAGCAACATCTTAACTACTACTCTAGCTTTGTTGGTGCAGCACGAGAAAGCTTCTGGCCAACTAGAAAACTTGTCCATCAGCACTAACAAATACTGCTATATCTATTTTGTCTGGGTAACTCAGAAAACTTAATTTGCTAATAATTTCCGGGAGAATTTTTTGTTTTGTTACTCCTAAAGGTGGTTTCCTTTGGTTCAGGGGATTATTTCTAGGACAGATTGGACACTTAGCTACCATGGGTTTAACTGTTCTTGTCATGCCTACACACGCTACAGATGCTTTTAAACTCAAAACCGTAGCATCTACACCCTAATGTGTTTGCTCATGCTTTTCTTTTGCAAGTTCTGTCATAACTTGTGGGGTTGTTATTATTATTACTTGTTTTTCTGGTGTTACCTACCATCTCTGTGTTTTGTGATGCTTCCAATTGTTCTGCTAATTGCTCATCCAATTTATTATAATAATCTCGGTTTCAACTTTGGAATTCCGATCTGTTTTACTGGTACTAGTGCAAGGATACCTTGCTCTGCAGTCCTCTTTGCAGCTTTATCTGTCAATCGTTTGCTTATGTTTACAGCCGTCTGGCCGAATCGATGAGCTTTGCAACGCTTTACCGCCACTTCTTTTGGTTTCTGCACGTCTTCCGGAAGTTGGAGAATGTCTTCTTTATGCTGTATCAATGATTCTTGGGCTGATGGCAGTCCTTTTTCCTTCCCAGTAGCTCCATGATCGTGGATCACACCAAATGCATGTTTGGAATCAGTCTAGATATTTATCCTTCGTCCTTCTGCCATTCGCAGAGCTCGCTTCAACGCTACCAATACTGCTTTCTGTGCTGAGGTGTTCGCAGGCAGCGCCCCTGACTCCATTCCCTCGGCGGTGATAACGACAGCATATCCGGCCATTCTCTTCTCGCCCAGAGCTGCTTCCATCTGTAAACAACTCCAGATCAGGATTTTCCCAGAGGTTTGTGTCTCAGGCCTGGTCTGCTGGAATAGACTTGTTCAATAGTTAGCAAGCGATCGTGTTCGAAATTGTCCGTAAGGTTTTCTGTTGTTAAAAACATAGCAGGATTCAGTATAGCAGTAGTCTTCGATTCCACATGGTCTTGTTCTAACAGAACAACTTGATATTTCAACATTCTGCTAAGGGATAGCCAACGACCCCCCTTTTGTTCTAAAACAGTCACCGCTATGTGCGGGACACATACTGTCATCTTTTGTCCCATTGTTAACTTTGGGGCTTCCTGGATCGGCAGCGCTGCTGTTGCCACTGCCCGTAAACATCCAGGCCATCTTTTACTCACGTGGTCGAGTTGTTTGGAGAAGTAGCCCACGGGTCTCTTCCAGGTTCCCAGTCGCTGTGTCAGCACTCCAAGGGCTAAATGTTGTCTTTCGTGGACAAACAACTCAAAAGGTTTAGCGAAATCGGGTAGGCCTAATGCAGGGGCCATCACTGAGGCTCTTTTCAGTTCTTTGAATGCCGTTTGGCATCCGGGCGTCCAGGTTAAATATTTATCCTTTGATTCTTTCAGTGCCTCGTATAATGGTTTTACATACAGTCTGTAGTTCAGAATCCAGAGCTGACGCTATTTCACTATTTTCAGAAAAGCTCTCAGTTCCTTCGGGCCGCAAGGTTCGGGAATTTGACAAATAGTTTCTTTCTTTTCACTTTCTAATTGTCTTTGTCTTTGAGATATTTCGAATCCTAAATAAATGGCTGTTGCTTCTCCTATTTGGGTTTTGTTTCTGGAAACTCCGCATCTTCCTTGGCCCAGAAAATTTAAAAATTTCAAAACATTATTCTTTACTTTCTGCCACTATCAGAATGTCGTCTGCATTCTGTAACAATATGCCTCTCCCTGGGTTCTGTTTTTTCTAGACATTTCTATATTTCTAATTTTTTTTCTTGCCAGCTGAGTCCCAAATATCGTAGGACTAATTTTAAATCCTTGTGGAAGTACGGTCCATGTTAGCTGTGTCTTTCATTCTGTGGTGGGGCTTTCCCATTCCAAAGCAAATAGGCTTTGACTTTTTATGCCTGGAGGTATGCAAAAGAAGGCATCCTTCAAATCTAGTACAGTAAACCATTTATGCTCCTCCTTTAAAAGAGGTCAGTAAAGTGTATGGATTAGCTACTACCGGATGTAGATCTTGGACCACCTGAGATATAGCCCTTAAATCGTGAACCAGCTAATACTCTTTGCCTCTAGATTTCTTTACTGGCGGCACAGGAGTACTATATTCTGATTCACATTCTATTAAGAGCTCATATTCTGAAACAAATTTATAATTAACTTCTCTAATCCTTTTCGAGCCTCTCGCTTAATACGGTATTGTTTTTGTCTTACCGGCTTGGCTCCAGGCTTTAAGGTTACTTTTACCGGCTCTGCCCGCTTAGGTCGCTCCGGAGCTCCGCTCGCTCAAACCAAAGGAATTACTACGTTTTCCACTTCTTCGGGAACCTGTTCCTCCCTGGAGGAATCCTGTAACATAAACGCTCTCGCCTCTGTGGCTTTTGATTCTGTTCTGGTATTAGTAATTTAATCTCTCCATCTTTAAAAGTTACTTGAGCATCTAATTTACTTAATAGATCTCATCATAACAGAGGCAGTGGACATTCAGGCATATACAGAAACTGGTGAGTTGCCCATTGCTTCTCCAATTTAAACTTTAATGGCTCTAAGAAAGGCTAATTTTTCTTTGCCCTGTCGCACTAACAACACCTACTGGTTTATGATCAACTTTCTCTTTACGTGTATTCAATACCAAAGAAGTGGCTCCCGTATCTACCAAAAATTCTATTTCTTCATTCCCTAGCTTCAGTGTAACCAGGTGTTCAGCTAGGGTTGATTCCTCTGGTCTCCTTCATGCCAAGCTACTTCAAGCATTTTACCCAGATCTCTGGATTCAGGTTCTTCTAGTTTCTGAAGGTTTTTTTACTCCCCCCCCCCACCCCCCCCCAATCTGGGGCTGATTGTCTTATGAATATAGAGACCAACTGAATTGCTTTTTCTGTTTTTTTCTGGGTTCAAATGAGTATATTTTCTGGTGGTCACCTTCAGCCTTTCCATAAAGGCTGAAGGGGGGGACTCCTTTAATTCTTGTCTCACTTAATAAATGGGTCAAAATTTATGGCTTTTGGCATTGCATGTCTTACTCCAAATAAAATCTGTCTCTGACATCTAGTCAACATTCCCCTGGGTCCTGGCTGATTAGGGTCCCACTCGGGATTTGTAGATGGAAAATTCTTATTCGTTGTTCTCTGTAAATTCCTGTTAGCATGTGCTCCCTGCACCTGCCTTCTGGCTGTATTCAATACTATTTTCTTGTCAGTTCCATCAAGTGAAGTATCCAGTATCACAAGTAGAGCAACACTTCAAGTTCTCACCACATTTTCCTCTTTTCAGAAACATTGCCGTAGAATCCTGTGGACATATCTCACGCTGTTTCTGCCACTCTGGATGATTCCACAGTGTAAAGAACAAATCAACATATGCCACTTCTTCCCATTTGCCTTCCCTTTTTACAAAACAACATTAATTGCAAGATGGTATGATATTGCAATGTCTCCTGTTCTGGCCATTCGTGCCCACCTTCCAATTGATACGTTGGGCACCAATGATTGCAATATTCAATTAATGGTTTCCGAGTTAGTGGGTCATCACCCCCGATGTCTTTCCAGTGCTTCAAAGTACATCCCAAAGGTGTTCTCTGTGGGATAGGTTTCTTACTCAGAAATGCTCCCATCTCCCAGTCGACTAGCAGTTGTGATAGTGCACTATCACAAATAGTAGTCAGAGGGACTCCAACCCCCGTTAGAGGTCTCACTGGGATCTGTAGCCCCCTGCTAGATATCCCTGGAGACTTCAACCCCCTGTTGAAGACCCCCCTACCCTCGGGTCCCGCTCCACAGGCTTTCGCCTAGCAGAGACTTACCAACCGAGGTACCTCTTGGCCCCAACCCTGCGTGGCTTTTGCCGCGCCTTACGGGCAGGCCTGTGGGACTCAAACCCACTATCCTGTCCTATGTGGGAAGCTAACGCCACATATTATTCTACCTAAGTTTCTTCGTAAACGAATGCCTTGTTTACTTCAGTCCAGGGGATCTTTCTCAGAATTCTCTGGCCTGGGGATCGGAAGCTCTCCCCAAGAATTCCTTGGGGCTGGCTGCAGGTCCCACGGTCCTGCGGATCCGTCGAGATTCAAAAGCAGGTTCCCATCTGGGGTGCCAAAACTGTTACCAAAAAACACGGTAAAATCGGAAATATCTATTCAACACCAATCTAGTATTAAAGAGCAGGCGTTCTTTATTCACGGCGCCAGATGCACGGGGGATCGCTCCTCCTGGCGTGCGTACCTCACACACCTTTCCCGTAGAATTTGTAGATCAAAATTTTACGTATTCATACATATTCATTATCGTCCTGTCTACTGATCGGTACAAACTTGCTCGTTCCGTATGTAAATCGCTGCGCAGGCTCGGTGGTGGTCCGTGAGTCGGTGGTCGCAATCTCCCCCTGCCAGAATTGCCTTTTACCTTCTTGGCTCTTAATCTTGGCAGTCTTGGCTAGTTTTCTCAGTCCGCTACACGAAACCGCGTTTTGTCATCCGTTTCTGACAGAAGCACGTTGTCTGTTGTTCTGCTGACATTAACGATCGCCTAGGGACTAAAATGCAGATCGACAGATGCGCTGATTCGTACGCTCCGTGTTCCCGTAATGGAACACCGTCTCTGGTTGGTTGATTTCATCGCTTTGGTTACATTTCCCCCCTTTGGAAGTTTTGAAATAATCATTTTCTCAATACTTCCATCTTAGATCAATAATATTCCACTATGTCAGTTCAGTGTTTGGTTCATCTTCTCAAAATTTTCACTTGATTGTGGTCTCTAGGGCATATGCAGGTTCCATTTTATACCCAAAATTTTATTAATTTGTTGAACTACCTCTGCAAAAAAATGTGGTCCTCTCTCAGAGGACATTCCTGTTGGCACTCTAAATCTTGGTATTATTTCTTTCAGCAACATCTTAACTACTACTCTAGCTTTGTTGGTGCAGCACGAGAAAGCTTCTGGCCAACTAGAAAACTTGTCCATCAGCACTAACAAATACTGCTATATCTATTTTGTCTGGGTAACTCAGAAAACTTAATTTGCTAATAATTTCCGGGAGAATTTTTTGTTTTGTTACTCCTAAAGGTGGTTTCCTTTGGTTCAGGGGATTATTTCTAGGACAGATTGGACACTTAGCTACCATGGGTTTAACTGTTCTTGTCATGCCTACACACGCTACAGATGCTTTTAAACTCAAAACCGTAGCATCTACACCCTAATGTGTTTGCTCATGCTTTTCTTTTGCAAGTTCTGTCATAACTTGTGGGGTTGTTATTATTATTACTTGTTTTTCTGGTGTTACCTACCATCTCTGTGTTTTGTGATGCTTCCAATTGTTCTGCTAATTGCTCATCCAATTTATTATAATAATCTCGGTTTCAACTTTGGAATTCCGATCTGTTTTACTGGTACTAGTGCAAGGATACCTTGCTCTGCAGTCCTCTTTGCAGCTTTATCTGTCAATCGTTTGCTTATGTTTACAGCCGTCTGGCCGAATCGATGAGCTTTGCAACGCTTTACCGCCACTTCTTTTGGTTTCTGCACGTCTTCCGGAAGTTGGAGAATGTCTTCTTTATGCTGTATCAATGATTCTTGGGCTGATGGCAGTCCTTTTTCCTTCCCAGTAGCTCCATGATCGTGGATCACACCAAATGCATGTTTGGAATCAGTCTAGATATTTATCCTTCGTCCTTCTGCCATTCGCAGAGCTCGCTTCAACGCTACCAATACTGCTTTCTGTGCTGAGGTGTTCGCAGGCAGCGCCCCTGACTCCATTCCCTCGGCGGTGATAACGACAGCATATCCGGCCATTCTCTTCTCGCCCAGAGCTGCTTCCATCTGTAAACAACTCCAGATCAGGATTTTCCCAGAGGTTTGTGTCTCAGGCCTGGTCTGCTGGAATAGACTTGTTCAATAGTTAGCAAGCGATCGTGTTCGAAATTGTCCGTAAGGTTTTCTGTTGTTAAAAACATAGCAGGATTCAGTATAGCAGTAGTCTTCGATTCCACATGGTCTTGTTCTAACAGAACAACTTGATATTTCAACATTCTGCTAAGGGATAGCCAACGACCCCCCTTTTGTTCTAAAACAGTCACCGCTATGTGCGGGACACATACTGTCATCTTTTGTCCCATTGTTAACTTTGGGGCTTCCTGGATCGGCAGCGCTGCTGTTGCCACTGCCCGTAAACATCCAGGCCATCTTTTACTCACGTGGTCGAGTTGTTTGGAGAAGTAGCCCACGGGTCTCTTCCAGGTTCCCAGTCGCTGTGTCAGCACTCCAAGGGCTAAATGTTGTCTTTCGTGGACAAACAACTCAAAAGGTTTAGCGAAATCGGGTAGGCCTAATGCAGGGGCCATCACTGAGGCTCTTTTCAGTTCTTTGAATGCCGTTTGGCATCCGGGCGTCCAGGTTAAATATTTATCCTTTGATTCTTTCAGTGCCTCGTATAATGGTTTTACATACAGTCTGTAGTTCAGAATCCAGAGCTGACGCTATTTCACTATTTTCAGAAAAGCTCTCAGTTCCTTCGGGCCGCAAGGTTCGGGAATTTGACAAATAGTTTCTTTCTTTTCACTTTCTAATTGTCTTTGTCTTTGAGATATTTCGAATCCTAAATAAATGGCTGTTGCTTCTCCTATTTGGGTTTTGTTTCTGGAAACTCCGCATCTTCCTTGGCCCAGAAAATTTAAAAATTTCAAAACATTATTCTTTACTTTCTGCCACTATCAGAATGTCGTCTGCATTCTGTAACAATATGCCTCTCCCTGGGTTCTGTTTTTTCTAGACATTTCTATATTTCTAATTTTTTTTCTTGCCAGCTGAGTCCCAAATATCGTAGGACTAATTTTAAATCCTTGTGGAAGTACGGTCCATGTTAGCTGTGTCTTTCATTCTGTGGTGGGGCTTTCCCATTCCAAAGCAAATAGGCTTTGACTTTTTATGCCTGGAGGTATGCAAAAGAAGGCATCCTTCAAATCTAGTACAGTAAACCATTTATGCTCCTCCTTTAAAAGAGGTCAGTAAAGTGTATGGATTAGCTACTACCGGATGTAGATCTTGGACCACCTGAGATATAGCCCTTAAATCGTGAACCAGCTAATACTCTTTGCCTCTAGATTTCTTTACTGGCGGCACAGGAGTACTATATTCTGATTCACATTCTATTAAGAGCTCATATTCTGAAACAAATTTATAATTAACTTCTCTAATCCTTTTCGAGCCTCTCGCTTAATACGGTATTGTTTTTGTCTTACCGGCTTGGCTCCAGGCTTTAAGGTTACTTTTACCGGCTCTGCCCGCTTAGGTCGCTCCGGAGCTCCGCTCGCTCAAACCAAAGGAATTACTACGTTTTCCACTTCTTCGGGAACCTGTTCCTCCCTGGAGGAATCCTGTAACATAAACGCTCTCGCCTCTGTGGCTTTTGATTCTGTTCTGGTATTAGTAATTTAATCTCTCCATCTTTAAAAGTTACTTGAGCATCTAATTTACTTAATAGATCTCATCATAACAGAGGCAGTGGACATTCAGGCATATACAGAAACTGGTGAGTTGCCCATTGCTTCTCCAATTTAAACTTTAATGGCTCTAAGAAAGGCTAATTTTTCTTTGCCCTGTCGCACTAACAACACCTACTGGTTTATGATCAACTTTCTCTTTACGTGTATTCAATACCAAAGAAGTGGCTCCCGTATCTACCAAAAATTCTATTTCTTCATTCCCTAGCTTCAGTGTAACCAGGTGTTCAGCTAGGGTTGATTCCTCTGGTCTCCTTCATGCCAAGCTACTTCAAGCATTTTACCCAGATCTCTGGATTCAGGTTCTTCTAGTTTCTGAAGGTTTTTTTACTCCCCCCCCCCACCCCCCCCCAATCTGGGGCTGATTGTCTTATGAATATAGAGACCAACTGAATTGCTTTTTCTGTTTTTTTCTGGGTTCAAATGAGTATATTTTCTGGTGGTCACCTTCAGCCTTTCCATAAAGGCTGAAGGGGGGGACTCCTTTAATTCTTGTCTCACTTAATAAATGGGTCAAAATTTATGGCTTTTGGCATTGCATGTCTTACTCCAAATAAAATCTGTCTCTGACATCTAGTCAACATTCCCCTGGGTCCTGGCTGATTAGGGTCCCACTCGGGATTTGTAGATGGAAAATTCTTATTCGTTGTTCTCTGTAAATTCCTGTTAGCATGTGCTCCCTGCACCTGCCTTCTGGCTGTATTCAATACTATTTTCTTGTCAGTTCCATCAAGTGAAGTATCCAGTATCACAAGTAGAGCAACACTTCAAGTTCTCACCACATTTTCCTCTTTTCAGAAACATTGCCGTAGAATCCTGTGGACATATCTCACGCTGTTTCTGCCACTCTGGATGATTCCACAGTGTAAAGAACAAATCAACATATGCCACTTCTTCCCATTTGCCTTCCCTTTTTACAAAACAACATTAATTGCAAGATGGTATGATATTGCAATGTCTCCTGTTCTGGCCATTCGTGCCCACCTTCCAATTGATACGTTGGGCACCAATGATTGCAATATTCAATTAATGGTTTCCGAGTTAGTGGGTCATCACCCCCGATGTCTTTCCAGTGCTTCAAAGTACATCCCAAAGGTGTTCTCTGTGGGATAGGTTTCTTACTCAGAAATGCTCCCATCTCCCAGTCGACTAGCAGTTGTGATAGTGCACTATCACAAATAGTAGTCAGAGGGACTCCAACCCCCGTTAGAGGTCTCACTGGGATCTGTAGCCCCCTGCTAGATATCCCTGGAGACTTCAACCCCCTGTTGAAGACCCCCCTACCCTCGGGTCCCGCTCCACAGGCTTTCGCCTAGCAGAGACTTACCAACCGAGGTACCTCTTGGCCCCAACCCTGCGTGGCTTTTGCCGCGCCTTACGGGCAGGCCTGTGGGACTCAAACCCACTATCCTGTCCTATGTGGGAAGCTAACGCCACATATTATTCTACCTAAGTTTCTTCGTAAACGAATGCCTTGTTTACTTCAGTCCAGGGGATCTTTCTCAGAATTCTCTGGCCTGGGGATCGGAAGCTCTCCCCAAGAATTCCTTGGGGCTGGCTGCAGGTCCCACGGTCCTGCGGATCCGTCGAGATTCAAAAGCAGGTTCCCATCTGGGGTGCCAAAACTGTTACCAAAAAACACGGTAAAATCGGAAATATCTATTCAACACCAATCTAGTATTAAAGAGCAGGCCGTGTTGTGGCGCAGAGCATGCCGGGAGCTGTAGTCCTGGCGCAGTGGCTGCCGGCCCTGTCACGTGGCTCGCCGGGGCGCGGCGGGAGGCGCGGTGTTCCGGCGCTCGGGTGCCGGGCGGCCGTGCCGCGTACGGTAGGCGCGGTGTATTTTGGGGGTTGGAATCGTGTTGATTTCTGGGGGCTTCCAGGTGCGGCCGCTCCCCGAGAAGCGGTGAGTTCCCCGGGAGCTGACAGAAGGGAAGAGGGAAAGGAGGAGGACCTTTTCCCCCTGCCCAGGGCGCAGATGATGGCCGCCGCCTCCCCGGCTCACCGGAGCTCCCGCTCAGCCTCCCCTGGCCCCCCCCTTGCCCCGTGCGCCTGCCCCCAGCCCCGGCACCTCCCCGGAAGCGTGCTGCGTAGCCCTTGGCCGCCCCCAGGCCCTGTCGTGAAGGCAGCGAGCCGGCCCTCGAGCGCACTGGATTCCCCCTCGGCGCAGGGGCCCTTAGCAGTAGCGCGGGGAAGGGGCGGTGTGTCCAGAAGCCCCTGCGCAAGGAGGGGCTTTGGCCAGGGTCGATCGACGGTAATGACGGTCGCTGTTTCTTCTTTCCCTCTCCCAGAGACCGTGCTGAGGACGTGGTTGTCTGTCCTTCCCCCGGGGATGCCGTTGACTGCGGCCGTCTCAGGCTTGCGTGGCTTCTCTCTGCCCGGCGTTGCCATCCTCGCAGCGCGGGGGCGAAAAGGGACACACAGAGCCCTTCCCGGCTGTGGACAGGAGCTGCCTCGGCTGAAGCTGGAGACGCCAACGAAAGGTAAAGCAGAAGAAACTGAAGGCGCTCTGGCTGCCAGCTGCCTTCCTGCCGCAGGCAAGAGAGAGCCTGTCCCTGCAGGTGAGGGAGGGAGGATCCCCCTTCGTAGCCCGCAGCGGGCCAGGCCACCAACGTGCACCGCAGGGTCTGTACGCGTAACCGGGAGTTGGGTACGGGCGTGTAGTGCACGAGCGAGCTAGGCTACGCTACGTGCCTAGGAAGCCTCATCTCGTAAGAGCGGTAAGACACCCATGTATCCTCTTTAGGTGGAGAACGGCCTAGAGTCTGGAGCTGCAGAAGAGGCAGGGCGGAGAGGAGGGGAAAGAAGCATCTGAACGGCTAAATTGTGCCAGCAGCGCTGAGAGCGAGAGTCGCGGTGAGTCCTGGGCCACTGGGGCCCCGTTGCCTCTCTTGTGCGTCCTGGGCCCTCCCTGTCTCTCCCCCCTGGCCCCCTCTCTTTCCTTACCTGCTGCAAAATTATTTTTAGGTTTTTTTTTTTGCGTCCCCCCGCCCCTTCTTTCTCCATCTCGCTCTGAGTGGCTCCCTGCCTCCCCGTCTTTTTGGTCCTCCCTCTCTCTGTCCTGTAGCCTGTGGCTACTTGTTCTTTCTCCGCCTCTCTCTGCCTGGCTCTGGCTCCGTTTTTTATTTTATATTTATGGAGAGAGCATCGGGCGTCCTCCTGTCTTTGCAGGGCTGACCCTGAGGAAGTGTGGTCCGTCGGTCGATAGCATGAATATATATATATTTTGTGGGTGCACAAATCCTTTTCAGAGTGTCAGAGGGTAAGGGTTTTGTTCTGTTCAGCGTAAACATTGTTCTGTTTGGTGTATTTGTCGAAGATGAGAGTTTAGTGGGGGAGGTAGTCAGCTCTCTGGCTGGTTTGAGGTGGGCTATACGTGTTTGTCGGTCACCTCTCACCTGCCAGTTGTTTTGAACTAGTTTTATCTGGTTTTCCTTGGGAGTCACAAGGGGCTTGGGGCTCCCCGGTGGCGGGTGCTGTGGCCAAAAGAGAGAGCAGGGTCACAGAGTGCCTCATATATGGGGCTGGCCTCGGCCATCTCCTGCACAAACTTCTGGTATGTAGCGATCGGGATTTGATTTCCTGAAGGAGAGGATGATGGAGCTCATCATAAGAGCATAATCATTTTCTCTTCCTTTGGCAGTACGGGCACCCGAGGGCCAGCCTGCTTTTGAGGAACAGCATGAGGATGTCGGTGTCGATGCTCAGCAGTGGAAGGAAGCTTCTTTTGGAGGCCAAGAAGATGAAGTGGAGTACTTATTTGTTGTGTTTGATTTTCATTGCGGGGATGGGGAGGGGTGGGACATGGAAAACGCGGTCCCAGGCAGGGGAGGTGTCTATGATGTGGGAGGCCGTGAGAGAGATCATGGACGCTGCTGGACAGGCGTTAGAACCCGTTGCTCAGGTTGGACGGACCCGGCAGAACCACTGCACCATCTTAAGTAACGCCTGCTCACATACTGAGATTTTGGTAGTTGCCCCCACATCCCCGTTGGCTTTTCCTCGTTGAGCTTGTATTTTGGCAAGAAGCGTCTCTCGTTAAGCGTTTGGGTCTAAGGGGTGTCCACGAGGCTACGTGGTGCCCATCCCCATGAGATTTTGTGACCATCAAGTGATATTCAGCATCCGTCTTATGCCCGTCTCCTGTAACTACTCTGCAGTTTTCACTTAAGGCTTGATAGCGCAGCGTTAGCTGAGGGTGGCATTTCCCGCGCTGGCCCCGCCACGCCGACGGCGTTTCCCCTGCCGGCCGCTGTCCGTTCCCTGTAACTGTGACTCTTGTCCTGGCAGAACCTTTGCCAAAGCCACCTTTGTGCTCCACAGCAGTCTGTTTTCTGTCTCGAGTATGTTTCTTTTCGGTATCGGCTACCCCAAAGCTGTGTACCGTTGGCTCAGGTCTCTCCGTGAGCTTCTGTGAGTAGAGAGAGCCTTCCTCTGTTTTTATCGATGCGTCTCCTGGGGTGGTTTTTTGTTGTCCTTTACAATTTAGTTTTGTCCCAGCTACTGAGGTGTTAATTTAGCTGCTTCGTACCGTTCCCGATACGCTTGTATATTTCCACGTTTCTTTTCATGTTTTTTGTCCTTTGAGACTGATTCAGTTCTGTTAAGGGACTGAGCGAGAGAGAGCGTTGAGGTGACTCCGAATGGTTGATGGTTTTACAGTAAATGATTTACTTTATAACCAGAGATAATTTTTGAGAAGGGGCTCTTAAAAGATTTCATTCTGCTTTGCCATTCTGCTGGCGTAGATGAGCCCCAGCCTTTCTTCGGGAGGCTCATTCTGCTCCTGGGCTTCTCTGGTACTGTTCCTTGAGTTGGTTGCAGGTTTTGAGCTGTCTAAGCTCTTTGGGTAGGTGTGTTTTGACATTTAGAGAGGGGGAGGTTTCTGGCTGAGGTAAGAGAGCAGTCAAAGTTGAGCAGCAGATATATATTAGGAAGTATACTTGTACGAGCTTTTGTTTTTCCTCGGGTCAGTAAGTTTGTGTTGGATGTTCAGGGGTAGCAAGATGGTCTAATAGTGTGTTTTGGATTGTTTGGTTTTGTGGGGGTGTTATGGTTTTGTCTGGGGTTTTTTTGGTGTTTTGTTTTTGTGTGTGGTAGGTTTTTTGTTTGGTTGGTTTTGCAGGAATTTTATGACTTGGCCGAGGGTAGAAGCGTATATTTTTCCCACCAGTTTTGCCTGTGTGTTGTGCAAGTTGTTGACGTTATCTCTCAATAGGACTGATGCTGAGATGCTGCGGTAGGGGTTAGGGTGAGCGTGTTGTACGCGTCTGTATGTGGAGCTCTAGCCTTCCTTCAGAAAGCAGCAGGGACGTAACGCATAGTGTGTGTCGGGGTACGGAACTGCTCGTCGCCTTTCCCGATCGCCCGCAGAGTACCACGTTGTCCCGAGAACCTTTGCAGCTTGCGGCAGGTCCCTCGTAGATTATAAGCATCGGGGCTTCCGTTATTTTGTGGGCCTGTAGAGAGCACGGAGTCTGCGGGAAGCCGGAAGGTGGGAGGTGCTCGCAGAGCGCGGGGCAGAGGTGGGAAGGGCAGCTCCCGAGGAGCGGCTGACAGAGGGGCTTTAGGGGTGCAAATACAGGGCGGGAGCTGTCGGGAAGGAGTGAGGTTCCTTCCCTGACAGTTCAGGAGGAGAGGAGGGGTTTTTGAAGTCTTGGTACCGGGGGATGGTTGGGAAAGGGGTGTTCAAGTGTTAGCTAATGGTCGCGTTCTGTGTGCAAGCAGCCTCCGGTAGCCCAGTCTCCTTCCCCGTATGTGTCAGCGCGGCCGCTCGAGCGTGCTGTCTGCCGAGAGGTTCTCCACGCGGCTGTTCACGGAGTCGCTCAGGAGTGAGTTACCTACAAAGGGAGAGTGTGTCACTACACCAGCCACGCCCGTTTGCTTCCCGTACTGCTTTTGGTGTTTGCCCTATCGGTGTAATTTTTGTGTGTTGCGTGGTTTGACTTTTTCTTGCACTTTAAGTCATAGGTCTAGGGTTAAGCAGGACAGTCGAGCGAGGCGTGGCAGCAAAGGCGAGCAGATGGCGTCGTGTGCTGTGACGGGGCGGGCTGTGCGGTCACTCGTCTGGGATTTCTGCCTTTGGGGTCTCTGTGTTGCCAAACAAGTCAGTCAAAACGATTTGTTAGTTTGTTTTGCGTGGTGAGCTCTTGCTTTTGGAAAGCAGTGTCTAATATCTGTGTGCCTCTCCGTATTTCCCCAGAAGTGGGCCCGGCATTGAAGGTGACAGTTCCCAGCCATCGGGGACGGACCGAGTACGTGAGCAGGCGCCTGACGCGGCCACTGACCCGGGAGGCACGGATCGGGAGGTGAGGGAGCCGTGTTGGCATGGTAGGGGAAAGGATGAGTCTGGAATGTGGCTGTTGGTGGAGATGCACGGCAGGGAGCCGGACACGGGAGGGAGGGGGCGAACAGAGCATTGTGAGAAGGTAGGTCAGCACGTGACAACGGAGGGGTCGTGCAGTGCGAGCACCTATGTGACTAGTTAACGAAGGGACTCACAAAACTACATGCAAAGCGGGATGTCTGCCCCCAGCTCGTCGGGCAAGGTGAGCGATGAACAGGAAACTGTAGCAGCGGTTATTTTTGAGGTGTGGAATTGTTTGTGAGCGGGCGGCCGCTTCCAGGCGCAGCGGTCACCTTGTCTCTCTGGTTCTCTAGGCGCCGTAGGTGGCGGCGGCCACGACATCCAGCCTCATTAGAGCGTGGGCGAGCGGAAGTTCACGGCGCTTCCGAGGAGGCTGTCGTTGCGGAAGTGGCCGGCGTTGAGTGGTGCGACGCTGAGTGATGGCACCGCACGTTTGGAGATGAAGAGTGTCCGTGTGACCGCAGCCCCATCCTACGTAGCCTGTGTGGCCTTTTTAAAGGATGGCTTTTGAGCCCCCGGATTTGGAAGCGAAGCTGAGGGGCCGATGCGGTCTTTGTGCAGGTGGCCGGTCGGTTGCGGGAAGCGCAGGCGGGGCAGGCAGGGGTTGTCAAATCAGTGGAGGGGACCGTTCAGAGACCGGACACGTTTGGGCCGAGAGAGGTTGTGTTGTCCTTTCTGCAAAACAGAAGCATCTGCCAGGCAGGGGAGTTCCTGCCTGTGCTTGTGCTGTTGTGTGGATTTTGTAGTCTGTCTTTGTTCCTTCCTGTACTCGGGTCTCGATGTGTCTGTTCTCCGTGCTGAGCAGGCACCTAGGTAGCAATATTGAGGGTTTTGCAAGCCCTGGCTCATCGGCATAATGGTAACCGAGAGCTTCCTTTCTCGCATTTTAAGTCTACTGCATAGATTTGTCTTGTGTCTTAAATATTAGACCTTTATAGAAGGTCATCTTTTTGCGGCGGTGATTAAGGCGGCCTCAGTACTGCTGCTGAAGAGCAGTCTGAATACGCAGGGCCCTTTTCTGGGACCTGTTCCCTGCACCTGAACGTTCTGAGGTCTTTAAGAGCGGCTCGTCGCTCGTGCATCGTCCTAGTTGTGGGTATATGGTTTTTTCGCAGGTGATGATGGTACGTGACATCTCCGCGGATGCTATAGCTGCTTCCTCGCTGCCCTGCAGATCTTCTCGCCCGGTGGCATCTCTGGGCCGGAAGTCCGTGGTCTCGGTGAGAATTTTCTGAGGTGCCGCGATCACGTCGCTTGTAGTATTTGTGAGCAGTGTCGGTCCGTGCACGTCGATGCCTGTGTCAGAGCTGCTCCTCCGCCTGGGGGTGTAGCAATGGTAGAGCGGGGGAAAGAACAGCAATAAGAGTATATGGTTAACGTTAATGTGCGTAGACTGTTTTGGCAACGCCCGTACAACCCTCGTTGGAGCGAGTGGCCGTTGGCAGCGGGCGAGGACGGTAATTTCCGGGGCGTTTTGTGGGTGCCAAGGGGATGACCGTAGCCGTCTGGGAGAGGCAGCTAGAGTGCTAGCTGAGCAGAGGGCATCTCTCAGCTGTTCAAGCTTGTACGTGCGTGGGGCTTAACATTTGATTGAAGGTATTTCCTTTAATGGCATGCAGTAGTTGGGCTCTAGATGGTATTCCTACGTGGAAGCAAGACCTGTGGAATGGTTAAGCTGTTGCTGTGCGTCCAGGTGACTTGTTCTATCATGCTGTTCTTGCAGAGGATGAAGATGGAGCTGTGCAGGGTGATAGAGCAGAGCTGAGTAGAGCACACTAAGGCGGCGGGTCCGTGTGCAGGATTAAAGGGAAGATGCGACTGAAGGCTATTTGAGGAGCATTTCAGGTGAGCTGGGTCGCAGTGAGGAGGCTCATGGGGCTGGTGACTTTGTTCTCTTTGCTCTCAGGAGCACAGCGCTATCCCTAGGGGCTGGCAAGGTTCTAATTGTGGGGCCGGCGCCCATCGGGTGCCTCATTTTTTGCGTTACAGTTTAAAGTGTGGGTCACTCTGGTGTTTGAGGAGTTTCTGGGCAGTTGTCTGCGGCGTCGTTCCCAGACGCATGAACAGCTCTGCTCTGTTGCTGTCCATTTTCAGGGAGCGTGATTTCTTTCCTGCATCCTTACAGTCTTAGGTCTTGTAGCTGGGCTTCTTGTGCCTCCTCCCTCTCAGTTTTGAGAGGAACTTCTTGTCACGGGCCCTGACGCTCTTCTAATCTTTTTGGATCGCGTTAGGGCCTCCTTGCGTCACTGTCAGGGTTCCGCAGGTCTTGTTGCTGGACGAGCTCTTCCGTCCAGTTGTCTCTCTGTTTGCCGAGAGCGTTCTCTCGTCTCGGAGGCGCGCAGTTTGTAGCGTTTCTCATAGCGTTGGTGTGTGCGTTTGAGTTTGTCTCGGACCGCCTTGCTGGCCCTGTAGAGTCGGGTAGGTGGCACAGCGATGAGAGGTTAGGGTTCATCTGTTGCTGTGCCAAGGCTGTTGGGGGAAAGGTTGTACCGTCATCTCGGATTGAGTGGCCCTCCTCAGCGGGCGAGGACCGTAATCACCGTGACATTTTGTGGGCTCGGAGGCCGTGACCGTAGCTGTCTGGGAGAGGCGGCTAGAGTTCAGCTGAGCAGATTACCTCTGCAGGGTGTTCAAGCTTGTACGTGCGTAGGGCTTCATGTTTGAAGTCATATGTTTGTTTTGATGGCAGGTTATAGTCGGTCTTCAGGAACCGTTAAGGTACTGCTGTGCAACCAGGCGACTTGTTTGGTATTGGTTTTGGAGATGCCGAGGGACGAGTCGTGCAGGGCGACGGAGGGGAACTGAGGGGACCGATGTAAGCGGGTGAGGTGGTGCGTGGTGTATATAGAGGGAAGATGTGACCGATGGCTCTATGACTCCGTTGCTCCTTGCGTTTGTCTTTTGGTTTGGGTTTGAAGTAGCGTAGCAATGAGCAAAGGAGGCAAGTCGAGCAAGGCGAGTGGTGATTGGTGGGCTGAAGTAGCAGCTCTTTTCTGAGGTGTTGTGTTGCTGGGGAAGTTATAAGCAATGCGTGTTGTTTGGGTGTTACGGACGGCGGGCGAGCTGGACACGGCACCTGGAAGTGGCGTAGGCTGGGAGGGAGGCTGTCGAGGGAAAGGGGTGCGAGACGGGGATCGGTGCGGGCAGGCTGTGGCATCGGGCAGCATCTCGGGAGGTGCCTTTTCGCTTGGCTTTTTGCAGGTGCCGCTGGCAGGCTCGGAGCGGTGCTGCCGCGTGCCTATGAGAGGTCTGAGAAGGTGGGGCAGCGGCCAGCATCTGAGACCAGAGAATGCTGTGGTCCGTCGTCGAGCTCTTCAGTTTTGTAGGTAACACGTGGGCCGTCTTTGGAACGGCGTATGAGCATTAGAAGCGAGCTGGGTAGTAATGAGGAAGTCACGGGGCGGTGATTTCTCACGAGCGTAACGGTAGTTTACTGTGTGTTGATACATTTGGTGCCACAAGCGATGACGGAAGCGGGGTGTGATGCTGGAACCTGTGCAGAGCAGGTGAGCCGATGGGCATGTTCCTTTTGATGAGGGGGGTGCTCTGGAAGAGAGCTGTGTTGACCCGTGTGATACTTATTGCTGGCTCTGGTGTTTTTTGGGGTGTTTTTTTTTGTTGGTTTTTTTTTTCACGTGATGAAGAGGCACCTGGCCACTGCGAGAATATCCTGGTTAGCTGGTGTGTTTCTTGTTGTGAAAGGATTCATAATCTGGCCCATCTGAAAGCCCCACAGTGTGACTTTTGTTAGGAAGAGATCTTGAAAAATTGAGATATTTCTTATTCAGTGAGGTTGCATTCTATGAACTTGCCATCAGAGTGCATCTTAGAGACAATGTCTTTGTCAGTAGAACTCATCAGCACAAGACTTGCGAAGTACTGCTTTTTTTTCTAAGATGAAAAAATCAATGGTCCTTGCGGAGATCCAAGCACAGCACATACTCCAAATGTTGATGGCATTGGTAGTGCTTGGGTTCTCAGTTGTAACAGTCGAGATCCCATAAAAATACGGTTCCCCTGCATGCTTCGGTACAGCCAAACGCATTAGCATATCTGCCGGTCCTTCTTGGTAGCCCCATGTATTGCAACACTGGGGATTTGATTTGCGTGGGGTTTTGTTGTGGTATTTTTTTTCCCCAAAAGAATTAAAACCGTATCGGGGATCTCTTAACTCACCGATTCTTCTGTCATAAATGAAAGTTTAAAAAAAGCTAACAGCGTCTGATTTACGACGTGACTTGCGCTGTTTCAGCTGTAACTGCCGAGCAGATGTAGCGTACGATTTGTTAGGTGTAATTAAGCAGGTAGGTATTTGTTGTAAATATTTAACGAGGGGCGACTGAATGTTGGGGTGGGGGCGGTTTTTTCCTGCCGGTATTTTGAGGGAGCGCTCTTAAGTATTTTATTTCAGTCTCGCTTTGGATGCGCGTTTCCCTGGCAGTTCAGCAGCATCTCTCGGGCGGGGCAGCTGGGCGGACGTCCCTCCCGACTCCATAACACGCCAAAACCCCCCAGTCACGTTGCTGCTGTGTATTTTGGAGATAGATAATCTTATGGCGGGTGTGAACGGCTGTGCGAGTTAAATGAACGCAGAAGGAAAATGGAAAGCTTTCAGAGCCTAGACGCTCATATTGGATGTGCGTAAACACGCGCCCGCCTTCTCAGCACAAAGTGCATTACTGAGATTTATTCTTAATTTTTTACGTTACTCTTTCAAGTTTGACGCTTCGCTTCAGGCTTCATGGAGCCAGGCAGCAAGACGTGCGGCGGCAGGGCGAGGGCTGTAGCTGCTGCGGTGGATCTGTAAGCGGAGGTTCCGGTTCCGGTACAACTTTGCCCCGCAGCCTCACGGGGTTATCTCCCCGCAGCGGTGCCGTAAGGAAGGGATGAGACGTTTTCCAGCACCAGCCAGAGCGTTCAGTGTTACGCGAAGAATCTGTTCAAAATGGTATCGGTTAGTCTTAATACCGTTTTCAAGTGTTCCAGTCCCTCTAGCTTTTAAAGGAGGTGTTGTGTTTTGACATGACCCGTTTGCCCAGAATCTTGCTGCGGCTCAATTTCCTTCCTATCCCTTGTGCTGACTGAGTTCCTCCATTTTCTTCTGTGCTATTTTATTCACGTGCTGAAATATAGTTTGGGATTTCTGTTTTTCAGATGTCTTCTCAGTGTCTCGTGATGCTCAAGAGATGCCCCCCGGCCCGGGTTTGCCTGCCGGTCGTTAAGCGTGGTGAAGGTAAGGGGCCATCCCTCTGCCTGGGGGCTCCCGGCTCTGTCTCCAGCGGGTGCCCCGCAGGTGCGGCCGCGAGGGCTGCCTGGTGGGGAGAGTCGGGGCCCCCAGGGGCCGGGGCTGTTTGTCGCCCCGGGGAGCCCGTCCCAGCGCGGGAACATGTCCGAGCAGAGCCCGAGAGAGACGTGACACCGTCCTCTGGCACGCTCCCGCTCCGCCGTGGGGCGGCCGCTAGCCTGCGGACAGGGGCTGGGGGGGCTGCAGCTGTTTGGGGGGCTGCCCCACCTTTTAGATTTTAGCAGAGCTCCCCCTTTTCTGGGGGGTGGGGGGTGTGTGTGTGTGTGTACCTTTGTAAATGGCACTATTAAAGTAATGAGCTGCAGGTTGGAGTAGATTCCCTTGTTTAGTGCCCTTCTTGGGGGTGAATAAAATTGGGGGGGGGGGGGGGGGGGGGGCGGTGTGATGATGTCATGCGGGGCGCCCCGGTGTCACTGGGGGAGCTGATAATGCGTCAGAGGAACAGGTGAGTGGGGGCGTCATGTAGGGGTTCCCCCCCAAAAAGGGGGGTTGCAGCCCCAAAATGCCTGAAAATTGAGGGGGGCTATTACAAAAACCTCTTATTTTATATATATTGACATGTCATATTAATTGATAGATGTATAAAGGGATTTTAAAATAAGAACTTCTCTCTCCTATATTATATAACGGATTTCAGGATACAAAAATTCTACATTGAGATACAGGGTTTTAAACCACAAAAGTAACTCGACTGTCTAAATATCTAAATTAAAAAATAAAGGAGTTTAAAATGAAGAAAAAGGATAGATGAAGGAATTCAAAGCAGAAGAAAGTCTGACTAGAGCGAGCATCTACGCTTAGTGTGTGTTACATAGTCTAAGCAGATGTGTAATCTAAATAGAGGTTATATAGAGTGAAATAAGCCTAGGTATAACTGTAAGTAGATGTCTAAATAGAGAAGTCGAAAAAGATTGAAGTGTCAAAGGGTAAGTAAGCAGATAGCTAGCCTAAATAGGTGGTTTATATACGTGTTAATATGGAAGTCTGAACAGGTATGTGTAAATAGATATGCTGTGTAAGTGTAAATAGCCTAAGTAGGTGTAAGTGTAAATTTAATAGCTAAGTCTAAACAGGTGTTGTATGTAAATGTAAAATAGATAGTATATATAAAATATAGATGTACTCTGTAAGGATGTGTAAGTAGACACACAAGTGCAAATGTCTATGCTATATAAGGTTTTAAAATGCAAAGAAACCATGTTGACAGAGATGTTTATAGAGAGGATTTAAAAATTGGACACACACCCCACCCCCACCCCCCAATCAACTGAAGACACAAAAGCGCTTTCAAATGCTGCCCCTTTCCCGTTCTCCTTCTCCCATCCCGATTTGGGGCCGATTCCCCCAGATGGGGACTTCCCCCTCTGGGGCTGCGCAGGCAGCCTGGGAGCTGCTGCCAGGGCAGACAAACACCCCAAAGCCCCCAAGTCTGGGTCTGCAATGGGGGGTGAAAAACCCCAAACAGGCAAAACACCCAAACAGGTTTGGGGGAAAGAAAACAATTGGGGGCTCCTGGGAAAGCCCACTCCTGCTGGGTTTGTGCAGCTGGAAAGGAAGGGGGGGGGAAAAAAAGCGGTGGGGGGTTGGATGGGTTGGAACCCCACTAACCATTCTCATGCACAAAACCAGGAGCAAAAATCACCGATTTCTTTGTTGTGGAAAGGGCCAAAGAGACCCAGAAGTGAACCGTTTGGAAAAGCAATCCCAACTTTGTTCCTTTGGCTTTTTTTGCTTTTCCATAAGGTAAAACCCCCAAAACCCCCAACAACAAAAAAAGCCAAGCCATCCAAACAGAAATCAGCACCACCAAACGACCGCCCCAAAAACCCCAAATTGGGGAAAATTTGGGGTGAAACAGCAGCAGTTTGAGGGGCATTGCTGGGGCTTATCCGGAATGGATTCTCCGGAGTGGGTCGGTTATCTGGAGCGGATCATCTGCTGCAGGTAAGCCCAGGTGAGTTGCCCGTTGTGGATTATCCTGGGGGGACCCCCCTGGTGTCAGTCATCCCCATGCATGTTCCCCATGGCGTGTCTGCCCAGACATGCCCCTGTCCGGCAGTGTCCGCCTCCTCCCCCGCCCTCCCTCTGCGTGTGTCTGTGACCTCCCAGACGCTGTCCCCTGAGATGGCCCCCCTGCATGACTTTTTTTCCCCGGTGACATTCCTCCCCCCCGCTTCCCCTGGCCTCCTGTTCTGTGCTCGCTGAAGCCTCGTGCTTACGCAGGATGAGCAGTGGCGAGGCGAGGCGCTGCCAAGCCAACGAAGCCCAAGGCTCAGCAGCGCACAACTCCTTTGCAGGGCAGCCGCTGGCATCTGGTCTGCCTGGCTGCCCTGTGCCCCGACGCACGGCTGCCCCCCTCACCCCGGGCAGCCTGCCTTCAGAAGGGCAGCTGTGTTCCCCTGATGGATTTTCTTCTTTAACCCTCCAGGACGTGTTGACTTGCTGCTCTCCCTGTCACAGCCCTGATGCCGCAGGCCTACAGCAACTGATGGGGCTTACTCCGGGGGGGGTGTGGGGGTGGGAAAGGGGACCTTTTTCCCCAGGTGGTTTGTGCTGCTTCTCCTCCCTCGGGCGTGGGGTGGGGGCGAGTGGGGCAGGCGGGAGGACAGTGCGCATGCGCAGTGGCGCCTTTGCTGCTCTCTGCTGCCACCGTGCGACCAAGGCGCGGTACTGCAGGCGGGCAGCCGCGCATGCGCAGTGGCGCCCTTTCCTGCTCTCTACCGCCACCGTGCGGCCAAACCGCGGTACTGCAGGCGGGCGGCCGCGCATGCGCAGTGGCGCCTTTTTCTGCTCTCTGCCGCCACCGTGCGACCAAGGCGCGGTACTGCAGGCGGGCAGCCGCGCATGCGCAGTGGCGCCATTTTAGCTCTCTGCCGCCACCGTGCGACCAAGGCGCGGTACTGCAGGCGGGCAGCCGCGCATGCGCACTGGCCACCTGTTGTTTTCTGCGCGCTGCTTTCACCGAGCGACCGAACCCCGGGACTGCAGGCGGGAGCTCCGCTACCCTGGTAGAGATTTCCACCCGCCCCTTATCCGTTCGCGGCAGTCACCGGTCGATCAAAACCGGGTACGGCAGACGGGAAGCCGCCCGTTCCCGAGGGTGAAGTTTTCCTCTGGCCGCTGCTGTTGCCGTGCAAGCAGATGCTGGTACTGCAGGCGGGCGGCCGCGCATGCGCAGTGGCGCCCTTTTCTGCTCTCTGCCGCCACCGTGCGACCAAACCGCGGTACTGCAGGCGGGCAGCCGCGCATGCGCAGTGGCGCCCTTTTCTGCTCTCTACCGCCACCGTGCGGCCAAACCGCGGTACTGCAGCCGGGCAGCCGCGCATGCGCAGTGACGCCCTTTTCTGCTCTCTGCCGCCACCGTGCGACCAAGGCGCGGTACTGCAGCCGGGCAGCCGCGCATGCGCAGTGGCGCCCTTTTCTGCTCTCTGCCGCCACCGTGCGACCAAGGCGCGGTACTGCAGCCGGGCAGCCGCGCATGCGCAGTGGCGCCCTTTTCTGCTCTCTACCGCCACCGTGCGGCCAAACCGCGGTACTGCAGCCGGGCAGCCGCGCATGCGCAGTGGCGTCCTTTTCTGCTCTCTACCGCCACCGTGCGGCCAAACCGCGGTACTGCAGGCGGGCAGCCGCGCATGCGCAGTGACGCCCTTTTCTGCTCTCTGCCGCCACCGTGCGGCCAAACCGCGGTACTGCAGCCGGGCAGCCGCGCATGCGCAGTGGCGCCCTTTTCTGCTCTCTACCGCCACCGTGCGGCCAAACCGCGGTACTGCAGGCGGGCAGCCGCGCATGCGCAGTGACGCCCTTTTCTGCTCCCTACTGCCACCGTGCGACCAAGGCGCGGTACTGCAGGCGGGCAGCCGCGCATGCGCAGTGGCGCCCTTTTCTGCTCTCTACCGCCACCGTGCGACCAAGGCGCGGTACTGCAGGCGGGCAGCCGCGCATGCGCAGTGGCGCCCTTTTCTGCTCTCTACCGCCACCGTGCGGCCAAACCGCGGTACTGCAGCCGGGCAGCCGCGCATGCGCAGTGGCGCCCTTTTCTGCTCTCTGCCGCCACCGTGCGACCAAACCGCGGTACTGCAGCCAGCAGCCGTGCACGGGCTGTAGCGACACTTCGCCGCGCTCACTTCTCCACGCCACTTAGTGACACCCCCCCCCCGCTACCTGGTGACGGCACCGTGGGGGCTGGAGCCGTGTACCACAGCCCTTAGCGACAGGTGTTGACCCCTTGCGATAGCCCGGTGAGGGTGGTGCTGAATACTCCTCGCCACGCTCTTAGCAACGGGCCCCGCCCCGGGCGATGGGCGGGCAGGCGGTCTGATGGCTGACGCACCTGGCCCCACCCACCTTAGCGACAGGCCCCGCCCCCTGGCAACGGCCCGGGGGGCGGTGCCGGCTCTCTCCCCGTAGCGACAGGCCCCGCCCCCTGGCAACGGCCCGGGGGGCGGTGCCGGCTCTCTCCCCTTAGCGACAGGCCCCACCCCCTGGCAACGGCCCGGGGGGCGGTGCCGGCTCTGTCCCCTTAGCGACAGGCCCCGCCCCCTGGCAACGGCCCGGGGGGCGGTGCCGGCTCTCTCCCCTTAGCGACAGGCCCTGCCCCCTGGCAACGTCCCGGGGGGCGGTGCCGGCTCTGTCCCCTTAGCAACAGGCCCCGCCCCCTGGCAACGGCCCGGGGGGCGGTGCCGGCTCTGTCCCCTTAGCAACAGATCCCGCCCCCTGGCAACGGCCCGGGGGGCGGTGCCGGCTCTCCCCTTAGCGACAGGCCCCGCCCCCTGGCAACGGCCCGGGGGGCGGTGCCGGCTCTCTCCCCTTAGCGACAGGCCCCGCCCCCTGGCAACGGCCCGGGGGGCGGTGCCGGCTCTCTCCCCTTAGCGACAGGCCCCGCCCCCTGGCAACGGCCCGGGGGGCGGTGCCGGCTCTCTCCCCGTAGCGACAGGCCCCGCCCCCTGGCAACGGCCCGGGGGGCGGTGCCGGCTCTCTCCCCTTAGCGACAGGCCCCGCCCCCCGGCAACGGCCCGAGCCTGTGTTTGCTCCGCTCGGGGGGGGGCTCGGTTTGGGTGTTTTCTCTCCCCCCCCCTCCCGCGCCGGGAACTCCAGGCGGCTCCCGTACGGCTCCCGGGGCCTTCCCCCCTCGGGGGGCTCGGCCCGCCCCTTTCGCGGGGCGCTGTGGGAAGGGCGGGGGCGGGGCCCGGGGGTCGAAGAGCCCCAGCCGGGGCTCGGGCAGCTCTCGCTGCCCCCGGGCTCCTCTGGCGCCGGGGCTCCCGTGTTCCCTCGGGCGGTCGCAGCTCTGGGGCTGTCTCAGCCCCCCGGGCAGGCGTGCTCTGGCGCTTAGAGAAGCGGAGGCGTTGCCTGAGGTAAGGCTTCCAGAGCTTGGCGCTCTTTGGCAGCAGCTGTACTAGAAAGGTCCCTTGTGGCCTGCTTTGCTTTTTTTCTCCCGGGATGCTGTTTTGGGCGCTGAGGGGGCGGTGAGGCGGTTTAGTGGTATGGTGTTCTGTTTGGGGTTTGGTTTTTGCTTTGCTGGTTTTCTTCCCCCTTGTGAGATCATTTTATTCGTTTATCATTTCACATTATCATTTACCCCGCGCCATTTCCGTCCCCTCTGGGCAGCAGCGGATCCGCCGCTCGAGGGCGAGGAGCTGGGCCGACAACGGGCCGCTGCAGACTCTGGTCAGGGTACGAGGCTGCTCCCTGGGGAGCCGGCGCAGGGGGCGCGGAGGTACGCGCGGGCACTTGTCGGTGCCCCTGACCAGTGAAGGGGAGGTTAAATTGTTAGAGTGCAAATAAACACATATTATTTAGGGAGGAGTCGTGACTCAATTTAATCGCAGCTATTACTGAACAAACCAGGCAGTCATTATTCCTAATCTGTAATTAAAAAAAATATAAAGGCAGCCCTTTTTTATGCCATAAATAGAGTTGCGAGTCATTAATAGCTCAATCTAAATGCAGCCGTTATTAAATCAACTGCAGGCATTAATGACTCCTGATCAGAAACAAAATAAGGAAATTTTAGAATCTAGAATGAAAATCGACCCGGAAAGCTAAATTGGGAGCGGGTAGTACTGAAATTGTAACAGGGCTGTTAGAAAGTTCGGAGGCAGCGACAGCTCCTGCTTCCAACCCAAGCAGTAAACGAAGCTTTAGGTTCTTAAATGAAGAGAAATAAAGGTGAGCTGTTAAACAGTGGCTGGGTTCAAGCGTAGCTATTAAGAAAATTTGCAGGTACGGGTGATTCCTGACCAGAACTAACAATTCCAGAAGATTTAGATTTAAAAACTACAGAGCTAATGGAGTGCCACAACCGCCCGGATGTAACCGCAGCCGCTTTGGGGGAATGCCCCAGCCCCCCCCGCCACCGCTATTAATTACTGCCAAGGAGAGCGAGAGTGAAAGTAGAAGCGGTGCAGGTGAAATGCGAGCAGTACGCTTTTCCTAAGTCATCCCTTCGTGTCAGGAGAGGAAAGCAAATGGAAAGAAGATGTTTGCAGGGGGTCTGTGCTGGGTTACCTGCGCGTCTCTTCCGTGCATCCTTGAGGAGACATTTAGCTCCTGTTGGGCGCTCGCAGGTGGGGACAGGGCGAGCTGGAGGCAGGATCGGTGCCGGCACTGGTAAAGGGACGGGCGACGAGCTGAGAGAAGAGGGGGCAAGGGCTGAAAAAGGGTCTCCAGTTCTGCAGGGAAGGCAGCGGGATGTGACTCGGCAACCGCTCTGACGAGTGCAGGGTCATTCGCTGCGATGAAGTCGGGGTCTGTGGCTGGCCCGGAGAGGCAGCAGAAATCCCAAACTCTTTGCGGGGGTACCGGCCAGATTAGGGCAACACCTGAACAGTAAAACCATCTAGGGGAAGCAGAGCTGGGCTGCACCGCGTGGCCAACCTCCCTCTTCTCCGTGAGTCCCAAAGGGGCAGCTCCAAGAATGTGCTGAGAATTAATGTCTTGCGCTAAAAATGAGACGCAAGTAGCACCCACCCGTGAATTTTATTTTCTCTCTCGCTCTGCGGCTCCTGCCTGCTTGTCTCTCCTCAGTGCGCACCTGCACCTGTGCTCGGATGGGGCAGCTGAGGGAAGGTGCTGCCATCTCCCCGGCCCCGGCGGACCGCCCCTCAGCTGTGTCCTCTGTCAGGGAGCGTCGTCATCTCTCCTGCCCCCCAGAGCGTGTCCTGTAGTGCCAGACGCGCGGGCTTTTCCCTGCACGCGCATACGGGAAGGGAAGGGAAGGGAAGCACAGTGAGAGCTGGGCTTGTCAAAGCGTAATGGGGGTGGTGGGAAGCGTAGCTAGAACCGGAGAGCTACAGCGCAAAAGCGAAGCGGACGGGACACAAAAGTAAAATGGTGCACAGGAATGCTGAGGAGAGAACTCCCGCAGCACGCAGGAAATCAGTGTCAGAATCTATTTTCTTCTGACTGCCGAATTAAAAATAATGGCACGCTTTGCAACGCCAAGCTCGCTCTAATCGTCTGAACTGTTTCTTTCCAGCCCCCCACCGCCCCCAGCACACCGTTCAGCCTCCTCAGCCTGAAATGCCTTGTTTTTCTGCTTTTTTTTTTTTTTTTTTTTTAATGACAGGGCAACTTCTGTTCCCGAGGTGGTGCCTACAGTACAGCTATCTCTTCGAAGGCAGTTTGGTTTAGGTCAGAGAATGTTTAGCCTGGACTGAATCAGCCTCTGTTTCTGTTTCTGGAAATCGTCGGTCCTGTGCATCAAGCCCGGAAAAAAGGAAATATGAACCAAAGGACCTGGGGCCTGCAGGGCTAGGAAAATATTTGAGAAGAGGTTCAGTGGGGAAATGACTGTTTGTCTGTGGGGCGTCCAGGCAAGCAACCCAGCTGCTAGAAAGCGGCGCTGTCCCCAGGGTGGCCTCGGCGGTCCCATCGGAGTCGGGGGAACAAGGACAAGGCAGGGGGAAGCATCTGGCCTGCCGTGTGGACCGTGACTGTACAAAGCACGTGTGATGCACTGCAAGTTTACCTGTTTAAACTGTGAGTTAAAGAAGGTGTGCAGTTGCTTTGTAAACAGCCGACGCTCTAAAGCTACACCCATCTAATTGCTAGCTGTATTAAATCTATCGTATTGCTGTTTCTGCATTAAAAAAGAAAAAAACCAACACACCTATGTAAGCACGTCTAAGTACAATGGAAAACCACTGTTTAACGCGTGGCATGTGCGGGTGGTTTTTTTGGGGCGGGGGGGTGGGGTGTATGACAAAAACCTGCGAGAGACACACGCACACACGCACATGTCATGTTTAGCGCTCACCTAAACCCAAAAAAGAAAATCCACTCTTTATTTTGCAGCATTAGCATTAGCTTCCAGCGCACAGCCTGAGCGCGCACCTCTGCTCTCACCGTCTGCTCCCTCTTCAACCGTGCGTGGCTGTCATCAGCTTGCACAGGCTTTGCTCGTGCAAGTTTCCGCGACGGCTTACGAGAAGGCAGGCAAACAGACCCAGCAAGACGCGTAGTGCCTTCCTCTATGGGCTCCGTCCAGCCTTTGTTAAAATGAGCAGAAAAGACATCTGCTGCGGCCTTTGTCCTGACTGACTCTTACAGAGAGCATCTGACTTGACCCGCAGCAAAGCCATGCCCCAGGCAGCAGCACGTATTGGCGCGGACCGCGGTTTCACCCACCTGCTTTACTGCGCCGGTCCTCTCCCACGGCCGATGCCGCAGATGTGGCGCGGCCCACCCCCAGACCTCTTTACGAGGGTTCCCTGGGCTCTGCAAGTCGCCTGCTGGACGTGTTGCTGATTCAGGCACGGGCAAAGTCAGCTTCTTCGCTGGCCTCGGGCCAGGGCAGCCCCGTACCTGAGGGAAACTGAGAATATCTCCAGCGAGATCTCACCGGGAGGCTGGGACCTCGTCAGTAGGGGAGAAGGCCAAGCGACTGACACTGAAAGGGAGCTCTTTGCTAGGCTGTAGATCGTAAAGTTAAAAAAGAAAACAAACCTGCCTTTTTTAAAATGCCCCCCTTTGAGTCTGCCACGTTTGATACAGATTTTTTAAATTGCAGGGTCTATCTCCTACAGGCCTCATGCAAAGGGAAGCGAGTACCTCTGGCTCTCAGGACAAGGGGGTCCCTCAGGAGCCCAGGTGCTCACGCCAGCCGGCATCTGGCACAGCACAGGGCAGGAGCTTTGGCAGTAGTACGTGAGCTGAGAATGAGAGTCCGGCAGCGCCGCACGCTTCTCCTGTGAGCCGCCGAGGCTCGCGCGCTGTGCCTTCCGCAAATAAAAGGCCAGAAGAGTCAGCATTTCTGCTAGTTCCAGCCTCATCCGCACCCTCGTCGGTGTAGCTGTAAGCAAGCGTCCCGTAGCGACTGGGAGCGTGGCAGCTGGGCTTCCTGCGCTGCCTTAGGTTGTGCCCTTGGAGAGACCCTTCTCCGAGCCCCGTGAGCCCCGGGGTGGGTGGGCTGCGGTGCCGTTCAACGCTGAATAGGCACGAAGGCCTGTAAACAAAATGTATTTATATCGCACCCATACCCGGCAGCCAACCGCCGCTTTATTTACGTATCCTGCACCTCCTGCCGACGCTTTTAAACTTAGCCGATATTGCCGCAGTTTTCACTGACGGGGCAGGGGACTGCCATGCTGCAGGGGCAGTGTCTGGGTGTCTGCCACGGACACAGACGTCCTCAGCTGGGTAGGGACAGGGTGAGAGCTGGAACAACTCTGCTGACATGTACGGGCCGTCCCAGGGCAAGGCTCCTGGGTCTGGGGGCTGAAAGGCGAGCCGCGCTGGGTGGTTGGTGTGGGAGCTGTGGAGCAAGTAGGGGGGAAAAAAAGCAACAGGAAAAAAACATCCAAATGTTTCACAGCAGGTAGAAAGCTTGGCAGAAAGCAAACTGAATGCTGTAAAGACAAAAGCCGAAAGCCGGCTATGGACTGGACGAAAAGAGTCAGTGCCACGGAAGGAGGTTATTTCTTCCACTGACCGTAGGAGGCTTTTTTGTGAGAAAACACAACACCTCTTCTTTCAGCTACGGCGCGGTACCGCAGCAGTAACGGGCCAGAGCGTGCGAGCGCCTCTGGCAGTATCGGTAACGGCCGGGGCACGGCCGAACGGCCAGCCCACCTTCCGCACAAGGAGAACACCGTTCCCCTGGAACGCCACGCAGACCCAGGACGGGTACGGCGGAGGCCGAGCCCAGGCGCCCCCATTGCCAAGGACCACCTTGGCCTCGCAGCGTCTCACGCTGCGGGGTGTTTTGCAGGCCGTGGCTAAGCTCAGGCCCCCTGCTCGTGGCTGCCCCCGGTCCCCCGGCGCCGGTCGGGCCCCAGCCCCCAGCGCGGTGCGGCGCAGGGCAGCGGCCCAGCAGGGCGGCCCCACGGGCCCCAGCCCGCACCCCCCCCCGTGCCTGCGGGCAGGGCCCCGCGGCCGCCGGCCCCTTCCTCCTCTGCTCGCTCCCGTCGCGGACGGCTCGGTACGTGTCACGAGCGGCAGCCCCGTTCAGCCGCTCCCGGAGGGCGCGCGGCTCTGCCCGGCCGTGACCGGGGCCCGCAGGGGTCTCTCGCTCGCCCGCTCGCCCCGAAAGGAGCCGGCCCCGAGCCGGCGCGTCCCGCCCCGCCCGGCCCTCGGCGCCCTCGCGAGCTGAGCGCGGCCCGGCCAGCAGGGGGCGCTGGCGCTCACCGGCTGGGCGCGGGGGCGGTCCGGCGCGGGGGCGGGGCCGGTGGGGGCCGGTCCTTCCGGCCGCCCTCTAAGGGCCGCCCCGCGGGGCCCGGGCTTCCGGTGGCGCGTGCGCGGCGGAGCGGAGGTGGGAGAGGTGCGTGGGGCGGCCGGGTCGCGAGGGGTCTCTTTGCGGTGCCGGGGCCCCTCTGCGGCCCGGCGTGGGAAGCCCGTGGCCGGCGGAGACTGCTCGGAGCTGGGCGGGGAGCGCCGCGGCAGTCCGGCCGCAGGCAGCCATCCCCTGCGGTGGCCGGCATCCCCTCGGGACTCGTGGAGGCCTGGCGGCTCCCGATCCTCGTCTGCGGCAGCCGCCTGAGAGAGCAGCGCGGCCGTAGCCGGGGGCCGGAGAGCGCTGGTGGGTGAGTTCGGGCAGCGGTGGGGGCTCCGTGTGGGCCGGGGGAGGGGGGGGCTCCGTGCGGGCCCGACCCTGGGCCGGGCGGGGGGGGGGGGAGCTCCGTCGCGCCGGCCCCGGGGCCGGGCGGGGGAGGGGGGGGCTGGCTCCTCCGTGCCGGCCCCGGGCCCGTGCTCGTGCCGGGGGGGGGCTGGCTCCTCCGTGCCGGGCCCGGGCCCGGGCGGGGGAGGGGGGGGGCTGGCTCCTCCGTGCCGGGCTCGGGGCCGGGCGGGGGAGGGGGGGGCTGGCTCCTCCGTGCCGGGCCCGGGGCCGGGCGGGGGAGGGGGGGGCTGGCTCCTCCGTGCCGGGCCCGGGGCCGGGCGGGGGAGGGGGGGGCTGGCTCCTCCGTGCCGGGCCCGGGGCCGGGCGGGGGAGGGGGGGGCTGGCTCCTCCGTGCCGGGCCCGGGGCCGGGCGGGGGAGGGGGGGCTGGCTCCTCCGTGCCGGGCCCGGGGCCGGGCGGGGGAGGGGGGGGCTGGCTCCTCCGTGCCGGGCCCGGGGCCGGGCGGGGGGGGGCTCCGTGACCGGCCCGGGCCCGTGCTCGTGCCGGGGGGGGGCTCCGTGCCGAGCCCGGGCCCCGCAGAGAAGCCCTGGTCGGGCATCGTTCGCTTTTGCACAATGTAGGGCTTTCCCCGTTTATTTTCTGTGTACTGTGTTTTGGGCCACCTGAAACCCTTTGGCCGGGGAGGTTTGGTGCGGGGAGATGGCAGGTCTGGAGCCTGAAAGATCTCGGGTGGGGGGCGGGGGAGGTATTTTTGCCTTAAAACTCTGGGCCCACCTCGTGTGTCATGTCGTGAGTCTCGTGACTGTGGCAAATGGCTCAGTCAGGCGTTTTCTGATAAAAAACTTCTGAACGTGTGCGTGTGTAGGCACGGGGAGATTTGTGCAGGGTGACGGAGCCCCTTGCGCTTCTGTGCTAATGTCTACCTGTTCTAGATCTCCAATGTTGGAAAGCCTTTGTTTAGTGCCTGGTTGTGCCTGCGTAACAAATGTTTTAGCTGCTGATGTGTTATACCTCTGCTGTGAACTTTTTCCTGGGTGGCTTGATTGTTTCTGGTTGTCCGTGTAAATCTAGGCAGCTATTTTCTGCCCGGTGGTGATGCCTATCGCTTTGGATAACAAAGGGCAGGAGAGCAATAAAGAAAAAGGTGATCTGTCTGCTGCAGCTCCTTGGAAACGATTCGTTCCTTATTTTCTGCCCTTGGGTAGGTGTTGTGCTTTCCAGATAACGCAGCCTCTCCTGTGCCTGTCCACGCCGTGCATTTTTGTCCTGCCCTTGCTTGAAAAGGCTCTCCTTGCCTTCCTCCTCTCTGCTGCAGTTGGCTTAATCTCTCGCTGCTGCTGCTGCTGGAAGAGGGATAAAGGGAGTGTTGTCGATGGGGTTGTTAAAAGCTTTTTCGCGGGCTGTAACGCGCGGGAAGGGGTGGGCGGGGGGGGCAACTCAGTACGGGGGAGGGGGGAGGATCAGGCTGCGGGGAAAATGGGAAACCAACATCACCTTCCCCTCCTACGGCGCAGCCCGGCCGCACGGCTCCCCGGGGATGCCCCTGCCCGCGGGTGTACCGTGTGTGCGCCCCCCGCGTGGGGCGGGGGACGACGACACACCCCCCCACACCGTCGGCGGCACTGGGGCAACCCCTGCCCCAGGGCTCCGCGCTCGTACCCGGCTCTCCCCGCTCCGGCACGGCACGGGGCTGGACGCACCGAGGAGACCCCGGGGCGGCTTCTCGCGTCCGGGCGAGAACAGGGCCCGGCCCCGAGCAGCAGAGCGGGCACCGCCGGTAGCTCGGAGGAGCGGGGCCGGCTCGGCTCGAGGCGTCGGAGCGAAAAGGGACGAGAACCGTCCCGGAGCGTCCGGGGGTTGCGGGGGGGCGGCGGATGGTCCGGTGGCCGGGTTCGGCTCCGTGCCGGGCCGTGGGGCAGCCGGAGCCGCGCCGGGGGGCAGGTGAGGAGCCGCGTGCGTGGCTGGGCGCGCTGTGGGTCGGCGGGTTTCGGCTGTGGGGTCTCCCGGTCCGCGGAGTCCCCGGGGGGGGGGGGTTGCGGGCAGCAGCGGCCCCGGGCCGAGCGCTGTCGTGGGTCGGTGGTTGGGTTTTGGGGCCGAGCCCGTGCCCGGCCGTGGGGAAGTAGGGGCAGCCCCACCCGGCTCTCGGCTGCTCCTCGTCGGGGTCGGGCGGCGGCGGCGACCCCGGCGGGGGCCCCTGCGGTGCCGGGCGGGTCCCCCCTTGCCCGCGAGGCAGGCAGGGACC